>NC_080694.1:25634239-26293626 GCF_030445035.2 Dasypus novemcinctus
ACAAACAGCAGTTTTGCCCTGTTTCTCTAGAATAAATATCCCTATGTCTAAACCTTTAAATGATAATAAAAAAGACAGATTCAAATAATTCATGCTATGCATTTTCCTTCATTGGAGTTTAATAAAAACAGAACCATCTGGTGGTGGAGCATCACCTTCCTTCCCAGTTAGTGTCTACCATCCCAGAAGCAGATGAGAGCTCTTTATTATATTTTTGGAAAAAAATAATACTTTAGAAAATATCACCCCATACATTTTTATAATGTGTGATTTCACATTAATTTAGCTCATTGTTAACATCTGCCTTTATTTATAAGAATAGTATTTCATTGTGTTTTACACTTGTGAATTTTATTTGCATGAGGCAGCATGGTTTATCAATTTTGCTATTTCTTTGGCATAAACCTGTGATGCTCAGGACAGCTTTGGTCATCTTTTCTTAGGACTTCTTATTAATGTGTTGCTCTGTTGTCAGTCTTTCTGATAATCCATTCTTCTGACTGCAAGATTTAGCACCGTATGTAATAGTCTTTCAGATGAATAGCTGCATTTCCATTTGTTTTTGGAGTTCTTGTGATTTCTTGGAAATCTTGTAGAATTCAGGGCAGAGTGGTGAATGTGATTTCTCAGCCATAGAAATTCCCAATTTAAATGGACAAGCACTGGCTTAGCTCTGCTAAACTACCCAGTGACCAGTTTTTTTCCATGAAAGAACCAGCGTTGGTGCCAGATTGAATGTGTTTGGATGCCAGTGCCTCTCCTTTGAACCACCAGGATGTTTCTGGTTTCTATTTCTAAAGCAGATCTTGCTACAACTACAAATTACCAGTCCTGGGAAAACAGTATTTTTATGTCTAAAATGTAGCTTTTGCCAATATATGCTGAGGTCTCATTGAGGTAAACAAAACAAGCTTAGCTGAAGGATGACTTCTACTTGTAAAAGCCGAACTTGGTATGAGTGAGAATAACATATTGCACTGTTAAAGCAATATCTGTTATATTTTAAATAAAGCATTTGCCATAGACAGTGACACCTAGGGAAATAGAATTGGTAAAATAAAGTGGGATTTTATTGTGAAAGTGCAACGTCACATGATTCAAAATATGCAGGAACCTTTAAACCAGAAGTGCCAATGCCTAAAATATCACATTCTAGCTGTATCTGGAGTTTGCTATATCCCAGCATTGCTCAGATAAATGAACAAAGTCTAGGCAAATCAGGATTTGTGCTTATTATCCCAAACTACTTAAGAAATACTGAGCTTGGCTAACCCAATGTTTTTTAGTGTTTATTTTTTATTGTGTTATTTGAAGATACATGGATCACAAAAAATGTTACGTTAAAAATTATGAGGTTCCCACATAACCCACCCCCCACCCCTCCGCTCCTCCCACAGAATGCTTACTTGGAAGGGTATATATTCTTAGCTTAGGATTCTGTTAAGATCTTCTGACCATTTTTTAAATCAGCATTTGCTTTCTTATTTTGGGGTGTTAAGGTTTCTTTGTAAATTTGGATGTAAATCATTTAACAGGTGTGTTTTGTTAATATTTTTTCCAAATCTGTAGATTTTCTCTTCAATCCTTTATCAATGTCCTGCATAGAGCAGAAATTTACATTGAATAAAAACAACTTATAAATTTTCATTTCTCATAGATCATGCTTAGGGTGCTTTATCTAAAAATGCATTTCTACACCCTGGGCCCCTATATTTCCTATATGTTTATTCTAGAAGTGTTATGCTGCATTTTACTTTTAAGTGATATGATTCATTTTTATTTAATTTTTATAAAATATTTACAATCTGTGCTTCAGTTCCTTTTTGTTTGGCCTGAATATAACTTATTGTTCCAATACCATTTGTCGAGAAGACCAAACTGTCTACATTAAATTGCCTCTGTGAAACACCCATTGAACACATTTGCAGGATGTTTTATTCTATTTGTTTATTTGTCAACAGGATACTGTTTAATTATTGTGTTTTTATATTGTGTTGCAATTAGGTAATGTATTTCCTACAACTTTGTTCTTCTTCTTCTTCACTATTTTGTCTCAGGTACAAAAAGACTGGTCATTAGGTTTGTTGATTAAAATAAAGTCTGAGATAATTTGTAGTGGCATAGTGTTTTTCATTTTGGATAAGTATGGCTAGTCAGAAATTATAAAGGAGAAATAGGAGCATTTGATTTCCCTGACATTTTTAGATAAGGGAATTAAATCTATATAAAATCTATAAAAATATAAATTTAATGTGCTTTTAAAACTAATCACACCATGTATTATATTTTTTATGATTACTGTGTGTGGCTAAATTTGCATTGCTCTGTTATCTCTTCTAGGAATTTCATCCTCTACATGGAAACAGGAAACCAAACATGTGTCTTAGATTTTGCCCTCCTGGGAGTGCAGCCTCTCCTCTTTGGGCTGTTCCTGTTGATGTAACTGGTCACCTTCCTGGGAATCTGCTCATCATCCTGGCCATCATCTTGGACTCCCACCTCCACACATCTATATACTCCTTCCTCTCCAACTTGTCTTTTAAAGATATCTGTTTCACCTCCACCACAGTCCCAAAGATGCTGCTGAACATCTAGACAGAAAGAAAAATCATAACTTTTGAAAGTTGCTTCAGACAGATATATTTTTTCATACTTTCTGGACAATTAGATAACTCCCTCTTGACTGTGATGCCCTAAGGCCACTTTGTGGCCATCTGTGACCCCCTGCACTACATGGTCATCATGAACCCCCGGCTCTGTGTCCTCCTGCTGCTGACATCCTGGTTATTGAGTGTTTATATTCCCTTTTATAATGCTTAATGGTTTAGCAATTCTTTTTTGTTCAGAGTTGGAATTGCCCTACTTTTTCTGTGAACTTAATCAGGTAGTCAACTTGCTTCTTCTTGATACCTTTCTCAATGACGTTGTGATGTATTTTGCACCTAGACTTCTGGATTTTATTCCACTCAGTGGGATCCTTTTTTTTTTCTCCAAGTTTGTAGCCTCCATTTTCAGAATTTCATGAACTGAGGGCAAGTATAAATCATTTTTTACTTGTTGGTCTCACATCTCAGTTGTCACCCTGTTTTATGGTACAAGTCTCAGAGTGTATCTTAGCTCTACTGCTCCTGAAAACTCAAGGACAAGTGCATTAGTCTCAGTGATGTACATGGTGGTCATTCTTATGCTGACTCCCTTTATCTATAGTCTTAGAAACAAGGACACAAAGCAGGCCTTTAAAACACTGAGACACATTCTCTCTATAAAAGGATTCCTGTCTCAAGTTTAGAAAATTGCTCATGACTAATAGAGATCAAACACTGGGAAATCTAAATTTAAATTCTTTATAAGTATATAGAAAGATAAGCTGTTATTTGTCTAATATCAGAACTCTATTTCTTTAATTTTTTTTTATATCAAGGACACCTGTTTCTTTTGTATTATTTTACATCTTGTGGTCTTTCTTATTGTATTCCCTGAAATCAGTATTGAAGGTAGAAACTGCTGCCAGGATTTTCAATAGTGAAATATTTCACACAGGTAATTCTGTATATATAAAATTAAAGCAGGTGCTGGAGTGATGAAGGTGTACTGCAGTCACTGCCAGCACTTGTGTTTAATGGCTTTGGTGAAAATAATCTCTCTTAGCAAAGGCTGTGTACCAGCTATCAGGGTTTTTATTCATTGACTCCAGAAAGATGTCACATCCTGATCTGGAGACATCATCTAATTGGTTTACAAGAATTCAAATTCCATCTCTTATATAATCCCTTCTCCTGCACATTCTAAATCATAAGTTAAGTGAGGTTGTAATCAACAGCACAATCTTTGATCCTTCAAACACTGATGGTCTCAATAATTTCTGTATTTCTCCCCAGTGATGTAAGGTTACCCCTTAAAACTTATTTTCATAGTTAAGGACTTTTTTCCAGAAATTTCACTAAGCCCTTCCTACAATAATAATTCATATTTACAGATCACAAAAATAAGGTGCATGTTTTCCCTATTTGCTATGATACTTTTTCTCAAATATTAAACCCAGATATTAGGACACAATTTTAGGTTTTTATGGAGACTTACTGTGGTTGCATAAAAATTTTTAAAGATTAGATTTTTTAAAGTACACCATTAGTGAAATATAAAGAGGATTTCAACTCTGTTATCTTTTCCTAGAATGTACCTACTTACCTAGACCTTTACTCACTCCCCTATTCCTGCATCTTCAATTTTTCTCTCAAAAAAATATATTCCTGGTTTTATCAGTAGATTTTTAGCCTTATCCAGGACACTAAAATATGTGGAAACAATGATTCACTCTAAACTAGGACATAAATTTGCTCTCATGGAAAACTAAATTTATTCCTTAAGAATCTGTACCAAAAAAATACAAACATCAAGATACAAGAAAAAAAATCATATTGTGTGTTATTGATGAAACTAAACTGCATTTTAGGGTTTTTAAAAAATGGGAAACCTTGAAGAACAGCCTTAAAATTTGGCATTCAACTAAAGAAACTTCAATAAATTGAGTGAGAGATAAACACCAGGTTACAGAGGGAAACAATATTTTTTCCTGGAGAAGTGGGAGACTTGGTTGCTGCCTGTAAACCATGAAGTGTTTTTTAGACAGAAGTAGGTGAAGACTCATTGTGAGTGAGCTCTGTTCTCTTCAATTGTATTATGTTGTGTGTGTAAAATAATTATCTACTGGGACCGTACCATGAGAAATTTAGAGAAGATGAACACTGTCAATTGAAGATTAACTGTCTAGAGTGGGGGAAGTTGAATGAACACCCTCAGGTCCAGGGAACATCATTTAAACTAAGACACAGTAGAAAACTATAATGGAGTCTTTGTCTCTTATAATTTACTGTAATAATGTAGCCAGTGTCTAAGTGACAATATTTCAAACATGGCAACAATGATTCCTTCCTCCACTGCCAGGAGCTGAGTTTCCAATAGAAGCAAATTCTAGGGTAACAGTACTGAATAAGAAGGTCCTGCATTTCACCTCCTAGTGTCTTTCACCAATGCCACTCTTTCCATTTCTCCTCAATACCAGATCACCCTTCTCAGAAGAACTGGAAGCACCCACATATTAAGAGCTCTGAGATACATCATCCTAAGTGTGGTTCATATATTTCATCTCCTGGAGTTTCCAGAATAAAGACATTTTGTATTTATTCATTATCCAAGGATGAAATCACCAGTGGAACAAAAAAATCACTGGAATGAGGCACAGAATTTCTGTTTTGCTGTGGGAAGATAATATCATGGGAGGGAATGCTTTACTGGCAGTAACTGCAGGGATACAGAAAAAGCCTCAGGTGTAAAAGTTCACAGATATAAATTTGTTTTTTTTTCTCCTGATTCCTCTCTGAGGTTGCAAGGGACTTTGGTTTTCATGGTAGCTAAATTTCTCACAGTTCAACTGCATAGAAATTTTAAATTTTCAGCATTGTATATTTCAGCTTTAGAGGTTCTATTTATTTCATTATTGAAATATGTTTATGCCATTTTATATATTTGCAATACTCTTTTTAATTTTATAAAACTCATTAAAAAGTGTTGTTTCATATACTGTGTCTGAACAATTTCAAACTCTGAAACAGTTAAAGGCTTTTTCCACTGTTTGCTTTTCTTCTGGCTCTTAGTCATGGTAACTTGTTTTCTTAGTGTTTATCTGTATTTAAGATTGTGTTAAGTTAATTTGTTGGGCCCATATTTGTGTGAATTCTTGGAGGTCTTGATGGAAAAGAGAGGATTTACATTTGAAATTGTTTTACCCTTCGGAAGTCAGAATCACTTAATGCTAATTTTTCCACCTACAGCTTTTCAGGCCACAAAAGGGTTTTGATTTCAAAGGGCACACTGGCTCATCATCCAAAGGGCTTTCCCAACAGGTAGCACCAGTGTCAGTGCAAGTGTTTATCTTTTTTTTTTTTTTTTTTAATTTTATTTTTATTTTTATTTTTTTAATTTTTTTAATTTTTTTTATTGACTTTGTAATAATATTACATTAAAAATATATATGTGAGGTCCCATTCAACCCCACCCCCCCACCCCCCCTCTCCCCCCCCCAACAACACTCGTTCCCATCATCATGACACATCCATTGGATTTGGTAAGTACATCTTTGGGCACCTCTGCACCTCATATACATTGGTTCACATCATGGCCCATACTCTCCTCTATTCCATCAAGTGGGCCCTGTGAGGATTTACAATGTCCAGTGATTACCTCTGAAGCACCATCCAGGGCAGCTCCATGTCCCGAAGACGCCTCCACCTCTCTTTTCTTCCTGCCTTTCCCCATACCCTTTGTCCATTATGTCCACTTTTCCCAATCCAATGCCACCTCTTCTATGTGGACATTGGATTGGTTGTGTCCATTGCACCTCTATGTCAAGAGGAGGGTCAGATTCCACCTGGATGCTGGATGCAATCCTCCCATTTTCAGTTGTAATCACTCTAGGCTCCATGGTGTGGTGGTTGTCCTTCTTCAACTCCATCTTAGCTGAGTGTGGTAAGTCCAATAAATCAGATTTTAGGTGCTGGAGTCTGTTGAGGCTCAGGATCTGGCTATCACATTGTCAGTCCAGAGATTCAAATCCCCTAAATGTATCTTAAACCCCAACATTAACTGCACCTCCAGCACATTAGCATGAAAGTCTTATGAAGGGAGATCCCATCTGAGTCCAGATTCATCACACATAAACACCATTTCCAAAGAGGGGCCATCTGCCCTGGTAGTTAACCCCATCGGCCATGACCATAACTCCCATGGGTCTCTTTAGCCCTCAAAGGAACCAATATCTGGGGGTTGTATCTGCTTTATCTGTCTCTCTGACTCTGCTCAGTTGTGCATGAGGGCAAACCTTCTGCCAGCCTCCAGACTCTTTTTTAGAAACTCGTAGCCATATAAACTCATTTCTCCTTTCCATTTCCCCCTTACTTTAGGTCAAACAGCATTTTAAAGTCATGGTATTTTATGTAGACATGGATATTCTGCTGATCCGCATTGAACCTTCCGTATAAGGTCATTTTCCAGTTGCATCATCAGTTGGTAGTTGATAGTGGTCCCTCGTTGCCAGGGAGGCTCATCCCCGGGTGTCATGTCCCGCGCTGGGGGGAAGGCATTGCATTTACATGCTGAGTTTGGCTTCGAGACTGGCCACATTTGAGTAACATGAAGGATGACAGAAGGAAATTCCCAGGCACAAAGTTGCTCTAGGCCTTGTTCTTATTTTGGGTTTATCAGCTCACAAGCATAGTCATTAGCATCTGGGGCTCACTGTTGAACCCTCACTCCCTCCCGGTCCCCACCACGGTACCTGGGAGACTGTCGCTGCTCCCCTAGGGACCACGACAGAGCACCACTGGCCAGGAACCCAGTACCCCCCCTACTGTGGTTTTTAATTGTTGCCACTATGAGTATATCCAAACATTACCATGCACCCTGGACATATGTTCTGTACAGCTCCCTGTCAGTCATATATCACCTGTCATTGGTATCCCATACCAGTATCCCTCCATTGCCATTGTTGAAACACTCTGTGATCCAGAACTCCCCGAAATTTGAAGCCCAATATAATGTCATGGTCCCTTACTAGGGAATGGCATATAGCGATGAGTTTAAAGGATAGATAAAGAACTTGGATAAAGTTAGATAAAGAACTTAGATAAAGAATGTTGACTTGAAAAAATTCCACATCCTATCTTTTTCTTTCCCCCCCCCCCCCCCAATTATTCAGCTTTTCTTCACAGGAGTCCTAGACCACAGCAATGTATATATATAATATACAGCACTCCCACACATCCACCAGAAAACCTTTTCCCTTCCACAGTGATACTCTTACGCCCTATTCATATCATATTTACTTAAAATGATGTACAGAGTCTGAGACATTAGCTTTCTAACAAGGTGACATCTGTGCTTACATTATGGTGCATACTTTAGGATACACAGTTCTTTACATTTTTAGTTATCCTATGTTTTACATTATGGTTTACATTATCAGTCTGTCATCTCCTATATGTTATGGTGTAATATTACATGTTTTATATCCATCTTTGTGTACTCTCAAGAAACTCCTCTCTTATCCCCCATTTACTTTGGTTCCACACATTTAACGTCCATTTTCCCTTCCACCTTGGTGCCCTCAGTGATAGCCAACCTCCGTTTCCTGAGGAGCCACTTCCAGAGATAGATGGAATAGTGTTCAGGGCCTAACTTGCTCAACTGCCCCAATGCCCTGGGAGCCACCCTTTCTCTTGAGGAATACAGTTCCCTCTATTGGATGGCATTAGTCCTCCCCAGGATGTGGGTCCACCCCCACTCTCACTACTTGGGTTTCTACCCCATGGTGTCACCCACTCTGGCAGAATGAGCATTTAGACATTCCCCAGGAGCCCGTCCTGCATCAGACCCTCCCCTCCGAGCATTCTAAACAGGTAACCCTCTTTATTATATTTTGATATGATTTTCTCGGCATTTTACTCTCCACCAACACCTGACCCTCTCCTGGTTTGTATGCTACCCCTCCCTCCCCCCACTTTTGGGCAACGTTACCCATCCGTCCCTCCCCAGCCACCCTCAAACCCGCAAAGCCCCAAGCAAAGGCAACCCCTTGCCCCCCTTTTATCTCTTCTTTGTGTTCATACTTACCACCATCTCGTCTTAAATTCGACCCCTGCAGACATCGGCTCATATCCTTCCTCCACCCTCCGATTTCCTGCAAGCCTATCGTTCAGTCTCTTGCTATCTAGGGCAGCTTGTTTATTTCATATCATTGAGGTCATGTAGTATTTGTCCTTCAATGTCTGGGTTGCTTCACTCAACATAAGGTTCTCAAGATTCATCCATGTTATCACATGTGTTTGTAGTGTGTTTGTTCTTACAGCCGAGTAGTATTCCATTGTGTGTATATACCACATTTTATTGATCCACTCTTCTGTTGATGGGCATTTGGGTTGATTCCAACTTTTGGCAATAGTGAACAATGCTGCTATGAACATTGGTGTACATATATTGGTTTGTGTTCTTGTTTTCAGTTCTGCTGGGTATATTCCCAGCAGTGGTATTGCTGGGTCATATGGCAAATCTATGGCTAGTTTTTTGAGAAACCGCCATACTGTTCTCCAGAATGGTTGGATCCTTCTGCATTCCCACCAGCAGTGGATGAGTGTTCCCCTTCCTTCACATCCTCTCCAGCACTTGTATTCTTCTGTTTTTTTCATAGCTGCCAATCTTATGGGTGTAAGATGGTATCTCATTGTGGTTTTGATCTGCATTTCCCTGATAGCTAGAGATTTGGAACATTTTTTCATGTGCTTTCTTGCCATTTGTATTTCTTCTTCGGAGAAGTGTCTGTTTAAGTCTTTTTCCCATTTTTTAAATGGGTTGTTTATCTTTTTATTTTCAAGATATAGGAGTTCTTTATATATGCAAGTTATAAGTTTCTTATCAGTTATATGATTGCCAAATATTTTCTCCCACTGTGTGGGCTCCCTTTTTACTTTCTTGACAAACTCCTTTGAGGTGCAGAAGGCTTTAATTTTGAGGAAGTCCCATTTATCTATTAGTTCTTTTGCTGCTCGTGCTTTTGGTGAGATATTCATAAATCCATTACCTATTACAAGGTCCTGTAGATGTTTCCCTACACTGCTTTCTAAGGTTTTTATGGTCTTGGCTCTTATATTTAGGTCTTTGATCCATCTTGAGTTAATCTTTGTATAAGGTGTGAGATGGTAATCCTCTTTCATTCTTCTACATATGGCTATCCAGTTCTCCAGACACCATTTGTTGAATAGGCCACTCTCTCCCAGTTGAGAGGGTTTGGTGGCTTTATCGAATATTATGTGGTTGTATATGTGAGGTTCTATATCAGAACTTTCAATTCGATTCCATTGGTCTATATGTCTCTCCTTATGCCAATACCATGCTGTTTTCACCACCGTAGCTTTATAGTATGTTTTGAAGTCAGGTAGTGTGATTCCTCCAATTTCGTTTTTCTTTTTCAGTATGTCTTTGGCTATTCGGGGTCTCTTTCCTTTCCAAATAAATTTCATAGTTAATTTTTCTAGTTCCTTAAAGAAGGCTGCATTGATTTTTATTGGGATTGCATTGAATGTGTAGATCAATTTTGGTAGGATAGACATCTTAATAATGTTCAGTCTTCCTATCCATGAACAAGGAATAGTCTTCCATTTATTTAGGTCTTCTTTGATTTCCTTGAACAATCTTGTATAGTTCTCAGTGTATAAGTTCTTTACCTCTTTAGTTAAATTTATTCCTAAGTATTTGATTTTTTTATTTACTATTGTGAATGGTATTTGTTTCTTGATTTCCTCCTGATCTTGCTCATTATTGGTGTACAGAAATGCTACTGATTTTTGCGCATTGATCTTATAACCTGCGACTTTACTAAACTCATTTATGAGTTCTAGAATCTTTGTTGTAGATCTCTCAGGGTTTTCTATGTATAGGATCATGTCATCTGCAAATAATGAAATTTTGATTTCTTCCTTTCCAATTTGAATGCCTTTTATTTCTGGTTCTTGCCTCAGTGCTCGAGCAACTACTTCTAAGACAATGTTAAATAGGAGCGGCGACAGTGGGCATCCTTGTCTTGTTCCTGAGTTTAGAGGGAAGGAGTCTAGGATTTCTCCATTGTAAACAATATTGGCTTTAGGTTTTTCATATATACTCTTTATCATGTTCAAAAGATTTCCTTGTATTCCAATCATTTGGAGTGTTTTTATCAAGAAAGGGTGCTGTATTTTGTCAAATGCTTTTTCTGCATCAATAGATATAATCATGTGATTTTTTTCCTTCAATCTGTTTATATGGTGTATTACGTTGATTGATTTTCTTATGTTGAACCATCCTTGCATACCTGGGATGAATCCCACTTGGTCGTGGTGTATAATTCGTTTAATGTGTTGTTGAATACGATTAGCAAGTATTTTGTTAAGTATTTTTGCGTCTAGGTTCATTAGAGAAATTGGTCTTTAATTTTCCTTTCTTGTGATGTCTTTGTTTGGCTTTGGTACTAGGGTAATGTTGGCATCATAGGAGGAGTTGTGTAATGTTCTTTCTGTTTCGATGGTTTGGAATAGTTTCAGCAGGATTGGTGTCAGTTCTTTCCGGAATGTTTTGTAGAATTCACCTGTGAAGCCATCTGGCCCTGGGCTCTTCTTAGTTGGGAGATTTTTAATAACTGATTCTATCTCTCTGCTTGTGATTGGTTTGTTAAGATCATCAATTTCTTCTTTTGTCAATATGGGCTGTTTATGTGTTTCTAGGAATTTGTCCATTTCCTCTAGATTGTCATTTTTGTTGGAATATAGTTTTTCAAAATATCCTCTTATGATAGTCTTTATTTCTGTGGGGTCAGTGGTGATATCGCCTTTCTCATTTCTTATTTTGTGTATTTGCATCTTCTCTCTTTTTTTCTTTGTTAGTGTTGCTAAAGGTTTGTCAATTTTGTTAATCTTCTCAAAAAACCAGCTCTTGGTCTTGTTTATCTGTTCAAGTGCTTTCTTATTTTCTATTTCATTTAGTTCTGCTCTTATCTTTGTTATTTCCTTCCTTCTTCTTCCTGTTGGGTTACTTTGTTGTTGTTTTTCTAATTCCTTCAAATGTGCAGTTAGTTCTTCAATTTTTGCTCTTTCTTCTTTTTTGATATATGAATTTATGGCTATAAACTTCCCTCTCAGTACTGCTTTTGCTGCATCCCATAAATTTTGGTATGTTGTGTTATCATTATCATTTGTTTCAAGGTAGTCATTGATTTCTTTTGAGATTTCCTCTTTGACCCACTGTTTTTCTAAGAGTGTGTTGTTTAATTTCCAAATCGTGGTGTGAAATCTGGGCTTCTTTCCCTTGCAAATCTCCAGCTTGACTCCACTGTGGTCAGAGATAATGTTTTGTATGATTTCAATCTTTCTGAATTGCAAGTGTTTATCTTGATATCCATATTGCATTAGTGTGTATATACATTCTTAACCTTTAAAATTCTGCTATAATTCCAAAAATATTACTTTTATACCGTAATATATACTGTATAAAACTCTTACCTGAGTTTTGACTTATGAGAATTTTGGACTTCATTTTCACGTGAAACCTATTCACTAATACAGAATCTCAAATTCTTCAGTGGGGACTATCTTCTAAAATGACAGCTGTCATTTGAAATCTACTATCCATCATGGTCCATTTTGTTATTTATTTTGTGGCTAAATTAATTTCTTTTGTTAGGCTAGTTTAGGGAGGAATTTAAAAGATTCAGGAAAACTTACAGGTGTGAACCCTCATATTTTAAAACATCGCAAATCAATAGCCTAACTACAGATTTGCAGTAACTAAAAATGAAGGGCAAACTGAACCTAAATATAGTAGAAGGATTTAAATAATAAATATTTACATGGAAAGAAATGAAATAGAATAAAATAATTGAAAGAAGCAATGGAATTGATTCTTGGAATATTTCAATAAAATAGACAATGTTTATTTAGAATGGGAAAGAAAAAACAGAGAGGAATGAAATCACTAAAATTCAGAATGAAACCAGGGATCTTGCTAGATATTGGTGATATTAAAGGGATTATGAATGACTATTATGGACAATTGTCTGCCAATATCTAGAAAACCTGGAAGAAATGGACCAATTCTTAGAAACACACAATTTACCTAAATTGGCTGAAAAGAAATAGATCTCACCAAAAGTGTAACAAGAAAAGAGATTCAATAATTCATCAAAAACCTCCCCAAAATATGTGTAGAATCAGACAGTTTCCATAATGAAATCTATGAAATACTCAAGGATGAAATACTTATAATACTCAAAATCTTCCAACTTGAAGTCAGGGTATCTCTCCAAACTCATTCTACGATCCTAAAATTATTTTGATACCAAAGCTACATAAAGACATAAGGAAAGAAAACCAAGGAATAAATTTCTCTAAAAAAATATGGATCCAAAATCACTCAGCAAAAATTGGCATACCAAATCCAACAGAATATTAGATGTATCCATGTCCTAGTCAGATTTATCTCAGTACTCAAGAGTGTTCAAAATAAGGAAATCAGTGTAATATACCACATTAACACAACGAAGAGAAAAATCACATGAAAATCTCAATTAGTGCAAAAATGTGAGTGATAAGTTCCAACACTGTTTCATGATAAAAACACTCAGGATAATAAAAATAGAAAGTACCTTCCTCAACATGATTAACAGCATATATGTGAGAGCACAAGTAATCTTGTCCTCAATGCTGAAAGAATGAAAGCCATCCTCTTAAGCTCTGGAACAAGACAAGAATGGCTTCTTTCTCTATTGCTATTCAGTAATGTACTGGGAGTTAGGAAATTAGGCCATAAAAATAAATAAAATGAATCCAAATTAGAAAGGAAGAAGTAAAACTATCTATGTTCATGATGTCACATTCCTTTATAGGGAATATGACAAAGTATCCACAAGAAACCTCTAGATCTCATAAATGAATGCAGCCAAATACAAGGTATGAGATATTTTTTTTAGTTTCTGGAGGTCAAGGATTGAACAATGAAGGTGTTCTAGCACCTGAGCCATACCCACTCCAAGCTGTGAAAGTAACATGCAAAAATTTGTCCTGTTTTATACACCTGCAAAGAACATTCTTAATTGTACATTTTAAAAATCCATATACCATAGCATCTAAAACAACAAATTACTTAGGAATAATTTTAACTGAATAGGTGAAGGACTTACACAACAAAAACTAGAAAATACTGTTGCAAGAAATTAGAGAGGGTGTAAGGAATTGGAAAAAATAATCTGTGTTCATGGATAGGAAGAATTCCTATTATTAAGTTACCAGTACTACCCAGCAATCCATTGCTTCATTTTTATCCCTGTCAAAGTCCCAGGAGACTTTTTAAGCAGAAACAGAAAGGGAAATCTTTATTCAGATGGAATTATATTTTATCAGGACTGAGTATACTATGTTAAGAAGATCTATTTATTTTCATGTCTTTGGCCTTTTTAGACTTGGAGATGTTTGCGATCAAGCACAATATCTTATACCTTTCATCATCCCCAGGATATAGTTTAGTGCTTACCTTACAGTATTCTGAAAAAATATTTATTTAATGACTGAGAAAACAAACAGTTGAGTGAGTTGAACAGATATTGTTAACTATGCTGGAGAAAACAGAAGCAGTGAGACATGAGGAAATCTTGTTTAGAGAGGATGGCCTCATGAATGAGAGCCAATGCCAGAAGACACAGGTAAGATTCAGAAGAGATTTTAGTGTATCCAGAATCTCTCTCCGGACTGAGCAATAGGGAAATCATTCAGGGGAATCTTGCAGTCCAAGAGCCCACACCTAAAGAGAGGTGACCTACTCCTGGGAGGAAGGAGTGCACTGGGAAAATAAATGAACGTGGAGCTCCAAAGCTGTCTCCCAAAGGTCAAAATTGGCACAAGATTTTATTGTGTTTTTTTTTCTTTCCTCTGGAAAATTAAATATCTCATGGAGGAGAAAAGCAAAAGAATACTTCATTAATGATGCTCACGGGAAAGACATCCTTCAAGGTACAGAAACCCTAAATGCTTCCCTAAACTACTGCAAGTCTACGTTTCTCTGATGATGAGGAAGCACAATTGTATTTTCTAGAGATCTTGTGAGTGGGAGCAACTCCCTGCCCTTCCTGGGAGCAGTGCTTCCACCTTCATCTTCATTCAAGAAAGAATTGGTGAACTTAGACCCTTCCTTGGTAACTTCAGAGATTCCTCACAGGTACTGGGGGAATGTGTTATGGCTAAAAGTAACCCTGTTATTAGTGGTAACTTGAGACCTAACAGGGTACATACATAAAGGAAGCAAAATATTTCAAAGTTCTGCCTATCTAAAAAGCCTGAGTGCAAGTAGATACTGGATACCTAAAATATCTTCCTTCTACAGTCTGTCTTTTCTGGCCTTAGCTCTCACTTATGGGGCTTCCCTTTCTTAGCAAGATTTTTTCTTGTTTCACTGCTTCTTCTTTCTCCACATTTCTTAGATGTGTCTGTTTCTTCACTTTCCTCTTTGTAGATATTACCAGTAGAGAAGTTGTGAGCTTAAAAAACAATCATCAAAATGGACGTGATGCCCTCACAACACTGCTCTGAGACCACCTTACTTTGTTGTGGAATATTTGCTACAGATTGAGTTAATAAGAGGTGTATGCATTGGTGATGTGTCATTTTTTACTTTTCCGCTTAGGCTCACTGTATTGTATTAACTAACCCCCAAATCACTGACCTGCTCTTAAAAAAACAACAACAAGAAAAGAGGAAGGAAGGAAAGAAGGAAGGTAGGAAGGAAGGATGGAAAAGGAAAAAAGCTTTATATTGTGTTAATACTTTTTGTTGATCAAATCACAGGGAAACATGTACTGTAACTGAATAAAACATGTATCAAATTGTTGGTGTAAGTATTACTAATGGGTAGAATTACACAGCAAATATCAGATCATTCCTTGTATAGGACAATATGCCACTTAAAATAAATTTGAGATGAAAAGAAAAACATAATTTCCAAGCAATAACAGTACTTTATTATTTTAGGAAATGTGGTAGTATCTTCTACCACATGAACACACAGTTTGACAATTAGAAGGTGCAAAAGCTTTTTGAATACTTTTAAGAATTTGGTGTGGAAAGTTGACAAATGAGATGGTTCTTTCACTAAATAGTAACTAGGCCCATCATACCTTTTATTTATTTGGGGTGGTCTTTTTATTATATCTGACAGTTGAAGGTATTTCTGACATAGCTGTAAACAAACTTATCATAAATATGTTAAAACATACTCTGCATACTATGATTTGCATATCTTTTTGACCTGAAAATCTGAAGGCTAATTCAAACTGGCAGGTTTTAGACATTTCAAGAAAATCAAAACCTATTTTAATACCAAATCTTTAGATTTCCTGAAGAATTTAGTGAGAAATGATAGAACATACATTAAAATTGACAAAATTTTGGAAGTTCAATTCAATAAAATATAATATAACCTTCAAAAACCTTTCAGATATTCTGTTTGAGGTTTTGTAATGTTTAAGTGATTTATGTTAAGCATAGTGCAATATCGTGAATTCATTTTTACCAGTAAACTATGAAATGCAAATTTTTGAGTTGCATTTATGTTACTATAATAAAAAATTAAAATATACAAATAATTTTCTTTTTAGTCTTTACTAAAATAAATTACTGAGACATTCACTATAAGATACATGGTATCTAAAAATCTCTCAATATAGTTCTCATAATCAGCAATTATTTTATAGATGAGGGACTACATTATAGGTCTTAACATGTTACAAACATAATATTCCTAATAGATTTGGAATAACATGATCAATTAAAGGGTTTTAGCAGTTATGATTTTATGTCAGATGAACACAGATCTCTACTTTCTTGAAGAGAATGGCAATTTTCTGATAGTAACTCCTAGAGTACACTGTACCCAGAAACCATGCCAGTGATTTGTAAAATCAAGAGACCTAGGGCACATGGGCCCCTCAGTGTTAACTTTTGGAGTAAATTTTAAGTCAATGTTGGAGGTAAGTTACTACCAGGTTAGAGGTGTGGAAGAGAGGAGAGTTCTTGGAAGAGGAATAGTAAACTCTTGACTTCCCTGACTCATAACCCAGTGTTTGGAAAAGAGAAAATCAAGAAAAACAGTCTCCCTCCCCAGATCAATGTCAAAGAAGGAAATGATCAACAAAAAGGCAGATGCTCCCTAATGAGCAAATATCTCCTCTGCTGCACTCAGTTATCTTATGTACACTCAGACTGGATGGCTTATGGGTGTTTCTTTGGGGTCCCAAGTCTGGTTTAAGGACTGATGCCCGACTCTCTTCTGCTGTCTTTTGTGGGGGTACAGCCTCAGTCTCCTTCACCAACCAAGGACTTTGGACTTCTACAGAAATACCATCTTACCAATTCCATCCAAGTGAGTCAGAGGGCTCAGCAGAACATGCAGGGAAGATTCCGGTTGGATGGAATTTGGGAGTTTTGACTTGAGCTCATCTGGGATCTACTCCAGCCTGACCCAGAGCTGAATGATCATTGTACTAGTTCTCAGACCTGCTAAGATAATGGATTTTTTTTTATGTTAAAAATGATTGTCCATTTGAGTCAGTAATACAGGATACATTACAGATGACTAAGAAAGGAGAAAGGAAACCCATTTAGAAGGGGGGAAAGCAGGGATAAAGCAGTTCCAGGAAAAGGGAAATACCTGTTCAAGGAGTTTTGTAGTTAGGTGGGAATAGGGGAATGGGCTAGTAGCAGTGGCAGAATTTTCAGTGAATTGAGGCATTACTTTTTTTTGTTTTACATTTAGGATGAGGTATATTTAAGCAAATGTCTCTTTGATAGGAAATATCTAATATAGTGGAGGTAGATATTTCCTTTCAGTAGCATTTCATGAGGCATATACTCACACATTGGATAGTCACATAAAAAACGTTGTTTTTATATAATGGGTGGAATTTATATACCACAACATTTACTCAGTGACATTTTTTTTTTTTAGAAAGATCAGGTCTTTACTGCAAAATTATTCAAAAATATCACAGCAGCATGCTCTTTAAGGTATTACAAAGCACTCTTCAAGACCAGAGGCTCACAGTTTATTTCATAAAAGCACAATTTATTAATAGTGTGGGCTCCTGCACACTCAGGGACCTGGGGCAATTCTGGCTCTGTACAAGCCGAGTTTGTGGTTTGGCCTGAATGTTGCTGTTGGGGGCTGGAGAAAAGGACCTATTTTATTGTTTCAGAGACTCTGGTTTTCTGGTCACAGGCTTCCAGCTTGGGGATGGAGAAGCTGTGTGGCAGCCTCCTCCCCCTGCACCTCAGCAATTATGCCTATCGGGCAAGTGACATATGTTGTCCGTTGGTCATTTACATTCCCCATTGCAGCTTATTTTTGCAACTCTCTACCTTTATATATTAGGGTGTATGTCCTTCTTCTTTATAAGTAAACTTTCAATCAAAAAACTGCAAGTTTTTCCCTTCAACTTTGCTCTTTGCCATTTAGTTCTTCTATGTCTTTATAAACACTTTTGGAGTAATGTGTTAATGTCTATCATTATATATGATGTTCACCTCTTTATTTTTCAAACTTAGAAAGTTCTGCTTCCATTAGATTAATAGATCAATTTTTAATTGCATTACCAACTGTTTTTCCTCATCGTGCTTTTGGGGTTAGATCTACTTCTGAAATTGCATCACTTTCTGCCATCCTTTGGAAGGCATTTTACTTTGCAGTGGACCACAGGTTGCTTTTATTCTTTACATAATCTGGAACAATTTTCAGGCTGCTCTTGCTGGAAAAGCAACAATGGAACTGAAATAAGGCTGTTGAATAGGCTCTGAGAGATGCAGAAAGAATGACAATTGAGAGTCTAAGATTCAAAATAAGACATATCTGATTCCAAAAATTTTGCCCTTAATAAAATTTAAAAAGACATCAAATGCACCATATAAAAATTCCCAACATTGTTGTACTAGTTACATATTTTCAGTTGTGAAACATTTGTTTATTCCCATAGGTCATTTTATGCTTGAAGCGACCATTCTATTAAGTGTCTTGTCATTGTAAAAAGATATCACTGCCTTTGTCTTTTTTGTGAATTTCTTTTTGTTCTTTTTTTAGTTTTTCTTGGCTTCAAGGGTGATAAAACTGGAATTGGATTGCCATCAGACGCAAGAAAGGATTTCTTCATCACAATTTCTCATGTGATGCTTGAGTTTTTATCTTTCAAGTCTATTTAATTCCTTCCTGTCTTATTACTGAGCAGATATTTTATGTTCCTTTATTTTTATTTATTTATTTATTTATTTTATTGACTTTGTAATAATATTACATTAAAAATATATATGTGAGGTCCCATTCAACCCCACCCCCCCACCCCACCTCTCCCCCCCCAGCATATGTTCCTTTAAATAAAGGGAATAAAGTGATCATAACAAAAGGGAGCTCTGTGTTTACATGAGCATGGGAGGCTTGTCAGCTAGAATTTCAGAGCACCATTTCTAAATACTTGGAGAATGGAAAAACTGATGTTGTCTCCTTGCATTTTATTTACTCCTGGATTATCTGTGTGGCTGAGTATGAGAAGAGCATGATGTTAACTCCCGCCCAATGATGCTAAGGTGTGCATTATGTGTGTGTGTGTGTGTGAAGTGTGTATGGGATATGATGTGTGATGTGAGCAGTCCTCAGAGCAGTGGTATCTAAGCTCATATATTACAATAGGTGTCTTCTATAGTACAGAGCCTGGAGGCTATTCTAAAAATGCCAATAGGACCAGTTCCATTCCATTTGGTGGGATAGCTTTGCATCCAAATTAATGAATAGTGAAAGGTTCAGAATATGGATGAAGACCTCCCTGAATTTGAAGATTCAGCAGCAACAAGGCTGCCTTGTTCTTAAACTTCCTCTGAAATCATCTCTATTCACTATCCTCTTAATCATTTCCCTGCCACACTGACCTCCTTGTTCACTCTGAACATTGGAAAAAAGTCATTTTTAGGGTCTTTTTCCTAGAAGTTATCCCACTGGGCACAAATTTCCCCTTACATCCTCATGGCTACTGCCTTCTTTTCCTTTAGGTGCTTCTATGAATTTCACATCATATATGGGACTTTTCTGAACACCAAGTGAAAAACAGCTCCATCATTTCACTTTTTTTACCTGCTTTCTTTTCCTTAAAGCATGTGAAATCATCCCCTTTGTAATATGATTGTGTTTTAATTGCATGTATTCTATATGTGCTGATGGTTGGGACTTTTGAGTTATAGCATTGTAAACTCATTGCCACAACTCTACTTGCCTCTTAGTCACAACTCAATACATATTCCACAAATGAATGAATATCTCATGAAATCCATAGTGTTCATGAATTCTTGGTAAAGGGCTGAGTTTGGGGGATGGAATTCCTAGTCAGAGGTGGCACTACAAATACCCTAAAGGGATAAGATCTATATAAATAATATATTATTAAATTTACCACTGAAATAGGCAATGTAACATTTCTGTTTGGATAGTGCTACTTGCTTTGTGAAACTATCCATGTTCCTTTTTGTTTCTTCTTAGTCTCATCAGACACATGGGACCTGGAAATGAAACGCAAATTTCAGAATTTCTTCTCCTGGGATTTACAGAAGTTCCAGAAGTGCAACCCCTCCTGTTTGGGTTGTTCCTGTCCATGTACCTGGTCACCATTTTTGGGAACCTGGTCATCATCCTGGCCATCATCATTGACTGTCACCTCCACACACCCATGTACTTCTTCCTCTCAATCTTATCCCTTTGTGATATTGGTTTATCCTCCACTACTGTCCCAAAGATGCTGGTGAACATCCAGGCACAGAGTAGAGTCATAACCTATGCAGGCTGCCTCACCCAGATGTATTTTTTCTTGCTCTTTGGAGGGTTGGATGACTGCCTCCTGGCCGTGATGGCCTATGACCGCTTTGTGGCCATCTGCCACCCCCTTCACTATACAGTCTCTATGAAACCCCAGATCTGTGTCCTGATGGCTCTGGGGTCCTGGACCATGAGTGTTATGGAATCCTGTTTACAGAGTTTATTGGTGTCACAACTGTCCTTTTGTTCATGTAGAAATCCCAAACTTTTTCTGTGAACTTCGTCAGATGGTCCAACTTGCCTGTTCTGACACTTTTCTCAATTACTTAGTAATGTATTTAATAGCTGGAGTGCTGGCCGGGGGTCCCCTTGCTGGAATCCTTTTCTCCTACTATAAGATTGTTTCCTCTGTATTTGCAATCTCGTCAGCCCAGGGGAAATATAAAGCATTTTCAACCTGTGCATCTCACCTCTCAGTAGTCTCCTTATTTTATTTCACGACCATAGGGGTGTACCTCAGTCCTGCTGCTTCACACAACACACATTCAGGTGCACCGGCCGCGGTCATGTACACCATGGTCACACCCATGCTGAACCCCTTCATCTATAGTCTGAGGAATAAAGATATAAAGAAGGCTCTGAAAAAATGCTTTGGGAGGAAAGTCTGCAAAGTGTCATTTGTCTTGCAGCAGCTGAAAGGCCAGTTTTAGCAGCTCCTAAACCTTCAAAGCTATATATTTCCTTTCTTTGTTCAGTACGTGCATATAGACCTGCCTAGAGTCAAGATGACCTCAAAAATAAAGAAGTAAAATTTTAAAGCACACATTGTGTTATATAGCAAGATTTTATTTTTGATAATGAAAGAGTTCTCCTTGAAGTATGCATGATTCATGTACATGTTTAAGGAGTTTTTCAGTGTTGTTCAGGAATGGATTGCATTTTCTGAATAATTTCATTGGATCACCTCCTGTTCCTGCTTGAATTCCACCAATGCTGCCTATGAATATCACTTCTTGATTTCCTCTGAATAGAATATCTGCTTTTGTTCAAAACTGTCATAAAATTTAAAGAGGTGACAAATTACAACCTAGGTATTTCCTCTATCAGTCAGTAATTTATCTCTTGTATGTTCAAATCTCTAATCTATATTCTTTTCTTAAAAAAATCAAATTTATTGATACAGCTTAATAAAGGATACAATCCACCCAGAGTGTTCAATTAATGGTATTTGGTTAATCACATAGACCTGTATTCATTAATTTCTAATAAATATTCTTGATCAGATATGACTAAACACAGGAGGTTGACATTTTGGCTATCATACCTCTTTTAATGGAGTGTTCTGATTTGCAGCCATAAATTGCTACTGCACAAATCTCCATGCCATTGCAAGTACTTATGGCTACCTAGATGGTGACATTCATTGTATGATATTTTAAAAAACAATTTTATTAAATAATAATCACACACTGTACAATACATACAAAGTGTACATTCAGTTGCCTTTGGTATAATTAAAGGCTTCTTCATCACTGAAATCAACTTTATTTACTTTTACAATTTATTTTTTTTATTTTTATTTATTTATTTATTTTTAATTTTCTTAAATTTTTTATTTTTTTATTCATTTTTTAAAAATATTACATTTAAAAAATATGAGGTCCCCATTCACTCTCACCACCCCCACCCCACCATTCCCTCCACAGCCACACTCTCCCCCATCATCACGACACATCCATTGCATTTGGTGAGTACATCTCTGGGCATTGCTGCACATCATGGTCAATGGTCCACATCATAGCCCATACTCTCCCATGTTCCATCCAGTGGACTGTGGGAGGATCTACAATGTCCAGTAATTGTCCCTGCAACACCACCCAGGACAACTTCAAGTCCCAAAAATGCCTCCACATTTCATCTCTTCCTCCCATTCCCTGCACCCAGCAACCACCATGGCCACTTTTTCCACAAGAATGCCACATTTTCTCAATTACTAACCACAATAGTTCATGAATAGAATATCAGTAAGTCCACTCTGATCCTTACTGTATTCCTCTTTCCTGTGGACCTTGGCTTGTTTGTGTCCATTCCACATCTATGTCAAGAGGGGGCTTAGAGTCCATATGGATACTGGATGTAATCCTCCTGCTTTCAGTTGTAGGCACTCTTGGCTCTGTGGTGTGGTGGCTGACATTCTTCAACTCCATGTTAGCTGAGTGGGATAAGTCCAATAAACCAGAGTGTAGGAGCTTGAAGTCTGTTGAGGCTCAGGGCCTGGCTATCATATTGTCAGTCCAGGGACTCAGATCCCCTAGATAGATCTTAAACCCCAGCATCAACTACAATTCCAGTAAAGTAACAGGGAAGGCTTGTGAAAAGAGATCACATCTGAGTCCAGCTCCATCACGCAGAGAAACCAACTCCAAAGAAGGGCCAACTGACATGGCAGTGAACTCCATCTGCCATGACCATAAAACCTGTGGGTCTCTTTAGCCCTCAAAAGAACCAATACCTGGGGTTGTATCTACTTTATCTGTCGCTGAGACTTTGCTCAGGTGTGCATAAGGGCAATCCTTCTGACAAACTCCAGACTCTTTTTTAGAGACTCATAGCCATATAAACTCATTTGTCCTTTCCATTTCCCCCTTAATTTAGGTCAAACAGCATTTTTATCTCCTGTTATTATATGTAGACAGGGATATTCTGCTGGTCCACGTTGAACCTTTAATTAAAGGTCATTTTCTAGTTACATGATCAGCTGGTACTTGGTAGTGATCCCTCTGTGCCAGGCAGGCTCATCCCCGGGTGTCATGTCCCATGCTGCGGGAAAGGCAGTGCATTTATATGCTGAGTTTGGCTTTGAGACTGGCCACATTTGAGTAACACGGAGGCTGTCAGGAGGGAACCCTTAGGCACAGTGCTGCTCTAGGCCATGTTCTTATTTCAGGTGTGCAGGCTCACAAGCATAGTCATTAGTATCAGGGACTCGCTGTTGGACCCTCATTCCTTCCTGGTCTTTGTTGTTGCACCCAGGGGACTGCTGCTGCTCCCCTAGGGACCAAGGAAGAGCCCCCCCCCCACCGGCCAGGAACCCAGCACTCCCCCAGTTGTTGTTTTTAATTGTTTCCACTATGAGTATATCCAAACATTTCCATGCACCCCAGACACATGCCCTGTATAACTCCCTGTCAACCCTATGTTCCCTGTCAATAACATCCCATACCAGTATTCCTCTGCTGCCATTGTTGAACCACTCTGTGATCCAAAACTTCCTGAAAAGTGAAACCCAATATAATGCCAGGTTCCCCTAATAGTAAAATGGAATATAGCGATGAGTTTAAAGGTTAGATACAGGATACATATTGATTTGGAAAAATTCTACAGCCTATCTTTTTCTTTTTCTTTTTCCTAATTATTGTGCTTCTCTTCACAAGAGCCCTAGATCACAGTAATTCATATATACAATATACAGTACTCCCACATATCCAATATAAAATCTTTTCCCTTCCACAGCAATAATCTTTTAACATATTCATACCATATTTACTGAAACTGATATACAGATATTGAGACAATAGCTTTCAAACAAGGTAACAGTTTTGTTTACATTGTGGTTTATACTTTAGGCTATACAATTTTTAAAATGTTTAATAATCTATGTTTTACATTATGATTTACATTATTAGTCTGTCAGCCACTATATGTTTTTTGGTATCATATTACATGTTTTATATCCATCCTCGTGTACGCTTGTGAAACACTTCTATTGCCCTCACTGTTACGTTGGTTCCATCTATTCAATATCTATTGCCCCCCCTCCTTGGGGCCCACAATGACAGTCAATCTTCATTTCTTGAGGGCCATGTTCAGAGATACTTGCACCAGTGTAGAGGGCTTGACATGCTCAGCTGCCCTAATGCCCTGGGAGCCACCATTTCTCTTGAGAGATACAGTTCCCTCTATTTGATGGCATTAGTCCTCCCCAGGATGTGGGTATACCTTCACTCTCATTATATGGGTCTCTACCTGATGGTATAACCCACTCTGGCAAAATGAGCATTCACATATTCCCTAGAAGTCTGCTTTAAATCAGATTATCCCCTTTAAGTATCTTAAACAGGTAACTTTCCTTATTATATTTTAAAAGGTTTCCTCAGCATTATACTCTCAGCCAACACCTGATATTCTCCTATGTTCATATTCCCCCAATTTCTTGGGCAATATTAACCATCTGTCCATCCCTAGCCCCCCTCAAGGCCACAAAGGCCCACCCAAAGGTAACACTATGCCCCCATTTTATCCCTTCCTTGTACACATACTTACTGCCAGCTTATCATAGATTTCCCCTATGTAGATGTCAGCTTATATCCTTCCTCTACCCCCCGATTTCCTGTAAGCCTATCTTCCAGTCTCTAGCTCTCTGAGGCAGCTTGGTTTACTTATTTCATATCATTGAGGTCATGTAGTATTTGTCCTTCAATGCCTGGGTTGCTTCAATCAACATAAGGTTCTCAAGATTTATCCATGTTATCATGTATGTTTGTAGTGTATTTGTTCTGAAAGCCGAGTAGTATTCCATTGTATGTATATATCATATTTTATTGATCCACTCATCTGTTCAAGGGCATTTGGGTTGATTCCAACTTTTGGCGATACTGAACAATGCTGCTATGAACATTGGTGTGCATATATTGGTTTGTGTCCTTTTTTTCAGCTCTGCTGGGTATATACCCAGCAGTGGAATTGCTGGGTCATATGGCAAATCTATGGTTAGTTTTTTGAGAAACCGCCATACTGTCCTCCAGAATGGTTGGATCCTTCTGCATTCACACCAGCAGTGGATGACTGTTCCCATTTCTTCACATTCTCTCCAGCATTTGGATTCTTCTGTTTTTTTTCAAAGCTGCCAATCTTATGGGAGTAAGATGGTATCTCATTGTAGTTTTGATTTGCATTTCCCTGATAGCTAAAGATTTGGAGCATTTTTCATGTGCTTTTTAGCCATTTGTATTTCTTCTTTGGAGAAGTGTCTGTTTAGATCTTTTCCCCATTTTTTAAATGGGTTGTTTATCTTTTAATTTCAAGATATAGGAGTTCTTTATATTTGCAAGTTATAAGTCTCTTATCGGATATACGCTTGCCAAATATTTTCTCCCATTGTGTAGGCACCCTTTTTACTTTCTTGACAAACTCCTTTGAGGAGCAGAAGGCTTTAATTTTGAGGAAGTCCCATTTATCTATTTGTTCTTTTGCTGCTCGTTCTTTTGGTGTGATGTTCATGAAGACGTTTCCAATTACAAGGTCTTGTAGATGTTTCCTTACACTGCTTTCCAAAGTCTTTATGGTCTTGGCTCTTATATTTAGGTCTTTGATTTATCTAGAGTTGATCTTTGTATAAGGTGTGAGATGGTAATCCTCTTTCATTCTTCTACATATGGATATCCAGTTCTCCAGGCACCATTTGTTAAATAAGCCATTCTCTCCCAGTTGAGAGGGTTTGGTGGCTTTAGCGAATATTATACGGCTATATATATGAGGTTCTACATCAGAACATTCGATTCAATTCCATTGGTCTGTGTGTCTCTCCTTATGCCAATATATGCTGTTTTCACTACTGTAGATTTGTGGTATGTGTTGAAGTCAGGTAGTGTGATTCCTCCAATTTCATTTTTCTTTCTCAAAATGTCTTTGGCTATTCGGGGCCTCTTTCCTTTCCAAATAAATTTCATAGTTAGTTTTTCCAGTTCCTTAAGGAAGGCTGTATTGATTTTTATTGGGATTGCATTGAATGTGTAGATCAGTTTTGGTAGGATAGACATCTTAATAATATTTAGCCTTCCTATCCATGAACAGGGAATATTCTTCCATTTATTTAGGTCTTTGATTTCCTTGAACAGTCTTGTGTAGTTTATAGTGTATAAGTTTTTTACATCTTTAGTTAAATTTATTCCTAAATATTTGATTTTTTAATTTACAATTGTAAATGGTATTTGTTTCTTGATTTCCTCCTGAGCTTGCTTGTTATTGGTGTACAGAAATGCTACTGATTTTTGCGCATTGATCTTATAACCTGTGACTTTACTGAACTCATTTATGAGTTCTAGAAGCTTTGTTGTACACCTCTTAGGGTTTTCTATGTATAGGATCATGTCATCTGCAAATAATGAAATTTTGACTTCTTCCTTTCCAATTTGAAGCCTTTTATATCTGGTTCTTGCCTCAGTACTCGAGCAAGTACTTCTAAGACACTGTTAATTA
This sequence comes from Dasypus novemcinctus, assembly GCF_030445035.2. Classification (NCBI taxonomy): domain Eukaryota; kingdom Metazoa; phylum Chordata; class Mammalia; order Cingulata; family Dasypodidae; genus Dasypus; species Dasypus novemcinctus. The sequence continues at coordinate 25,660,910 of NC_080694.1, forward strand.
GAAGAGGAGACAGTGGGCATCCTTGTCTTGTTCCTGACTTTAGAGGGAAGGATTTTAGGATTTCTCCATTTTAAACAATGTTGGCTGTAGGTTTTTCATATATACTCTTTATCATGTTAAAAAAATTTCCTTGTATTCCGATCTTTTGGAGTGTCTTTATAAAGAAAGGGTGCTGTATTTTGTCTAAAGCTTTTTCTGCATCTATAGATATAATCATGTGATTTTTGTCCTTCAATCAGTTTATATGGTGTATTACATTGATTGATTTTCTTATGTTGAACCATCCTTGCATACCTGGAATGAATCCCACTTGGTCGTTGTGTATAATTTGTTCAATGTGTTGTTGAATACGATTAGCAAGTATTTTGTTAAGCATTTTTGTGTCTAGGTTCAATAGAGATATTGCCCTGTAATTTTCCTTTTTTGTGGTGTCTTTGTTTGGCTTTGGTACTAGGGTAATGTTGGCATCATAGAATGAGTTAGGCAATGTTCCTTCTTTTCGAATTTTTGGAAGAGTTTCAGCATGATTGGTGTTAGTCCTTTCCGCAATGTTTTGTAGAATTCACCTGTGAAGCCATCTGGCCCTGGGCTCTTCTTAGTTGGGAGGATTTTAATGACTGATTCTATCTCTTTACTTGTGATTGGTTTGTTGAGATCATCAATTTCTTCTTTCATCAATGTTGGCTGCTTATGTGTTTCTAGGAAATTGTCCATTTCCTCTGAATTGTCATTTTTGTTGGAATATAGTTTTTCAAAGTATCCTGTTATGATAGTCTTTATTTCTGTGGGGTCAGTGGTGATATCTCCTTTCTCATTTCTTATTTTGTGTATTTGCATCTTCCCTCTTTTTTTCTTTGTTAGTCTCACTAAAGGTTTGTCAATTTTATTGATCTTCTCAAAAAAGCAGCTCTTGGTCTTGTTTATCTTTTCAAGTGCATTCTTATTTTCTATTTCCTTTAGTTCTGCTCTTATCTTTGTTATTTCTTTCTTTCTTCTTCCTATGATATTACTTTGTTGTTTTTTTTAATAATTCCTCCAAATATGCAGTTAGTTCTTCAATTTTTGCTCTTTCTTCTTTTTTGATGTATGAATTTATGGCTATAAATGTCCCTCTCAGTACTGCTTTTGCTGTGTCCCATAAATTTTGGTATGTTGTGTTATCATTATCATTTGTTTCAAGGTAGTTATTGATTTCTTTTGAGATTTCCTCTTTGACCTGCTGTTTTTCTAAGAGTGTGCTGTTTAATTTCCATATCTTGGTGTGAAATTGGGGCCTCTGGCCCTAGCAGGTTTCCAGCTTCACTCCACTGTGGTCAGAGATATTATTTTGTATGATTTCCATTTTTCTGAATTCATTAAGCCTTTCTTTGTGGCTTAGCATATGGTCTATCTTCGAGAATGGTCTATGTGCACTTGAAAAAAATGTATATCCTGCTGTATTTGGGTGTAATGATCCTTATATGTCTATTAGATGCAACTTCTCTAATACACTGTTCAAATATTTTGTTTCTTTAGTGATTCTCTTTTGAGATGTTCTGTCCAGAATTGATAGTGGTGTATTAAAATCTCCCACTCTAATTGTAGATGCGTGTATTCTTTCACTTAGTTTTTCCAGTGTTTGTCTCACGTATTTAGAGGCACCCTTGTTAGCATAAATATTTATGATTGTTCGTTCTTCTTGAGACATTGTCCCTTTCACTAATATGTAGTCTCCTTCTTTGTCTCTCACAATTGTTTCACATTTAAAGTCTATTTTGACTGATATTAATATGCTACTCCTGACTTTTTTTGGTTATTGTTTGCTGGTAAGATTGTTTTTCAACAATTCACTTTCAGCCTTCATGAAACTCTGGGTCTAAGATGTGTCTCTTGTAGACAGCATGTAGGTGGGTCATATTTCCTTATCCAATGTCTCAGTCTGAATCTTTTTTATAGGTGAGTTTAATCCTTTGACATTCAGTGTTATTCCTTTCATGGAATTATTTATGTTCGCCATATTTTGATTGGACTTGTGTTTGTCATATTTTGTTTGTTTTTTCTTTCTTCTCTTTTTTCTTTTTTAATTGCTCTTGAACTCTCCCCCAACTCTGCCTGTCCTGTTTTTTCCTTTCTTCTTGCAGAACTCCCTTTAATATTTCTTAAAGGGGAGGTTTCCTGTTGACATACTCTTTCAATTTCTGTTTATCTGTGAATATTTTGAACTCTCCATCATTTTTGAATGCTAGTTTAGCTGGGTAGAGTATTCATGGTTGGAATTTTTTTTCTTTTAGTACCTTAACCATATCATACCACTGCCTTCTTGCCTCCATGGTTTCAGATGAGAAATCAGCACTTAATCTTATGGAGCCTCCCTTGTATGTGATGGTTTTCTTTTCTCTTGCTGCTTTTAGAATGTTCTCTTTGTCTTGAACATCAGATAATTTGACAAGTATATGTCTTGGGGTGGGCCTGTTGGGGTTTATGATGTTTATGGTACGTTGTGCTTCTTGGCTATGTATATCTGTCTCTCGCAGTAGATTTGGGAATTTTTCAGCCATTATTTCCTGCAACACCCCTTCTGACCCCTTTCCCTTCTCTTCTCCTTCTTGGATGCCTATAATATATATGTTTGTGCGTTTTGCATTGTCATTCCTGTCACTAAGTCTTAGCTGGATTTTTTCTGTCTTTTTATCAATCAATTCTATTATCTGTTTGATTTCCGATGTACTGTCTTCCACAACATTAATTCTCTCCTCTGCCTCTTCTAATCTGCTGCTATTTGCTGCAAGTTTATTTTTGATTTCTTGAACTGTGTTGTTCATTCCCATCATATCTGTTCTTTTTGCATATGTCTGCAATTTCCTCTCCAAATGTTTTCTTCATATTGTTAAACTCTTCCCTTACTTCATTAATTTTGTCATTGATATATGTCCTGAGATCTTTAATTACTTGTCTGAAATTCTGCTCCCCATCTCATTTTTTAGTTTATTCATTGGATTCAGTCATGTTTTCCTGATTACTGGTTTGGTTTATAGATTTTTGTTGCTGTTTGTTCATCATTTTATCTTGACAGATTTAACCAGTCCTTAGTTTCTTTGTCTAGTCTTGGGGATTAATTAGCTCTTGTTCTTGCGTAAGTGTTATATCTTCTCTTTGTCACTTTGTTCTTCTTATTCTAATTTCTTGTTGCTGGCTGAGTTCACTTTGAAGGAAAATATTAGGGACAGGGAAAGGCAATTGTGCAAAAAAGGAAAATGTGTAAAGTAGTATTGGTAATAAATGTTACCAGAGCAACAATATGAGATATGGGAGGATTGGTATTAGACTCATGTAAGTTGTGTAGAGTTATAGCAGTAAGTAGAGTACCTATAAGGAGGTGGTCAACTGAATATGAGAGGAATATAGTATGAATTAAAAAGCCAGTGTTTTCATGTAGGAGGGAAAGAGAAAAGAAAGACAATAGTATCAACAGTGGATAAAAGACAGAAAAGAAAACAAAGGTATTAGAAATTAAATGTGTAGACAATTTGGGGACCAAAGAAAGGGAGGTGGAATATAGGAGAGACAGTAGATGATGGAGGATATCAAGGTGTGGGTGAAAAGGGATAGTGTAGGTGGCCAAAATCAATTCACACAGAAATGAGGCAGTGGAGGATGAGGAAACCCAGCAAATGTGAGGTATTCCCTGCAGCACTTAATGTATTATTAAGATAACATAAAATAAGAAGAAAAAGAGGGAAAAGGAAAAAAAAAAGATAAGAAAAGACTAGGAGATAATGCAATATTAGCAACCAGGACACTTACGTGAACCTTCTCTGTCACCATCCCACCAGATCGATGTACACACACCTCCTGCCCTGTAAAATCCTGAAACAGCCTGGTCCTGAAGAATGTCCAATGCTGCCCAGCCACTTCTTTGCAGGAGAGACAATAAGGTACACTCACTCAGACACCATCTTGCCCCACTTCTGACAATCTATCTTTTATATGGTTCTTAATGATTGTAATGTCTAAGAACTTTTGTCCACTTTCAAAACTTCTTCTCACTTCTAAACTCTTTTACCTCTGACCAATTATGGCCTTATTTACTCCTTGGTCCATTAGACCACTGACTCCTAACCTTTACTGTGCAAACAAATCATACAATCCTGTAAAACATAGATTTCAAATCAGAAGGTGTGGGATGGGGTCCTAAAGTCTGAATTTCTGAAGAGGTCCTAGGTAAGGCTGATCCTGTTGGTTCTTGGACTCCACTTGTGATGCATCAGAAGGTTGTGGGCTGTATTTCCACCACATTAATAGGTTAATGAAGGAGAACTTTTCCTGGTGGTATGTGCTACTTTGTGAACAAATCTCTTAGTCTTAGACTGATGTCCATCAGGCAAGAAGACCCCACCCCATTATTCATCACATACACAGATTTTGTTACTATAAAGATAATCCTCTTGGTGGAAATGAGCTCTTGTCACTGATCACATTCCTACTCAATCTATTTACACAGGGCTTTGCAAGTGAAAAAGATTTCCACCTCATAGTCCTCAGTTATGCCTATAAACATATCTCAGTTCAGTTTCTGACTCCAATATACCATGTTTTTGGATGTTTTCTTATTTTTGTAGCTCTTCTCTGGATGATTTCTACTGATGAGGAGTGAATATTATGTAACTCATTGTATGAGAATTCCCAATACCATCCATTCTGCAAAAGGTACATGGCACACACAAATGGACTGTTTGGTGATGTTTTCATAGATAGGGAGTATATAGCCTTGAAAAGATTAAAGTTTGCAGTAGACCTTTACAATTTAACTAGAGACTGCACAGGTTATGCCAGGCAGCTATGTGCTTCAGGCTGTGTTTCATTTAAGTGGATACATCCTGATCTCCTAGCTCCCACTCCCCTAAATATGAGAAAAGATATTCAAGCTCATTCCTCTTAAAGGAAATTCACATTAAACTGCACTAATATGACACATTTCAACTATTACTAAAATAATCCAAGGGAGTACTCTGCAGTACATATTTTCTGTGCCTGGCTGACTTCTATTCAGTTTCAGCCTCTTCCCTCCATTTCTAAGGAGACCTACCTTTTAGGCTCAATTACCAACACAATCCCTTTCTTAGCATAAATAACAAATTGTAATTATGTGTCTGGAACAATATTGTGGGTGCCCAAACACTCACATCTCACAAGACCACAGGGGTAATTTGAATTATTAGGCATCTGGAAAATTATCCAAGGCATAGGAGTTGGGACTGCTGAGGGAGCTTTGGAGAAAAAATATAGGAATGTCTACTTCACAACTCCAAACAATCCAAAATAATTTACAAGCCACTTAGGTATATTTTATTATTGTTCTTTTCCATGCCCATTACAAATAATTCTGATGGTATAAAACTTTCTTCAAATTTACAGTCTCTTGAAAAAGTATCTTTACCAAGTTACGAACAAAGAGGATTAATTTTAAGAATGGAAAGTTGAAGAGAGTTAAGAATGAGAGTTGTTTTTCAAGAGTAGAGGTGTTTTGACCTAAAGAAATGAAAAGAAAAATTCTCCCCATATTACTTTTCAAACTACTATTGTATCAAGTATCTCAAAATCACATAGGATCATGTTTTCTATCCTTCTTCCCCCTCAAAAAGTTGATGATCCAATGAGATGGAATAATAGTAGCACAGTTAGTTGCCTTTGAAAGTCTTCCGCATTTCTCCACAAGGCCTTATGTCATCTCTGTAGTCTAGACCTTAGAGAAGACATAGTCTCTCTTTTATATCAAATGAAAAGTGAAACCATTCACCAGAACTAGTGGGGAAGACAATTCTTAATATTATGTTGGTGGAGTTTTCTGTGCCTGTTTTTGACTATTGGAGATTAGACTAAGACTATGATTCTCAATCTCTGGGTATATCAGCATATCCTGGAAGAGTTTCTACAGATTACTGCCCAAACTGGAATTTTTTTTAGGTCTGAGGTGGTGCCTGATAATCTTGATTTCAACAATTCCTCTGATATTGCTCTCTCTTGGTTAATGTATGGCCATGATTCTTTACAAAGGACAACTTTAATGCCACTTGACTCCTCCCATTTCCTAGCTAAAAGTCTTGATAGTCATTAAATTTCCCCATTTCTTCATCAGCCATATAGAAAATAAGCCCTGCTTTCTTAAGCCCTCCTTAAAGATATCCAGCATAAGGAAAAACCATATAGCAAGCCTACTCTAACTCCCTTTTATGGACAAGTTCCATGCTTCCTCATGGGTCAAGCTAGCAAACCTAACTTCGTTTAATAAAGGTGTCTTCCAGGTGATCTGTACATACTACACTTTATTAATACTCCCAGCTGCATTCTTGATTTGTGAAAACTGGTGTTCCATTAGTTGGTGCAAACCCACTGCAAAAGTAGCTTTCTATTTTAATGGTATAAGTCATAGGGGGTGTGCAGGCAGTGCACTTTTGGCATTCATCCAAATCTCCAGAATCGAGTAAATAGTTCATTATCAAACCAGCCAAGTAGGCAAATACATATTACACCTGTCTATGTAAGCTTGTCTCCAAGGTTAATCTGTGGTCTAATAACATAATTATTTAGAAGCACTTATTGAAAATATAGATTCACAGTCTTCTCTCAAACTCAGTAAATCAGAATTTAAAAGGCCAGGACTCAGAATGTATTTTTTTTTTTCACAAAGACACACCATGTGAGTTCATTCATCATATATTTTTTGGGGGTCTGTCAGTAAGGATGGCTAGGCTAAGAAGATAAGAAGTTTCCTAAGTTACTGAGGGCTAGAGAAAAAATCACAGGGTGTTTTCTCTTAGAAGTAAAAGTGGGATTAGTGTTACACTGATAACTCCCAAGATTTCTCACACTGTCAGATGAGAAGAGAAAACCACACTATTAATACACTGGTAAACCTTGGTGACAGAATGTGGAAAAGTAGAGAAAATTCAGCATCTAGCTATATGATTCACATATATTCCTAGCCTTTGCTTTTGATAATAATGCATGAAGGATGTTCTCTTTGCTTAGAAACATTTCTAAGTGTGAATTAGCAGTAATGATTAAAATCATAAAATGCAGTATGATCTTAACATTTGCTGTCATTATTAGAAGATTTAAATAAAAGAGTGAAGTCAGATGTATGCATTCAAATTAAAGTTCTATTCCTGTTCTTTTCCTGGTATCTTTGTGTACCTATTACCTTTTTTTAGAATCTCATGTCTCTTTCTATAGAACTAGTTCAGTTTTGGTGCCCCTAACTCCATTCTTATTTTCTTCAAGAAAATGCTCAATTTTGCTCACCAATACATTATTCTGTATTGTTCATAAAATACCATCTTCCATAACTTGATATAAATCCTATACTAAAAGAAAAGTGCTATTGCAAGTTGAATTTAGGGGACAAGGAGTGGAGACAATTCCACAGGTGACAGGAACTGTTGAAATCAGAAAAAGAACAAGAACTTAGTTCAGGATGTGGCATTGCTATGTTCACTTTCTGCCCTTTCAGAATTTGTGATATGAGTGTTCTTATGAGTCAGTTTCCTACAAAGCTGAACATGGCACTGTGTGTGTGTGTGTGTTTGACACCACATAAATATATGTTAAATAGATGAGCAATAAACCTGAGTGACACTGCCAGTTCATATTCATAGGAAAGAAAAGGAATTTGCTTCAGTAGGACTTAATAAACACCTTTTAGGAGAGATGTAGGTGCAGTCCTCTTAAACATAAGGGTGAATAAATACTTCCTCCATGGCTTTCCCCAGGGGACATAGCTGATTAATAATTCTACTGTACATTCCATGTAATTTTCTGATCTTATAAAATGATTTTCTGCCCTCTTGTTTTCTCTGAACAAATTTTAATCCAAATCATTCTTGAATTTAAACCTGTTGCAAATCTTCAAAATTTCCATTTTGGCCTGTTCTGTAAAACCCATTCAAAATGTTTACTATATTTACTTTCCAAAGAAAATCTATACATACTCATTTGATTGATATGCTTTGTGGACAAGAAAGAAGTGTATTCAACTAAAAAAATAGTCATATATTTTAAAAATACTGCATGATTTTAGCTTTTTAATTCACAGGAAGCTGTTTATGGCCACAGGAATTAAATAAAAAATGGAATTATTATATCATTTGTCAAATGGAATGAGTACTCAAAACAAATATTATTCCTTAAAAATATGGAAGTAATATACAAGTCAATGTAGTTTTATATTATTTTGGTAAGGAGGTGGGATGATATAAAGAAGTCAAGTGTTCTGCCTTCTCAACCCATTGAACAATTCAGAATGTACTTCAATGAAGTTATGATTAAAACAATGGCAACATTAATGAGCATTTCTCAGATAACATGCACCATAAAATATCATCATCAGATGATGACATTATTTTCTTCTGTTTCCTTATAATAGATATACAGTATAAATACTATTATTCCAATTAAAAATTGAAAATAAAACAACTGAAAGTGGTTCTGAAATAACCCAAATTCATCTTCTGGAAACTGTGGGAGAAGAGATTCAAAGACAAATTTTCTGATTCCAAATAAAGTATCTTTGGCTGTTCTGCACATAATAGGAGAAGCTCCATTTCTATCTCTTTTTTCCCCTTTCTCTATCCAAACATGTTAACAAATATCTTTGCCTTTCTTACCACGAAATGATTGTAAACCTGTGTTGAAAATACTCTGTCATAGAAGTGCAAGGTATACCAATTACTTCAGGTAAGTAAATGAAGTAATGCCACTGGCATGACTGTAAGATGTTGTTTCTAGCCAATGGCCTTTGAAATATCTTTGGTGGAGAGATCATTTTAAAAGTGTGAAATTACAACTGGGGATCACAATTGAGGTGATGAAGAGGCTGTTGGCAGAAGTGAAAGTTCTCACACTCTAAAACCTTTAAAATGTGGTAGGAAACTCATAATACACTAGTCAATTATCTCAGCAATATTTAATTGGGATTACCACCAGTGCCACACTTTAATTATAAAATATTTTAAATTTAATGTCAAATTAGAGATGAATGGCTAGTATGTGTCAAGCTTTGGTTTTCTGATTTTACCTTGTAATTATTACTTTGACCCTTTAACCCCCTTACCCTCTACCCCACAACAACCAACATGCACTCACCGCTACTAACAACAACCAAAAACAAGTTGTCAGGAATATGCAGTTGGCTATAGCTATGCCAAAATTTAGGAGACCAAAGAAGAGGAAGACTTTAGTAGTAATATGAAGAGAGATCTCTTAAGTGAGGCTCAACAAGTCATCTGAATGCTTGACTACATAAAATACTTTTTTTTGTATCTGGCAGGAAAATAAGCTTTTTGAACATACCCCAGAAAATCAAGACCCAACTTGTTGCCACTGTTTTAAAAGATGTTTCCTGCCAGAATTCAAGGACTTGTAGAGTCACTTGTCTTCCCTCACGTATTTCAGAAAGCTTGGAGATTTGATCTAGTTATAAAAATCAGTGTAAATTGTCCTTATTACAAATATCATATTATTTTACTAGGAAAGCAAGTAAACAAAGAAAATAACTAAAATTAAATCAACTGTAAGTTGATAATTTGATATTCTCTAAATGTTGAGTGCATATTTTCCTAGATATTTACTTAAGAAGCTCTGAAAATTTTAATACACTAATAAAACTAGATTTCTATTAACCTAATTTTAGAAGTTTAATCTTTGCACTTAGTTCCCTGAAGGATATTTACCAGACCTTCTCAGTGTGCTTACAGGAATAAGATAAAGTTTAAAAGCAAAAGGAGACAGAATGGTGTCAGGAGCACCTTACGTACCAGTAAATCTGAATTTTCTCAGAGACACAAAGCTTGATATCCTTAAGCATTTGGCACAACTATATCTAAAGAATGGTTTACTAGCCGCTGAAGTCAAGGACAGGTTGAAGTTGCTGAAACAATGCAGGACTGCAAAATTGCACATGTCCTCACCTCAAGACCCCGGCATCATTTGCTTTTTTTTTTTACTTGTTTTTCTTCTTACTTACCCCTCTCCTCTCCTCTCCTCTCCTCTCCTCTCCTCTCCTCTCCTCTCCTCTCCTCTCCTCTCCTCCCTTCCCTTCCCCCTCCCCTCCCCTCTCCTCTCCTCTCCTCTCCTTCCCTTTTCCCTTTTCCCTTTTCTCTTTTTTTTCCTCTTTTCTCTCCTTTTCTCTTTTTTCTCCTTTCCTCTTTTCCTTTTTTTTTTTGCCTATAAAAATCCTAGCTCTCAATTTCATTCTCAACTATTTAGGTAAGTTTGACCCAATTATTTCCTGGCACACCTGTAATAAATCACATTCTCACTTAGAGACCTGTTTCTCCTTTGTGGTGCCAGATGGGGCAGTTGCCTCTATTATTTTGTATCTGCACTTAGGGTAACAATTTTGAGATCAGAGTCTAGAGTCATGTTTTTCTTGGATGCAGTCCCTGTAGCATTCCTGTGCAATTTTTTGACAACTGCAGGGTTTCTCTGGAACCCTTAGTTCTATATCTAGCAGCTGCCCAGGGATTTCCCTTGAGGTCAGAAACTGGAGGATCTGATTGGGCTTTCTGCTGTTCATTGGCACTGGGTGCTTTGAGTGAAGGTGATTTTGATGCTGGATTTTCTCTGTGTTAGATAAGATTGTGAAATACAGTCTTCTCCCTGATTTGTACTTACTTGACTTTCTCATTCTGCTCCTGCCAAGAAGAGTGTAGGATTGGTTTTGATGGCCTGCTCATACTGAATGGACCATTGGATTGCCACTGTGGGTCTGCTCTTGATAAGGGGACTGTTGAATTTTTAGTTGATCTGAACTGATTTATATGGACTTGGTGGGTTTCCATCCCATTATCCATGATCTCAGATTTGGGGTCCAACTGTTGATTTTGTCATTGCATTTTTGCTTTGATGTGAGAAACTGTTGACTTCGAGGAGCCCCTGATATTGATGTTCTGTTTATTATTCCTGTTGGTGCTTGTGTGTGCAGCTATATCTCATCTGGGATGTGTTTTGGAAAATTGGTCTGTATTTGGAAAAGACCCTCTTAAGAAAAAGAAAATGTTTTTCTCTTTCAACATTGCCTGGCCACAGTATAAATGATGGTGTAAAGTAACATTTAAATGAGCTTTTAAATTTCAATACTTTCTTGCAATTAAATTTGCTTTGTAAAAGAAATCACCAGTGGAATTGGTTTAACTGCTGGAGAAGCAGAAAGCCTTAGCAAAATTAATGTTCTCAGTTTTGTTTCCATTTTAATTCTAATGGAATCTGTATAGCCACATTAATAACATTTGCTTTGTTAAAGTTCAGTAACTTTTGAACTAGACAACTCTATGAAAGTAACAGAAGGAGGAAAAAATAGAAAAAATGTTAGCCGCTTTTCTAAGCCTGCAATTTTACCATGACTTAGCATTGACAATGTGGCTATAGAACATTGTTCAGAAATGTGTCCTTGTAAGTTTTCTCAATACAGCTCTCTACAATACTGATAAAACAGTAAACTACCCATGAGCTATCAATGTTCAAGTAGTATTGGAAATGAAGTTATGTTTCCATATTACCAAATTGAATCATTATTCTGGCAAATTTACTTAGTGTTAATAGTAACTGTTTGTTATAAGAGCTTGCTTGGAGACAGTTTCCAAAGACATTACGGTAGTTTAAGTAACTATTGTATATAGAAAGTCATTTTTTTAATTAAAGAAAAAGAAATTAATTTTCTTCTAAGAAAATGAAATGACTGGTAATAAAGAAAGAAGAAAATGTGGTACAAAATCTAAATGATACAGAAAATTCAGAATACAGAAAATTTTTTTTTATCATCAAACTTAGGTAAAGATATGATGGGTCTATTTATAGTATTAAAAAGCCTTACCATCAAATAGTATACTCAAGCAAAATTAAAATTTGTTTTTTCTCTGTTATCATGACAAAGTTGCTTAAATCATTAGTATGGTTCAATAAAATTTCATTAATTTTTTCCTCCTGAATAAGCAGTAAACAAAGCAGAAAGTCTGTTTTGTCAAAATAGCTTTTTGTGCTTTAACTCATTGTGTCCTTGGTTTAAGGGAAAACAGTTCTCTCACTTTAAACCCATAATGTCCAAGTAACAACTTTAAACATTTTGCTTTCTCAAAGGCAAATTCTGAAAATTATCTTTTTATTTCAAATGATTTCAAAATATTTGTTCTTTCACCTTATAAAAAGTAAAGTACAAAAAATAGTTAAGTTCATTTGATATACCACAAATTACATTGGTAGTGATAAGAAAGTGTATAAAAATTTTTAAAGTTTGACTGACTTCAGTGTCATAAGATTCTCTTGTGCATTTAAACCAGGCCCCTAGTGCTGTGCATGGTACCTCCCAATTTCAGTTATTAGCTCAATTGGTCTCTATGACCCCTAAAACAATAAAGGTATCTACCACATCTCCTGGTCATGCTCTTGAAATAGATGGAAATATGTTGGTCCATTATATTACTTTGGCTCTGCCAACTGCAGATTCTTTGGCATTACCTCCATACTCACTCTGTTTCATTTACCAGAGATGCTATGCACCAAGCTTGTGAAATTTAAATGTATGCGTATTTTAAGATTCCTGAAAAATATTTCCAACTTATCTTCCAAAATAGTTACTCTATTTATATACTATTATGAATAAACTATAGTAACTATTTCCACATCATTTCTCTATGAGAGATTATTATTGTTTTCACTATTGCAAAATGGTTGAGGAGTGCATTGATTCAAGGCTCGATGTGTTTTTATATAGGCAAGTATTGGGTATTGAATCATGACCCCCAAAAAGGCATGTACTGGTCCCAAACCCTGGTCCTGGGTGTGTGAACCCATTTGAAAACAGAGCCTTTGAAGAAGCTATTAGTTAAGCTGAGCCCAATTTGAGTGAGAGGAGGCCTTAATACAATATGGCTGGTGGCCTTAGATGTAAAAATAATTGGAAGTCATTGGGAGCAATCAGATAAAGGAAATCAACAGAACACAGGGGAGGAAGGAAAATATATTGTTATGTGCATTTCCATATCACAGAAAAGCCAGAAACTGCAAATGTTGCCAGCCTGTAAACCAAATGATACTGATCTTTGGATTAAGCAGTCCTTAACCTCTGAAATCATGAGCTGATAAATTTCTTCTTAACCCATGCCATTATATTATATCTGTTTTTAAACCTAGTAACCCAATACAAACCAGTTATATTCCTCTTTTTCTAATTGCTACTGGAGTATTTAACTTGTTCTTATTGATTTATAAGAGTTTATAAAAAACATAATGTCTATCATAGTTTACCTTTAATATTAGACATTTCATTTTTTTTATCAAGATGCAAATTATTTATTCTTTTATCAAGGGCATTTCTGGCAAAGTAAATCTTTAATATTTATGGGGAATCAATTTCACTTATTTTGACCCATATGTCTTTTGGGTTTCATGCCATGCTTAGAAAGATCTTACAAAATCCATGGTAATTCTCCTGCATGACATTGCAATGAAGGATACAGACCATTATATATTTTTCATAACTTACAAAATTATGCAGGGTGGTGTAAACTATAATATAAACCATAGTCCATGGTTTGTAGCAATGCTTCAAAATGTGTTCATCAATTGTAACAAATGTACCATACTAATGAAAAATGTTAATATGGGAAGATGGGGGGGGAAGGAGGTATTTTTCTGTAAAATTTAGGCAATCTAAAGCTTCTCTAAAAATAAAAAGTATTAAAAATGAATTAAAAATAAAATCCATGCCTATGTAGGTAGTTTCCTTTTTCTTTAGAAATTTTGCAACTTTGTCTAAAATCAATTGTCTACAGAAGCATGGGTTAATTTCTGAAATCTCAATCCTATTGCATTGGTTTAAATATCTATCCCTCTAACAGTCCAAAATTTTTATATGATTGTATATTTGTAAAGTTTGGAAATTAGTAACTGTCAGTCTTCCAAACTAGTTCTTATTTTTCAAGAGTATTTTGACAAACTTGGGACATTTTGTAACTCTAATTTGATTTTCACCTTTTCTATTTCTGAAAAATAAAAAATATTGATGGGATTACATTAAATCAGCAGATTTCTTTGGACTTTAGTGATGTCTTAACTATATTCTCTTCAAAATCTTAAGGTTGGGAGGTTAAATAATAATTTCCTGAAAAGAAAATAACAATAGTTAACTATTCTTTTAATGGAATCAGATAAAGACTGGAAAATTTAAGCTGAGCTGGAAAGGATGAACATGAATTACCTAGGTGAAAAGGTAAAAAATACTTGAGGCTGATGGAAAGCTTATGCAAAAGGTCCTGCTAAGAAATAACTTGGAGTGGATGGAAAACTGAAATAAGACCCATCCATTTGAAGTGCAGGAATGAAGTGGGAGAAGGATGGACAAGATTGCAGGAAGGAAAGGGTGTTATTGGTTAGGTTAACTATTAAATTTATACCCAAAGAAAGGGAGAGGCACTAAATTGTTTTTAGCAGGGTGATATTGTGAGGCAATTTACATTTCTGAAAGATTATCATAGCTGCTGTGTGAAAAAAGAATGAGGAAGAAGCAAGAGTAGTTGAAGAGAAATGCAGAAAGAACACAAGATGGTGAATTAGGCTTTGGAAAGTACTGTATCATGCATGATGAATCAATAATAGATTAGATGACTGAGATTTTATGACTGAATTAAGGATGACTCTCCAAGGATTTATATAACATGGGTCATGAAGACATTTTTATTAACCCTTGAGAGCCATGCAAAGGAAAAGAGGGGCTTGGTTGGGTCAGAACTTGAAGGAGTTTTTTTTTTTTTTTTTTTCATCAATCCTTGTAACTACAGGAAATATTTCTTCCTGATCTTTAATTTTTTTTCTTTTTTTTATTGATTTTGTAAAAATATTACATTAAAAAAATATGAGGTCCCATTCGACCCCACCATCCCCACTGCACCCCTCCCCCCCAGCAACACTCACTCCCATCATCATGACACATCCATTGCATTTGGTAAGTACATCTCTGGGTATCTCTGCACCTCATGGTCATTGGTCCACATCATGGCCCACACTCTCCCCCATTCCATCCAGTGGGCCCTGGGAGGATTTACAATGTCCAGTGATTGCCCCTGCAGCACCATCCAGGGCAACTCCAAGTCCCAAAGGTGCCTCCACATCTCATCTCTTCCTGCCATTTCCCATACCCATCAGCCACCATGTCCACTTTTCCCACTCCAATGCCACCTTTTCTCTATGGACCTTGGATTGGTTGTGTCTGTTGCACCTCTATGTCAAGAGGAGGCTCAGATTCCACATGGTTACTGGATGCAATCCTCCTGCTTTCAGTTGTAGGCACTCTAGGCTCCATGGTGTGGTGGTTGTCCTTCTTCTTCTCCATCTTAGCTGAGTGAGGTGAGTCCAATAAATCAGATTGTAGGAGTGGAGTCTGTTGAGGCTCAGGGCCTGGCTATCATATTGTCAGTAAAAAGATTCAATCCCCTAAATATATCTTAAACCCCAATACCAACTACAATTCCAGTAAAGTAGCATGATAGTCTTATGAAAAGAGATCCCCTCTGGGTCCAGTTTCATCACGCAGAAACACCAGCTCCAAAGAAGGGCCATCTGACATGGCAGTGAACCCTATCTGCCATGACCGTAGAACCCGTGGGTCCCTTTAGCCCTCAAAGGAACCAATACCTGGGGATTGTATCTACTTTATCTGTCTCTTAGACTCTGCTCAGTTGTGCATAAGGGCAATCCTTCTGACAGCCTCCAGACTCTTTTTTTTTTTTAGAGACTCATAGCCATATAAACTCATTTCTCCTTTCTATTTCCCCCTTACATTAGATCAAACAGCATTTTAAAGTCATATTATTCTATGTAGACAGGGATATTCTACTGATCCGCATCAAACCTTCAATTCAAGGTCATTTTCCAGTTGCATTATCAGTTGTTAGTTGATAGTGATACCTCGGTGCCAGGGAGGCTCATCCCTGGGTGTCATGTCCCACGCTGGGGGGAAGGCATTGCATTTAGATGCTGAGTTAGGCTTCGAGACTGGCCACATTTGAGTAACATGAAGGCTGTCAGGAGGAAATTCCCAGGCACAGTGCTGCTCTAGGCCTTGTTCTTATTTCAGGCATATAGGCTCACAAGCATAGTCATTAGTATCAGGGGCTCACTGTTGGACCTTCATTCCTTCTCAGTCCTTGCCGCTGCACTTGGGGGACTGCTGCTGCTCCCCTAGGGACCACGGCACAGCACCCCCAGCCAGGGACCCAGTACCCCCCCAGCTTTAGTGTTTAATTGTTGCCACTATGAGTATATCCAAACATTACCATGCACCCTGGACATATGCCCTGTATAGTTCCCTGTCAGCCATATATCCCCTGTCAATAGTATCCTATACCAGTATTCCTCTGCTGCCATTGTTGGACCACTCTGGGATCCAGAACTTCCTGAATATTGAAGCCCCAATATAATGTCAGGATCTCTTACTAGCAAAATGGGATATAGCAATGGGTTTAAAGGTTAGATATAGAATATGTGTTGACTTGGAAAAATTCTACATCCTATCTTTTTCTTTTCCTTTTTTTTCCCCCTAATTATTGAACTTCTCTTCACAAGAGCCCTAGACCATAGCAATTCATGTATACAATATACAGCACTCCCACACATCCACCACAAAACCTTTTCCCTTCCACAGCGATACTCTTACAACCTATTCACAACATATTTACTTAAAGTGATGTACAGAGTCTGAGACAATAGCTTTCAAACAAGGTGACATCTGTGCTTACATTGTGGTACATACTTTAGGACACCTAAAAACAGTAGGTTTTTGATGTTATCTTTCAATCAACTCCTGGTCATTAGACTATTTCATATTTTTGTAGTACTTTTGAAAGCAATGAGTACCCATTTTGCTGGCCCTTTATTCAATATGATTGTCCTCTGGAAGAAAATAAAGCAGTGAATAAGAAAAATTATCTTTATCTTACCAATATTATGCATAATTGAAAAAAGTTTCATTTAGAAACCAAGTTCAGAATCTGTCCTCATTTACAAATGACCTCTGAAGTAAATTGTCTGACCAGAAAATGTATTTCAAACACTGTATCTGTTTGAAGCATGACCTCTTTATTTCCCAACATAGTAGGTTCCTTGCTGGGATTTAGTGTATCTGCATGTCATTGATGATTTCAATTAGTTTTATAATGATTAAAAAAACATCTCTTTTGAATAAATGAGAAATGGGCATCATAATGCTTACTGATGTGTTCAACCCCTTTGTTACACTGTACGGTCAATATGTAACTGGGACACAGTGAAGTGACCCCTACATTATATTACTGTTAGTGATGATTGGCTTTTGAAGTAAGTTGATATTGGAAGGCTTTGATATTCAGATTGATGTGGAACAAGTTTTATTCCCACTCTGTGGGTAGAATTTTATAACCTACTTTGCTATTTTTACAAACATTTTATAAGAGTACATCTTTTTCTTTGGAAGTAACCATCCATCTACAAATATCACAACTACTGGTTTGTTATATATGAAATACTTACATTGAATCCCATGGTATAAAGAGCATTTTTGGAGGAAAATTTTTTCAATGTTATTTTTATCATGGAAGACTTGGAATCAGCTTATACCATAGGTTTTTTCACAAAAGACTGTTGTTACTGGTCAGAATGATGTTTGGTGTTGGAAACTTATTCATAACTTATTGAAACTATGTAAATATTTGGATTTTTCTCATTTTAAGCTTCTCTGGCTAAATATTTTCATTTGCTCTGTGCCTTCTTTGAATTATTTCAGGATCTTTCACAGGTGTTTAGTTAATGATGTGTCTATTAGTCAGGGTTCCCTAGGGAATCAGAATCAACAAGAGATATTTGCTGAATGTAAGAAATTCTATAAGGGTCTTTCACATGACTATAGGGATGCACAAGTCCAGATTCCACAGGCAGGCTGCAGCCAGGGGCTCCAATGAAAGTCCAGAGACTGAAGTCCATGTACCAGTTTGACAAAGTTATGAATTCCAAACATAGATATTGGATTATGTTTACAATCTGGTCTGTACCTAGACATGATTAAGTTATGATTAAGACTTTGGGATATGACATTTAGGTATTGAGTCCCCACCCCTTGGTGGATGGGGACTCACAGATAAAAGTCATGACAAAGGACTGAGTTGGGGGTTTTCAATGTTGGAGTTTTGATGTTGGAGTTTAATACTGAAGCCTTACACTGGAGCCCTGGATATAAGCTCACAGAGGAAACAGAAGCAAACCCCAAGAAGAGAGGAACCCTGAGCCTAGAGAGAAGCTAGTCCTAGGAAGTGAGGAACCCAGGAAGCCTGAACCCTCACAGACATTGGAAGTCATCTTGCTCCAACACATGAAAATAGCCTTGTTGAGGGAAGTAACTTATGCTTATGACCTGGTATCTGTAAGCCAATACCCCCAAATAAATACCCTTTATAAAAGCCAACCAATTTCTACTATTTTGCTTCAGCACACCTTTGGCTGACTAATACAATCCATAAATGCCCTTGTATTACAATTTGTCCAGTGCTTGCTTGACCAAACATCCTGGCACATTTATCTGGCTGAGTTGACACATTAGCCTAACCATCACAATTTGATAACCATTCTGGATGGAAACAGAAGTCATCCTTTCCATTAAAAAAATCCTGTCCTTAATCATAACAAATTCAGGAAACCTCAAGAGTTAATTTGCATCACAAGTTCTGAGACTTATCCCCTCTCAGACCAAATGAGTTGCTCCACAAGCATACAATATTTTACAGACACATGCCAATGCATGGAGTTTCAATCCCTCATCCCACAAGCTTCCACGTACTCCTACCTTAGGTGGAAAATAGAATAATCAAAATTTCAGTGATCAATCCAAAAATTAAAAGGAAACAAATTCAGTTTCATAGATGGCCATCTTTGTTTCATCATGAATTATATAAAGAGACGTTGATCCTTGAAATATAACAAAGGGTGGGCCAGTTGGGCATGACTAGTTACATTTAAAAAAATTTTTTTATTTTTTCAAAATATTTTAGATTACATACGTGTTCCATGAAAAATATAGGGGATTCCCATATGTCACACTCCCTCCCCCTCCCACACTTTCCCACATTAACAACACTCTTTGTTAGTATGGTAGATTTGTTACAATTGATGAACACATATTGAAGCATTACCATTAAGTGTGGATTATACTTTAAATTGTAGCTTACACTCTGTCCCACACAATTTAGTAAGTTATGACAAAATATATAATGGCTTGTATCCAGCACTGCAATGTCATTCAGGACAATTCCAATGTCCACAAAATGCTCCATCTTATACCTGTTTTTCCCTTTCCCTACCCTCAGAGCCTCTGATGACTATTGTCTCCACCTCAATGATAAAAGATCTTACATTGCTATAATAACAATAAATATATAGCGGAATAACCATAAATCTTCTATAGTCCATCTTCATTCCCCAATCCTGAGGATACTCTGATGGTGATGCTAACCTCACCTCTAATTGAAAGGGTCTTAGATCCCATGGAGCTGATGGATAGGACTAGCAGTTTCAAATACTCTCTGTTCCCTGAGATGGATGTGGTCCATCATCATCTCCTTGATACTCGTCCTGGGTGAGTCCAATGAACTGGAGAGTAGGTGCTGGAACTCAGTTGAGATTTAAGGACAACTGACACATGGACAGCCCAAAGATTTAAGTCTCTTGGACATACACCTATCAAGTCTAGTACTAACTATAGGTTCAAATAGAAAAGGACGAAGAGCTATGTGTAGGGAAACCACAAATGAGTCTAACTCTGTCTCACTGGGGAGCATAAATTCCAAAGTATGGCCCATTGACAGGGTGCGATATACAGTTACATTTTGAGAGCTCTTTCTGCCAATTCCAATCACTTGGATCACATACATCCCAATAAACTTCAGCATAATATTCATCTCCCCCACAATTGTCTCAATATCCTCAAATATTGTAATGAACTTACCAGTACCTATGAGTGCAATAAAACCACAATGGAACATGCGTTATGTATGAACCTCACTACTACCAGGGAGGGAGAGATAAAGCCCCTTGTCTGTCCATGTTTTCTGATTTCTATAGTGTTATAGGACCCATCCATCAACAGCCTCAAGGATCATTAAGTGGCCACAGTCAGAGGAGGTACATTTTATGTGGTATTTCCAAAGCATAGAACTTCCTGCCTTGACAATTGAATAACTTGTAAGTGTATGTGCCTGTGAGATGGACACAACTTTAAATTCCCTTCCAAGTTAGTGGCCATAAGCACTTCATTTTTCACTCCAGGGTAATAAAAAGTTATAGGTGTTGCCTGTGTCTTTGATGTTTGATATGGTAAAGAGTTTATGGGGTACTACTGTTCCCTGCTTTGGGGTGACAAAATTAAGTTTTTCTGACATAACCCTATGTTCCCATACAAGTGCAAATATTAGGGAAAACTATCTGTATGTGTAGAAATGAATCAGCATTACTTGCTGATCTGTGGTTTTAACATAGTTTACAGGGGCTAAGGAGTAGATAAGGGTGTCAAATTTTAGGAATTAAAAATGTAATTTCATTTTTGCATTTACCTTAAGCTACCAATTTTAATTTTTGAATTTCACAAGACTGCTGCTTCCCAGGCAGGGGGATATTGGATCGTCAGTGTTTCTGATCACAGGAATGGTATGCAGATCTCTATTTACCTTATGAGGCATGTTGTTTGCCTAACCTGAACCATAGTTGTGTGAGGCTGTCCATCCCTCTGTTGGGCCATGGAGTGCATGATTCCAGGATGTCCTTAGCTAAAACCTGACTGACATAAGCCCTTTTTGACAGAACACCCTTCTGATGCAATGAGCACCAGTTTATTGATTGGGCCTGGTTGATTGACAAGGGATAGCACTAAATCTTTCTGGAGAGAAGGTGGTCCCTGGGGCCTCACTATCCATGGCCTTGGGTGAAATCATAGCACATAAGTATAAGGAGGATAATCCAAAACATGTTTTCCAACTCTTGTTTTTCACCTTGGCACAGAACCTCAGATGCAGAACCCCAGGGCAAAAAGTTTTAGAGATCCCCCTGACATGTACCCATTGATTTTCATTTCCTGCTCCTGCAACTTCCCTTTCTGCATGGAGATTAACAGATCCTACCTGTTTCCAGAGAAAGAAACCCAGTGTATTTAGGGATAAAGATCTGACTATTGTGGGTTTTCTTTTCCCCCTTTATACATTTCTAACATACATTAGATTGGCTGAGCCTATCAAGGAAGTCTATTTGCAACAGTAAGTGCCTTTTTCATTACTTTCTGCATCATTGTTATGATGAGCAATGCCTAGTCAATTTACAGATGGCTGGATCAACTGCTCCACATTATTGCCCATGCCTTCCTACCTGCTCACCCACATCCCAGCTAGTCCTTAAACTTATGACTGATTTTTCCTTTCAAAGGAAAGTGAGACTATTCTATTTTTCTTCATTTTAGCCCTCATGACTTTCTCTTTTCCAATTCTGGAACATAAGGGATATATCCTTCTCCACCAAACTCCCCTCTCCTTGCCTCTCCTCTGGCCTTACCTGCCACCAGCAGTGGATGAATTTATATTTCTTAGAAACACAATCCACTGACATTAGGGCTTTGCTAGGAGGTTATAGAAAAATGCACCTCTTCCCCAAAGTAAGGGTCTGCTAATGATTCTTTCCCCTAGATATAATTGCTAATATTCCTACAAAGATGCCACAGATATCTGGGGTTCACTTGCATGGACAGATTTCTTACTGTTGACAGCTGGTTATACTTTGAAATATCTTTATATCATAACCTGCTTGTTATCTTCTCTGCCTCCTTGAGCTGCCACACAGGCCAAGTTTAAAAGATGAAGGATCTGTGTGACATTTTCCACTCCAGCATGATTCTGATTCATTTAGGTATTTAAGCTAACTAGGTTTTTAGATTTATGTGAATGCCATTTCTTTAGCCAATGGTCTAATTAATGAACTGATAAATTAAAACCTCAGGGGAACAGGTTTCAAAATTTAAAAAAGTTTTTGATGCGATTCCAAAGGGTACAATCAATGATATTTGTATAATCACATGGTTGTGTGTTTATCACTTCAATAATTATTAGAGCATTTTCATTATTCCAGAAATTGTAATAATAATAATAAAAGGAAATAATGGGAAAACTCATTACCTCTCAGTCTTTCTATGCTTCCCATGCCATACCTAGGTGCTCTTCTATTTCTGTCTATCCAGTTTATTTATATTTACATTTTGTAAAAAATGGTCTTATACATGCAATATTACCCATATTCATATTTCACATGAGGTTTTACTATGTTTTATAACCCAATGTTAAATTTTTTTAGCTATCCTCTAGTATTATACATTTTCCTATATTTTGCTTTTTGTCCTTTATCTTATCCATATAACTCTGCTAGTTACTAACACTATGATGTGCATTCTCCATTTCTATTCATTTCCAAAAATTTACAAGCACCATTTTTACAATTCTGCAAAGATTAACCATCAACTATTCATTCTGTACTGTCACTCCATTTTCTAATTATTAACTCCATGAATTTGCACAATATAATAGCACAATCATACAATATTTCTCCTGTGTTAACTTCTATAGAAATTTTATAGATTTGTTCTATCTTTGCAATACGGTTTTTAAGACTTTTGCATTCATTGATAGAGATTTATGAACTTATTCACAGGAGACACAACAAATTTTAAATCTATTGCTATCATACATATTTTCCCAAAAAGCTTTTATAAGCTATTTCTGTAATATTGAAAAGCCATTGACTGTTGTATTTATTTGTTTCATAACTGCCTTATCAATTAAATTTCCTATTCACATTTTCTCTTGGATTTCCCATTTGAACCATATTTTTTTTAATTTTTTTAATTTTTTATTGACTTTGTAATAATATTACATTAAAAATATATATGTGAGGTCCCATTCAACCCCATCCCCCCACCCCCCCTCCCCCCCCAACAACACTCGTTCCCATCATCATGACACATCCATTGGATTTGGTAAGTACATCTTTGGGCACCTCTGCACCTCATATACATTGGTTCACATCATAGCCCATACTCTCCTCCATTCCATCCAGTGGGCCCTGTGAGGATTTACAATGTCCGGTGATTCCCTCTGAAGTACCATCCAGGGCAGCTCCATGTCCCAAAGACGCCTCCACCTCTCATCTCTTCCTGCCTTTCCCCATACCCTTCGTCCACTATGTCCACTTTTCCCATTCCAATGCCACCTCTTCTATGTGGACATTGGATTGGTTGTGTCCATTGCACCTCTATGTCAAGAGGAGGGTCAGATTCCACCTGGATGCTGGATGCAATCCTCCCATTTTCAGTTGTAATCACTCTAGGCTCCATGGTGTGGTGGTTGTCCTTCTTCAACTCCATCTTAGCTGAGTGTGGTAAGTCCAATAAATCAGATTGTAGGTGCTGGAGTCTGTTGAGGCTCAGGATCTGGCTATCACATTGTCAGTCCAGAGATTCAAATCCCCTAAATATATCTTAAACCCCAACATTAACTGCACCTCCAGCACATTGGCATGAAAGTCTTATGAAGGGAGATCCCATCTGAGTCCAGATTCATCACACATAAACACCATTTCCAAAGAGGGGCCATCTGCCCTGGTAGTTAACCCCATCGGCCATGACCATAACTCCCGTGGGTCTCTTTAGCCCTCAAAGGAACCAATATCTGGGGGTTGTATCTGCTTTATCTGTCTCTCTGACTCTGCTCAGTTGTGCATGAGGGCAAACCTTCCGCCAGCCTCCAGAATCTTTTCTAGAAACTCGTAGCAATATAAACTCATTTCTCCTTTCCATTTCCCCCTTATTTTAGGTCAAACAGCATTTTAAATCATGGTATTTTATGTAGATATGGATATTCTGCTGATCCGCATTGAACCTTCCGTATAAGGTCATTTTCCAGTTGCATCATCAGTTGGTAGTTGATAGTGGTCCCTCGTTGCCAGGGAGGCTCATCCCCGGGTGTCATGTCCCACGCTGGGGGGAAGGCATTGCATTTACATGCTGAGTTTGGCTTCGAGACTGGCCACATTTGAGTAACATGAAGGCTAACAGGAGGAAATTCCCAGCCACAAAGTTGTTCTAGGCCTTGTTCTTATTTTGGGTTTATCAGCTCACAAGCATAGTCATTAGCATCAGGGGCTCACTGTTGAACCCTCACTCCCTCCCGGTCCCCGCCACTGTACCTGGGAGACTGTCGCTGCTCCCCTAGGGACCACGACAGAGCACCACTGGCCAGGAACCCAGTACCCCCCCTACTGTGGTTTTTAATTTTTGCCACTATGAGTATATCCAAACATTACCATGCACCCTGGACATATGTTCTGTAAAGCTCCCTGTCAGCCATATATCACCTGTCATTGGTACCCCATACCAGTATCCCTCCATTGCCATTGTTGAAACACTCTGTGATCCAGAACTCCCCGAAATTTGAAGCCCAATATAATTTCATCGTCCCTTACTAGGGAATCGCATATAGAGATGAGTTTAAAGGATAGATAAAGAACTTGGATAAAGTTAGATAAAGAACTTAGATAAAGAATGTTGACTTGAAAAAATTCCACATCGTATCTTTTTCTTCCCCCCCCCCCCCAATTATTCAGCTTTTCTTCACAGGAGTCCTAGACCACAGCAATGTATATATATAATATACAGCACTCCCACAGATCCACCAGAAAACCTTTTCCCTTCCACAGTGATACTCTTACGCCCTATTCATATCATATTTACTTAAAGTGCTGTACAGAGTCTGAGACATTAGCTTTCTAACAAGGTGACATCTGTGCTTACATTGTGGTGCATACTTTAGGATACACAGTTCTTTACATTTTTAGTTATCTTATGTTTTACATTATCGTTTACATTATCAGTCTGTCATCTCCTATATGTTATAGTGTAATATTACATGTTTTATATCCATCCTTGTGTACTCTCAAGAAACTCCTCTCTTATCCCCCATTTACTTTGGTTCCACACATTTAACGTCCATTTTCCCTTCCACCTTGGTGTCCTCAGTGATAGCCAACCTCCGTTTCCTGAGGAGCCACTTCCAGAGATAGATGGAATAGTGTTCAGGGCCTAACTTGCTCAACTGCCCCAATGCCCTGGGAGCCACCCTTTCTCTCGAGGAATACAGTTCCCTCTATTGGATGGCATTAGTCCTCCCCAGGATGTGGGTCCACCCCCACTCTCACTACTTGGGTTTCTACCCCATGGTGTCACCCACTCTGGCAGAATGAGCATTTAGACATTCCCCAGGAGCCCATCCTGCATCAGACCCTCCCCTCCGAGCATTCTAAACAGGTAACCCTCTTTATTATATTTTGATATGATTTTCTCGGCATTTTACTCTCCACCAACACCTGACCCTCTCCTGGTTCGTATGCTACCCCTCCCTCCCCCCACTTTTGGGCAACGTTACCCATCCGTCCCTCCCCAGCCACCCTCAAACCCGCAAAGCCCCAAGCAAAGGCAACCCCTTGCCCCCCTTTTATCTCTTCTTTGTGTTCATACTTACCACCATCTCGTCTTAAATTCGACCCCTGCAGACATCGGCTCATATCCTTCCTCCACCCTGCGATTTCCTATAAGCCTATCGTTCAGTCTCTTGCTATCTAGGTCAGCTTGTTTATTTCATATCATTGAGGTCATGTAGTATTTGTCCTTCAATGTCTGGGTTGCTTCACTCAACATAAGGTTCTCAAGATTCATCCATGCTATCACGTGTTTGTAGTGTGTTTGTTCTTACAGCCGAGTAGTATTCCATTGTGTGTATATACCACATTTTATTGATCCACTCATCTGTTGATGGGCATTTGGGTTGATTCCAACTTTTGGCAATAGTGAACAATGCTGCTATGAACATTGGTGTACATATATCGGTTTGTGTTCTTGTTTTCAGTTCTGCTGGGTATATACCCAGCAGTGGTATTGCTGGGTCATATGGCAAATCTATGGCTAGTTTTTTGAGAAACCGCCATACTGTCCTCCAGAATGGTTGGATCCTTCTGCATTCCCACCAGCAGTGGATGAGTGTTCCCCTTCCTTCACATCCTCTCCAGCACTTGTATTCTTCTGTTTTTTTCATAGCTGCCAATCTTATGGGTGTAAGATGGTATCTCATTGTGGTTTTGATTTGCATTTCCCTGATAGCTAGAGATTTGGAACATTTTTTCATGTGCTTTCTTGCCATTTGTATTTCTTCTTCGGAGAAGTGTCTGTTTAAGTCTTTTTCCCATTTTTTAAATGGGTTGTTTATCTTTTTATTTTCAAGATATAGGAGTTCTTTATATATGCAAGTTATAAGTTTCTTATCAGATATATGGTTGCCAAATATTTTCTCCCACTGTGTGGGCTCCCTTTTTACTTTCTTGACAAACTCCTTTGAGGTGCAGAAGGCTTTAATTTTGAGGAAGTCCCATTTATCTATTAGTTCTTTTGCTGCTCGTGCTTTTGGTGAGATATTCATAAATCCATTTCCTATTACAAGGTCCGGTAGATGTTTCCCTACACTGCTTTCTAAGGTTTTTATGGTCTTGGCTCTTATATTTAGGTCTTTGATCCATCTTGTGTTGATCTTTGTATAGGGTGTGAGATGGTAATCCTCTTTCATTCTTCTACATATGGCTATCCAGTTCTCCAGACACCATTTGTTGAATAGGCCATTCTCTCCCAGTTGAGAGGGTTTGGTGGCTTTATCGAATATTATGTGGTTTTATATGTGAGGTTCTATATCAGAGCTTTCAATTCGATTCCATTGGTCTATGTGTCTCTCCTTATGCCAATACCATGCTGTTTTCACCACCGTGGCTTTATAGTATGTTTTGAAGTCAGGTAGTGTGATTCCTCCAATTTTGTTTTTCTTTTTCAGTATGTCTTTGGCTATTCGGGGTCTCTTTCCTTTCCAAATAAATTTCATAGTTAGTTTTTCTAGTTCCTTAAAGAAGGCTGCATTGATTTTTATTGGGATTGCATTGAATGTGTAGATCAGTTTTGGTAGGATAGACATCTTAATAAAGTTCAGTCTTCCTATCCATGAACAAGGAATAGTCTTCCATTTATTTAGGTCTTCTTTGATTTCCTTGAACAATCTTGTATAGTTCTCGGTGTATAAGTTCTTTACCTCTTTAGTTAAATTTATTCCTAAGTATTTGATATTTTTATTTACTATTGTGAATGGTATTTGTTTCTTGATTTCCTCCTGATCTTGCTCATTATTGGTGTACAGAAATGCTACTGATTTTTGCGCATTGATCCTATAACCTGCGACTTTACTAAACTCATTTATGAGTTCTAGAATCTTCGTTGTAGATCTCTCAGGGTTTCCTATGTATAGGATCATGTCATCTGCAAATAATGAAATTTTGACTTCTTCCTTTCCAATTTGAATGCCTTTTATTTCTGGTTCTTGCCTCAGTGCTCGAGCAAGTACTTCTAAGACAATGTTAAATAGGAGCGGAGACAGTGGGCATCCTTGTCTTGTTCCTGAGTTTAGAGGGAAGGAGTCTAGGATTTCTCCATTGTAAACAATATTGGCTTTAGGTTTTTTATATATACTCTTTATCATGTTCAAAAAATTCCCTTGTATTCCAACCTTTTGGAGTGTTTTTATCAAGAAAGGGTGCTGTATTTTGTCAAATGCTTTTTCTGCCTCAATAGATATAATCATGTGATTTTTTTCCTTCAATCTGTTTATATGGTGTATTACATTGATTGATTTTCTTATGTTGAACCATCCTTGCATACCTGGGATGAATCCCACTTGGTCGTGGTGTATAATACGTTTAATGTGTTGTTGAAAACGATTAGCAACTATTTTGTTAAGTATTTTTGCGTCTAGGTTCATTAGAGAAATTGGTCTGTAATTTTCCTTTCTTGTGATGTCTTTGTTTGGCTTTGGTACTAGGGTAATGTTGGCATCATAGAAGGAGTTGGGTAACGTTCTTTCTGTTTCGATGTTTTGGAATAGTTTCAGCAGGTTTGGTGTCAGTTCTTTCCGGAATGTTTTGTAGAATTCACCTGTGAAGCCATCTGGCCCTGGGCTCTTCTTAGTTGGGAGATTTTTAATAACTGATTCTATCTCTCTGCTTGTGATTGGTTTGTTAAGATCATCAATTTCTTCTTTTGTCAATATGGGCTGTTTATGTGTTTCTAGGAATTTGTCCATTTCCTCTAGATTGTCATTTTTGTTGGAATATAGTTTTTCAAAATATCCTCTTATGATAGTCTTTATTTCTGTGGGGTCAGTGGTGATATCGCCTTTCTCATTTCTTATTTTGTGTATTTGCATCTTCTCTCTTTTTTTCTTTGTTAGTGTTGCTAAAGGTTTGTCAATTTTGTTAATCTTCTCAAAAAACCAGCTCTTGGTCTTGTTTATCTGTTCAAGTGCTTTCTTATTTTCTATTTCATTTAGTTCTGCTCTTATCTTTGTTATTTCCTTCCTTCTTCTTCCTGTTGGGTTGCTTTGTTGTTGTTTTTCTAATTCCTTCAAATGTGCAGTTAGTTCTTCAATTTTTGCTCTTTCTTCTTTTTTGATATATGAATTTATGGCTATAAACTTCCCTCTCAGTACTGCTTTTGCTGCGTCCCATAAATTTTGGTATGTTGTGTTATCATTATCATTTGTTTCAAGGTAGTCATTGATTTCTTTTGAGATTTCCTCTTTGACCCACTGTTTTTCTAAGAGTGTGCTGTTTAATTTCCAAATCGTGGTGTGAAATCTGGGCTTCTGTCCCTTGCAAATCTCCAGCTTGACTCCACTGTGGTCAGAGATAATGTTTTGTATGATTTCAATCTTTCTGAATTCGTTCAGCCTTTCTTTGTGGCCTAGCATATGATCTATCTTGGAGAATGATCCATGTGCACTTGAGAAAAATGTATATCCTGCTGTGTTTGGGTGTAGCGATCTATATATGTCTATTAGATCGAGCTCCTCTAATATACTATTCAGATGTTTTGTTTCTTTGGTGATTCTCTTTTGAGATGTTCTGTCCAGAGTTGATAGTGGTGTATTAAAATCCCCCACTATAATTGTAGATGTATCTATTCTTTCACTTAGTTTTTCCAGCATTTGCCTGACGTATTTAGAGGCACCCTGGTTAGGGGCATAGATATTTATGATTGTTCGATCTTCTTGACAGATTTTCCCTGGAACTAAAATGTAGTATCCTTCTTTGTCTCTCACAATTGTTTCACATTTAAAGTCTATTTTCTCTGATATTAATATAGCTACTCCTGCCTTTTTTTGGTTATTGTTAGCTTGTATGATTGTTTTCCAGCCTTTCACTTTCAATCTCCATGCGTCTCTGGGTCTAAGATGTGTCTCTTGTAGACAGCATATGGATGGGTCATATTTCCTTATCCAATGTCCCAGTCTGAATCTTTTGATAGGTGAGTTTAATCCATTGACATTCAGTGTTATTACTATCAAGGAATTATTTGTGTTAGCCATACTTTGATTGGATTTGTGTTTGTCATATTTTGTTTGTATATTTTTTTTTGTCTTTTTTGTTGTTGTTGTTGGTCTTATACTCTCCTCCAACTTTGCCTTTCCTGTTTTTTCCTTTCTTCCTGCAGCACTCCCTTTAGAATTTCTTGAAGGGGAGGTTTCTTGTTGGTATACTCTTTCAGTTTCTGTTTGTCTGCGAATATTTTGAACTCTCCATCATATTTGAATGCTAGTTTAGCTGGATAAAGTATTCTTGGTTGGAAATTTCTTTCCTTTAGTACCTTGACTATATCATACCACTGTCTTCTTGCCTCCATGGTTTCAGAAGAGAAATCAGCACTTAATCTAATAGAGCTTCCCTTGTATGTGATGGTTTTCTTTTCTCTTGCTGCTTTTAGGATTTTCTCTTTGCCTTGAGCATTGGATAATTTGACAAGTATATGTCTTGGGGTGGGCCTGTTGGGGTTTATGACTTGTGGAGTGCGCTGTGCTTCTTGGATATGTACATCTGTCTCTTTCAGTAGATTTGGGAAGTTTTCAGCCATTATTTCCTGCAGCACTCTTTCTGACCCCTTTCCCTTCTCTTCACCTTCTGGAATGCCTATAATACGTATGTTTGAGTGTTTTGCATTGTCATTCAGGTCCCTAAATCCTAATTGGATTTTTTCTATCTTCTTATTGACCCCTTCTACTATCTGTTTGATTTCTGATGTACTGTCTTCCACATCACTAATTCTCTGCTCTGTCTCTTCTAGTCTGCTGATATTTGCTGCAAGTGTATTTTTGATTTCTTGAACTGTGGTGTTCATTCCCATCATATCTGTTATGTTTTTGCGTATGTCTGCAATTTCCCCTCCAAGTGATATCTTCATGTTGTTCACCTCTTTCATTACTGCATCAAATTTGTCGGTGATAAATGTTCTGAGATCTTTCATTGCTTGTGCCAAGTTTTGCTCCCCTTCGTGATTATTGGTTTGTTGATTGGATTCAGCCATGTTTTCCTGATTATTGGTTTGGTTTGTAGATTTTTGTTGCTTTCTGGTCATCTCTTTATTTTGACGAATTTAATCAGTTCCTTAGCTTCTTTGTCTGCTCTTGGAGGTTAATTAGTTGTTATTTTTGCATAGGTGTTATATCTTCTCTTTGTCAGATTTTTCTTCTTATTCTAGTTACTTGTTGTTGGTTAAGTTCACTTTAGAGGAAAGTATTAGTGTTGGGGAAAGGCAATTGTGTAAGCAAGGGAAAAGTGTAAAGTTGTATTGGTGATGTATGTTAACGAAGCAAGAATATGAGATCTGGAAGGATGGAGGTTAGATTCATGTAGATTGTATAGAGTTATAGCTGTAGGTAGAGTACCTTTTATGAAGTAGATGACTGAATTTGGGAGGAATATGGTATGAACTACAAAGCTATTGTTTTCATGAGAGAGGGAGAAAGAAAGGAGAGGTAATAGTTTCAAGAGTGGATAATAGACAGAAAACAGAACAAAGGTATTAGAAATTAAGAGTTAGGCACTTTGTGGATCAAAGAACGGGAGGTTGGGGGTGGAATATAGGAGAGACAGTAGATGATAGTGGATATCAAGATGCAGGGGAAGGGGGATAGTGTAGGTAGCCTAAATCAGTTCACACAGAAATGAGGCAGTGGAGGATCAGAAAACCCAGCAAATGTGAGGTGTTCCCTGTAGCACCTATTGTATACTTGAATTAAAATAAAAATAAGTGGAAGATGAGGGACAAGAGGGAAAGAGAAAACCGAAAAAAAAAAACTAATTATAATAAAGAAAAAAGAAAGACAAGAAAAAAGGAAGAAAGAAAAAGAGGATGGGCAAACGGTGGGGAACGGATAGGGAGAAGAGAGATACAGGTATACACGTGTCACAATTGCAACACTATCTAAAACAACAACTTCCCCCCACTTTGCCCTAAAACCCCCCGTCTGTCTGCCCAAATGGGTCTGCAAGCACCTCCCTTCCCACAAACCCCCAATAGGCCGCCCAGGGCCCACGAACTCCCCAGTACTGCAGATGCTCCAAAAATAAAAATAAAATAATATAAAATAAAGTAAAATAAATTTAAAAAAAAAAAAAAAAGAACAGAAACCCCTCCGCAGGCCCGGCTCCGCCCGCCGCGGAGGCTTGGACCGGCTCTGCCCGGCTCCTTACGCCGCCTCGGCCTGGCCTGGCTCCGCCCGGCTCCGCTCGCTACAGCGGCCCAGCCGGCTCCCGCGTCCACCTCCCGCCACCACGGCCTGGACCGGCCCCGCCCAGCTCCGTACCCGCCGCGGCCTGACCCGGCTCCGCCTGGCTCCGCTCGCTACAGAGGCCCGGCCCAGCTCCGGCGTCCGCCTCTCGCCACCGCGGCCTGCACCGGCCCCGCCCGGCTCCGTATGCCGCCGCCCGCACACCACCACGGCCCAGCTCGGCCCTGCTCGGCCCCGCCCGGCCCCGCCCGGCCCCGCTCTCCGCCGGCGCAGCCCGGCCCGGCTCCGGCGTCCGCCGCTGCGGCCCGACCTGGCTCAGCACCACCGAGTGGGGCTAGATGCCTCGTTTCCACCTACCCAAGGAGGGAATCCTCTACAGGTAGCTGGGATCTCCGTGTATCTTTCACAGACGAATCCTCTCTGTTACCTTCCCTCCAAATCGATGTCCAGACACCTCCAGACCAGCAAAAATCCCGAAACAATCCGGTCCCAAAGAGTCTCCAATGCTGCCCAGCCGATTCCTTGCAGAAGACCCTAACAGGGATGTTCACTCAGCTGCCATCTTGCCCTTCTCCCTTGAACCATCTTATCCTCAGCAAAATACTGTGCTCATTGCTCTTTCCATTTTTTATTACCTGTTATTTTATTGCTTTATCTAATAATGAGCAGTTTCCTTCCATTCTTTCAAAGATGTTGCAAGATGCTCCAGATGTTGCAAGATGCAAAGATGTTGCAGTGTCTCCAGAGATCCCCAAACAGAAGCTTTAGATAGTTCTGCGTTATTACTAACTGTTCTGTAGGACAAGCTGACACTTGGAGCTCCTTATTTTGCCACCATATTGCCCTATCTATCCTCCATTCACTTTTATTTCTTTATTTTATTGGATGCTAATAATAAAATCGTGTTATGAAGCAGGGTTCACATAGGTTCATGGATGCTCCCTAATTTGGATATTCTGTCTTTAATCTTTGGACAAACTTCCTCACAAAATGATGTCTCTTTCAGCTGCACCCATTTCTAAAGAACATGCAATTTAAAAATCCTGCTGGTGAGCAAATGAATTTGGATGAGGCAAGGAAATTGGGTGCCTGGTTTGACATTATTAACTGTTGGAAATTTCCAGAAGGTTTTGGTCTTAAAGCTAAGGTAGGACAATTTGCCTTAGATGTGTCACAAAATCAACAATATTTTGTATCTGAGGAGATGATAGAGTGGAACGCAGGATTTTCAGAGGTGAGTATGACCAAATCATCATAGTTTATGCATAAAGAAAATCTCTTTATGGGGGGTTACTTCCTCCTTACTGCTCAGTAAATGGCCACATCTGGGTATTCAACAACTTACCTTTCAATTTGAAAATTTTTCTTACCCATTGTCAAATGGATGGGAAAAAACACATTTATTCAAAAATGTATTTATGAAATATTATTCATTTCACATGTACAATGAAAATGGTATCCTATCAGATAAACTGATTTATGTATTTAAAATTTAAATTTGTGAATAATTCAATACCCCTAACACTGTAGTTATTGGAGAGTTAAAGTCACAGTTACTAAGACGTATTTGATTTTCTCCCTGGACTCCCCACTCAGAATGCAGTGAGAAGTGTGTTTCTGGATTCATGAAAACCTCTCAGGAGGGAAAGCCTGCTTCCTGCTCTTCGTACTGTGTGCCCAGAGAATGAGATTTCCAATGAGACAGATAAGTTCATGCCCAGAAGAAAGTCCCCACTTCTCCTTTATATCTCCCACTCATACAAGATATTTAAAATTATTTAGGAAACTGCAGAGTCAAAATTCATCCTTCCTTTATTTAGCAATTTAATTTTATAATCAATAGTATTTTCCATTGATATGATACCCCTTCTCTGCACTTATCTAGCTTATTTGATAAGCTTTATACCCATTGCTGGCAAAGTCATCGCTAAGAAACACTTTTCTTGACTCCATAATAGTAAACTATGTTTCATCCTTATATTGTAACTAATACATTGTATTATAAGTACCTGCTTTTCATCCTGTTTGAAAGGATATTTAAATTTTATCAAAAGCTTGGATCTTAACAATTTTCATGACTTACACTGAGATGAAGAACAGATGCTCAGAAAGTTTGTGATGATTTTTAGAAATGTGTATTTCTAAAGTGTGCCACATGAGGACAATATAATGCACCCACAATGAATGGGTTTCAGTTTCTGTTCTCTCATATTTTACAACTGATTGAGGAGACAAAACATAGGGACACTTTGTATCCATCCTTAAAACTGTAATTTGTGCATGTACAGAAACTTATGGGGCAGCAAATTCATAGGTTTGAGTGGTTCCACAGAGCTTTTCATAGAGACAGTAGCATTAGTATTATGTAAGATGAATGAAAGGCAATAAATTCTTGGCAGAATTATTAATGACAAAAAGTAAATCACCACTGAATGTAGTATTCAGAGATTCAGAGAACTGGAAAACAAAGGTTCACTGTGACTAGCTCACAGAGAATATTGGGAATGGAGACTGAGACATGATATAGAAATGGAAGAGAAAATCTTATGCCATGTTTCTTTCATAATATAATTTCTGAAATTCAACATATTCCTGATACTACATGCATATTCATGATATTACATACTGGAATAACATCTATTGTGGGAAATTTTTTATTTTAATTTCTTGATTAATATGTGGTTTAATTTTCTAAAATACTATTATTTCATTTTTTAAAGATGTGTTGAGATTAATGATATAACCTTGCAGTGAATCAATTTGGGAAAATGATCCATGTACACATCAGTACAAGATAAGTTCAAGTATATGTTCTACATGTGCATATAAAGAATACTGTAACCATGAACTGCAGCTCCCACATGCTTGGAGATTAAGAAATATAATTTTCAACAACTTATTGTTTAATTTAGATAATATAAAAGTTTTTATAAAAATGTTTTGAAATTGAAAATGCTACATTTAAAGTCTTATTATGGGATAGAGTTAAGGCTGTCTTTGGAGAAAATATGTATAATCCTAGAATATATAATTTTTAAATTATTTAGTACATATATTTAAATGAAAAAGCTGAACTAACTATTCATTGAAAAATTAATAAAAGCAAATAAAACCTAAAGAAAACAGAAGATAGAAAGTAATAAATATAAGAAAGAAATTTAATAAAGGACAATACAGGTAGGATAAAAATGTCAAAATGAACAGCAGATTTAGAAAAAAATATTAATAATCCTTAGAATGGTACATTAAGAATAAACAAAAAATTGCAAAATAAATAATACCAGGACTTAAGAATGTGCCCTCTGTGCAGAATTTTGCACCATAAAACTTAGCATAAATAATTACAGGCCAAACATTTAAAATTATGAATGATATTCACCTATTCCTAGAAAAATAAAAGTTGCCAAAAAATATGACCCCAAAATTACAAATCTGAAATGTTTCGTATCTTATTTAGTTATTAAATCCATAGCTTAAAACATTCTCATAAATTTTCAAATTGACCAATGGCCCTACTGGGGAATTCCACCAAACTTTCAAGGAAAAAATAATACTTATTTACTCAAACTCTTCCAAGGAATAGGACAAAAATGGGAAAACATCTCTATTCATTTATGATTACAGCTTAACATTTGTATCAAAATCTTATAAGGCCATAAAAAAATAAGAAATTTCAGGTTTCTAGCTTTTTTAAACATAAGCTCATATATAATAAAAAAATAATCTGCACTCTAATTCCAGCAATATTTTATAAAGAGGATTTATCATGACAAAGCAAAGTAATTCAGTATATGTGCCCCCTGAAAAGTAGAAACCGTCATCTCAGTGAATGAAGGAAAATATTTAATAAAATTCAATGCCCACCAGTGATTTTAGAACAAACAACAAAAGCATACCTTATCAAGTAGAAATAGAAGAGAACCATCTTCATCTCTTAAAAGATACTTCCTGAAAACTAACATAAATTTCACACCATATTGAAGTATTTCATGACTGGGAGATCAATAATGAAACAAAAATCTTCAATATTAACACATCTAACAATGCACTGGAGATCCTTCCCAATGCAATATTGGAAGGAAAAAGATTGGAAGGAATAATTATTTGGAAGGATAAAGTAAAATTGACATAATTTGGAAAGGATTTTATTGCATAAGTTGAAGATCTGGAAGATTTTATAAACTCAGTTTAATGATCTGAATAGAGGGGTAATATAAAAGCTTCTTAAATATGCAAGTCATAGGGCTTTCTAAAATGAATCTTACAAAGATGATATTTGCAATATCTTGAAAGTATTAAATTCCTGAAAATAATATTTAGGAAAGTTTGGAAAGACTTCTGTATAATAAAGTTATCGAGAAAAATTTAAAGAAAACTAAATAAATGGAGGGATGAACCGTGTTCATAGTTGAAAGGACTCAATATTGTAATGATATCATTATTCTCCAAATTGATTGACTGAGTCAATGCAATTGTTATCACAATCACAACTTTATGGGGCTATGACAACTTATTAAATCATTCCTATGAAATCAAATGCAAAATCTTTGCTAAGACAAACTTCAAGACAGAGAGTGAAATGGGAGTGCATATTCTACTTGTTTCTTTTTTTAAGTCACAATAATGTTGTTTCATCATAAGGATAGAAAAGGAAATAAAATGAACCAAATGACATATCTAGAAACAAATTGGTCACATACAAATTCATCAATATCAGGAAAATTGTAATTCTAAATGTAAAAATAAAAACCTTAAAGAAACAAGAAGGAGAAGAATGTTTTCATTTTCAAAGGAGAAAATTTCTTAAATAAGACATATATCATCATATATCATCAACATTAAAGGAAAAGTTTAATGAATGTTAATTACACTAATACAGCTACTTTCTGTTAGGCAATGAATGGTCAAGCCACATCTGGAAGAAATTATTTAACAAAGATCTAGTCAATAACGAATTACATCAAGAGTATACAGGGACTGTATACAGAAACAAGATAAGCAGAAAATCCACTAGAAAAAATACGATGTGTGGACAAGAAAAGATTGGAAGCTCAACAGTAAATAAATTACACTGTTATCAAATTGATGGACTGAATGTTTAAAAGAAAGCCAGAGGTCTAAGAGAAAGTTTAGGGAAAGAAAAACAAGCACATTAAAGCACATGGTTATTTAAAATCATCACAAGCTGGACAAATTTGGCTGAAATTGTCCAATGTTATTCTTTTGGGTCCAGTGAATAAGTGAGAATTACTGAACATGGGCTGATGACACTTTGCATTTTTCACCAGATATAGAACACTGTGCGAAGTGTCCAGATCATCAGAATGCAAACAATGAGAGACCTCATTCCCTCCAAAAGACCCTTTGGGGTAGACTCTGGTCTGCACAGCTCTTTGCTTCTCTTTCCTTGCTACTGTTATTCTTGGGGTCTTTGTGAAGCACCAAGACACTCCCATTGTCAAGGCCAATAACAGGATCCTCAGCTACATCCTGCTCATCTCCCTTACCCTGTGTTTCCTATGCTCCTTGCTCTTCATCAATTATCCCAACACAGCCATCTGCATCTTCTGACAAATCACATTTGGAATTGTTTTTGCAGTGGCTGTGCCCACTGTTTTGGCCAAAACAATCACTGTAGTTCTGGAATTCAAGGTCCTTGCTCTAGGGAGAAGGATGTGGCAGTGTTTGGTATCAGGGGCACCTAATTTTGCTATTTCCATTTGCTCCCTAATC
This sequence comes from Dasypus novemcinctus, assembly GCF_030445035.2. NCBI lineage: Eukaryota > Metazoa > Chordata > Mammalia > Cingulata > Dasypodidae > Dasypus > Dasypus novemcinctus. The sequence continues at coordinate 25,698,376 of NC_080694.1, forward strand.
CATATGATACTCTGTGGAATCTGGTACAGAACCTCTCCCCCATTCATTGATAAAGATGCACACAATGAGCATGGTTATATTACCATTGAGTGTCTTAAGGGCTCAGCTACTGCCTTCTACTGTGTCCTGGGATTCCTGGGCTGCTTGGCCCTCTGCAGCTTCAATGTAGCTTTCATGGCCAGGAACCTGCCTGACACCTTTGTTGGTGTTCTGCAGGGTTTGGGTCAGTTTCCTCTCTGTCTACCACAGCACCAAGGGGAAGGTCATGACAGCCATTGAAATCTCCAGCTTGGCTTCCAGTGCTGCATTACTAGGCTACATCTTTGCTCCAAGGTGCTATATTATTTTATTAAGACCAGATAGGAACACTCACCATGGATTATGGTATAGAACATATTCTGTGGACATTAAGACTTCTTAAGTTGTAACTGAATATTGTCCTGCAGTAAATAGAAGGCCTGAAGAAAATCAACACCATGCTTGCATTTACCTTCACCAATTAAGAAGTGGTGTGGGGGGGTGGGGTTGAATGGGACCTCATATATATATTTTTAATGTAATATTATTACAAAGTCAATAAAAAAAAGAAGTGAATCACATTTTTTCTCTAATAATGGCAGGAGAATGACAGTCACATTATCCAACTTTTCAACATTAAATTACATTTTTTTGTCCTTTTTCATTACATTAAATATAACATTGAATACTCATATTGTAGTTAATTTTATATGTTTGAAATACATTTGAATAGACTTCCACTTTGGTTTTCAGTTTTTTGTTTATAAATTTCCTTTTCCTAATTATCCTTGAAGGCATGATAAAAGTTTCCCTCCTTTCTTCTGTCTGTGGTTATCGCAAAGATCCAACAACATTTTGCCAATATTCCTTATTTTTCCACATATTTGAATTGCTATATTTTGAGGATAATAAATACCTACATATAAGCTCTGTTTCAGGACACATTGTAGCAGTTTGATATTGATTATGAATTCCAAAAATAGACGTTAGATTTTGTTTGTGAACTGGTCAGCTCCTCTGGGCATATTAGATTAAATTAATTCAGAGGTTTCACTTTTACTTGATTGAATAATGAGCAAAGCTTTGATCAGGCTACATCTGTAGGACACGGGGTGTCCATACCTTTGGTTTCTGAGATTCCAGCTTTTGGACTCAGAAACCAATAATTCCCCAACATCAGAATAGTTTGCAGTGCAAACAGTGCGCAGATGAATACCCTGTTGCCCCTAGCCCTAGAGGTGCTCGCAGTCAAGCCATGGAGACCAAGCTGATACGTAAACTTTAACTGACTTCTGTACCAAGAAACACAGCATTTTTCCATCACTAGAGGCTGCAGAAACAATGGCAGGCAGAAACAAGTAGTTCATTGAGGAAATAGCACAGACCAGGTGTGAAAACCACGTGGTGTATGAATGGTGGATTGGACCATTGTATAGCTCTTGTCCAGTCATTTTAGGTATCATATTAATCCATTTTTTGTACCCCTCTCTCACCTGAATGCATTAAAAATGAATATACTTGCTTACTAGAAGTAATAAAGTGGAAGATGAGATCAGATTTTTAATCACTCTACTTCTGAATCACTTTTAACCTGTACAATTTATAGTCACTAGTACTGGATTACTGGACATGAATTTACCCCTACATGAAATGGCATTATGAGTTTTACTCTTTAAGTCTTCAGAGGAAATGTTTCCTGTGCACAACACCTTGTGCACACTAGACATCAATATGTTAATTGAATACATTTGCGAATGTATAAAATTGTGATACTATGTGTGCATTTCATTTGTGTGTGTATGTTCATTCATTTAACATGTCTGCATTAATACATCTTAAGTATTTATTCCATGAAGATACAAAATTGAATACCATAGAGCCAGAAACTGTCCTCATTAGTCTAATCGAATAGTTCAATTGTTGGCATTGGACTTTGAAGGGCGATTCAGGATGCAAGGAGAAAATAGAATGGGATGCCCTAATCTGGATATGGCAATAAGAAAAACCCTTCCATGGTAAGGAAATTAGAGAAGATACCTCGAGGAGGAGCAGAAATTGAGATTAGGAAGGGAAAGGGGACATAGATGTAGAAAATGATTTTACAAGAATGGGGACAAGCTGAGCATAGACCCCAAATTTGACAGGTGCATTGAAGAAGACAGAGGCTCTGGATTCCAATAAGGAGGGAGAAGTGAGAATAGATAGGCATGAGTCAGACTGTATGGTTTTTGTAGTTCATTTTAGGGGGAGTATGAACAATTTTATGCTAATTTTATGCTAAAAAACTAGACAATGTAGATAAAATAGAAAAATTCCTAAGAATGTACAACCTACTGATGCTCAAAGAAATAGAAGATTCATTAAACCAATCACAAGAGATTGAAACAGTCATTAAAAATTTCCCCACAATGAAATGCCCTTGACCAGACAGTTTCACAGGTGAGTTCTACCAAGCATTCAAAGAAGATTTAATACCAATGTGACTCAAGCTCTTCCAAAAAATTGAACAAGAAGGAATGCTACAAAACTCATTCTATGAAACCAATATCACCCTCACGCTAAAGCCAAATAAAGCTATTACAGAAAAATAAAGTTATAGACCCATTTCTCTAATGAATACAGTTGCAAAAATCCTCAATAAGATACTTGCTAATCAAATCCAACAACACATTAAAAGAATTATCCTTCTTGATCAAGTGGATTGTATACAAGTCATGTAAGGCTGGTTCAACACAAGAAAATCAGCATAATATACCACATTAATAAATCAAAGAAGAAAAATCATATGATCTTATCAATGACACAGAAAAGGCATCTGACAAAATACAGTATCCTTTCTTGAGAAAAATACTACAAAAAAATAGGAATTGAAGGAAACTTCTCAACATGATAAAAGCCATATAAGAAAAACCCACAGCTAACATTGTATTCAATGGTGAAAGACTGAAAACTTTCTGATTGAGTTCAGGGAAAGGACAAGGATGCTTACTAACCCCATTGTTCTTCAATGTAGTGGTAGAGTTTCTATCTAAAGCAATCAGGCAAGAAAAAGAAATAAAAGGCATCCAAATTGGAAAAGAAGAATTAAAATTTTCACTATTCGCAGATGATGATTATATATCTAGAAAGTCCTGAAAAATCTACAACAAAGCTGCTAGAGCTAATAAATTATTTCAGTAGAGAGTCAGGATATAAGATCAATAAGCAAAAATCAGTAGTGTTTCTTTACATGAATAATGCACAATCTGAGGAGGAAGTCAAGAAAAACACTCTATTTACAATAGCAACAAAAAGAATCAAATATTTAGGAATAAACTTAACCAAGGATGCAAAACACTTGTATTCAGAAAACTATAATGCATTGCAAAAAGGAATTTTGAAAGACCTAAATAATTGGAATAACATTTCTTGCTCATGGATTGGAAGACTAAATATCATTAAGATGTCAATTCTACCCAAATTGAGATACAGATTCAATGCAATGCAAATAAAAATTTCACCAGTATTTTTTTTTAGCAAATGGAAAACACAATTATCAAGTCTATCTGGAAGTGTAAGAGTCTCCAAATGGCCAGAAACATTTTCAAAAGGAAATGTGAAGTTGGAGGACTCTCACTTACAGACTTTAAATCATATAATTAGCTACAGTGGTAAAAACAACATGGTATTGTCATAAACATAGACACATAGACCAATGGAACCAAATTGATGGTTCATAAACAGACACATCTATGGCCAAGTGATTTTTGACAATCCTGTCAAGCCCTCCCAGTTGGGGAAGAAAAGTTTATTCAAAAATTTTTGTTGGGAGAACAGGATATCCATAGCCAAAAGAAAGAAGACCCCTATCTCACATATTATACAAAAATAAACTCAAAGTGGATCAAAGACCTGAATATAAAAGGAAGTACAATAAAGCTTCTAGAAGAATATGTAGGGAGACATCTTCAAGATCTGGTGGTAGGTGATGGATTCATAAACCTTACACCAAAATCACGAGCAACAAAAAAAAAAACATGGGTAAATGGGACCTTCTCAAACTTAAACATTTCTATGATTCAAAGGACTTCATCAAGAAGGTGAAAAGGCACCAAGTCAGTGGGAGAAAATATTTGGAAACCAGTTATCTGATAAGGGTTTGATTTCCATGCTACATAAAGAGATCATACAACACAACAATAAAAACCAAGCAATAAATTTAAAAATGGACCAAGGATTTAAATAGACATTTCTCCAAAGAGGAAATACAAATGGCCAAAAAGCACATGAATAAATGTTTCATATCACTAGCTATTAGGGAAATGCAAATTAAAACAACAATATATCATCTACTACCACATAGAATGGCCATTATTTTTTAAAAAAACAACAGAGAACAATATGTGCTGGAGAGGATGTGGAGAAACAGGAACATTCCTGCACTGTTGGTGGGAGTGTAAAATGGTGCAGCCTTCATGGAATACAGTTTGGAGGTTCCTGAGGAAGCTAAATATAGAACTGTCACATGATCCAGCAATTCCTCTACAAGTAATATATCCAGAAGAACTAAAAACTAGGCCATGAACAGACACCTGCACACCAATGTTCATAGCGAAGTTGTTCACAATTGCCAAAAGATGGAAACAACTCAAGTGTCCCTTCATGATTGAATGGATAAACAAATGTGGTCTATACAAACAATGGAATATTATGCTGCAGTAAGAAGAAATGAAATTGGGACATATGTGGTAACATGGATGAGTCTTGAAGAAATTATACTAAGTGAAGTAAGCCAGACACAAAAGGACAAATATTGCATGGTCTCATTAATATAAACTAAATACAAATAATAAACACATGGAATTGTATATGTTATTAGGAGATAAAAGGAGTTTTGAGAAGAAATATAGATGCTTAATATATGTAGAAGTTTTTTTTCTTTATTTTCTTTTAAATGTTACATTAAAAATATAACAGGTCCCTATATACCTCCCACCACCCTCACCCCACTCCTCCCACAACAACAACCTCTTGCATCATCGTGGCACATTCACTGCACCTGGTGAATACATTTTGGAGCACTGCAGCACCACATGTATAGTGGTCTACATAGTAGTCTACACTCCTCCAGTCCACCCAGTGGGCCATGGCAGGACACACAATGTCCAGCATCTGTCCCTGCAGCATCACCCAGGACAACTCCAAATCCTGAAAATGCACCCACATCATATCTTTTCTTCCTTCTCCCTAACATCAGCAGCTACCGTGACCACTTTCTTCACATCACTACTACAATTTCTTCCCTTACTAATCACAATAGTTCCCCGGTAGAACACCAGTAAGTCAACTCTAATCTATATCCTATTCTTCCATCCTGTAGACCCTGGGAAGGTTCTGTACAGTCCACATCTATATCAAGAAGGGGCTTACATTCCACAAGGATGATGGATGGAATTCTCCTGCTTGCAATTGTAGGCACTCGTGGCTCCCTGGTGTGGTGGTTAACCTTCTTCACCTCCCTGTTAGCTGGCCAGGATAAGAGCAATAAACCAGAGGGTAGGAGTTGCAAGCCTGCTGAGGCTCAGGGCCTGACTGTCACATGGACAGTCCAGAGATTCAGGTCTCCTGAGTATACCCGAAACCCAAAGCCAACTACAGGTCTGGTAAAAGTAACAGAAGAGGCATGTGTAGAAAGATCACATCTGAGTCCATCTCCATCTCACTCAGCAACAGAAACTCAAAGTAGGGCCAACTGACATGGCACTGAATTCCAGAGCCATCTGCTATGAACATAGAGTCTCTGCAGCCCTCAGGAGAACCAGTACCTGGGTTTCTATCTACTTTGGCTGTCTCTGGGACCCTGCTGAGATGTGCATAAACGTTACTGCTCTGATGACCTCCCAACTGTTTTTGGAGACTCATAGCCATATAAACTCATTTGTCCTTTCCATTTCCCCCTTTTATCCAAAGACAAAAAGCAGTTGTTAACACTTGATATTACATGTAGGCTGAGATATTCTGCTGGTATGAGCTGACCCTTTTATTCAAGGTCTTTTTCTAGTTACGTCATCAACTGGTGCTTGGTAGTAATCCCTTGGCACCAGGGAGGTTCATCCTCAGAAGTCATGTTCAATGCCGGGGGGAAGGTAATGCATTAAATGCTGAATCTGGCTTAGTGACCACATTTGAGCAAAATGGAGGCCCTCAGGAGGTAACTCTTTATTGGTCTTTGACATTGCACTTGGAGTATTGTTGCTGTTTCATTGGGTATGTGATAGAGCTCCCCTGGATAGGAACTAACACTCCCTCAGTTGTCATTTTTAACTGAAACCACTATGAAAATATCCAAACATTTTCATGTACCCTGTGTACACACCCTGGAGTACTCTCTCCCAACCATGTGCCCCCTTTCAATAACACACCACACCAGTGTTCCTCCCCTGACATAGTTGAACCCTTCTGTAGTCCAAAACTTCTTTAAAAAGGAAGACTAATATTTTGCCAGATTATATAAATAGCAAAATGGAATATAATGATGGGTTTAAAGGTTAGATATAGAATATATACTAATTTAGAAAAATTAAATAAAGGAAGAATAAATTGGAGTATCAAAAAATGAAAAACTGAAAAAGTTTTGTTTTGACATTTTGCTTTTCATCACTGCTGTATGTGTTGCCCTGTATGTACCATGGCAAGGCAATTTCTTCAATTTCTTCCTCAATGTCTACATACTTTCTTTTTTTTTTTTCTTCCAATTTTTGTTTCTTTTCACATAAGTTTTAGATTACAGTAATTCACATACACAATATATGATACTCCCACATATCCAACATCAAACCCTTTGTCCCTTCACAATGATCTTTTTACATGTTCATATTCTATTTGCTGCAGCTCATGTACAGATATTGAAACAATAGCTTTCAAACATGATTCCATTTGAGTTTCCATTATGGTTTATATTTTAGACTATACAATTTTCTAAATTTTTAGTTATATTATGTTTTACATTATCATTTATATTTTGGCCTATAGACTTTAATACATTTTTGGTGTAATTTAACATATCCTATATCCATCATTGCATGATCTTGTGGAATACTTCCATTGACCCACAGTTACACAGATTCCATCTATTCAACACCTTTTTCCCCATCCCCTCAGGGCCCACTGTGACGATCAATCTTCATTACATGAAGGACCATATTCAGAGATACTTGAAACAGTGTTGAGAGCTTGACATACTCGAGTGCCCTAACCCACTGGGAGCCACCAATTCTCTCAAGAGATAAAATTTCCTCTATTTGAGAACATCAGTTCTCCCCAGGATGTGGGTATACTTTCACCCTCATTGTGTGGGTCTCCACCCAATAGTATAAACCATTATTACAAAATGAACCCTCACACTCTCCCTAGAAGCTTTCCATGTGTCAGAAGCCCCCCCCTTTAAGCATCTTGAACAGATAGCCTTTTATAGTATATTTTCTAAAGAGTTTTCTCTAATTTGTAATTTCAACCACATACCTGACAGTCTCCTATGTTCAAATGTTCTGCCTACCGTCCCCCCCCAAAATTGGGCCATCTAATCGATCCTTTCATCTCCAGGCCCCTCATGCCCACAAAGCCCTGCCCCAAGGTATACTTATGCCCCCATTTTATCCCTCCTCTGTAGAGATACTTATCTCCAGCTTATCATAGATTTCACCCATGTAGGTGTCAGCTTGCAGCCTTTCTCTACTCCCCAACTTCCTTTAAGCATATCATCCAGTCTTTAGCTCTCTGAAACATCTTGGTTTACTTATTTCTTATCAGAGAGGTCATGTTGTATTTGTCCTTCAATGCCTGGGTTGCTTCACTCAACATAAGGTTCTCAAGATTCATCCATGTTATCACATGTGTTTGTAGTGTATTTGTTCTTAGAGCTGAGTAGTATTCCATTGTATGTATACACCACATTTTATTTATCCATTCATCTCTTGATGGCATTTGGATTGATTCCAACTTTTGCCAACTGTGGATAGTGCTGCTATGAACATCGGTGTGCATATATCAGTTTGTGTCCTTGTTTTCAGATCTTCTGGGTATATACCCAGCAGTGGAATTGCTGGTTCATATGGTAAATCTGTATCTAGTTTTTTGAGAAACTACCAAACTGTCCTCCAGAATGGCTGGGTCCTTCTGCATTCCCCCCAGCAGTGGATGAGAGTTCCCATTCCTCCATATTCTCTCCAGCATCTGTAGCCTTCTGATTTTTTGATAGCTGCCAGTCTTATGGGAGTAGGATGGTATCTCATTGTGTTTTGACTTGCATTTCCCTAGTAGCTAGTGATTTTGAGCATTTTTTCATGTGCCTTTTAGCTATTTGTATAACTTCTTTTGAGAAGTGTCTGCTCAAATCTTTTTCCCATTTTTAAAATGATTTGCTTGTCTTTTTATTTTCAAGATATAGGAATTCTTTATAAATGCAGGATATTTCTCCTATAAGATATATGGTTACCAAATAATTTCTCCCAATGTGTAGACTCTTTTTTCATTTTCTTGACAAAATTCTTTGAGGTGCAGAAGGCTTTAATTTTGAGGAAGTCCCATTTATCTATTTGTTCTTTGGCTGCTCATGTTTTGGGTGTGAAGTTCATGAAGCCGTTTCCTATTACAAGGTCCTGTAGATGCTTCCCTACATTGCTTTTCAAAGTCTTTATGGTCTTGGCTCTTATATTTAGGTCTTTGATCCATCTTGAGCTGATTTTTGTATAAGGTGTGAGTTGGTAATCCTCTTTCATTCTTTTAAATATGGATATCCAGTTCTCCAGGCACCATTTGCTGAAGAGGCCGTTCTCTTCCAGTTGAGATGTTTTGGTGGCCTTGTTGAATACCATATGGCTGTTTATTTGAGAATCTATATCAGAACTCTCATTTCAAATCCATTGGTCAGTGTGTCTATCCTTGGGCCAAAACCATGCCATTTTCACGACTGTAGGTTTGTAGTACGTTTTGGAGTCAGGTAGTGTGATTCTTCCAATTTCGTTTTTCTTTTTCAATATGTCTTTGGCTATTTGGGACCTCTTTCCTTTCCAAATAAATATCATAGTTAGTTTATCTAGTTCATTAAAGAATGCTGTGTGGATTTTTATTGGGATTGCATTGAATCCATAGATCAGTTTTGGTAGGATAGACATTTTAATGATATTTAGTCTTCCTATCCATGAGCAGGGAATATTCTTCCATTTATTTAGGTCTTCTTTGATTTCCTTGAGCAGTGTTTGTAGTTTTCTGTGTATAAGTCCTTTACATCTTTAGTTAAATTTATTCCTAGGTATTTTATTTTTTTATTTACTATTGTAAATGTTATTTGATTCCTGATTTCATCCTCAGATTGATCATTATTGGTGTACAGAAATAGTGTTGATTATTGTGTATTGATTTTGTAACCTGTGACTTTACAGAACTCATTTATGAGTTCTAGAACCTTTTCTTGTAGACTTCCCAGGGTTTTCTATGTATAGGATCATATCGTCTGCAAATAGTGAAATTTTCACTTCTTCCTTTCCAATTTGGATGGCTCTTATGTCTGGTTCTTCCCTCAGTGCTTGAGCAGGTACTTCTAAAACAATGTTAAATAGAAGGGCTGATAGTGGGCATCCTTGTTTTGTTTTTGATCTTAGAGGGAAAGATTTCAGATTTTCAACATTGTAAATGATGTTAGCTGTGGGTTTTTCATATATGCTCTTTATCATGTTGAGAAAGTTTCCTTCTATTCTGATCTTTTGCATTGTTTTTATTAGGAAAGTGTGCTGTATTTTGTCAAATGCTTTTTCTGCATCTATAGATATGATAATGTGATTCTTTTTCCTTCAGTCTGTTTATATGGTGTATTACATTCATTGATTTTCCTATGTTGAACCATCCTTGCATACCTGGAATGATTCTCACTTGGTCGTGGTGTATAATTTATTTAATGTATTGTTGAATATGATTAACAAGTATTTTTTTGAGGATTTTCATGTCTAAGTTCATTAGAGGGATTGGTCTGTAATTTTCCCTTCTTGTGGTGTTGCTATTAGAGTAATGTTGGCATCATAGAATGAGTTAGGCAATGTTCTTTGTGTTTCGATTTTTTCGAAGAGTTTAAGCATGTTTGGTGTTAGTTTTTTCCAGAATGCTTGGTAGAATTCACCTGTGAAGCTGTCTTGCCCAGGGCTCTTCTTAGTTGAGAGGTTTTTAATGACTGATTCTCTCTTTACTTGTGATTGGTTTGTTGAGATGATCAGTTTCTTCTTTCATTAATGTAGGCTGCTCATGTGTTTCTAGGAATTTGTCCATTTCCTCTAAATTGTCCTTTTTCTTGGAATATAGTTTTTCAAAGTATCCTTTTATAATAGTCTTTATTTCTGTGGGGTCAATGATAATATCTCCTTTCTCATTTCTTATTTTGCATATTTGCATCTTCTTTTTTTCTTTGTTAGTCTAGGTAATGGTTTGTCAATTTTATTGATCTTCTCAAAAAACCAGCACTTGATTTTGTTCATTTTTTCAAGTGCTTTCTTTTTTTCTATTTCTTTTAGTTCTTCACTGATCTTTGTTATTTCTTTCTTCCTTCTTCCTTTGTATTTAGTTAGTTTTTTAAATAATTCCTCCAATTGTGCAATTAGTTATTCAATTTTAGCTCTTTCTTCTTTTTTGATGTATGAATTTATATCTATAACCTTCCCTCTCAGTACTGCTTTTGCTGCATCCCATAAGTTTGGATATATTGTGTTATAATTTTCATTAGTTTTAAGGTAGTTATTAATTTTTTTTGTTATTTCCTCCTTGACCCACTGTTTTTCTAAGAGTGCTGTTTAACTTCCAAATCTTGGTGCCAAATCTCAGTCTCTGTCCCTTGCAAATTTCCAGTTTCATTCTACTGTGGTCAGAGAAATTATTTTGTATGATTTCAGTCTTTCTGAATTCATTGAGATTTTTTCTGTGGCCTAGCATGTAATTGGACAAGTATATGTCTTGGGGTAGGCCTGTTGGAATTTATGCTGTTTGGAGTGTATTGTGCTTCCTGGACATGTACATCCATCTCCCTCAGTAGATTTGGGAAGTTTTCAGCCATTATTTCCTCCAACACTCCTTCTGTCCCCTTCTCTTCTCCTTCTGGGATGCCTGTAATGCATATGTTTGTGTGTTTTGCATTGTCATTCCGGTCCCTAAGTCCATGTTGGAAGTTTTCTTTCTTTTTATTGATCAGTTCTACTATCTGTTTGATTTCAGATATACTGTCTTCCACACCACTAATTCTTTTCTGTGCCTCTTCGAGTCTGCTGTTATTTGCAGAGAGTGTATTTTTGATTTCTAGAATTATGCTGTTCATCACCATCACATCTGTTATCTTTTTGTGTATGATTGCAATTTCTTCTGTATTCTCTCTAAGTGTTTTCTTCATTTTCTTAATCTCTTCCTCCACCTCATCAAATTTGTCCCTAATATATGTTTTGAGAGCTTTAATTACTTGTTTGATGTTCTGTTACTCTTCCTGGTTTTAGTTTGTTCACTGGATTGGAGCATGTTTCCAGATTATTATTTTGGTTTGTAATTTTTTGTTGCATCATTTTATCTTGATGGTTTTAATCAGTTGCTTATCTTCTTTGTCTAGTTTGGTGTTTAATTAGTTTTTTTGCATGTGTTTTAATTCTTCTCTTTGTCACTTTGTTCTTCTTATTCTATTTCCTTGTTGTTGGCTAAGTTCACTTGAAGGAAAATATTAAGGGCAGGGAAAGCCAAAGAAGTAAGAGAAGAAAAATGAACAATAGTAGCATTGATAATAAATATTAAGAGGAACCATGTGTGATCTAGGAGAATTGATATTTGGCTCATGTAAGGTATATATCCTTATAACAGTGTGAAAAGTAGTGTATGTATAATGAGACAGTAACTAAATATGGGGAGGAATATAGTGTGAATTAAAAGGTCAGTGTGTTCAGGAGAGAGGGAAAGAGAAAATAAAGGACAATAATATAAATAGTGAATATAAGATAGAAAACAGAGCAAAGGTATTAGAAATAAATTCAGAAAAATAGGGGGGCAAACAAAGAGATGTGTAATGTAAGAGAAACAATAAATGATGGAGGATAGAAAGATGTAGAGGAAATGGGATAGTGTTGGTGGCCCAAATCAATATACACACAAAAGTGGAATGGAGGATGAGGAAATACAGCAAATGTGAATAACTCCCTGCAGCACCTAATATAAAAAAAATAAGAAAAGAAGGCAATGAAAGAAAGAAAAGGGAAAAAAGGAACAAAAAGGAGGGGATAAGTAAGCAAGAAAAAGAAAAAGAGAAAAAAAGAAAAAAGAAAGAAAAAAGATCCTTGGGGGATAAAGAGAAAGCAAAAACAAAAACAAGAAGACAACCCAATAAAATGCCAGACAAAGTTTTAAGCAAGGTATCTCTTTGCAGTCAAATAAAATGCTTTGGGATTTGACCTATCCCCTTTTTCCCCTCTTTACTTCCCTGTCTCCCAGGGCAGCAAGAAAGCTGCTTGAGAGGTCCAGTAGGAGATTCAAGTGGGTCCTTGTTGAACCAGCTCTGCAAAGAAAACAGTGACTTTTATTTCCAGAGAGAGAGCACCCACAGCTCACCAGGAACCCCAAGTATGCTACTGGAAGCTTGGAAAGGACCTCCTACAGTCCCTCTCCTTTAGGTGTGCTATGAGAGGGCTAGTTGATTTTCTGATTCCACCTTCTCCCAGACCAAGTTTCATATCATAGGGTATTTAGGTGAATTGGGTTTTGTCAGCAGATTCACCACTCCTTTCTTCCCAGGCTCTCCCCAAGCCAGCTGGTATGCTCCTCGAAGTACAAATACACAGAAAATGGAGGGAGGGGAAACCAGAAAATTGAACCTGCACTCGCTTGGTCCCTTTGCTGCACCTCCTACCGAATCCCTCCCACTCACGGAGTCAGTCCAAAACCGGAGGGCTCAGGCAATCCCAGACCTCCAGAAGTGCTGGACTTGGGAAAGGGAAGCCCGGGACACTGCAGACTCAGAGTATGTAGGCGTGTGGAATGTGGAATATGGGGGTTGAGGGGACACAGACCTGGAGACCACGTATCTGGGGATCATGGTGCCCAGGAACACCACCACACAACTGACAGTTCTCAGGGAACACTGTGGCCGCCAGCCGTAAGTGGAAGGGTCCCGCCTCCCCACAGCTTCCAACTTCTGTGCTTGTAACACACAATTTAACCTTTAGCAAGCACTACTTCTGTCACTGTCTCTAAAAAATAGACGTCCATATTCCTCCTGCCTTGCAAGCCCCTGAAACAACCCGCGCCGGGAAGTCTCCAACACCATGAGGCTACTTTTTTGCAGGAGAGACTGTGAGCTGCACTCACTCAGACACCATCTTGCCCTGCCTCCTCCTGTAGAAGTTTTAATTAACTGGACTTAAAAGTGTGGAGACGGATAGAGTTGATAATAACACATTATAGTGAGTAGTAACTGGATTATAAATGGGATTGTGGCTGAAAGAAAACTAAAGAATAACCAAGGGGGAAGGAGACTTGGCCCAGTGGATAGGGCATCAATCCACCACATAGGAGGTCTGTGGTTCAAACACCAGGCCTCCTTGACCTGTGTGGGGCTGGCCTTTGTGCAGTGCTAATGCATGCAAGGAGTGCCCTGCCACACAGGAGTGTCCCCACATCGGGGAGCTCCATGCACAAGGAGCCCCGTAAGGAGAGCTATCCAGTGCAAAAGAAATTTCAGCCTGCCCAGGAATGGCATGGCAACACACAGCAAGATGACGGAACAAAAAGAAACACAGATTCCCATGCCACTGACAACAACAGAAGTGGACAAAGAAGAACACATGGGAGATAGACACAGAGAACAGACAACTGGGGCAGAGTGGGGGAGAGAAATAAATAAATCTTTAAAGAAAAAAAAGAATACCTGAGGGACTGAAATACACAGTTGAGAGGCAGTTGAGAATTGTGGTTAAGGGTACAAATGCAAGCAAGTTCTTCTGTGAGCTAGAGCAAATGTATATCACTATTGTATATACATGGAAAACTACAGTTGGCGTGACCTATAGACTGTGGTTAACAGCAATACTATAATATTCTTGCATAAATGTCAAGCTGTACTGTGTTGATAATAGAGGTGTATGGAAAAAATGTGTCAAATGTATGCTATGGGTGGTGGACTTGGCCCAGTGGTTAGGGCGCCTGTCTATTACATGGGAGGTCTGCAGTTCAAACCCCGGGCCTCCTTGACCCATGTGCAGCTGGCCCATGTGCAGTGCTGATGGATGCAAGGAGTGCCCTGCCATGCAGGGGTGTTCCCCATGTAGGGGAGCCCCATGCGCAAGGAGTGTACCCCATAAGGAGAGCTGCCCAGTGTGAAAGAAAGTGCAGCCTGCCCAGGAATGGTGCCGCACACACGGAGAGGTGACACAACAAGATGACACAATAAAAAGAAACACAGATTCCTGTGCCGCTGACAACAACAGAAGCAGACAAAGAAGAAGATACAGCAAATAGACACAGAGAACAGACAACTGGGGTCAGGGGCGGGGGGAAGGGTAGTGAAATAAATGAATAAATAAATCTTTTTTAAAAAAAAGAAAGATAAAGGTTTGCATGACCCTAAAAAAAGTATGCTATGGACCATGATTGGTGGTAATAGTCTGGTCATATTGTCTCATAATCTGTAATAAATGTTCCACCAGAGTGTGGAGTTGTATGGGAAATTTACACATTTATATGATTGTTTTGCAAGTTCACAATATTTGTAATAAAAATATTATACAAAAATAGTATGAGTTGGGGAAAAAATACACCAAGTGTAATATAGGATCTATAGTTGGTAGTAATATTGTGATGATGTTCATGTACAGTTTGTAGCAAATGTTTCACAATGCAAAGAGTTGGTGGAAGGGTGTTGTATGAGAACCCTGTGTGATGTTATGTATGTATATTTTGTAAGATCACAATCTTCAGTGTGCATGTTTATGTATGAATGATATACTTCCATAAAATATAAAAAGTTTTTTAAGAATAGAGTGTTCAGAGATGATGAAGAAAGAGTTGGCCTTGCTGATTCTGAAACTTCAAGATTCAGAGAGCCACTTACGCACACATTGTTGTGACTGGCAATGGAAGAAATTGAGCATTGATGTGGAGTAAGTGGCCACAGTAGTTGCTGAGGGCAGGGAGAGGGAAGAAAAGAGGTGATGTGGGGACAATTTTGGGACTTGGAGTTGTCCTAAATGATATTGCAAGGACAGATGCTGGACATTATATATCCTGCCATAACCTACTGAATGGACTGGGGGAGAGTGTAAACTAAAATGTAAACTATAATCCATGTGGTGCAGCAGTGCTCCAAAATGTATACACCAAATGCAACAAATGTACCACAATTATGAATGAGGTTGTTGATGTGGGAGGAGTGGGGTAGTGGGTTTATGGGAACCTCTCATTTTTTTAATGTAATTTGTTTGTGATATATGTATCATCAAAAAATACAATTAAAAATGATGCAGTTGGGAGTGGGGAGTGGGGTGTAAAGGAACTTCTTATATTTTTCAGTGTAACATTTTGGAAAAAATCTACTCATTCCCTATAAATGTGTATTATTTTCATAATTAATTATCTTTAAAGACATTTTCAATTATATGTTTTAAACTTTAAAAAAAGAAGTAATATTGGATATGAATGGATCTGTAAAATAAAGCCAAAAGAAACTATGAAGTACAGTACTCTAATTAACAATGTACCAACCCACAATGTATGGATTAACAATTCTAATGCTTCTATGCATTTGCACTGGAATCAAGATTCATAGATAGTTGACAGATGAGGGAATATTTTTCACACTGTGAAATAGGTGATTACAGATAAGCAAGGGAGGAGGCTAGAATGTTCTATATGTTAATAGTTTAGAATTATTAACTCATGTATAGGTAAATATAGATAGTGTTGTATGTAGACATATTTATAAATGTGTATATAAACACATATGTTTCCTCACACTCTCTTCAGAGAAGCCTTAGAAGGCACAGTACCATTATCCAATAAGTGTCTTCTTGGAGAAAAGGTTGACTCTAGGAGAGAAACATTCAAGAAATGACTGGCACAATTTATAGTATCATAGAGTAAATATGTGCTAAAATAAAACTCTCAATGATGGGGTTATACTACAGATAAAGAGTACAGCTGACATTTCACCCCCATGGCCAAAAGTGGAACAAATTAAACAACAAGAAAAGTAGTATTGTATCACAACTAAAAGTATCATATAAATTTCATGAGTTCATCCTGATATTAATAAATAATTGATTAAATAAAAAAGAAAAGACAAATCTCTCTTGCAGGAAAAAAAATCAATAATTTATGTAGATCTTTCTCTTTCAAGGCCATGGAGAAAAATCCCACTCTTGAAATATGGGTTTCACTTAGTGACTTCTTCCCAAAGGTGATATAAGGAAGGTTAGAGAAATGAGGAACTTTATGCTGGGGAACCACAAAACATTGCTGAAAGAAGTCAATATCAACAATGATAAGTCAAGTTGATAAGATGCACCCTGGTTATGATGTGATGAAAATGATACTTTATCTCTGGTGTATTCTTCCAAAAACCCATAAACTCAGTCTAATCATGAGAAGAACATCAGAAAATTCAAACTGAGGGAAACTTTACAATATACCTTACCTACACTCCTTGAAAGTATCCAGGTTATCAAAACCAAGAAGAGTCTGAGAAGCTGCCACAATCACAAAGTGACTAAGAAGTTATGACAAATAAATATAAGGTGTTATTTTGGATGGCAGATGGTACGAACAGGGGAAAGGGGGTAAGAGGTTCTAGGAAACTATCTATAACATCCTTACAGGATTTCTGCAACTCTAAAACTGTTCTAAATATTAAGTTTATTAAGAAGTAAAATTTTTAGTGAAATGCAAATTCCTAGGATCATAAAACTCCAAGATTCAATCTGACACAATTACATGCATTGGAAAATTACTCTGATTTCATAGAGTAATTGGAATAACTAAATAAAATGATGAACATGAAATGACTGACATTATGCCAAGCATTAATAGTGAATACTTTATGATTCAACCCCACATATACTAACTCACCACACCTCCTTCCCTGCATCCACCATTCTATTTTCATCCCTCATCATCTGTCCAAAGTTTTTACAACAGATAGATTCATATTAACCCAGAGAAATCTTTCTACTTGGCAAGGGTTTTCATGAACATCACTGTCTCTAAACTCTACACAGACTCCAACAACCTGAAACATAAATATCCAATTTGTGGACAGAATGCAAGGCTCTCTGTTACAAGGCTCATTTTCCACTTTTCATGAATGCCCATCATTGTTCATCAGATATTTAGAACTATTTCTAAAACTGTACCACATCCTATGATTATACTGAACTCACATTTGTGTCCCTCCTACCACTTTTTGTTGTGCTTCTACCTCCACATCCTCATGGAATTATTCCAATTCCTCCTTTAAGGCTCAGTTCAATCATGAGGTCCCACATGATGCCTTCACTAACTCGCACAGCACAGGATGAGTCCAAAGTTCTAGACCCTCTTCACCAGGAATTCAGAGCCAGCTCAGGATATGGCATGTACTCATTTCTATGTCTCTTATCCTGTTTAGATATAATCTTATTGTAAAAGAAAAAATGTGTCATTCACTTCTTCATTCCCAGATTCATATTTAGTTCTTCATATTGTTTGATGACTAAATGTCCATTGAATTACTAAAAGAAAAAATGGATGAATGTGTTGAACTGGATTCTTCCCAAAATTTTAGAAAAAGAAAAAGCAGTGAAACAAAAATCTCTATCTATGAAATTGTGTTCCACTGTGTGTCTTCTCCTGTGTATCTTCATGAGTGAGTGTTCATTTATATAGGACTCCAAGGGAGCAGGGACTCAACCCTGAGTACCACTAATGATATTCTCAAATCAAAGCTCTAACCTTGATTTAATCAAGTAAATGTAAAAAAAAAATGAATTTAAATCAATCAAAGGGTACCATATACAGAGGAACAGACCAGTTTACAAACATAATCTAAATCTCTTCTTGGAATTCATAAATAGTATCAACCTGCCACAGAGATCTTTAGGGATTTCTTTGCATGAAACTCATTAATGAGTTATTCTTTTATCTCTCTTCTTGATAAGATATATACTTCTCTGGAGGTAAGAAAGAAAACCACAAAGCAAACTCGTGCCAGTTTTGACCCTCAGAAGACAGATATGAAGAACCATGTCCATCTCTTATCCCACTGAACACCTTCCTTCCCTGTAGGAAGTCACCTTTCTTTAGATGTGAACTCTAATATTACAAGTTTTCCCAAAATGGTTTCTCTATCACTGATAGTAAAAAAGATTCTGGGTACACTAAAATATCTTGTTTCAAATCTGTCTCCTTTGGAGTCATGAGACTTCCCTCTGTGAACAAGATTTCCTTTTCTCTCACTTCTTCTCCATTCTCCCCAAAACTTAGCAATATATGTGCAACTCACTCAATCATTTATTTCTTAATCATTTAACAAATATTTATTCAACATTACTGTATGGTAAATAGTAAGTTATGTTCTGGGAATGAATAGAAGAGTGAGATATTTTGCTTCTGCTCAAACAGCTCACAGCCTTTAGAAGGCATGAGATAAGCAAATAAGTAAATGCAACATAATAAGATGGTACTGGAGTCCTCCTAGAGTGTATTTCCATATAAATCAGAATCAGCTTTTCCATTTCTGCTAAAAAGGCTCTTAGGACTTAGATGGGAATTACATTGAAGCTGTAGATAACTTTGGGTAGTACTGACATCTTAACAATATTAATTATCCGTATTCATTAACACAGAATACCTTGCCATTTACTTAGTTCTTTTATTATTTCATTCAACTTTTTTTTGAAGTTTTCATTGTGCATCCTGTTTAGTTAAAATTATTCCTATGCATTTTCTTCTTTTAGATGCTATGGTGAATGGATTTTTTTTTATTGTCCATTTAAGAATATTCTTTCTGTTGTATAAAATAAACTTTTTTATGTAAACCTGATAGGTTTCATTTGGTTGAATTCATTTATGAGCTCTACGGTTTTTTGGGGGGCAGCTTGTCATGATGTAGATAAGGATAATCACATCTCTTTAAACATGATTTTACTTTTTCTTTCTAAATTGGGTAGCCTTTATTTACTTTTATGGCCTAATTTCTTAACTTCCACTATAATACTGAATAGCAATATTGAAAGCAGTCATCCTTGTCTTGTTCCAGATCTCAAAGAGATAACTTCCACTCTTTCAGGATTGAGGATAAGATTACCTGTGTTTTCTTATATATTTTGTTTATTCTCTTTTGGGAGTTATTTATATTTTTATTTTTCTATGTATTTTTATCATGAAAAGTGTTGGAATTTATCATTCACATTTTCTGCATCAATTTAGATTTTCATGTGATTTCTTTTTCATTGGGTTAATGGGTATATTACATTGATTTTCTTAAGTTGAACATTCATTTTGAATCCCATTTTGTCTTGGTGGGTAATTCTTGTAATATTCTCTTGGATTTGACATGCTAGTATTTGTTAAGTGTTTTTCATCTATATTTATGAGAGAAATTGCTCCTTGCTTTACCTTCTTTGATATGCTTTATGTAGTTTTGGCATCAAAATAACTTTAGTCTCATAGAATGAGTTTGGAGGCTATATGTATCGACTTCAAGATGAAAGATTATGAAAAATATTGTCATTAATTCTTCTTTGAATATTTCATAGATTTCATTTTGGAAGATGTCTGATCCTAGACTTCTAGTTTTGAGAAGTTTTTGATAACTAATTGAATTTCTTTACTCATTATGTTTTTGTTGAGATCTATTTCTTTTCAGTCAATTTAGATAACTTGCATGTTTTTAGGAATTGGTCCATTTCTTCTATTTTCTAGATTTCTGGTAGACAATTATTCATAGATTTAATTCATAATCCCTTTAATGTCAGCAATATCTAGCAACATCCCTGATTACATTTTTTATTTTGGCAATTTGCATCCTCTTTCTTGTTTCTTTTTCAATCTAAAAGAACCTTTTCTATTTTATTGATCTTTTCCAAGAAACAATTTCATTGGTTCACACAATTGTTTTTTCTATAGTCTAGTTCATTTCTCTTCACTTAAATCTATATTATTTTTCTCCTTCTTCTAGATTTAGGTACAGTTTGCCCTTCTTTTTCTATTTCCCACAAATCTGTAGTTAGGCTTTTTAAAAAAATTTTTCTTTCCCCTTCTCCCTCCCCCCCCCCAGTTGTCTGTTCTCTTGTCTATTTGATGCATGTTCTTTTTTGTCTGCTTCTGTTGTTGTCAGCAGCACAGGAATCTGTGTTTCTTTTCTGTTGTGTCATCTTGCTGCATCAGCTCTCCATGTGTGTGGTGCCATTCCTGGGCAGGCTGAACTGTCTTTCGCAATGGGTGGCTCTCTTTATGGGGTGCACTCCTTGCACATGGGGCTCCCCTATGCAGGGACACCCCTGCGTGGCTTGGTACTCCTTGCACGCAATAGCACTGTGCATGGCCAGCTGGACATGGGTCAAGGAGGCCCTGAGTTTGAACCGCAGACCTCCCATGTGGACCTCCCATGTGGTAGACAGATGCCCTATCCACTGGACCAAGTCTGCTTCCCTGTAGATAGGCTTTTGATGTGTTATTTTTTAAAATGAGGATTCACACCTATAAATTTCCCTGAATATTTTAAATTCATCCCAAATCTGGCCTAACAGAATGAAATAGTTTAGCCACAAAATAATAAAATGACTGTGATGTGTAGTGGATTTCAAATGTCACCTGCAGTTTTGAGAGACTATCCACATTAAGGAATTTGAGATTCCATATTACTAAATATGTTCCATATGAAAATGAATTAAAAAATTCTCCTAAGTGGAAACTCTGGTAAGAGATTCCTGTAAAAGATGGATCCTTAGAATTATAGTTGCATTGTAAAGGTTAACAAAGTATAAATACAGTAATCAATTATGTGTATGAAGAGACACACTTCTCCTGACCATGGTGCTACAAGTGCCAAAGCTCTCTGAATGAGATGTGATCTCTTTTCACAAGCATTTCATGCTGCTTTACTGGAATTGTAGTTGGTGCTGAGGTTTAAGGCATATCTAGGGGATTTGAATCTCTGAACTGACAATATGATAGCCAGGACCTGACTTCAGCTCCTACACTCTGATTTATTGGACTTACCCCACTCAGCTAACATGGAGTTGAAGAATGTCAACCACCATGCCATGGAGCCTAGAGTGCCTACAACTGAAAGCAGGAGGATTGCATCCAGTATCCATGTGGAATCTAAACCCCCTCTTGACATGGATGTGGAATGGACACAACCAAGCCAAGGTCCACAGGAAGGAGGAATACAGTAAAGATTAGAGTGGATTTAATGATATTCTGTTCATGAACTATTGTGATTAATAATCGAGAAAATGTGGCATTGATGTGGAAAAAATGGCCATGGTGGCTGCTGGGTGGGGAATGGTAGGAAGAGAGGAGATATGGAGGCATTTTTGGGACTTGGAGTTGTCCTGGGTGGTGCTGCAGGGACAATTACCGGACATTGTATGTCCTCCCATGGCCCACTGGATGGAATGTGGGAGAGTGTGGGCTATGGTGTGGACTACAGGCCATGGGGTGCAGCGATTCCCAGAGATGTATTCACCAGATGCAATGGATGTGTCATGATGATGGGGGAGAGTGTTACTGTGGGGGGAGTGGTGGGGTGGGGGAGGTGGGGTGAATGGGGACCTCATATTTTTTGAATGCAATATATTTTTAAAAAATGAATAAATAAAATAAAATAAATAAAGATTTTAACTCTAAAAAAAAGAAAAAATCTCTCTGAATGAGGATCCAGTATGCAATCTGAAATCACGGAACCTATGTGACCTTAAAGGCTCAAGGTGCACAACCTAACATTAAATTGTTTTAGCTTGCTAATTTCCAAATAATGTAAAATGTGAATCCTCTCTTTTCCACTGAGACCTCCAAGAATTCACACAAATATGTGCTCAAATTAAACAGAGCACAATTTTAAAACTATATGTCAATGGGTAAATTCTTCCATTGCTAGAATCACAATAAGTTCATAGTAAGATACCAGTAAGCCTACTTTAGTCCAAATTTCATTCCCCAAACAAGAGGATTCTGGGATGATGATGTCTACTCCACATCTAATAGAGAAGGGCTGTGATCCATTAGAGCTGATGGATGGGACTCTTTTGTTTGCAGTTGTAGGTTTTCTCAGTTACTTGGTATGGTAGTTGTCCATCATCACCCCCTTGTCTGTTGTCTTGGGTGAAACCAATGAACTGGAGAGAAGTGTTGCAAATCTATTGAGATTCAGGGCCCAGCTGGCACATGGACAGCCCCAAATTTAAGTCTCTTGTACATAAACCTACCAA
This sequence comes from Dasypus novemcinctus, assembly GCF_030445035.2. Lineage (NCBI taxonomy): Eukaryota > Metazoa > Chordata > Mammalia > Cingulata > Dasypodidae > Dasypus > Dasypus novemcinctus. Next base: position 25,720,848 of record NC_080694.1, read on the forward strand.
CTCTAGTACTAATTACAGTTTCAAATGAAAGGACAGAAAAGCCACATGTAAGGAATGTGAAGATAGTGGTCACTGGAGGTTCTGAGGGCAGAAAACTGGAAAAACAGGTGTAATACAGGGGTGTTTTTTTGGAATTGGGAATTATCCTAAAAGACATTGCAATGACAGATGCAAACCATTATATCTCTTGCCATAATTTATGGAATTGTGTTGAAGAGAGTATAAACTGCAATGTAAACATTTGTCTATGCTTAGGGGCAATGCTTCAGAATGTGTTCATCAATTGCAATGAATGTACTTCACTAATGAAAGATGTTAATGTGGGAAAATGTGGGAGGTGTGGGGAGTGGGGCATATTGGAATCCCCTATCTTTTTTATGTGTCATTTGTGTAATCTACGTATCTTTTTAATAATTCAAAAATCTAAACAGACTCTAAGAAAGCAAGTTATCATTACAAAAAGACAGAAAAAGACAGGCGATAGGAATAAAAGCCTTTAAGTGTTTCAGATTTTGAAAATATTCAGAGAATATGAAACAACACTTTTTAATGAGTTTTAGAAGATTAAAAAGAATATTGCAATTATATAAAATGGTTTATTTCAATAATGAAATAAATAGAACCTATGAAACTAAAATGTACAATGATGAAAATTTGGAATTTCCAAGTAATGGAAATGGGAGAAATTTATCTACAGTGGGAACCAAAGATCCACAAAGATCCAAAGATCCATGAAGCAGAAATGGAAAATAAATCAAATTTTTATCTGTGGACCTCCTACACTTGACATTTTCTCTGTGTCCCTCCATTTACTGCCAGTAAAACATTACCTCTCATATTTTCTTCACAGTGAAACAGATCTACAGGTTGATTTCAGTGATTTATTGTTCCACTGATGGTTTCCTTCTTGGATAATAAATAAATACAAAATATTTTCATTCAGGAAACTTCAGGAAATGAAACATATATATAACCACACTTAGGATGATGTATCTCAGAGCTATTAATATGCAGGTGCTTCCGGTTCTTCTGAGAGGGGTGATCTGGAAATGAGGAGAAATGGGAAGTGTGGCATTGGAGAAAGACATTAGGATGTGACATCCAGGACCTTCTCATTCAATACTGTTACTCTAGAATTTGCTTCTCTTGTAAACTCAGTTCTTGGCTGTGGAGGAAGGAGTAATTGTTCCCATGTTTGAAATATACTCAAACACAGGCTACCTTATTACAATACATTTTAACAGGTAAGGGCTCTGCTACAGTTTTCTACTTTCTTTTGGTTTAAATGATGTTCCTTGGACCTGGGTGTGTTTATTCTCACTTCCCCACTCTGGACAGGAAATCTTCAATTGACAGTATTCATCTTTTCTAAATTTCTCATGATAGGGTCCCAAAGTATTTATTCTACTCACACAACATTTAATTAAACAGAACAGAGCTCACTCAAAATGTATCTTGCCCTCCTTCTATGTAACATACATTTCATGGTTTTCAGACAGCAAATAAATCCCCCACTTCTCCAGGAAAAATACTAGTTTTTCCCTCTGTAACTTGGTGTTCATTCCTCACCAAATTTATGGAAGTGTCTTTAGATGAAATTTATATTTTAGGGACTCTCTTCAAGGTTTCCCTTTTAAAAAACACCCTAACTGTACTTAAGTTTCACTGATAACAGACAATATGATGCTCCCCCCCCCTTAGAGCCATTAATAGACTCTTAAGGAATAAACTTAGTTTTACATGAGAACAAATTTATACCTTCAGTTTAGAGTGAATCATTGTTTCCACATATTTTAGGATCCTGGAGAAGAATAAAATTCTACTGACAAAACCAGGAATACATTTTTTTGAAAGAAAAAGAGAAGATGCAGGAATGGGGAAATAAGAAATGATCTCAGTAATAACATAAGTTCTAGGAGAATATAATAGAGTTGAAAAGGTCTCCATTACTCACATATAATATTTGCTTAACAAAAATGTTACCTTATGAATCAGTGCACCAGCTAAATATTTAGGAAAGCAATAGGAAGTTTCTTAGGGGATTTTGAAAGATACACAATCACCCTCTCTTCATAAATACACTCAAAGTGTAAGTAAGTTTGGCATCCACAACTGAGTCTTTTTAGGGTGTGAGATCAGTAAGGTACGTGATTCTTAGCAGTCTTTTCTCCCTATTTCTGGCTTGTATTCCTGTCCTCCAGATGGGGAAACGGCAGGAGGTGGTGATTATTTAATCAATACTAAAGACATGAGCCTCTTTCTCCCTGACTGCAGAAAGGGGACATATTTGTGTGGTCAATAATTCCAGTGGAGTCTTCTTGATTATACAATGTTCCTGATTATAACAGAAATATTGCCTTTCTTAGCTGGACTGTTTTTCACTGTTTTCTATACTTAATTATTGAAAGACATAACTCTAGTTTCTTCAATAAGATGAGTGTTCATGCCTACCATGTTTTTTCTCAAGATTCTTTTTCAAAATTTTCTTGACTTTTTTATTTTTAAAGAAGCTTTAGATTATATAAATGTTACATTAAAAATTTAGGAGATTCCCATATGCTCTAGCCCTTCACCATCCCACACTTTACATTAACAACTTGTTTCATTAGAGTTGTACATTTGTTAACATTGAAGAACACATATTGAAGAATTGCTACTAACCATGGACTATATTTTAGATTATAGTTTACCCTCAATCTCACACAATTTTATAGGCTGTGACAAAATGTATAATGTCCCTGTTTCCATCATTGCAAGGTCATGTAGGAGAATTCCCATTTCTCCAATATGTCTCCATAGTACTCCTATTCTTCTCTTCTCTCCCCTCAAAACCTCTGGTGGCCAATGCCTTTATAGCAATGATAAAATTCTTCAATTACAATAATATGTCTACAATAGAATAATAATAATTCTACTTATTATAATGTACAATGGACTAAAGTCAAAATTCTTAAAAGCTTTTATGTGGGAAGAGATTTCTGCTTGAAAATAAGCCTTTCATGTAAACTATTTTGTACAAGAACTGATAACAAAATAATAGTCTTGCAGGGTAGCAATTGGGAACTGATACATCACATTGTTAAGAGTGATAAGACCACTGACACTATTTCCATGTGATAAATGTACATAATTGCTCTTGTATAGCTTGGAAAAATGATTCACAATATATTGTTTACAGTAACATTTAAAGAAGGCACCTAGGAAAGGTATTGACAAACTCGTTTATGTGATAAATGATTTTACTGAGAATCCTAATTCAAGTAATGTGGAATAAGGTGGGGCTCTTACTTGCACTGGAGAGAATTCCAGAAAAAAATGACAAAGTGAGGATTTTTAATTTTCAGATTATGGTGCAATCAAAAAACACAGACACTTTATAAAACTGCATGAATGATATATTTTTCCCTGAAAATTGCAGCCCTGATGAGTGTATGACTCACATCAAAGACTGAACCTGTGTGTTAATAAATTATAACTGAAAATGAATTCAAAGCTTTACCAAAGAATATGAAGTGAATACAAATATGTAAGCAATTATTAACATTTTCAAAAATGACCATTAGCTCAGAGAAATCACTAATTCCAAAATGCCACTCTGGCTTGCCATTTGTAGTGATGGCAAGGAAATCAGTTGATAAATGAAGCATTCACCTTAGTCTACCTCAGAAGAAAACAGCAAGCTTACATAAAAGTCTGAAATTAGGTCCTAATATCTGGGTTTAATAGTAAAATAAGATATAGTATGAAATGCAGAAAAACACATATTTGCTTTTTATCACCCATAAATGGGGACTATTATTGTAGGGAGTGCTGAAAGAAATTTCCAGATAATATCCTTCAATATGGAAATATTTTTTAAAGGGCAAACTTATGTCACTGGAAGAATGATAAAATTATTGAAATCATCATTGTTTGAAGAAGCATAGATTGTGTTGTTGATTACAAACTCTCTTGAATTATGATTTTGAAGGCACAGGAGAAAGGCACATATTGGAGACGGAATGTGGATTACTATAAAGCAGTCAGATGACATCTCCAGTGTAGGATGTGACCTCTTTCAGGAATTAATGAACAAACCTTGGTAGCTGGTAGGGAGCATTTGCTAGGAGAGCTTATTTTTCACTAACACCATAAAACACAAGCAGTTTCTTTCTCTGGGAGTGACTGCAATACACTTTCATCCCTCCAGCACCTGCTATAATTTTATATATACAGAATAAACTGAATAAAATATTTTACTGCTGAAAATCCAGGCAACAGTTTCTATCTTCAATCCTGATTCCAGGAATACAATGAGAGAGCACATGATGTAAAACAATACAAAAGAAATAGGAATCCTGATATACAAAAATGAAACAAATATGTTTTTATTGGGTGAATGCCAGATTATCTCTCTATACACTTATAAAGTACCTAGATTAAGATCTCCTATAATCCATATTTTATTCCTCCACCTTTTGTACTCTGGGATGGTGATGTCCACTCCACCTCTAAATTGAGAGTTGGCTTAGATCCCACATGGCTGATGGATGGAATTCTCCTGCTTGCACTTGTAGACTCTCTGGGTTCCCTGGTATGGTGGTTGACCATCCTTCCTCCCTGTTAGCTGACAGGGAAATCCAATGAATTGGAGAGCAGGTGTTGCAACTCTGCTGAGGCTCATTCAAGTCTCCTGGCCATGCAAAAACCCCAGCACAAACAACAGGTTGAGTAAAAGTGACAGAAGAGGAATGTGTAGAAAGAGCACATCTGAGTCCAACTCCATCACACTTCAGAGAACAAATTCCAAAGTAAGGCCTACTGGCAAAGCACAGAACTCCAGAGCCATCTGCCATGACTGTAGGAATGAGGTATCTCTGTAGTCCTCAGGGGTAGTATCTACTTAGGCTGTCTCTGAGATCCTGCTGAAAGGTGCATATGCCTAACCCATCTGATGACCTCCTGACTCATTTTGAAGTCTCTTAGCTGTATGAACTCCTTTGTCTTTCCCATTTCCCCTTTTTATTCAAGGTATTTTTCTAATTGTGTCACCAGCTGGTGCTTGGTAGTAATTCCTCAGCACCAGAGATTCTCAACCCAGGGGACATGTCTCATGCTTGAGGGAAGGTAATGTTGAGTTGACTTAGGGAGTGGCCACATTTGAGCAACATGGAGGCTCTCAGGAGGTTATTCTTAGGCACCCTGCAGCTCTAGACCTAGTTGAAATTTCAAGCTCAAAGCTCCTAAGCATAGTCATCAGTATCATGTGCAATCATTGAACCATCCTTCTTCACTGGTCTTTGTTCTTGCACTTGGGGGATAGTGGCTCCTCAATTGGGGAATGCAACATAGTTTCCCAGAACAGGAACTCAGCACTCCCTCAGTTGTCATGTGAATCTCTACCTACTATGAAAATACCCAATTAATATCCAAGTATATTTATATACCCTGTATGAATGTCCTGGAGAACTGCCTCCCACCCATACATCCCCCATTAATGACATCCCACACCACTGCTCCAGCCCTGCAATTGTGTAACCACTCTGTGATCCAAAACTTCTTCAAAATTATATGTTAATATATTTCCAAACTCAATTAATAGGAAAATGAAATAAATAGTAGCGATAGGTTTAAAGATTAAAAATAGAATATTTTTATTCTATATTTAAGAAAAACTAAAATAAAGTAAAAAATAAATTGGGGTATTAAAAATGCAAAATATCATAAAATATAGTTGACATTTTGCCTTCCTTTCATCACTGTAATAGGTGTTGCCCTGTATGTACAGTAGTAAAGCTATCTCCTCCATTCATTTCTCAGGGTCTTCATCCTTTGTTTTAAAAAAATTTTATTATGTCTTCAAAAAAGTTTTAGATCACAATAAAGTCACATATAAAATATAGGGGAATCTGATATGCCAACATCAAACACTTTTCTCCCTTCCCCAGCAATTATCATTTTAAGGTGCATATATTTGCTATAGTTGTTGTACAGATATTGAAACATAGATAAAAACCATGTTTCCACTATGGTTTACATTGTGGTTTACATTTTAGATTGTACAATTTTATAAAAATTTGGTTGTGTTATGGTTTACATTTAATTTTTTGGTGAAATTTAACAAGGCCTATATCCATCACTGCATGATCTTGTGGAACACTTCCATTGCCCCCAGTTGCCCTCTCTTCCTTCTAGTCTATTCTTCTTTCCCCCACTCCTTGGGGCCCACAGTGACAACTAAGCTTCATTGCTTGAAGGACAAGACTCACAGATACTTGCAACAATGCTGAGGATTTGACACACTAGTCTGTCTGGAGACAGTGGCCATGGGAGTTGCTGAGTGATGGAAGAAGGAAGATGTGTGATATGGAGGCATTTTCAGGGCTTGAAGTTGTCCTGAATGATATAGCAGGGACAGATGAAGGACATTACATATCATGCCATAAGCCACTGAATGGACTGTGGGAGAGTGTAAACTACAATGCAAATGATAATCCACACAATCAGAGGTTGTTGATGTGAGAGGAGGAGGGTGGGGTGGGGAGTGGTATATATGGGAACCTTGTATTTTTAATGTTACATTTTGTGTGATCTATGTATCTTTTAAAAAAGACAACAAAATATTTCATTTTCAAAAAGAATCTTCTAGTGTTTGATCTCTGTTAATCATGAGCACTTTTGTAAACTTGAGACAAAGTATCCTTTTATAGACAGAATGTTTCCCAGCTTTTTAAAGGCCTGCTTTATGTCCTTGTTTCTAAGACTGTAAATAAAGGGGTTCAACATGGGAGTGACCACTCTATACATCACTGAGGCTATTGCATTTGCCCTTGAGTTTTGGGTAGCAGCAGAGCTAAGATACACTCCAAGACCTGTACCATAAAACAAGGTCACTACTGAGAGGTGAGACCCACAAGTAGAAAATGCTTTATATTTACCATGAGCTGTTGAGATTCTCAAAATTGAGGATATAATTTTATAGTAAGAGAAAAAGATCCCAGTGAGTGGTATAATCCCCAGAAGTCCACCTGCAAAATACATCACAAGCTCATTGAGGAAGGTGTCAGAACAAGCATGTCTGACTACCTGATTAAGTTCACAGAAAAAGTGGGGCATTTCCGTCTCTGTACAAAAAGACAATCTCAAAACCATTAAGTCCTATGCAAAAGAGAGTCCAAAACACTCAATAACCAGGATGCTAACAGCAGGAGGCCACAGAGCCAGGGGTTCATGATGACTGTGTAGTGCAGGGGGTGACAGATGGCCACGAAGCGGTCATAGGCCATTGCAGTCAAGAAGGAGTTATCTAGTTGTACAAAAAGCATGAAAAAATACATCTGGGTGAGACAGTTTTCAAAAGTAATGATTTTGTTGCCTGTCTGGATGTTCAGCAGCATCGTTGGTACCGTGGTGGAGGTGAAACAGATATCAGTAAAAGACAGGTTGGAGAGGAAGAAGTACATGGGTGTGTGGAGATGGGAGTCCAAGATGATGGCCAGGATGATGAGCAGGTTGCCAATGAAGGTGACCAGGTACATGGACAGGAACATCTCAAAGAGGAGGGACTGCACCTCTGTATCTTCTGAGAGCCCCAGGAGGATGAATTCTAAACCATATGTTTGGTTTTCTGTTTCCATGTGGATGATGAATTTCCTGAGGAGATATTCAAAGCAGTGCAATTTAGCCTCAAGCAGTAATCAGAAAAATATCATAAATGATACTGTTTGTATTGTAATTACATTAAGTTAATATTTTTATGGATTTTATAGAGATCTAGTACCCTTTTCTGAAAATGTCAGGGAAAACATATGTTCCTGCATCTTCTTAATAGTTGTGATGGCTAGAAACCCTGGGCCATAATAGAATACACTTTACCAAGGCAATAATTTCCATGATAAATTCTCTCAGACTTTATTTTAAGCAACAAACATTATGATGAGTTTTTTTGTACCCTGTAACAAAATAGAAAAGAAGAACAATATTGTAGGAATCATATTATTTGGTTGTAAGAGTTACTATAAAAACACAATAATTTAAAAAATTCTGTTGGTGAAATGGACAAATGACCCCACATAAATGGGTTCCACTGATGTTTCACAGAGGACAAGGGTAATTCAATGTAGAAAGTATGATCTTTTCAAGAAGTGGTGGTGGAACAAAAGTGAAGCAGGCTAGTAAGGTAGGGAATAGATGGATCTGGAACATGACAGAGAGTCCACATGGACATCAAAAACCCCCAAGATGGCTGCTGGAGGAATCTCTCCCCTGGGATTCTGCTACCCAGAACAAAGACTCCTTCCTGAAAATATGAAAAAGCCCGGATGTTCCCTGGGAACTTTATCATTGGGTCATCACTACGGAATTTATGGGCAGGGTAATCAATCCAAACAGCAAACAACTGAAACCCCATTCCCTGTCATTAGCAAAGGAGTGGAATAATTAGTTTAAAAGCAAACCATGAGGCTTGAGCTTGCTCTTGCCTAGCTTTTTGCCTATGGACCCATCTTGCCCTCTGCGTGTTGCTTTCATCATTTTTCCTCTGCCATGTAACCATGCAAGTTATTCTGGGGACTTATAATCTATAATGGAGAATTGTAGTTTCTAAATCAGCCCTCTTCATCACTTTTTATCCCCTGCCTCACCACCTGGGACCATGCTCTGTTATTTTCTCCCATTTCTCTTCCCTTCCTACCTGAATAAATTACTGGCCTAACTGACCTGGCATTCTCTTGAAATTCACGTCTGCAGCATAGCCAAGAACTTAGTTAGAATCTGGTAACAATAGGATGCACTCATGCCAAACAAAAAAGGAACTTAGGTACTGATTGAATTCATTTCACAAAAATTAAATCAAAATGAATCATACCACTTTAAAGTAAAATACATTGTAAAAGTGCTAGACTAAAATGTGAAGAAAATCTAAGGGCCCATAGGTTGGAAAGGAGTTTTTAGATATAGTAATGGAAGCATGATCCATGAGAGATTAAAATTTATAAGTCGGTTTTTATTCAAATGTAAAATATCTACTCTGTGAAAGACATTGATAAGGGGTTGTAAGAAAACATAGAGATTTGGAAAAATACTTACAAAACACATCTGATAAATGATTTGTATACAAATGTAGAAATTAATATTAACACCACAAAATAAGAAAGCATATGCTGAATTTAAAAATCTGCAAAAGATATAAACAGAATCCTAACATAGGAAGAAATTCAAAATACAAATACAAAATACAAAATATAAAAAAAAATTCAACTTCACTGGCACCTAAGTATTATTACCAAATGCCAGCTAGCAATGTATCTGAAAAAGACTTTGACCAAAAAGGGGAAATATTCAGTGCAGATGAGATTTTATGGTTATAAGATTTGAAAGTGAGTTTGGAGGTCATTACAGAGGTTATGCTTATGCTCATCTCAGCAGAATCTCACTATCTGTTACAGTAAACAGAGCCTCAAACAGTAGGGATCCTGATGTTTCTAGAGATAAGTAGTGCAGGAATCTCAGGAATTTGGCACCCTGTCAGTAGACCTTACTTTGGAATTTATGCTCCCCAGTGTAAAAGAGTTAGCCTCATTTGTAGATTCCCAACATATGGCTCTTCTCTACATGTTATTTACATAAAGCCATGTGTTGGCACTATCCTTGTTAAATACATGAGCCAGAGCATTATGTTTTTGGTCTGTTCATGTGCCATTTGAACTCTTAATCTAAGCAGAGTTTCAACACTTACTCTCCAGTTCATTGGACCTATGTAGAACAACTAATAAGGAGATGGTAATGGACAACACCTATCCCAAGGAGCAAAGAATGTCTGCACCTCTAGGCAAGATAGTTCCACCCATATATCCCAAGGGATCTAAGCCCCCTCTCAATTAGAAACAGTGGGCATCACCATCACAAAATCCTGAAGATTGGAGAATGAACAATGGACTAAAGTAGATATTATTTTTATATTGTAGACTTATTATTCTAGCAATGGAAGAATGTTTATCATTGATATAAAGGCCAGGGCCACCAAAGATTCTGAGAGGAGGGAGCAGGCAGAATAGGTGTAATATCAGGGCATTTTCAGGACATTGGGATTGTTCTGCGTGACATTGCAATGATGGCTACAGGCCATTATATGTTTTATCAATACCTAAAATTGTGCAGGACAGGCTATTAACTATAATATAAACTATAATTCATTGTTAACAGCATTGTTTCTATATGCGTTCATCAATTGTAGCAAATGTACTATACTAATGAAAGGTGTTGTTACTATGGGAAAGAGTGGGAGGGTGAAGGGGTAGGACATATGGGTCCCCTCTATATTTTATGTAACATTTATGTAATCTAAACCTACTTTAAAATTTTAAAAATTTAAATAAATAAATGAATAAATAAACTAATTAAAATCTTTTAAAAATTAAACATCATCTGTCATTAGGGAATTGGAAGACTATGAACACAGTGATATATTAACACATGCTTATTAGAAGAGATAAAAATCTAAAAACTGAGAATACCAATTGCTGTTGAATATATGGAGCAATACATCTCTCAATCACTGCTAGTGAGAACACAAAATGGTTCGGCCAGAAGACAGTTTAGGTGTTTCTTGTAAAACTAAACATTGTCTTACCATACAATCCAGCAGTTTTGCTTTTATATATATATATATATATGATATGAAAATTAGAGTCCACACAAAAGTCCACACATGAACGTTTACAGCAGCTATATTTGTAATCTCCAAATCTGAAAACAAACAAAATGTTGGTCAACCACCACAACAGGGAACAGAGACAGTCCACAACTGCAAGCAGAATTCCATCCATCAGACATGTGGGATCTAAGGCCCCTCTTGATTTAGAGGTGGAGTGGTCATCACCATCCTCAGGATAGAGAATAAAATAAGAAGTAGAGTGGACTTAATGGTATTCTACTATAGACTCATTGTGACTCTAGCAATGGAAGAAATTGTGTCATTGTCGTGGAGACAGTGACCATTGGAGTTGTTGAGTGCAGGGAGAGGGAAGAATAGGGTGTGATATGGTGGCTTTTTTGGGGACTTGGAGTTCTCCTGAATGATATCACAGGGACAGATGCAGGATATTATATATCCTACCATATCACACTGAATGGACTGGGAGAGAGTGTAAACTAACATGTAAACAATAATCCAAGCTTTGTAGCAATGATCCAAAATGTATTCATCAAATAAAAGGAATGTGCCACACTGATGAAAGAGGTTGTTAATGTGGGAGGATGGGGAATTTAGGGAGTGGGGTATATGGGAACGTCATATTTTTTAAAGTAAAATTTAGTGTGATCTATGTATCTTTAAAAAAGAAGACCATAAAAAATTTTGCTAAAGAAATCTCATAGCCCATTTATAAAAAAAAAAAAAAAAAACAAGAAAAATATTTACCTCTCAGTGAACATACTCTAATAATGACTGAAGTAATAAATGCACAATTATGTCATTATGGCAAATACAACAAATTTTACATGTCACAGGAATTGTATGCTTTTAAATATGTATCAATAAAGTTGATTTCTTTTTTAAAAAGAACTATTTTTAAAACCTCACCACACCATATAATTATATTGACTCCATATTTGTGTCCATGTCATCTCTTCTTCATGTACTTCTATCCTTTTCTCCTTCTGAAATTATTCTAAATCCTCCTTCAAGCCTTATTACAATTAAAATCTCCCTTGTGATGCCTTTACTAACCTCCCCAAGATGAGTCTGTAATTTTTGATCCACTTCACCAGTATTCCAGAGCCACATATATTGAATGACTAAAAGAAAAAAAATGAATAAATACAGGTAAACAGATAATTTCTACAAGTGTAGAGAAAGAAGAATGAGTGAAACAAGTAAACAATGCTGCTGAGAGAGGGAAGACCCAAGAGTAAGAGATCAGAGGAAACAGATTGGGGAAAAAAATCTATTTTAGTTTATCTGCTATTTCCACGCAGGCTTTTTAATAAGACAGAACTTTGTGTTTTAAGCTTTCTCTATGGTCATAATCTGTTGATTTCCTTAAAGCTTCTACCAATAAAAGGTGCCCATGGAGCCAAAAATACATTCCACCAGTACCTGTGAAGATTCTGTAAGTCGCTCTGAAATTATCAAGTCAGGGTCTAAGTTCACCAATGCAGGTTCTTCCTTGAATGATGAAAGAAGTTGGAAGCTCTGCTCGCAAGAAGTAAAGTGAGATGGAACGAGTCATAAGGTCTGTAGAAGACACATTGTGTTTTCTTTGATAGAGTGAAGGAGAAGCACATAGAGTATCCCAGCAATTAGGGATTTCATTCCCATGAACCACATTAATGAAGTATTCTTCTGTCTCAATCTCCCTGAGATAATTATTTCTCTGGAGATAAGAAAGGAAAACACAATGCAAATTTGAGCCAGTTTTGTCTCTTGTGACAGCTTTGGAGCTCCGTGATCATCACTTATCCCTGTGGACACCTACCTCCCAAGAGGAGGTCACCCTTAATAAGGTGTGGGCTCTAGTCTAGTCAGGTTTCCCATACTGATTTCCCTCTTGCTGTTTCTGGAGAAAGATTCTGAATACACTAAACTATCTTATTTCCCAATTTTTCTCCTCTGGAGTTGGCTGTCATGAATCATGAATGGAGACACCCATTCGCAAGCGAATTTCCTCTTGTCTCACTGCTTCTCCTTTCCCCCCATAATTAGCAATGCAATATCTGTTCAACCCACACAACCATTTGGTTTCTCAGTCATTCAACAATATTTATTCATCAATACTGTATGGTAAATCCTAAAGTACATTCTGGGAATGAAGAGAAGTCAAAGGTACTGTGTTTCCAAACAAACTGTTCACAGTTTTAAAAAGCCAAGAAATGAGCACTCACACAATCCCTAGAAGCCTGCTCCTGGTGCACCTTGTGCCAGATGTCCACCATCCAATACCCTAAAACAATAACCCTTCCTCATTATATTCTATACAGTGTTTTCTCAAGGATGGATATAAGACATGTTAAATTACACCAAAAATATATAGGGGCTGATAGCCTAAAATGTAAATCATAATGAAAAACATAAGATAACTAAAAATTTAGAAAATTGTATAGTCTAAAATATCAACCACAATGTAAACACAAATGTTACCTTGTTTGAAAGCTATTGTCTCAATAACTGTACATCAGTTTTAGTAAATATGGTATGAATATGTTAAAAGATTATTGCTGTGGAAGGGAAAAGGTTTAATGGTGGATGTGTGGGAGTTCTGTATATTGTATATATGAATTACTGTGATCTAAAACTCTTGTGAAGATAAGCTTAATAATTACAAAGAAGAAAAGAAAAACAGGATGTAGAATTTTTCCAAATTAGTATGTATTCTATATCTAACCTTTAAACTCATCGCTATGTTCCATTTTACTATTAAGGGAACCTGGCAATACATTATTGGGCTTCACTTTTCAGGAAGTTTTGGATCACAGAAAGGTTAAACAATGGCAGCGGAGGAATACTAGTGTGGGTTGTTATGGGCAGGGGACACATGGTTGGAAGGGAGTTCTACCCGGCATATATCCAAGGTACATAAAAATGTTTGGATATTTTCATAGTGGAAACAATTAAAAACAACAACTGAGGGAGTGCTGAGTTCCTAGCCAGGGGAGCTCTATCACAGTCCTGAAAGGAACAGCAACAATTCCCCAAGTGCAACAACAAGGACCGAAAAAGAAGGAAGGTCCAACAATGAGCCCCTGATACTAATGACTATGTTTGTGAGCCTGTGCACCTGAAATAAGAACAAGGCCTAGAGCAGCAGTGTGTATAAGAGTTACCTCCTGAGAGCCTCCGTGTTTCTCAAATGTGGCCAGTCTTGAAGCCAAACGCAGCATGTAAATATGTTGCCTTCCCCCCAGCGTGGGACATGACTCCCAGGGATAAGTCTCCCTGGTGCCGAGGGATTACTATCAAGTACCAGCTGATGATGTAATCAGAAAATGACCTTGAATAAAAGGTTCAACTCAGACCAGCAGAATATCTCTGTCTACATATAACAACAGGAGTTAAAATGTTTTTTGACCTAAATCAAGGGGGAAATGGAAAGGACAAATGAGTTTATATGGCTATGAGTCTAAAAAAGAGCTGGGAGGTTATCAGAGGGTTTGCTGTTATGCACACCTGAGCAGAGTCCCAGAGACAGATAAAGTATATACAACCCCAGGTATTGGTTCTTCTGAGGGCTAAAGAGACCCACAGGTTTTATGGTCATGGCAGATGGAGTTCACTGCCATGTCAGTTGGCCCTTCTTTGGAGTTTGTGTTTCTGTGTGATGGAGCTGGACTCAGATGTGACCTCTTTTCCCAAGCCTTTCCTGTTACTTTACCAGAATTGTAGTTGGTGCTGGGGTTTAATATATACCCAGGGGATCTGAATCTCTGGACTGATCATATGATAGCCAGGCCCTGAGCCTCAACAGACTTCAGTTCCTACACTCTGGCTTTTTAGAATTACCCCACTCAGCTAACATGGAGTTGAAGAATGTCAACCACCACACCATGGAGCCAAGAGTGCCTACAACTGAAAGCAGGAGAATTGCATCTAGCATCCATGTGGAACCTAAGCCCCCTGTTGGCATAGATGTGGAATGGACAAAACCAATCCAAGGTCCACAGGATGGAGGAATAGAATATGGATTAGAGTGGACTTACTGATATTCTATTCATGAACTATTGTGAATAGTAATCCAGGAAAATGTGGCATTGGTGTGGAGAAATTGGCCATGGTGGCAGCTGGGTGTGGGGAATGGGGTGAAGAGATGAGATTTGGAGATGTTTTCGGGACTTGGAGTTGTCCTGGGTGGTGCTGCAGGGACAATTACCAGACATTGTGGGCCCTCCCATGGCCCACTGGATGGAACATGGGAGAGTGTGGGGTATGATGTGGACCACTGACCATGAGGTGCAGTGATGCTCAGAGATGTATTCACCAAATGCAATGGATGTCTCATGATGATGGAGGAGAATGTTGCTATGGGGGGAGGAGTGGGGTGAGGTGGTATATGGGGACCTCATATTTTTTCAATGTAATATGAAAAAAATGAATAAAGACATAAAAAATGAAAATAAAATAAATAAATAAAGATGAAGAATCAGGATTATAGTAAAAAAAATAAAGTGTTTTCTCAACATTATAGTTTCAAACACATACCCATCAATCCTGCGTGTTCACCTTTTCCACCCCCAACATACCCACAATTCCATGGACCATCTGACCCAGCGTGTTATTTTTGTGGGTGTAGACCTATACAATGAGAAGGAATTGTTGTACACCGATAATGGAGAGGAAACATAGATGTTCTCAAATAGAGGGGAGAGTGTCTCTCAAGAGCAAGGCTGGCTCCTAATTTGAGAGGACAGACCAGTGTGTCAAGTCCTCAGCATTGTTGCAAGTATCTATGAATCTTGACCTTCAAGCAATGAAGCTTGGTTGCCAATGTGGGCCCCAAGGAGAGGGAGAGAAGGAGCGAGAATAGATGGAAGAGGGGGTAACTGGGGGTCAATGGAAGTGTTCTGTATGATCTTGCAATATGGATACAGGTCATGATAAATTTCAACAAAAATTTATAAAAGTGTATGGTCTAAAATATAATCCATATTGTGGACTACTGAGCATGGTTGATAGCTATGTCCCAATATTTGTACATCAGTTGTAGCAAATGTAACATCCACATGTAAAAACATCATTGGTGAGGTAGAGGATGTTGGGTATATGGGAGATACCTATATTCTGTGTATGACTTTACTGTGACCTTAAAATTTTGAAGACATAATGAAAAATAAAAGAGGTAAGACACTGAGGAAGAAATAGAAAAGATTGCCTTGCCACTATATATACAGGACAACACCTATTAGAGTGATGAAAGGCAAAACCTTAAAAAAAAATCATAAAAAGTTCATTTTTGTTTTCTTTATCTGAGGTCCTCATATACCCCCTCTATATGAAGTCTCCATATACCCCGCACCCCCCTTACCCCACTCCTCCCCCCATAACAACAATCTCCTCCATCATCATGAGACATTCATTGCATATGGTGAATACATCTCTGAGCACTGCTGCACCTCATGGTCAGTGGTCCACACCATAGCGCACACTCCCACATTCCACCCAGTGGGCCATGGGAGGACATACAATGTCTGGCAACTGTCCCTGCAGCACCACCCAGGACAACTCCAAGTCCCAAAATCACCCCCACATCTCATCTCCTCCCCCTCCCTACCCCCAGCAGCCACAATGGCCCCTTTCTCCACACCAATGCCATATTTTCTTCGATTACTAATCACAATAGTTCATGAATAGAATATCAGTAAGTCCACTCTAATCCATACTCTATTCCTCCATCCTGTGGACCTTAGAATGGTTGTGTCCACTCCACATCTATATCAAGAGGGGACTTAGATTCCACATAGATGCCGGATGCACTTCTCCTTTCAGTTGAAGGCTCTCTTGGCTCCCTGGTGTGGTGGTTGACCTTCATGACCTAGATGTTAGCTGAGTGGGGTAAGTCCAATAAACCAGAGTGTAGGGGTTGCAAGTCTTTTGAGGTTCAGGACCTGGCTATCAGATGCTCAGTCCAGAGATTCAGGTCCCCTGTGTATACACTAAACTCCAGCACCAACTACAGATCCTGTAAAAGTAACAGGAGAGGCTTGTGGACAAAGAGCATATCTGAGTCCAGCTCCATCACACAGAAACACAAACTCCAAAGTAGGGCCATCTAATATGGCACTGAACTCCATCTGCCATTACCATAGATCCTGTAGGTCTCTGTATCCCTCAGAAGAACCAATACCTGGCGTTCTATCTACTTTATTTGTCTCTGGGACTCTGCTGAGGTGTCCGTAAGGGCAACCCCTCTGATAACCTCCCAGCTCTTTTTTAGACTCATAGCCATATAAATTCATTTGTCCTTTCTTTTTTTTTTTATATTGATTTTGTAAAAATATTACATTAAAAAAATATGAGGTCCCATTCGACCCCACCACCCCCACCACACCCCTCCCCCCCCAGCAACACTCACTCCCATCATCATGACACCTCCATTGCATTTAGTAAGTACATCTCTGGATATCTCTGCACCTCATGGTCATTGGTCCACATCATGGCCCACACTCTCCCCCATTCCGTCCAGTGAGCCCTGGGAGGATTTACAATGTCCGGTGATTGCCCCTGAAGCACCATCCAGGGCAACTCCAAGTCCCAAAGGTGCCTCCACATCTCATCTCTTCCTGCCATTCCCCATACCCATCAGCCACCATGTCCAATTTTCCCACTCCATTGCCACCTTTTCTCTGAAGTCCTTGGATTGGTTGTGTCCGTTGCACCTCTATGTCAAGAGGAGGCTCAGATTCCACATGGTTACTGGATGCAATCCTCCTGCTTTCAGTTGTAGGCACTCTAGGCTCCATGGTGTGGTGGTTGCCCTTCTTCAACTCCATCTTAGCTGAGTGAGGTGAGTCCAATAATTCAGATTGTAGGAGCTGGAGTCTGTTGAGGCTCAGGGCCTGGCTATCATATTGTCAATAAAAAGATTCAATCCCCTAAATATATCTTAAACCCCAATACCAACTACAATTCCAGTAAAGTAGCATGATAGTCTTATGAAAAGAGATCCCCTCTGGGTCCAGTTTCATCACGCAGAAACACCAGCTCCATAGAAGGGCCATCTGACATGGCAGTGAACCCCATCTGCCATGACCGTAGAACCCATGGATTCCTTTAGCCCTCAAAGGAACCAATACCTGGGGATTGTATCTAATTTATCTGTCTCTTAGACTCTGCTCAGTTGTGCATAAGGGAAATCCTTCTGGCAGCCCCCAGAGTCTTTTTTTTTAAGAGACTCATAGCCATATAAACTCATTTCTCCTTTCTATTTCCCCCTTACATTAGATCAAACAGCATTGACCTAAAGTAAGGGGGAAATGGAAAGGAGAAATGAGTTTATATGGCTACGAGTTTCTAAAAAAGAGTCTGGAGGCTGGCAGAAGGATTGCCCTCATGCACAACTGAGCAGAGTCAGAGAGACAGATAAAGCAGATACAACCCCCAGATATTGGTTCCTCTGAGGGCTAAAGAGACCCATGGGAGTTATGGTCATGGCCGATGGGGTTAACTACCAGGGCAGATGGCCCCTCTTTGGAAATGGTGTTTATGTGTGATGAATCTGGACTCAGATGGGATCTCCCTTCATAAGACTTTCATGCTAATGGGCTGGAGGTGCAGTTAATGTTGGGGTTTAAGATATATTTAGGGGATTTGAATCTCTGGACTGACAATGTGATAGCCAGGTCCTGAGCCTCAACAGACTCCAGCACCTACAATCTGATTTATTGGACTTACCACACTCAGCTAAGATGGAGGTGAAGAAGGACAACCACCACACCATGGAGCCTAGAGTGATTACAACTGAAAACGGGAGGATTGCATCCAGCATCCATGTGGAATCTGAGCCTCCTCTTGACATAGAGGTGCAATGGACACAACCAATCCAATGTCCACATAGAAAAGGTGGCATTGGATTGGGAAAAGTGGACATGGTGGACGATGGGTATGGGGAAAGGCAGGAAGAGATGAGAGGTGGAGGCGTCTTTGGGACATGGAGCTGCCCTGGATGGTGCTTCAGAGGTAATCACCGGACACTGTAAATCCTCACAGGGCCCACTGGATGGAATGGAGGAGAGTATGGGCCATGATGTGAACCATTGTCTATGAGGTGCAGAGGTGCCCAAAGATGTACTTACCAAATCCAATGGATGTGTCATGATGATGGGAACGAGTGTTGTTGGGGGGGGGGGAGAGGGGGCTGGAGGGTGGGGAGGTGGGGTTGAATGGGACCTCACATATATATTTTTAATGTAATATTATTACAAAGTCAATAAAAAAAAAACAAAGTCAAGTCACTTAAAAAAAAATAAAGTCATATTATTCTATGTAGACAGGGATAGTCTACTGATCCACATCGAACCTTCAATTCAAGGTCATTTTCCAGTTGCATTATCAGTTGTTAGTTGATAGTGATCCCTTGGTGCCAGGGAGGCTCATCCCCGGGTGTCATGTCCCACACTGGGGGGAAGGCATTGCATTTAGATGCTGAGTTAGGCTTCGAGACTGGCCACATTTGAGTAACATGAAGGCTGTCAGGAGGAAATTCCCAGGCACAGTGCTGCTCTAGGCCTTGTTCTTATTTCAGGCCTATAGGCTCACAAGCATAGTCATTAGTATCAGGGGCTTACTGTTGGACCTTCATTCCTTCTCGGACCTTGCCGCTGCACTTGGGGGACTGCCGCTGCTCCCCTAGGGACCACGACACAGCACCCCTGGCCAGGGACACAGTACCCCCCCCCAGCTTTAGTTTTTAATTGTCATTTGTCCTTTCCATTTCCCCTTTTTATTCAGGTCAAAAAACATTTTTAACTCCTGGTATTCTATGTAGACTGAGATATTCTGCTGGTCTGAATCGACCCTTTTATTCAAGGTCATTTTCTGGTTACATCATCAGCTGGTACTTGGTAGTAATCCCTCAGTGCCAGGAAGGCTCATCCCCAGGAGTCATGCTAAGTTTGGCTGTGAGACTGGCCACATTTGAGCAACAAGGAGGCTCTCAGGAGGTAATTCTTAGGCACCCTGCAGCTCTAGGCCTTGTTCTTATTTCAGGTGCACAGGCTTACAAACATAGTCATTAGTATCAAAGGCTCATTGTTGGACCTTCCTTCTTTTTTGGTCTTTGTTGTTGCAGTGGGGGGATTGTTGCTGTTCCTTTCAGGACTGTGATAGAGGTCCCCTGGCTCAGAACTCAGCACTCCCTCAGTTGTTTTTAATTGTTTCCACTATGAAAATATCCAAACATTGTTATGTACCCTGGATATATGCCCTGGAGAACTCCCTCCCCAATGTGCATCCCCTGCCCATAACATCCCTGACCAGTATTCCTCCCCTGCCATTGTTGAGCCTCTCTGTGATCCAAAACTTCTTCAAAAATGAAGCCCAATATATTGCCATGTTCCATTAATAGTCAAATGGAACATGGTGATGAGTTTAAAAGTTAGATATAAAATACATATTAATTTAGAAAAAATAAGGTAAAAATAAATTGGGGAATCAAAAAATTAAAAAATGCAAAAGCTTTGTTTTTGATTCTCTGTCTTCCATCTCTGCAATATGTGTTGCCCTGTATGCAAATTGGCAAGGCAACTTCTTCCGTCTTTTCCTCAGTGTCTATGTCCTTTCTTTTTCTTTTTTTCCTAATTATTAAGCTTATCGTCACAAAAGTTTTAGAGCACAGTAATTCACATATACAATATACAGTACTCTCACATATCCAACATTAAACTCTTTTCCCTTCCACAGCAATAATTTTTTTCACATGTTCATACTATATTTACTGAAACTGATGTACAGATATTGAGATGATAGCTCTCAAAAAAGGTAACAGTTGGGTTTACATTGTGTTTTATATTTTAGACTATACAATTTTCTAAATTTTTAGTTATTTTATGTTTTACATTATGATTTACATTTTAGCCTATCAGCCCCTATACATTTTTGGTGTAATTTAACATGTCTTATATCCATCCTTGCGTAATCTTGTGGAACACTTCTATTGCCCACACAATTATAATGGTTCCATCTATTCAATACTTCTTTCCCCCTCCCATCAGGGCCCACAGTGACAGTCAATCTTCATTGCTTGAAGGGCCATGTACATAGATACTTGCAACAGTGTTGAGGGCTTGACATGCTCAACTGCCCTAATGCATTGGGAGCCACCATTTCTCTCAAGAGATATAATTTCCTCTATTTGAGAACATCAGTCCTCCCCAGGATGTGGGTATACCTTCACTCTCATTATATGGGTCTCTACCCAATGGTATAACCCACTATGGCAAAGTGAGCACTCACACACTGCCTAGAAGCCTGTCCTGCATCAGATTATCACCTTTGAGCATCTTAAATAGGTAACTTTCCTTATTATATTTTTGAAAAAGTTTTCTCAGCATTATACTCTCAACCAAATACCTGACAATCTCCTATGTTCCTATGTTCCCCCACCGTCTCCCTAATTTCTTGGGCAATATTACCCATCCTCCCATCCCTAGCCCTCCTCAAGTCCACAAAGCCCTACCCAAAGTTAACCCTATGCCCCATTTTACCCCTTCCTTGTACAAATACTGCCAGCTTATATAGATTTCTCCCATGTAGGTGTCAGCTTACATCCTTCCTCTACCCCCCAATAACCTTTAAGTCTATCATCCAGTTTCAAGCTCTCTGAGGCAGCTTGGTTTACTTATTTCATATCAAGATCATGTAGTATTTGTCCTTCAATGCTTGGGTTGTTTCACTCAGCATAAGGTTCTCAAGATTCATCCATGTTATCACTTGTGTTTGCAGTGTATTCATTCTTAAAGCTGAGTAGTATTCCATTGTATGGATATACCACATTTTGTTTATTTATTTATTTATCCATTCATCTGTTGGTGGGCATTTGGGTTGATTCCAACTTTTGGCAATAGGAAACAATGCTGCTATGAACATTGGTGTGCATATATCGATTTGTGTACTTGTTTTCAGTTCTACTGGGTATATACCCAGCAGTGGAATTGCTGGGTCATATGGCAAATCTATAGCTAGTTTTTTGAGAAACTGCCAAACTGTCCTCCGGAATGGCTGGATCCTTCTGCATTTCCACCAGCAATGGCTGAGTGTTCTCATTCCTCCACATCCTCTCCAGCACTTGTAGTCTGTGTTTTTGATAGCTGCCAGTTTCATGGGGGTAAGATGGTATCTCATTGTAATTTTGATTTGCGTTTCCCTAACATCTAGTGGTTTTGAGTATTTTTCATGTGCTTTTTAGCCATTTGTATTTCTTATTTGGAGAGGTGTCTGTTTAAGTCTTGCCCCTTACTAAGATGGATATGTTGTCTTTTTATTTTTTGAGATATAGGAGTTCTTTATATTTGAAGGATATTAGTCTCCTATCATATACATGGTTACCAAATATTTTTTCCCATTGGGTAGGCTCTCTTTTCATTTTCTTGACAAAGTCCTTTGAGCTGCAAAAGGCTTTAATTTTGAAGAAGTCTCATTTATCTATTTGTTCTTTTGCTGCTCGTGTTTTGGGTGTGAAGTTCATGATGACATTTCCTATTACAAGGTCCTGTAGATGTTTCCCTAAATTGCTTCTAAGGTCCTTAAAGTCTTGGCTCTTATATTTAGGTTTTTGACCCATCTTGAGTTGGTTTTTGTGTAAGGTGTGAGTTGGTAATTCCCTTTCAGTGGGTTTGGTTTCCTTGAGAATATCATATGCCTGTATCTATAAGGTTCTATATCAGAATTTTCAAATTGGCTCTATTGATCAGTGTGCCTCTCCTTGTGCTAATACCATGCTGTTTTCACTAGTGTACTATGTTTTGAAGTCAGGTAGTGTGATTCCTCCAATTTCATTTTTCTTTTTCAATATGTATTTGGATATTCGTGGCCTCTTTCCTTTCCAAATAAATTTCATAACTAGTTTTTTCTAGTTCCTTAAAGAATGCTGTGTTGATTTTTATTGGAACTGCATTGAATGTGTAGATCAGTCTTGGTAGGATAGACATCATAAGAATATTTAGCCTTCCTATCCATGAACAGGGAGTATTCTTCCATTTGTTTAAGTTTTCTTTGATTTCTTTGAACAGTGTTGTGTAGTTTTCTGTGTATAATTTTTTTTACATCTTTAGTTAAATTTACTCATACGTATTTGATTTTTTAATTTACTATTGTAAATGGTATTTTTTTCTTGATTTCCTCCTCACATTTTTCATTATAGGCGTACTGATTTTTGCGCATCAATTTTATAACCGTCAACATTACTGAACTCACTTATAAGTTCTAGAAGTTACATTGTAGACTTCTCAGGGTTTTCTATGTGTAGGATCATATCATCTGCAAATAGTAAATTTTGACTTCTTCCTTTCCAATTTGAATGCCTTTTATGTCTGATTCTTGCCTCAATGCTCATGTAAGTACTTCTAACACAATATTAAATACAAGGGGTGATAATGGGCATCCTTGCCTTGTTCCTGATCTTAGAGGGAAAGATTTTCAGATTTCAAAATTGTAAATGATGTTAACTGGGGGTTTTTCATATATATCTTTTATCATGTTCAGAAAGCTTCCCTCTACTCCAATCTTTGAAGTGTTTTTATTAAGAAATAGTGCTGTATTTTGTCAAATGCTTTTTCTGCATCTATAGATATGATCATATGATTTTTTTCCTTCAATCTGTTTACGTGATTTTTACATTAATATATTTTCTTATGTTGAACCATCCTTGCATACCAAGAATGAATTCCACCTGGTCATGGAGTATAACTAATTTATTGTGCTGTTGAACATGATTAGTAAGTATTTTGTTGAGGATTTCCACATCTATGTTCATTAGAGAGATTGGTCTGTAATTTTCCTTTCCTGGGGTGTCTTTATTTGGCTTTCATATTAGGGTAATGTTGGCATCGTAGATGAGTTATGCAATGTTCTTCTGTTTCAAATTTTTGGAAGAGTTTCAGCAAGATTGGTGTTAGTTCTTTATGGAAATTTTGGTAGAATTCACCTGTGAAACCATTTGGCCCTGGGCTCTTCTTAGTTGGGAGGTTTTTAATGACTGATTCCATCTCTTTACTTGTGATTAGTTTGTTGAGATCATCAATTTCTTCTTTCATCACTATAGGGTGGTTATGTGTTTCTAGGAATTTGTCCATTTCCTCTGAATTGTCATTTTTGTTGGAATATAGTTTTTCAAAGTATCCACTTATGATAGTCTTTATTTCTGTGGGTTCAGTGGTGATATCTCCTTTGTCATTTCTTATTTTGTGTATCTGCATCTTCTTTCTTTTTTCCTTTGTAAGTCTAGCTAAGGGTTTGTCAATTTTATTGACTTTCTCAGAGACCCAGCTCTTGGTCTTGTTTATCTTTTCAAGTGCTTTCTTATTTTCTATTTCATTTAGTTCTGCTCTTATCTTTGTTGTTTCCTTCCTTCTTCTTCCTCTGGGATTACTTTGTTGTTTTTTTACTAATTCCTCCAAATATGCAGTTAGTTGTTCAATTTTTGCTCTTTTTTTTTTGATGTATGAATTTATGGCTATAAATTTCCCTCTCAGTACTGCTTTTGCTGCATCACATAAGTTTTGGTATGTTGTGTTATAATTTTCATTAGTTTCAAGGTAGTTATTAATTTCTTTTGAGATTTCCTCTTTGACCCACTGTATTTCAAACAGTGTGCTGTTTAATTTCCATATGGTGTGAAATCTGGGCCTCTGGCCCTTGCAGATTTCCAGTTGATAGTGGTGTATTAAAGCCCCCCACTGTAATTGTAGAGGCATCTATTCCTTCCCTTAGTTTCTCCAGTGTTTGCCTCAGATATTTGGATGTATTCTTGTTAGGAGCATAAATGTTTATATCTGTTCTTTCTTTTTGAATGATTATCCCCTTCACTAATATGTAGTGTCCATATTTGTCTCTCACAATTGTTTTGCATTTAAAGTCTGTTTTGTCTGATATTAACATAGTTACTCCTGCCCATTTTTGGTTATTATTTGCCTGTAAGATTGTTTTCCAGCCATTCACTTTCAACCTCCTTGAATCCCTGGGTCTAAGATGTTTTTCATGTAGACAACATATAGATGGATCATACTTTCTTATCCAATTTTCCAGTCTGAGTCTCTTGAGAGGTGAGTTTAATCCACTGACATTCACCATTATCATTTCCAAGGAATTATTATTATTTTTTTTAAATACTTTAATATTAGGGAAACTGGGTTAGTGGAGAAAGTAGAGCACATCAGAATACAAATAAAAAGAAATTCCCTGAAAGGATATCAAACCTTTTTTTAAGTGTTATTCTATCACCTCGTATAAATGATAGAGATTCCAATGCCATGGCCCATGTGTTCAGTCTTTTTAACTTCTTCTCACCAAATTCCATGCTGAAATGAAACTTTATTTACTTGAGTATGTATATTTAGTTTAGCTGAGAGTGTGTGTATATGTGTGTGTATGTGTATGTGTATGTGTATAGTCTCCTTCTCTCTCTAAATATGTACATATTATATTTTATGCGTTTTTTTTCCTGGTGAATTTTTTTTTTCCAATTATAATAGTTTATTTGTCTTTTTCTCATTTTTATTTTTTTTATTGACTTTGTAATAATATTACATTAAAAATATATATGTGAGGTCCCATTCAACCCTACCCCCCCGCCCCACCTCTCCCCCCCCCCCCAACAACACTCGTTCCCATCATCATGACACATCCATTGGATTTGGTAAGTACATCTTTGGGCACCTCTGCACCTCATAGACAATGGTTCACATCATGGCCCATACTCTCCTCCATTCCATCCAGTGGGCCCTGTGAGGATTTACAATGTCCGGTGATTACCTCTGAAGCACCATCCAGGGCAGCTCCATGTATCCAAGGAATTATTTATATTAGCCATGTTTTCTTTGGATTTGTGTTTGTTATATTTTGTTTGGTTTTTACTTTTTTTGTCTTTTTAGTTGTTCTTACACTCTCCTCCAACTCTGTCTCTCCTGTTTTATTCTTTCCTCCTATACAACTTCCTTTAGTATTTCTTGAAGAAGGCCAGGATTCTTGTTGGCATACTCTATTAATTTCCGTTTATCTGTGAGTATTTGAACTCTCTATCATATTTGAATGTTAGTTTAGCTGGATAGAGTATTCTTTTTTCGAATTTTTTTTTTTTTAGTACCTTGACTATGTCATACCACTGCCTTCTTGCCTCCATGGTTTCAGATGAGAAATCAGCACTCAATCTTATGAAGCCTCCTTTGTGTGTGTGGTTATTTTCTCTTGCTGCTTTTAGAATTTTCTCTTTGTCTTGAGCATTGGATAATTTGACAGGTATATCTCTTTGGGTAGGCCTGTTGGGATTTATGCTATTTAGGGTGCACTGTGCTTCCTGGATGTGAACGTTCATCTCCTTCAATAGGTTTGGGAAGTTTTTATCCATTGTTTCCTCCAACACCCTTTCTGTTCCCTTTCCCTTCTCTTCTTTTTCTGGGATGCCTATAATGCCTATGTTTTCACATTTTGCATTGTCATTCTGGTCCCAAAGTCCCTGTTGAATTTTTTCCCTCTTTTTATCTATCAATTCTACTATCTGTTTGATTTCAGATGTACTGTCTTCCACATCATTAGTTCCTCTCCCTCATAAAATGTGCTGTTATTTGCTGAGAGTGTGTTTTTGATTTCTTGGATTGTGCTGTTACTCCCCATCAAATCTGTTGTCTTTTTTTTTTTTTGCATGATTGCAATTTCTTCTGTATGCTCCCCAAGTCTTTTCTTCCTATTCTTATCTCTTCTTTCACCTCATTAAATTGGCCCCTATTAAATGTTTTGAGAGCTTTAATTACTTGTTAGATATTCTACTCTTCTTCCTATTTTTTAGTTTGTTCATTGGATTGGGTCATGTTTTCCTGATTATTGGTTTGTTTTGTAGTTTTTTTTTTGCTCTCTGGTCATCATTTTATCTTGCTAGTTTGATTAACTTCTTTGTCTAGTCTCAGGGATAATTAGTTGTTGTTCTTGCATACATGTTAAGTCTTCTCTTTGCCATTTTGTTCTTCTTATTCTATTTCCTTGCTGTTGGCTCAGTTCACTTGAAGGAAAATATTAGGGCAATTGAAAGCAAAACAAGTAAGAAAAGAAAAAAGTAGAATAGTAGTATTGATAGTAAATGTTAGCAGAAGAACCTTGTAAGATCTAGGAGAATGGGTATTAGACTCATGTAAGCTGTGTAGAGTTAGAACAGTAAGAAAAATGGAGTATGTATAATGAGACAGTAAACTGAATATGGTGAGGAATATAGTATGAATTAAAAGAGCAGTGTGGTCAGGAAAGTGGGAAAGAGAAAGGAAAGGACAATAATATAGAGAGTGAATAAAAGACAAAACAGCAGAAAGATATTAGAAATAAAAATTGAGGGCTAAATTAAGAGCAGTGGAATGTAAGAGAAACACTAAATGATGGAGGATAAAAAGATGTAGAGGAAAGGGGTTAGCATTGGAGGCCAAAGTCAGTACACACAGAAAAGAGGAAATCGAGGATGAGGAAACACAGCAAATGTGAATCAATTCCTGCCATACCTAATATAAAAAAAGAAGAGAAAGGGAAAAAAGGGGGGGAAGGGGGAAAATGGGGGGTAGAAATACAAGCAAGAAAAACAGGAAGATGAAGAATAAGAAGAGGAGGAGGAGGAGGAGGAAGGGGAGGAGGAGGAAAGGGCTGTGGGGGTATAAAGAGGAAGGAAAAAACGAGAAAATAAACCAATAAAAAAGACCAAAGTTTCAAGTAAGGAATCCTTTTTGCATTTAAATAAAATGCTTAGGATTCTGACCTTCCCCCTTTCTCCCTTTCTCACTTCCCTCTCTCCGAGGGCAGCAGTGAAGCTGTTTGAGGTGTCCAGTAGGAGATTCAAGTGTGTCCTTGGTTAAACAAATCACCAGAGAAAACAAAATGTCTTAATTTCCAAAGACAGAGTGCCCACACCTCACCAGGAAACCCAAATATGCTAATGGAAGTTTTCAAAACACATCTTACAGTCCATCTCCCTTAGGTGTGTTATAGGAGGGCTAGTTGATTTTCTGACTCCACCTTCTTCCAGACCAAGTTTCCTATGCCAGCACTTTTAGGTAAATTGGGCTTTCTCAGCAGATTTGTCTCTCCTTTCTTCCCCAGCTTTCCCCAAGCCAGCTGGTATGCTCCTCCAAGCTCAAAGAAAAAGGGGGGCAGGACCTGAAAATTAAACCCACACTCATTTTTCTCCTCTGCACCTCCCACTCAAACCCTCCAACTTACAGAGTCAGTCCAAAGGGCTAGTGTATTCCCTCACCACAGGGAGCCCTGGATTTGGGAGTGGGAAGTCTGGGATATTGCAGACTTGGGGTCTGTGGGTCTGTGGGTCTGTGGATTGTGGGCTGTGGTGGCTTAGGGGTCACAAACCTGGAGACCATGCTTCTGGGGAACACAGGGCTTGGGAATGTCACCACACTACTGACAGTCCAGGGAATGCCTTAGGGGGAAGAATCCCACCTCTCCACAACTTCCGACCTCAGTGCTAGAAACCTACAATTCTACCTTAGCGAGTATAATTTCTGTCTCTCCAAATCGATGTCCAAACACCTCCTGCCTTGCAAGTCCCCAAAACAGCCCACTGCAGCAAGATTCCAACCCTACTCAGCTGCTCTTTTGTGGGAGCAATTATGAAGTGCATTCACTCAGATGCCATCTTGCCCCACCCATCAGCTATCATCTTTTAATATCTCCATTTGTTCACCCCAGCTTGTGCTTAAAGGGAAAGTACATGTCCCTCATTATTTAATAAAAGATGAAGAAATGCAAATGCTGGCTTTCTTTAATCCTCCCCTGGTTAGCCATGTATATCACTCTGGCTGCTTAGATCCTCCCAACAGTGAACTCAGACACTTGTTCTTGCTGGATTTGGGAAGTATCAGGTCTCAAACCTAATGCCAGGTTGCCTAAGTTTGTTTTTGCATTACTTTTTTCCTCTGGGTAGTAACACTAGGAAGCATTTCTACCAACTGCAAGGCACAAGGTAGAAAGTATAGTTAAAATAATGCAGCACTTATGCAGAGTATGTTGGAAAACCCAGTAACCCCCATGCTCACTGACTCCAGGAACACAGACTGGATGAAAGCAGCTTCAATTGGGCCTCTACAAACCCTTCACACATCTTCCATCTTGTGCAAGACACCTGGTCATTCTGGGAGAGGTGTGAAGGTAAGTCAGCCTGGTTGTTGTCCACAGTCACCCTGCTAAGGCCAATAAGGCAATCCTTAATACTGTCTTAAAGTTCTTGAGAATACCAGGGGTGCCATACTAAAGAAACTTGTCTCACAGCTGCTGGAAATCCTGGTGTGCCTGTGCTCCAAGTCACTTTACAGGATGGGGAGGACAGAAAACCTCCCAGCATGGGCTCAGGGCTCCTGCTCCCACACCACCGCTGGCCAGAACAAGCCCACCATATTTCAGCTTCCTCCTACTGCTGCCTTCAAGCTTGTCCACTTCTGGTGTGGGTCCACTGTGGCCTTCACTTCTGCAGAAAGTATCACCTCTAGTATGGCTCCTACACTCCGAGGTTAGCATGAAGTCCAAACCATGGCCAGTGATAAAGCTTTAAGTGTTTGATACTGTGAAAACTGGATAGCTCTTTGGGTTAAAAATACACTTGTATCTTCCCACTTCATTGTAGACAAAAGAAAATTCTGGATGGATTTTAAAAGGTAAGTGAAAAAACATCTCTAAGGGCCTTCTAATCATCAAAGCAATAGGGAGAAATCACAAAGAAAATATCAACCACTTTGACTATATGTATTAGTCAACAAAAGGGGTACTGATGCAAAGTACCAGAAATCTTTTGGCATTTACAAAGGGGATTTATTTTGGGTAGAAGCTTATAGTCACAAGGTCATAAAATGTAAGTTACTTCTCTCATCAAAGTCTGTTGCCACATGTTGGAGCAAGATGGCTGCTGGTCTCTTTGAGGATTCAGCCTTCTTCTTCAGACTCCATGGTTCCAGCTTCTTCTGGTCTCAGCTGTAGGCTGGCATAAGGTTTGTCTCTGTGTCTGGGACTTGTTTCTTTATGGGCTTGGCTGCTCTGGTGTCTCCACAAGGTCAGCTGTAGACCATCAGGTTCTCTCTCTTCCCAGGCCTCTGCCATGTCTATGGAGCCATCTCTATTGCTCTGTGTTCTCTCCTGTGTGTTTACTTCCCCAGGTTCCAGCATCAAAACTCCAACTACTTCCTTTGCCATGTCTTTTTCTCGGTGAGTCCCTGCCCATCAAAGGGGGGGAAGAATCGATGTCCTACTGATATGGGCCATTCGAACCCCTGATCATAATTTAATAAAGTAAAAGTGAAACCTCTGAAATTAATACAATCTATTATGCCCAGAGGAAGAGATTAGTTTACAAACATAATCCAATATCTATGTTTGGAATTCATAAACAATATCAAATGGCTACACTATATAAAAATTGAAGATACTTGAATTAAATCAAATAAAATCCAACATTTTGAAAAATGCATTACACCATGGAGAGATCATATTATCTTTAACATACATAACGTAGGATGTTGATTGGCTGAGAGTCTCCTCCAGCTGACAGTGCTATGTCCCCTTGAAGGAAACTTTGTAGGCAAACCCCCAGACCAGAAGGCCCTTCAGGAAACCAAGGAAGCCCAAGTGTCCCACACACTCTCCTGGGATGATGGAAGGTCAATTCTCCAAAGGAGGAACTTGGTCTCCTGTCAGGGAAAGTTCTGGAATCCAGAGGTTCAGAGTTACTGCCCAGCCCACTTGAGGACAGCTGGCAAGAAAGAAAGATAACATGAACCCCTGAAAAAATGACAGCGATATCATCCAGTGCTCTGGAGGATCTTAGAAGCTGGACAAAGACTCCATCAACATTGAATTGAAGAAAGAGGAAAATACCAGGTAAGACACAGGAGTGGCATGTAACTCTTGTGTTATTTAAGATTGAGATACAAGAAGAAAAAATTTGAACTCAAGGTGTCTTTTTCCAGACAGCTTTCTTCTTCTGTTTGTGTGGATTTGAATGAAAATCCAGAGGAAGGTAGATTGCAGCTGAGGTATTGACAATGGAATCACAGGAGTTAATTACCTTCAAAGATGTAGCTGTAGACTTTACCCAGGAAGAGTGGGACATGCTAGATTCCTCCCAGAGAAAGCTATTCAGAGAAGTGATGCTGGAGAATATCAATCACCTGGTCTCAGCAGGTAGCAAAAGTGTCTCTAAAAAATGGGAAATGATAGAAATGATATTCAACCCACCTATCTGTAAGAAAGATACTTCTGAAATCATGTCATTGAGATCTAACATTAAAAGGAATTCCTTCAAATACAATTATTTGAAAGAAGATACCACTGACAGATCCACAGTGACACAATATGCTTTAATTTGCAAGACACAGAAACCATATTTAAGGAGTTCGATGGCAAAATTACACAGGGACCTCTCAGTTATTAGTCAGCATAAGCAGATTCATGAATGTCACTATTCTCATTTTAGAGAAGATTAAAGAACTCATACTGTCCAGAAACACTACTTATGCCATCTTTGGGGGAAATATTTTGTTCATTGCTCTTACCTTAAATGACATGAGGAGACTCACTCTGGAGAGAAACTCCATGAATGTCTTCCATGTGGGAAATGTTTCAGTCAACATTCTTCCCTTAAACAACATGTGAGAACTAACACTGGTGAGAAATCTTATCAATGTCATCTATGTGGCAAAGGCTTCCATCAATATTCTAACCTTAAACAACATGTGAGGACTCACACTGGTGAGAAACCCTATGCATGTTCTCTATGTGGGAAATGTTTCATTGATTACTCTTCCCTTAAACAACAAGAGAGGATTCACACTGGAGAGAAACCCTATGAATGTCATCTTTTTGGGAAATGCTTCACTAATTGCTCCTCCCTTAAAAAACATAAGATAACTCACACTGGAGAGAAACCCCATGAATGTCATCTATGTGGCAAATGTTTCAGTCAACATTCTCACCTTAAACAACATATGTTAACTCACACTGGACAGAAACCTCATCAATGTCATCTAGTGACAAAGGATTCAGTAGACATTCTGAACTTAAACGACATGTAAGAACTCATATGATGATGGGAGTGAGTGTTGCTGGGGGGGAGGGGTGCAGTGGGGGTGGTGGGGTCGAATGGGACCTCATATTTTTTTAATGTAATATTTTTACAAAATCAATTAAAAAAAATCAAAAAAAAAAAAGAACTCATATCGGTGAGAAACCCTATGCATGTCATCTATGTGGGAACAAGGAAATCAAAGAAGACGTAAAAAAATGGAAGATATTCCCTATTCATGGATAGGAAGTCTAAATATTATTAAGATGTCTATCCTACCAAAACTGATCTACACATTCAATGCAATCCCAATAAAAATCAACACAGCCTTCTTTAAGGAACTAGAAAAACTAACTATGAAATTTATTTGGAGAGGAAAGAGGCCCTGAATAGCCAAAGACATACTGTAAAAGAAAAAGGAAATTGGAGGAATCACACTACCTGACTTCAAAACATACTACAAAGCAACAGTAGTGAAAACAGCATGGTATTGGCATAAGGAGAGACACAAAGACCAATGGAATTGAATTGAAAGTTCTGATATAGAACCTCATATATATAGCCATATAATATTCAATAAAGCCAACAAACCCTCTCAACTGGGAGAGAATGGCCTATTCAACAAATGGTGCCTCTAGAAATGGATATCCATATGTAGAAGAATGAAAGAGGATTACCATCTCACACCTTATAGAAAGATCAACTCAAGATGGATCAAAGACCTAAATATAAGAGCCAAGAACATAAAGACCTTGGAAAGCAGTGTAGGGAAACATCTACAAACCTTGTAATAGGAAATGGCTTCATGAACATCACACCAAAAGCACAAGAGGCAAAAGAACCAATAGATAAATGGGACTTCCTCAAAATTAAAGCCTTCTGCACCTCATAGGAGTTTGTCAAGAAAGTAAAAAGGGAACCAACACAATGGGAGAAAATATTTGGCCACCATATATGCGATAAGAGACTTATAACTTGCATATATAAAGAACTCCTATATCTTGAAAATAAAAAGATAAGCAACCCATTTAAAAAATGGGAAAAAGATTTAAACAGACACTTCTCCAAAGAAGAAATACAAACGGCTAAAAAGCACATGGAAAAATGCTCCAAATCTTTAGCTATCAGGGAAATGCAAATCAAAACTACAGTGAGATACCATCTCACTCCCATAAGATTGGCAGCTATGAAAAAAAAAACAGAAGAATACAAATGCTGGAGAGGATGTGAAGAAATGGGAACTCTCATCCACTGCTGGTAGGAATGCAGAAGGATCCAACCATTCTGGAGGACAGTTTGGCAGTTTCTCAAAAAACTAACCATAGATTTGCTATATGAACCAGCAATACTACTGCTGGGTATATACCATCAGAACTGAAAACAAGGACATAAACCGATATATGCACACCAATGTTCATAGCAGCATTGTTCACTATTGCCAAAAGTTGGAATCAACCCAAATGCCCATCAACGATGAGTGGATCAGTAAAATGTGGTATATACATACAATGGAATACTACTCGGCTGTAAGAACAAATACACTACAAACACACGTGATAACATGGATGAATCTTGAGAACCTTATGTTGAGTGAAGCAACCCAGGCATTGAAGGACAAATACTACATGACCTCAATGATATGAAATAAGCAAGTTGCCTCAGAGAGCTAGAGACTTGAAGATAGGCTCACAGGAAATCGGGGTGTAGAGGAAGGATGTAAGCTGACATCTACATGGGCGAAAACTATGATAAGCTGGTGGTAAGTATGTGCACAAGGAAGAGATAAAATGGGGGCATAGGTTACCTTTGGGTGGGGTTTGCGGGTTTGAGGGGGGCTAGGGATGGGCAGATGGGTAATATTGCCCAAGAAATTGGGGAGAGGGAGGGGCAACATACAAATATAGGAGATTGTCAGGTGTTGGTTGAAAGTAAAATGCTGAGAAAACCTTTTCAAATATAATTAGGAAAGTTACCTGTTTAAGATACTCAAAGGGGATAATTTGACACAGAACAGACTCCTAGGGAATATCTGAATGCTCATTTTGCCAGAGTGGCTTATACCATTGGGTAGAAACCCATATAATGAGAGTGAAGGTAGACCCACATCCTGGGGAGGACTAATGCCATCAAATAGAGGGAACTGTATCTCTCAAGAGAAAGGGTGGCTCCCAGGGCATTAGGGCAGTTGAGCAAGTCAAGCCCTCAACACTGTTGCAAGTATCTCTGAACATGGCTCCTTAAGAAACAAAGATTGACTATCACTGTGGGGCCCAAGGGGAGGGGGAAATAGATATTGAATAGATGGAACCAAAGTAAATGTGAGGGAAAAAGAAGTGTTTCACAAGAGTTCACAAGGATGGATATAAAACATGCAATATTTCACCAAAAACATATAGGGGACGACAGACTAATAATGTAAACCACAATGTAAAACATAGGATAACTAAAAAATTTAGAAAACTGTATAGCCTAAAGTATAAACCACAATGTAAACAAAAATGTTACCTTTTTGAAAGCTATTGTCTCAATATCTGTACATCAGTTTCAGTAAATATGACATAAATAAGTTAAAAGATTATTGCTCTGGAAGGGAAAAGGTTTTATATTGGATATGTGGGAGTACTGTATATTGTATAGATGAATTACTGTAATGTAAGGCTCTTGTGAAGAGAAGCTCAATAATTAGCCAAAAAGAAAAGAAAAAGATAGGATGTAGAATTTTTCCAAATCAATATGTATTCTATATCTAACCTTTAAACTCATTGCTATATTCCATTTTACTATTAAGGGAATGTGACATTATACTGGGCTTCACTTTTCAGGAAGTTTTGGATCACAGAGTTGTTCAACAATGGCAGCAGAGGAATACTGGTATGGGATGTTATTTACAGGCAATATATGGTTGACAGGGAGTTATACAGGGCATGTGTCCAGGGTGCATGGAAATGTTTGGATATACTCATAGTGGAAACAAATTAAAGACAACAGTGGGGGTGTACTGGGTTCCTGGCCTGGGGGGGCTCTATCTTGGTCCCTAGGGGAGCAGCAGCAGTTTCCCAGGTGCAATGGTAAGGACCAGGAAAGAATGAGGGTCCAACAGTGAGCCCCTGATACTAATAACTATGCTTGTGAGCCTATACACCTGAAATAAGAACAAGGCCTAGAGCAGCACTGTGCCTAAGAGTTCCCTCCTGACAGCCTCCATGTTACTCAAATGTGACCAGTCTCGAAGCCAATCTCAGCATGTAAATGCACTGCCTTCCCCCCAGTGTGGAACATGACACCCAGGGATGAGCCTCCCTGGCACTGAGGGATCACTACCAAGTACCAGCTGATGACATAACTAGAAAAAATGACCTTGAATTAAAGGTTCAACGTGGACCAGCAGAATATCCCTGTCTACATATAATAACAGGAGCTAAAAATGCTGTTTGACCTAAAGTAAGGAGGAAATGGAAAGGACAAATGAGTTCATATGGCTATGAGTCTCTAAAAAAGAGTCTGGAGGTTGTCAAAAGGATTGCCCTTATGCACACCTGAGCAGAGTCTCAGAGACAGACAAAGTAGATACAACCCCAGGTTTTGGTTTTTTTGAGGGCTAAAGACACCCACAGGTTCTAAGATCATTGCAGATGGGGTTCACTGCCATGTTAGTTGGCCCTTCTTGGGAGCTGGTGTTTCTGTGTGATGGAGCTGGACTCAGATGGGATCTCTTTTCACAAGCCTTTCATGCTACTTTACTGGAATTGTAGTTGGTTCTGGGGTTTAAGATACATCTAGGGAATTTGAATTCTGGACTGACAAAATGATAGCCAGGCCCTGAGCCTCAACAGACTGCAGCTCCTACACTCTGATTTATTGGACTTACCCCACTCAGCTAACAGAGTTGAAGAATATCAACCACCATGCCATGGAGCCTAGAGTGCCTACAACTGAAAGCAGGAGGATTGCATCCAGTATCCATGTGGAATCTAAGCCCTCTCTTGACATAGATGTGGAATGGACACAACCAAGCCAAGGTCCACTGGAAGGAGGAATACAGTAAGGATTAGAGTGGACCTAATGATATTCTATTCATGAACTATTGTGGTTAATAATCGAGAAAATGTGTCATTGGTGTGGAAAAAGTCGCCATGGTGGCTGCTGGGGGCGGGGAATGGTAGGAAGAGATGAGATGTGGAGGCATTTTCGAACCTTGGAGTTGTCCTGGGTGGTGCTGCAGGGACAATTACCTGACATTTTATGTCCTCCCATGGCCCACTGGATGGAACGTGGGAGAGTGTGGGCTATGGTGTGGACCACTGGCCATGGGGTGCAGCGATGCCCAGAGATGTACTCACAAGATGCAATGGATGTGTCATGATTATGGGGGAGAGTGTTACTTGGGGGGGAGTCGTGGGGTGGGGGCGGTGGGGTGAATGGGGACCTCATATTTTTTTAATGTAATATTTTTTTAAAAAATGAGTAAATTGAGTAGAATTTGGGAAAAAAAATAGATAACATGCTCCCCATCACTCACACCACCTCCGTATGCCCAGTAAATTAAGGACTTAGAAAGAAGCTGGGCTTCTGGTCATTCTGTGGTTTAATTCCCACCTGGCCAGCCCACCAGTGGAACACATGTGTGGCTGGAGAAGAGCCACAGGGTTCAACACATAGACCAGGCCTCCAGACACCTAGTGGAGAGGTGGGAGGCACCATCCTCTCTCACACCTGAAAGGCTGGTACCAAAGTGGATAGGGCAGCAAGTCAGCCAGCAGGGGGCAGCGCTAACAGCAGGAGAACAGGGAAACAGAAGATCCTCATGGAAAAGCCTAGGCTTGGATTTCCTCTGACCCTTCTGAGCTGAGTAAGTCCCTAGGGTTCTTATTCTGAGGGGAAGATCCCTAAGGGGAAGAACGGACTCAAGAACAGAACATGCAACCACCCTGCACTGAATGTGAGAGCAAATGGCAATTTATTTTGTTCCCTAAGCTGGAGAAAACCAGAATAGAGTATGATATGCATAAAGACAGAAAAATGCTCATTTCTCGTCCTTCTAATCAGTTTTAAAACTCGATTTAAAGTAAGAATGATGAGAAAGCAGCAATGTCTGCCTCCCAAGCCCTGGATTAGTTACCAGGAGCCTATCATAGCTCAGAATAACCTTCCTTAGCAATGTTGCTGGATGTTATCAGAATCTCAGACAGCTTTTCTTTGTAGGGATTTCGCATATTCAGAACTTCTGCAGAACAAAATGAATTTTTTTATCACAGAAAAATAAAGGAAATAATATTCATCACCAGCCAGCCTCAGTTAGTAACATGGCTATCCATTTCTAACAACTAATCAAACTGAAAAATCTGCTTTTCCTTGATTTGTTTCATCAGTTTTTCTTCTTTCCTCTTTTTTTTCTTTCACTACTTTATGGATTGAAGCAGAATGTCGTTAATAAAACCAATCCAGATTTAGATGCTACCACAAAACGGAGCTTCTGGGTTTATTGGTATTTCATTATTACCATTTCTCAAGGGATTTCTTGTTTCACACAGGATGTTGCTTTTTTTTAAATTGACTTTGTAATAATATTACATTAAAAAAATATATATTAGGTCCCATTCAACCCCACCACCCCCACCCTACCTCTCCCCCCCCCCCCCCCAGCAACACTCATTCCCATCATCATGACACATCCATTGCATTTGGTAAGTACATCTTTGGGCACCTCTGCACCCCATGGTCAATGGTCCACATCATGGCCCACACTCTCCCCCATTCCATCCAGTGGGCCCTGTGAGGATTTACAATGTCCGGTGATTGCCCCTGAAGCACCATCCAGGGCAGCTCCATGTCCCAAAGACGCCTCCACCTCTCAACTCTTCCTGCCTTTCCCCATACCCATCAGCCACCATGTCCACTTTTCCCAATCCAATGCCACCTTTTCTATGTGGACATTGGATTGGTTGTGTCCATTGCACCTCTATGTCAAGAGGAGGCTCAGATTCCACATGGATGCTGGATGCAATCCTCCCACTTTCAGTTGTAATCACTCTAGGCTCCATGGTGTGGTGGTTGTCCTTCTTCAACTCCATCTTAGCTGAGTGTGGTGAGTCCAATAAATCAGATTGAGGTGCTGGAGTCTGTTGAGGCTCAGGACCTGGCTATCACATTGTCAGTCCAGAGATTCAAATCCCCTAAATATATCTTAAACCCCAACACTAACTGCAACTCCAGCACATTAGCATGAAAGTCTTATGAAGAGAGATCCCATCTGAGTCCAGATTCATCACACATAAACACCAGTTCCAAAGAGGGGCCATCTGACCTGGTAGTTAACCCCATCGGCCATGACCATAACTCCCATGGGTCTCTTTAGTCCTCAAAGGAACCAATACCTGGGGGTTGTATCTGCTTTATCTGTCTCTCTGACTCTGCTCAGTTGTGCATAAGGGCAATCCTTCTGCCAGCCTCCAGACTCTTTTTTAGAGACTCGTAGCCATATAAACTCTTTTCTCCTTTTCATTTCCCCCTTACATTAGGTCAAACAGCGTTTTAAAGTCATGTTATTTTATGTAGACAGGGATATTCTGCTGATCCGCATTGAACCTTCCGTATAAGGTCATTTTCCAGTTGCATCATCAGTTGGTAGTTGATAGTGGTCCCTCGGTGCCAGGGAGGCTCATCCCCAGGTGTCATGTCCCATGCTGGGGGGAAGGCATTGCATTTACATGCTGAGTTTGGCTTCGAGACTGGCCACATTTGAGCAACATGAAGGCTGACAGGAGGAAATTCCCAGGCACAATGCTGCTCTAGGCCTTGTTCTTATTCTAGGCTTATCAGCTCACAAGCATAGTCATTAGCATCAGGGGCTCACTGTTGAACCCTCACTCCCTCCCGGTCCCCGCCGCTGCACCTGGGAGACTGTCGCTGCTCCCTTAGGGACCACGACAGAGCACCACTGGCCAGGAACCCAGTACCCCCCCTGCTGTGGTTTTTAATTGTTGTCACTATGAGTATATCCAAACATTACCATGCACCCTGGACATATGTTCTGTACAGCTCCCTGTCAGACATATATATATATATATATATATATATATATATATATATATATATATATATATATATATATATATGGTGTTGCTTTTAAAACACAAAGCAAAGCAAACCCCATTTACCTTTCTCTCTTGATGTCCATTTGGCCCTTTGTGTTTTGGGTATTGTTGGAATTCAGTGTTTCCTGATACTGGTTTGGCTCTTGTTACCTACCATCAGTTTTCTCTCATGAAATAGCTGATGTGTGAACAAAGTGGATGGTGACACAGAAATAGGGTTGTTGAGGTTGGTGGGGCTGTGGATAGGAAACGGATGTGACATTGGAGGAGACCTTGCTCCTGCCGGTAGAGCTGCTGGCTGAGAAACGGCACTTGGTAAGAGAAGCAAGGGCTTTCCAACAGTGGGAAATGGAACCAGAGGCCCAACCCCAGAGGACTCTTCAGGATCAGCTGAGTGGTAGATGGCACCAATAGCCAATTCTCCTCCACTCCTAGCCACCCACAGGAGTAACTGTCCCTGCTCCTCTGCTAGGTGCTTGCATGTGACCAAAGAGCCATGTGCGACTTTTCAGGCAGAAGCATGTAAGCACCCATGGCCAGGAGCTCCAGAGACTTCACACTGAAAGGACAACAGCCTGAGTGGTGGCCTTCCCTCCATCTCGGCTCCTGAGACTGGACTGAGCAGAACCTCCTTGCCACACACACACACACACACACACACACACACACACCCCTTGGGACAGGAAGTCTATCTTTACTTTTAGCCACTGTCTCAGTTTGCCAGGGCTGGTGTGACAATGCCCCAGAAACGCTCATTTAAGCCCCCAGGTTGAAGGTTCTATCATGTGCATCTCTGACAGTGACCAGATCAGGAAGGAAAGGCTTGGCCCTGTGGACCCAATCCTTAGCAAAAAGGCACTGACCATCACTAGCCAAAGCCAATTACAGTCTATGCGGTGCTGCAGTGCTCCAAAATGTATTCACCAAATACAATAAATGTGGCACACTAATGAAAGAGGTTGTTGATATGGGAGGAGTAGAGTGAGGGCAGTGGGGATATATGGGAAACTCGTATATTTTTTGAATGTAACATTTTTTGTGATCTATGTATCTTCAAAAAATACAACTAAAAAATGATTGGGGTGGGTGGTGGGGAGTGGGGTATATGGGAACCTCTTATGTTTTTTAATGTAATGTTTTGTGTGATCTATTAACTTTAAAAAAAGATAATTAAAAAATTAAAACAAAACAGTAATTAGAGCTCCACTGACCCAGGGCTTATTGTGAGCCACTGTATGCATGCTAATTACATTCATTCTCATAAGTGGTCCATTAGGTCAGTTCTGTTTGATCTGTCCTAGAATGGCAAAGTGAGACAGAGAGGCTGTGTCTTGTGAAGGCTCCACCGCTAGTCACCATAGAGCTGATACTTCCACTTGGGGCTCCTCACCCAGGGCTGCTAACCAACACACTGACTACTGTTAACCGTGCTCCAAGGAAATTGACTTAGGAAGTAATTTGATCAGCTTTGGTAAGGCCTGAAATAACTTGCAGTGCATTTTGGGGCAGTTTGGTCCTTCAGCAAACCTGTAGTGCAGAATTCACCCTCTTTATGACCAATGATCCCAAGGTCAGAGGAACTGCTCCTGGAGCCCTGGAGCTGATCAGATACCAGTGCCCATAATCCCAATATTATGGTGTGAACATTGGTTCAAATAGACTTTGAAATGCTTTTTGCTGTTCTTGCTGCTTTTAAGGCTCTTTTCTTTAGATTTTAATTAATATTTATTTCGGTTGCATCATTTCCTTTTGGCATGTACAAAGCCCCAGGACTTGAATTTGCCTGTAACCTCAGCTAATCAAAACTGCCCTGAAATGCTTTAAACACAAAATCCCATTTGAATGAATGTATTCTAAAGTCAATTCCCATTTTCCAGGGGGCAGTAAGGCATTCGAGCAGGAGTCAGCGACTTTGTCTGTGAAGGGCCAGGTGGGAACTCTCGTGGCACTGAGGGCTCTGTTGCTATCACTCAACCCCAACATCCTAGACTGAAAGGATAGAGAAATGAATGGGTGTGGCTGTGTTCTAATAAAACTTTGTCAAAACAGGCAGGGGCCAGGTCTTAGTTTGCCAACCCTGTCATATAGAAAGGCATGCTTATGGCTCATTCCTGATTTCCCTCCAAGGGGCAGAGCCCAGGTCACTTCCTACCTCGGGGCCCCTATCCGGCCCTTGTTCAGTCAGCCATGGAAGGCTGCCAAATTCAGACCGCCAAATTCAGGAAGGAGAAACTGAGTCTTCAGGCTCACTCTGCCCTTCTCCCTCTTGGGCCTGGCCCACAGGGGGCAGGGGTTCTGCTCTGCTTTTCCACCACATTTGGGCTTCAGAAGCCACAAGCCCCACTGTGCAGTCCTCAGTGGTACCTTCCATCAGTGGCACCTCGAGGAGCAGTCTACAGTCCACCTTAGGGTGCTGTGGAAAGGGACTCCTCAAAGGAACAAACAAAACGGTGTAGCATGAACTCTCTTTGTTATTCTGAGAATCCAGATGAATTTTATATTCTCTCGATAAAGAAGCATTGAACAACTTCATACACCAAGATCCTGGCTTTTTGACTATAGCTCATGATAGCCATCAACTCACTGGCAGTGTCATAGGTACCGTAGACTCAAAATGTAAACCCCACTTAATAAGTGAAACTATTTACAGTTGTTCAAAACCTATTGTTCACAGGAAGAAAACAGATGAGGTGTATGTTGGCAGAAGGTTGGAAACCCTTCTGTTCCACCCCCCTCCTGTTTTAATGGCCAGCAGAGTCAGGTACCTTGTCAGATGGCCCCAGAAATCCCCTTCCTCCATCCAGTCCTTCCACATGCTAGAAGCCAGGCAGAGGGGTACCTCAGATGCAAGAGACATCCCGGGGGGCAGGCTGAGGGTTATGGTTTCTTCAACTGGAAAGTACGCTTCTGTGTGTGAAGTGAAGCTCATGAGACTCAAGAGGCCTCCCACCAGTACTCCAGCGAGAGTTGACCTGAACTGGGGACTTACCTGGGCACCACTAATTGTGGGTGGCTCGGAGAAGAGGAAGGAGGCATTTTGTGGGATTATTTTATACACCATTAACTTCCTTTCCAAGGGAATCTGTGTTCCACGTTATGGGTTGAGCTGTGTACCCAAAAAAGATACCCTGAAGTCCTAATCCCAGGTACCTGGGAACACAAACTTTTTGCAAAAGCGTTATTGCAAGCAGAATCATTTAAATTGAATGAGGCTGACTGCAGTGGGTGGACCCTTAGTCCAGGATGGCTGGTATCTTTAG
Organism: Dasypus novemcinctus; assembly: GCF_030445035.2. Lineage (NCBI taxonomy): Eukaryota > Metazoa > Chordata > Mammalia > Cingulata > Dasypodidae > Dasypus > Dasypus novemcinctus. The sequence goes on from NC_080694.1 coordinate 25,762,920, forward strand.
AAGGGGGGTGTGGGCACAGACAGAAGGGGAGGGCGCCGTGGGAAGAGAGACAGAGCAGGCCATAGGGTGACTGAGGAGACATGGAAAACCCAAGGCTTGCTGGCCAAGGGAGAGGCGCCCCAGGGGCCAGGACTGACCTACCAGCACGGCCCACGCAGTTGTGGCTTCAGCCTGCAGGGCTGAGAGAGCAGTTCCTGGTGTTTTTTAGCCAGCTAGTTCATGGCACTTGTGACAGCAGCCTGAGAAAAGTGAGGTGTCCCTCTTCTGGCAGTCCCATTCCTGCAGGAGGGCTGAGGGATAGTCCAGGTGCCCAGCTGTCCGCCAGGCTGAGGGTCCCCAAGGAAGGCTTTTATCTAATCAGATGCTCTGTGGAACGCCCTGGGGACTGACAGAAACAATGTTGAAAAGAAAGTAATGGGTGACCTGGACAACTCTGGACACCCTTCTCTTCCTTCCTTCCGCCCTCTCTTGGGGCCTTCGGCTGCTCAGACCCTCCAGCTCTTCCCACCACGCACATCTTCCCAGAGGGGCCAGGCCAGATGGTGTAGATGTATTTCTGGTTCTCCTTGGTGGGTGGGAAGGCTGCCCGAGGGTTCCCGGGGCCCAGGACCGTCCATTTGTCTGGCTGCTTATTCACGGCCTTGGGAACCACCGCACATACTGCTCAGGGGGCCGCACCCCACACACTGGATACCCTCGAGGCCCCCGTTCTAGACTGTCTGTGCGCCCTTGGATGGCCGCGAGGTCCCTCCAGCTCCGGGGCGGGGTCGGGGGGGGGGGGGTGGTCTGTGTCTCGCAGTACTAAAAGCTCTGCTCTTTCGGGTCCAGGCACCCATCTCACCGACCCCACCGTGAGCAGCACCTGCCCCCTCCACCCCAGGGCGCCCCATCGAGTCTTCCTCCCTGGTGAATATTCCCTCCTCCCTCCCCCGCCCCCCCGCCACTCGACCTTCCCGGTAGCCCTTTCCCACTATGATATCCTGCTCCCACCCCCACAGAGCATCCCCCACCCTGCCCGGGCCCCACCCCAAGCCCTGCCTGGCCCCCAGGCCCCTTCCACGCGGTGCCGCTGGGTCTCCAGTCCCCGCTCCGGGTGGCACAACCCCGCCTCAGCCCCTCCCTGGCAGGGGAGCCCTGCGCCCAGCCCCGCCTCACCTCCGCTGCGCGGTGCCGCCGGTCCCGCCTCACCCTGGCCTGGCGGGAGAAGTAGCTGCTCTTTGGGGTCCAGGCGCCGCGGCGGGACGTAGCTGAAGGCGGACAGCGCCGAGATGGGCGGCGGCCGGGGCTTGCCCCGCAGCGTGACGGCGGTGATCTCCTCCTTGTGCTCCAGGCCGCCCGCGTCCACCTTCTCCGCCGAGGCCAGGTCGGTCCCACCCCGCCAGGGGCCCCGCCCGAGTCCGCCTCCTGGCTGCCCGGCACCCGTGTTCGGCAGTTGCCGGGAAACCGCAGCCTCGCGTCACAAAGCTGGCGGGGGCGCAGGGCTGGGGTGCAGGGCCAGGGGCGCAGGGCGGAGGGCGCTGCCGGGATGGGAATGGGACCGTGCCCTCCCGTCTCCTTGCGTGTCCCTGGAGCGCCCACTTGGGACGCGAGGAGCCATCTGCTGGACTGGGGGCCTGCGCCGGCTTGCCCTTGCCCTTGCCCTTGCGCTCCCGGAAGGTTCCAAGCCGGTTGTACAGAAGTGCAGGCCACCCCAGCGCGGCATCTGAAACCCTCCAGGAGCTGCGGAACAGTAGTGGAAGGCACAGGTGGAATTCATTGCCTTCTTATATTAACTCTGTATCCGCAGCAGCATCGTGTCAACGTACAACGAGTTAGTTTTCAGCGCCTCGGTCAGCACGAGGGGCCACCGCTCACGGTACTGGAAGGTGCGGGTGTGCAGCGGCACGAATCGAATCCAGCCAAGTGGTATCTGGCAAAACTGAGCTGTTCTGCAGCGCTCTGCTGTTTCTTGAGTCAAATGCTGGTTCAAGAGGCGCATTCCTTTTGTCGAAAATTCACTTAATTCTAAAGCCTCGAATGTGTGTGTGTGTATCAGTAAAAAGGAAAAGGGGAACTAAACAGGCCTTGGGAATACTTTAACCAGGGCGGCTCTAGGAAGGCTGGCTTGAAACATAAATGATAATGAGGAGCCAGACTTGTGAAATCTGGGGAACAGTCGGTCATTCCAGGCAGAGGGAAGAGCATTTGTGGTGACCCTGAGGCCGAGCCCATTGATGTGCAGGTGGCAGAACGGGAGGACAAGGGCTGTGCAACTTTCAGAAGGGGAAGGCAGCAGGGAGTGCAGGTGGACAGGCAGGCAGGGGAGGGGTTGCTCTCAGGCCCGGACCAACGAGCCCCCTCTCGTTGCTTCTTGCCTGCAGGTCGTTGATTCAGGAAGAGGTTTTAGAGGTTTTTCAGTACCATGTCCTTGATGCTAATTAACGAAAACAATAACCACACGTTTACAGTGGCACCCCTACAAGTAGAGCACCCTAGAAGTATGACACCCCTAGAAGTACAGCACACCTAGCAGTGGGGAACCCTAGAATTATGGCACCCCTAGAAGTATGACCCAGCAAGCCAGTCTGTGCTCCTCCTACACCTCCTTACACAGGGACACAACCCTTCTAAGGCCCACAGGATGGAGGAATAGAGTATGGATTGCAGTGGACTTAACGATATTCTATTTATGATCTATTGTGATTAGTAATCAAAGAAAATGTGGCATTGGTGTGGAGAAAGTGGCCATGGTGGCTTGGAGTTTTCCTGGGTGTTGCTGCAGGGACAGTTACTGGATATTGTATGTCCTCCCATGACCCGCTGGGTGGACTGTGGGAGAGTGTGGGCTATGGTGTGGACCATTGGCCGTGAGGTGCAGCAGTGCTCAGAGATGTATTCACCAAATGCAATGAATGTCTCATGATGATGGAGGAAGTTGTTGTTATGGGGAGAGGAGTGGGGTGAGTGGGGTGGGGGGTATAGGGTGGGGCAGGGAGGGGCAAGAGAGCTCACAGAAGGCAGAAGTGACACTGGGCTTGGGCTCGGTAGTGAATAGGGACTGTGGATAGGTTTCTGAGGCATAGCATGATCCAGAATGGGGCTCAGGCCCAAAGCCATGAACTGCTCTAAGAACTGTAAGTGAGACCACTTCACAGGTTTCCAAGAGATGTGAGAATCCTTTTGGCCTGGCCCCCAGGTGAGCGGCAATTCACTTGGGTATATGAACGCATCCGAATCAATTGCAGCTCTCTCCTGGTCAATCCTTCATTTGCTTTTATTTGTCCCATTCCTTCTCTGCAAAGAAGCATAAAATTTAAAAGTGAACTTGGAGCTCTAGAACTCATAGAGTTTCAATAACCTATGCTAAAGTTTAAAAAACCTTAAAAATTAAAGATAAACAGATCTAAAAAGTTACAGCATGAAGGGGTCATGCGATGGTTAATCACCGTCCAGTTGGTGCCGAGTCATTGGATGATGCAAGCCCTGGCCTGCCAGTGTGAGGGCATTCTGTAGGTGGCTTTAGACCATTAGGCAGTTGGTTGCAGCTATGGCTGATTATATCCACAAACAAGGGCGACTGCCTTCAGCAAGGAGGGGAGTCCCATCCCCCAGCAGCTGTAGGTCTTAAAGCAACACCGAGGCTCTCAGCAGTCACGCACACATAAGAATGGAAGCTCCTTGAGGGCAAAGTCACAGCTATCTTACTCAGGTACTCCCAGAGCCCAGAACAATGCCTAGCGCATAATAAGAGCTCAATAAATATTTGTTGGTTAAATAAGAGGGATATTTAAAGAAGTATCAAACATGATTCCTGTCCTCAAAGACACAATCAATACTAGAAGTACACAACAAACCAGAGCAGCGTGTGTGAAGAAATCAGCATTCCAGCTCTCAGAGGAGGTCAGGGTTTTAGATTGTGGGGAAAGAAGAGACCTGAGTGGGGTGCTGCTGAGTGGACAGAATTTAGTCACGGGGAGATGCTGTCTGGAGGGAGAGGGGGCACCTGGGCAAAGGAGCAAGGTGAAAGAGAATGGAGTGGGTTAGGTGGGAGGGAAGAGACCACCAGCTTGGAGCCAGGCAACAAGGTGCAGCCTCAGGGGGTCCCAAAAGTCAGAGCAGAGGAGGTTCTACTGTATCGTGTGAGTAGGAAAGAAACAAGGTTTCTGATCACAGGCTGGCACGCTGAGGGTTTTCAGAAGATTAATCTGGGATGTGCAAGATGAACTGGACAAGAGTAAGCCAGAGAGGAAACCAGGAAGCAGACTAGCACCAATACCTTAGAGAACTTGGGAAACTCATCTACATTCTAGTCCCTCATCATCATAATGCCTTATTAAGTAACTTACAAAGGAAACAATAAGGTCTTAGGTATTAGGGAGTGATGAAGATTATGGTTTTAGTGAGTCATCTTGTCTACTCTTTTTTTTTTTTTTTAAGATTTATTTTTTTAAATTTATTTAATTCCCCTCCCCTCCCCCGGTTGTCTGTTTTCTGTGTCTTTTTGCTGCGTCTTGTTTCTTTGTCCACTTCTGTTGTCGTCAGCGGCACGGGAAGTGTGGGCGGCGCCATTCCTCTGCAGGTTGCTCCGTCCTTCGCGCTGGGCGACTCTCCTTATGGGTGCACTCCTTGCGAGTGGGGCTCCCCTACGCGGGGGACACCCCTGCGTGGCACGGCACTCCTTGCACGTGTCAGCACTGCACATGGGCCAGCTCCACACAGGTCAAGGAGGCCCGGGGCTTGAACCGGGACCTCCCATGTGGTAGACGGACGCCCTAACCACTGGGCCAAAGTCCGTTTCCCGTCATCTTGTCTATTCTTACACTTACATCAGGAGGAAATTAAAACAGATATTCCAATAATTTAATAAGATTCTCAGTCCACTGGGCTAGCAGACTACTTAGGACCCTGGAAAAAGCAAGTATGAATTAGGGATTACTTTGGGTGGTGGAGGGAATGGACCCATACCTGGACAACTTGATAACCAAGTAAATGGAGTTGCCGTTGTTTAATAGCCTCTTTTCCTAGTAAATTTTTGCTGTTAAAACAAACTCTTTTGGGGCCATTGATGCATAGTGCTACTCTGAAAAAAAATCAAAGAGAAATAAACTTAGTTTTTATAACCATCCAAAATATTATTTTTCTGGCCAAAGTTTACTCAAGATTTGGCTTTTCCTAATGGCCAGTACTCTCACATGAATCATGAATGTGTTACTCTTTAGTCTACTGAAAAAGTACTTGGCTTAATTAATGATCCTGTTTATAAAATATTACAAGGAATTTCCAAAAAACATATCCTGAAATATACTTTTAATTTCTGGAATCATCTATTTTTCTCACCTTTTTAAGAAAATGATCCTTTTCTATTCACCTCAACAGGCCTTGTAACATAAAAACAACAGCAGTTTCTTTACCTTTGGGCCCATCTTTATCAACTGTAAAAGGTAATATAAATCCTTCTTTATCTAATTTAATTTCAATATCTGGTGAGATAAGAAAAAAGGTCTTCATGTGATACCCTCACAAACGTTATCTTCCTTTACTTCTTTGTTCTATTTTGATTTATTCCAAACTGTATTTATCAATAGGACAGAAGGCTGCAAAGCAATGACCACAACCAAATGAGGATGAGGATGTTCACTCACTCAGCTTCAAGAACAAGCCTGTCAGCCTGAAATTAGGGAGGCTTCCTGGGCTAAAGCAAGGAGTAGGTCCTCAAATTAACAGGGGAGCAGTAGGAACCACATACTTCCTCCTTCTCCTTACAAATGGCAGCACAATTTGAATTCTGACAGTGAAGAAAATGTCCTAAGTTCAGCAAAATTAGACAACTAAGCAGCTCAACACATCCATCTCTTCCAGTGCCTCCTGACAGCTAATGCAGCCCATATCTGTGGCACCCCACAACTGCAACATCTGGCCAAGGGGCATGGCTAGAATTCCCTTCCCAGCCCTCTGGTGTATGCCATTCCTTCTGTAGAAAGGGTCATGAGAGAGGGGAGGTGGAACATGTGACCATTTGAAACCTATTAGAGATGGTTCTCTTTGAGATGACTTTTTAATTGATGAAAGGAAGGACTTGGACTCAAAGTCAGCATAGTCCAGCAGCTATTTCTGGGAGGATTTGTGTGCTTATATCTGTGCTAATGTGGTAGCCACCAGCTATGGGAGGCTTTGGAATGCTTGAAATGTGATATATGATTAGGGAAATGAATTATAAACTTTACTTATGTTTAATTTAAATTTAAGTAGCCATCTACACTAGTGGCTACTATACTGGACAGTGCAGGCCTAGACTATAAGAGCAGCTAAACAGACATGAGCACTTACTGTGTTATTCCCTCATGTATTCCTTCTTACCATAGGTGTTTGAGGTCAAATTTTACAGATGAGGAAGCAAACCGAAAAAAGTTAAAAAGGGTAAATATTCTGTGCAAAGACATTCTACTAATCTGTGGCAAGCTGGATTCAAATACAGTCTATATACTATATTCTACCATCTACACTCTTGAGCCTCATGTGGGGCAGGGAAGATTCCATTTTGCATTCTGTGGCTACTAAGCTCCACCTGTCTCCCAAAGAGATAACAACCCACAAGGTTCTGTAAATAAATCCCCTGGTACTTACCTATTGTATACCAATAGGGTATTAACATTTGGGAAGCAAAGTAGGATCATGCACCTAAAAGGTCGATCAATTCAATTAATAGAGATTTATGAGAGTGAAAATCCACAGGGGTCTCCAGGGAATGGTATGGAGTAAAAAATGATTTCATTTGATATTTAGGAAGGAGTTTGGGATTCTAAAAATCATATATTCAAACATGAGAGAGAAAAATAAGGTACAAAACCAGAGAATAAAGTGAAGGTAGTGAGTTACCTATGTATAAAAGTTTGATACAAAATTCCTTTAACAAATGGTATTTTTCTAGGACTTAGGACTGATATCATTCTTAACACAGCAATGAAAAATATTCTTGTTATAGTTAAAGTCTAATAGCTCAAAATATCTTTAAAGTGTGTTTTGAAAGTAGTCACTGTAAAAAAGAACAATAGACATCATGAAAATGCTGTCAAATTCAAGAAACATCTCTGAAACTCTCAGAATTGCTTTAAGGACCTGAAGGACACTCAGTTAAAATTTTTAATCCAAGAAGAAATGATAAAACTGACATCTCAATTCAATAAATAAAGGATTGCAATGAAACAACTAGTGCTGGAAAATTGCCTATCTGTCTAGTAAAGAAGAGTTAAACTCCTACCAAACATCAGACTATGGGTATATATCCTTTTACTGAGTTTTGCTTTATTCCATTTTGCAGATATTGTGGGGTTTTTTTTCCTAAATAAACTGAGGGTTTGTGGCAATCCTGTGTCAAGCAAGTCTATCAGTTCCAGTTTTCCAACAATGTGTACTCGTTTCATCTGTGTCACATTTTAATTGAGGTATATACACTTAAAAATAAAAATAATGCTTTTGCATACTTAAAAGACTGTAGTATACATGCACTGGGAAACCAAAACATGCATGTAACTCACTTTATTATGGTGGTCTGGAACCGAACCTGCCAAATCTCTGAGGTATACCTATATAATAAATCCCAGGTGGATTAAAGATCCAATGGGGAAAAATTAGTAAAATACTTGCACTAACACATATTTTGTGAAATAATCTTATCCATGATGGGAACATCAGGAACCATTAAAAGACAGGTAGATTTGGTCACACAAAACTTAAAAACACAACACAATAGAAAGATGAATTAGGGAGCAGGAAGGCAATTCCTAGGAAATACAAATGGCCAATAAGCATATGACAAAATGCTCAACTTCATTATTGCTCACTCAAATGCAATTTAAATACATGACAAGTCACCCTTTTCCACTGAACTGAGTGGCAAAAGCTAACAGAACAAAAATACTGTGCAGTGGCAGTGGGCGGTGACACAGCCACCTTCACTCTCTGCTGGGGAGGTGTGACATCTACCATTCAGAGTCACTATTTATTGACATTACACCAGTGGTCCCACTCTTAACATTCTAGTCTGCAGCTTAAAGTTACATGGGCCCCAGTAGAATGACATGCAAGAGTGTTTACTATAGCACTGCGGATAGATGCCAAAGGTGGAAAGAACCTGAAAGATCATAAGCTGGGGAACTGGTGAGTAAGTCCCATAAAATACTGCACCACTTTGAGAAAGAACGTATTTGATCCACACACATTGGCCTTGAGGAAGGTCTATGTATACTGGACATAAAGGTAAATTGTATGATATACTGGACATAAAGAGAAAAGAAAATTGGTTTATATATTTGTGTACATTTGGCATAGAAAGCACAGTTACAAATTTGTTATTGCAGGGAAGGGAGGTGGTTGGGGTTAACTAATTTTAGTGTTTATCTTTATAAGCCTTGGCATTGTTAAATTTTTTTAAAAGAAAAGAGTAATGAATTTCCATATATTTACCTTATGCCAAGAATATGATCCTGAGTCAAGTTTGAAGGACAAAGTAGAAGGTGATGAAGTCTGGTGAGACTATTTCCAATCACACAAAAAAGGTGTGCTGTGAAATTTATGAGAGTGAATCTTTATAGCACAGATACCACCTAAACTAAAGTCTACCAGAGAAGAGTGAAATTTCTGACTTGGTTTAAAAATGCACTCAGAAATAATTATTATTTGTAGAGTTCAGAGATTCAGACTTCTTAATCAAATGGCTATTGTGCATGCTAAACCCTTTAAAACCCTTGAAGTGAATCAAGGAATACTAAGACTCATACACATTCAACACTTGAAACCGTCTAGAAATCTCATACAGCAGGAACTGGTCCTATAGAACAAGACAGAAATGGGGTCAATTTATCAAAGAGAAGGCCAGCTGTTCTACCTAACTCCAAGTAAATGAAAGTTTTCCCTTTTAATAAAGTTATGGAGACAGGTCAAAAGAGAAGCGCCTTAGTTTTCAGAAGGGGCACAAGAAAACTCTTCTCCCTCAGTGAAATAATGTCATACACTTTTTGTTTTTACCTTATATAAAGGATATTCTAGGACTGAGGGTAAGTACAATTGTGTCAGTTGTGCTAGCCTCAGTCTGTCCAGACATGATTCTACACCTGAAATGAAAAACATCCCAATCAGTTATGCTTCAATTTTCCTACATGTAATGAAAAAAATCATGAACATCCAGCACTAATTCATTCATTCCAGAAGTGTGAAGGATTTTTAAGTAACACTAGAAAATGAACTTGTTAGAATTATGCCCTCATGCTTGCTTAACCAGTGACATCTTATTTTGACTTCTACAAACCCAAGCTCCTAACTTCTTCCCCTTGTTGGGATTCAGGCAGTTACAGCAGCAGACCCCTGCTAATGGGAGCATCTCGATGATCCCCCACAGGAGCATGAATGGCCCGTTGATGTGCTGATGTCTTCCACCTATGGAAAGCACATCCACCAGCCCATCAAGCCACTGAACCACCACCATGGCAGCGCCAATCACATGAGGGCTGACTTCTACAGGAAGAAGGACATCCCCAGCATCAAGGCTCCCAGCTTTGGGTACTTTTCTCCAGCCTGAGGGTCACCCCAGGTCCCAAAGGCCCAGGGGCTCCTTTCATGGGGGAGGAGGGATACCTGGGGCCTTTCATCCTCATTGTGCTGACATCTAGAAACCACAGAGATTCCCCCATCTGGCCTTATGGTGGGGACAATGAAAGACAAGCAGCTTCCCTAAGGGGCCTTGGTCAAGAGCCTGGCAGACACCTTTGGGATTTAGGCACATGCAGCAGGTGGATTTTTACATTAGACTATTTCAGATTAAGTGATGCTGGTGACTCATTCACTGCGGGCACCTTCAAACCTTACAAATATCCCCCCACCTTAAGTGACTGGGATTTTTGTTCATGGGTTCTCTGCATTTGTATTTGGGGAGGGGTGTGCAGTTATTTTCCTAATAGTCACAGAAGCCACTACTGCCTGATATTATCTCTAGTGTACATAAAACAATGCTTTCATTTTATTTTCTTTAAGAGGAAATATCAGGAAAGTTACATGTTAGCACAGTTGAACTCTAGATATACTGCAATGCACTTTCTCCCCAGTGATCTGAACTGCAAATAATGGAATTTTGTTAACTCAAGGACAAAAATCCCTAGGAAGGATGGATGGCCCTGGAGGCCAGCATTTTCTGTTGTCACCCTGTAAGTGAGAAGCAGCTGAGGTCATGAGGAATGCATGGGGCTTGGCATTCACCAGGGTTGGGTAAAATTCTGGCTCCTCCATTTTCCAACTCTGAGGACTAGTGTAAGTCATGTCCTCTTTGAGCTTACATTCCCCCATCTTTACAGTGGGGGATGCTAACCTCGTCTGTCTGAGTCTGGCAGGTCGACTGTAACACATACCATAGGCAGCAGGAATTCAGTATCTCAGGGTTTGGAGGCTAGACATCAAATCAAGGGATTAGCAGCCACATGGTCGTGCAGGGGGGCATCCTACTGGTGGCTCAACCTCTGCTCATCACATGGCCATCTGAATCCTGTGGTCTCCACTTCTGCACAGGGGTCCATCTGCCTAGATCCTCTCCTTGTGAGGTCTCCAGTCCTGTAGGATGAAGGCCCTCCTGGCTCAATTTGGTTTTATCTTAAAAGGATCTTAGAGATTCTTCCAAATAGCTCCCACCCACAGCACCAGGGACCAGGATTTGAATATGTCTTGGGGAATATGAGTCAGCCCCCATCACTAAGTCTGTGAGGGGCTTGGTATGCTCCCGGAGTTGGTCATGAAACAGGTGGCCCTGTGGTACACCACCCTGCTCAACAATCGTGGTGATGATCACCAACTTTGGGTGGTTTTTAAGGCAGTCACTTTTAACCTCATTTGGAAATGTTTACTTTGGATAGAATATGAAAAATTGTTTGAGTGTTAAGATACTATCTACATTTTTAATGAAGTGATCCCTTGGAAAAGATAATCCATCATCTTTTGTGATTAAATTCTCCAGTTTAGTAGTTGAAAGGTAGGTGATTTAGTTGATTTCAACCCTGATTCCTCAATCATTGGTTTTATTGTTTTGAAGACCAGGTCATTCTCAAAGGACCCATGACATTGAATGACTGGTAATTTCAAGGCTGAGTGACTTCTAAATATGTCTTTATTAATTTGAAGCCAGCATTATTCACAATATTTGCCTTTTATTTTTTTCAAACAATTAACAATATTTTATTCAGAATGCCTTTGGGTCCATGATATCATATTAGTAATGCCATAAAAGAAAATATATAAAGTTTGGGTTATAGACATTTTTATAAATAACTCTTTCTTCAGTCTAGATTACCAAGAAAAACAATGCATCTGTGGGAGATGCCTTCATCTGAAAGTGACAGCAATAAATTAATTTCAAACTTAAGTTATTTTCATTTAGTTTAAATTAGGTCTTTAACCTTTTAGTGCTTACTTTTAATAAGCAGGGTTTGAGATGGGCAAGATTTCAAAAGCTCTCATGTTTGTTAGACAGCTAGGGAAATTAAATGTATTTCTGTAGATGAGACGTTTTCAACTTAAATGTGTTAAGTATGCCATTAAAGCCATATCAAGCAGAAACATATTCTTAGATTAAAATAATTTGTTTCACTTAATCAGATTTCCACCATTAGTCAAAAATGATTTTTCTACTGTTAGACATATCTAGAGCAAGGGGAAGTGGAGTGGTTGCTGCCTTTAAGAATTGCACAATGAGTTTGGAAAAAGAAAAATATAGAGGATTCAAGATAAAGCCTAGTCATTTCTAAACAGATGCTTTGAAATACAGGAATTTTAAAGGATGTGGACTTAAAGTGTTTGTGTGTTTTCTAAAGATTTTATTATTTATTTATTCATTTATTTATTTAATTTATTTATATATTTCTCACCTGCTCATTGTTTATACTCACTGCCTGCTCTCTATGTCTATATGTCTAGTTCTTTTTTTTTTTTAGGAGGCATCTGGAACAGAACCCAGGATCTCTCATATGGGTGGGAGGTGTTCAGCCACTTGAGCTACATCTGCTCCCTGCTTGCAGCATCTTTTGTAGTGTTTCCTCATTGTGTTGTCTCATTGTGTCATTTCATTGTGTCAGCTTGCCGCACCAACCCTTTGCATCAGCTCTCTGTCTTGTTAGTTTTCTTTAAGAGACACTGGGAACTGAAGCCAGGACTTCCCAAGTGGTGCCCAACTGCTTGAGCCAATTCTGCTTCCCCTAAAGTGCTTTTAATGAAAGAATACTTCCTACAAAGCTTAAGGGTTTAGGAGAACTTTGAGTATGGGCATTTTTACTCACCTATGGATGTCAGTGTTCATTGGCTTGACAGAAGTGAACTCCAAGGTTTCTGATTTGCATTTTTAGCTCACAGAGTTGTTTTCAGTTGCCTGAAGCTTTGGGTAGGTTTTACTCAGTCTTAGAATTTAGGGAAGAGGCAATTTTCCATTCCATTCTTGCCTCAGCCATTGGCCAACTGTGAAAATTTGGAGAAGTCCCTTATCCTCTCTGCAACTCAGTTTTGTTTTTGTAAAATACAGGGGCTGGTTTAGTGCCTGGATTCTCAGCCACAGGGTCTCAAGATTGACCTTGAATCAGAGTCTCCTGGACAACTGTTAAATAAAACAGCCTGCCCCATCCCTGGAGTTTTTGATTCAACAGGTCTGGATCTGGGTCTGAGAATTTGCATTTCTAACAAATTCCCAGGTGATGCTGTGGCTGCTGGCAGGTGGGTTGGGGGAACCCCACTCAGCCAGGCCCTTGTATGCACAGAGTTTCATCAGGTAGACTCTGATCATAATGCTGATTGCTTTTTAAGCCTATTGGTTAGAAAGACTGCTGATAAAGCCTCAGGAAAGAAAAATCTTCCCTTTGTGTTCTTTTTGCCATAAACCCCAAATTGAGATAATCTCATGGGGGTAAAAGGGAGGGATCATATTTAAGAGAATTTAGCAATCACTGGCTGTGGACATTTCGATGGGCTAGCAAAGGGGAAGGCTGTGCTACCTCAGGAAGGTCACTGTGATGTGGGTTATGGGTGGGAGGCTCTTTGTCTCTTCAGAGATAACTTAAACATCTGACTTGTGGGTGTGAAATGGTAAGAGGCTGCAGTCCTGCCCTTGGTGACAATGGCAGTGACTCCAGTCCCAGGAAACAGTTTAACAATGCAAGGTCTATAAACTTAAAGTATTTAGGGGAAATGCAAACAAAATATGCTAAAAGCTTATCTAATATGTATGAAGTCCATGCTAAAAGCTTACCTAGAATGTGGAAGATATATATGCTAATTCAAGTCTTTTGAGAACTGAAACAAGGGGACCATTCAACGTTTCCTCTCTGTATAAAACAGATTCAAAAATCTTGTTCAGGGCTCGGGATTGAAACAGAAAGCTCCCAAGTCTGGCTGGCCATCAATAAACCATTTTTCCTTCTCAAAATCATTCCTGAGTCCTGGCCTCTCTATATGCAAATAATTGAACCTCTCTCAAATTCTACAACATTTTTGGTGACTCTGGTGGGATTGCAAATGAAGGCCAGAGATGGTAGCATTTTGCTGCCCCTTCCAAATCCCCAAGGAAGCTGGGAGGACTCAGGTGAACCCCAAATCTGGATGCCCCTGGATTAAATTTAATTCAGAAAAGATGTGGGCTCCACCAGAATCTTCCTGACAAAAATTGAGGGCAATGGAAGGTCTGAAGAGAAAGATTCTGGGACTGAAAAAGAACCCCGAACATGGAAGAAGGTAAAACTCCCCAGGTGAGCACAGTCTGGAAAGCCCTAGGTTTATTTGCTGGGAAGGGCAGGCTGATCACCTCCTGAGAGAACTGTAGTAGCCCCAGAAAATTGGGTGAAGCCGTTCTCTCTAAGTCTGGGAAAAGGAGAAAAACTGGGTAAAAGCCCTGGTGATTTAGGTTTGTCTAACTGCATGTTCAAAGCTGTTACTGGTCTCACATCTACTGAAGGAGTGGAGTCTTGATTTTAATAGGAAGGGTTGTTTATAGGTTCAAGTCCTAATATGCTGGTGAAAAACCGGGAAAAAGCCCTGGTGTTTTGGGTTTGTCTAACTGCATGTTAGAATCTGGTACTGGTCTTATATCCACTAAAGGAGTGGAGGCTTGATTTTAATAGGAAGGGCCACTTATAGGTTTGAGTCCTAGTGTCCTGGAAATTGGTCTGGATTGAAAAAAAAACGTGGTTACCAGAAAATGGATCGACTTTTCTAGTGGAGCTTGGTCTGGGTGTAAAGTTAAACAGTGGAAAAAGTCTAGCTGAAATCTTTTGTTATGGTGCTAAATTGTGAATGAACTCACTTTATACCAAATGTTAAGTGTTCTAAGGTTTGTGATGGCTGTGGGGGCAGCCATGCTGAAAATATATAGAGAGAACTTGTGGGTCAGATTAGTGACCTTTGTGCTTCTGTCTCTGTCAGCTCAATGCTAGGGTTGGAGTTGTGTGGTTATGTAAAGTAGACTTTAGTTGAGCTGGAACCCTCCCTTGCCATTGGCAAGGGGGTGAAATGATTATGGGGCAAAACTGAGGAGTCTGGATGTTTGCAGTGCCTAGATGTTTGTGCATGCTCTGCAGTCTTGTCTCTGGTCTGCCCCTTTGCTGGGGCTTGGAGGGCATCTGTGTCTGTGCAACGCACCCAAGTTTGTTGGGGCTGCCCCAGTCAGGGTGGCTGGGTCCCTGGGAGAGTTGCCGAATTTGAGTAGGTTCTGTCTGCCCATTTTGGCCGAAAGCTGGAAAGGAGAGAGTGGCTTGCCCCTTCCCAGTGAGCCCATACCTTCTATTCATAAGCCACATTCCTATTTGATTGTTGTGCCTGGAAGGGGGAGAAGTGAAGGGGCTGAAAAGCAGAATCAGAATAAATGCAGTAAAGTTCCCTCCCTAGGGTATCAAAGCCAAAATACATTTGCATTCTGTCCAGGTTCTTAGAAGGTATTGTAGTAACTTTAAGTAAGAGAATGTGTTCTGTGAAGGTAAAATTTGTGTTAAAAGTACAAATAATTATAAAATTTTAACAAAAGCATTGTTTAAATTAAAGTATTTAAATGACTAATTGCAGAAAGTCATTATTAAACAAAACCTGAATTGATAATAGTAATAATAAAAGGTAATTTTATAACAAGGAAACTTTTCTTTGGCAGCCCACCTCCTCTGCCAACTTGCTTCCTAAAAACTGTTTCTGGTATTACATGCTTCTAAGTATTTAAAGTGAGAAAAGTTCATTATTTTAACAAGCTTGTTTAGTATTAATGGCAATTATATATTGTAAGAAGTTTGCCTGGTGACTTAGTATGTGGGATATATAGAATATGTTTTTATTGTTAAAGAAACAGAAAATGATTTTGTCCTAAGATAAAATGATTGATTATTGGAAAGAGTAGAGTGTGGGACAAAACCTGAATGAATACTGAAAGTGTAGGTTTGTGGAAAGAAAATTTTCATGATTAAAATTGAGTAAGAACAATATCTATTATATAAAATTGAGTAAGAAAATCTATTATCAAAATAGCTTCTTGTGCTTCATCATTTCCTCAGTGTTTGAAGAAGAGAGGGTCTTATCTCTTTTAAAAGTACATTATGTTCTAGAAATCAAATCCTGAAAAGTAGCTTTTTATTTCAAACTAACTGCAAGAGATTTATTCTTTTATCTTAAAAGAAAAATTAAAGTAATATGTAAGTTCATTTAATATGATATAAGTAAAATAAAAGGTGTTATAAAATTAACAGGTTTTAAAAAATTAATAAAAACTGTAACTAAGAGTTAAAGTCATTTATAAATGCATTTATATTATAAAAGAGCAGAAAGATAATAATTGAAATTATAGCTGGGTGAATTTAGCCTGAAACTATTATTTAAGTGTAAATTCTAATCTAATCTTTCCTTTGTTTATGGTTACTTCAAGCCTAACCTCACCCCTTGCCTTTGCCTATGGTTATTTCATAATAGCTTCTGCCCCTACAAGCCAGAGAAGAGCTGGGACATCACTGTCTCCTGTCCTGGTATTAGTAACCCTTTCTCTCATGAATTCAAGTGTAAACTAAATAAATTGCTGCCTAATGGAATAAGGTTAAACGACCACTGGAGTTTTATTATCTCCAAAATTAAAAATAAAAGAGGGTGGAAGGGGAGAAGTCTCCTGCCCTGACAGTCAGTGTTCCGAAGAGTGGCAATTCATGAGAGAAACCAGTCTGTCTCCCTGAGGCTTCAAATAGCCTCAGTAAATATATATAAAATTAATCTTGTTGCTTATCCAAAATTCTGCTAAATTCAATGTAAAATATAAAGTTCTGAAACAAAAAATAGACTAAAGCATTGAGAATATTTTGGTTACAATACATTAAATAAGAAAGAAAATTCTTGTATAAAACTGCACAGTCATAGTGCAAATTAAGAAAAGTTTCAGGAGTCTTTGAAGTGTTTTGCAGTCACACTTGTTTTCTAAAGATTAGAAGTTTAAAGTACCTAAAGTTATGTTTTTGTGTCAAACTATTCATGTCTGCCTATTTGCTCAAATTGTTGAGGTTAAATATGCAGTTATATAAGTAATATATATTTCTGGACCCAAAATTAAGCTAAACAGTATATAAAATAATGCAAATTATAAGTAACATCAATGAGTTGTGTTTCTGTGTCTACCTCTGTGTCTGCCCATTTGCTCAGTGTATGTTTTCATACATCAGGATAATAATATCAAATTAACAAATGAAAATTCTTAAAAGAGCTCTATTCAATTGTTAAAAATTAAATATGCAGTTATATGTAAATAAATATTCTTAAAGCCAAAATTAAACTAAGCAGGAAGAAAAAGTCATGTAGAAATCTGATTATAGAAACAATTGGGAAAGGGCCTCCTCTTTGCAAGAGCTTTAAAGGCAAGACTAGGTGTGGCAGATTAAACCTATCTACTAGGCTAGGGAATTAAGAATCAGTTTGCCCTGTAATTTCCCAGTTTAAACCTTTTAGCAGCCTTAAAATGTAAAAAAACAAAAACAAAACCAAAGATTAGTTAGTTTTCACACAAGGGGAAAAAATGTTGATTAGTGTAACCTGGTGTCCTGCTGCCTCAGTCTCTCACTCCCAGGTTGGACAGCAGTGGAGGAGACCAGCTTAGGCCAGTCCTATGGGCAGTGGAAGGATGCACAAAAAGGAGCTAGGTCGGTTCCATTTCAGCACTAAATTCTATTCCTTATCTGACAAAGGAGAGCAGGTAAAAACTAAAATGGTTAGAATGTGATAGAGGAAGCAGTTAAATCACAAACTTTTGAGTGGAAAGGTTAGATCTTCTCGAATAAACTGTAACTTCTGAAGTATCCAATCTATAGAGAAACAGAGGAAGAGCTTGTGTGCTAGGCTTAAGGGTATAAATCGTATCGTTTTTCTCTGTTCAGGGTGCACCCCATATCTGGTTCTGTGCCCCTTCTTGCAAAATTGAGAATAAATTATTTTCTTCTCCACAATCTGGTAAGCCTTATTTACTTCCAGAAGATTTCTTTCCAACAAAATAAAGGTAACTAGTGGCTCTATTAACAAATTTCAGTAAGTCAAGTCCATAAAGACTATGGAAAGTTCTTTCCTGGATTATGATTAAACAAATTAAATAATTGTGTAATGTGTTTTAGAACCTGGTAGTCAGTATACTTTTAAATTATTCATTTTCATAACTTAAACAAAGAAAAGAACTTTTTAGCTTCCTGTAAGGGAAAAAGAGAACATTCTTTGCATAAACTATAATGGTTTCAATTTTATTTAGCTTGAGTATAATCTCCCTTAGTCAATTTATAAACTAAATTAACATTATATGTACGAAATCTTTAGAGTAATAAAAATTGTAAGTTCACATTGGTGAAATTAGGCTAAAGGAAAAGGATTGTAGACATGCTGTCTTAAAAAATAAAGTAAATTTCTTTAGTTGGTAATTATAATTTAATAAGTTTATTTAAACATGAGGTGGCTAGTCAATGTAGTTATAGTCAAGTATAAAGAGTTTGTAAAACATCTTTCAAACTGAAAATGTTTAAATAGCTCTAGTTCTAAAAGTCATTGTTAACTAAAAACTTAGATTGATATTGGTTGCAAAAATAACTTCATGATAATAAAACGTGCCTGAAGGCCACCACAAGGTACATATTTAAGTAAATGATAATAAAAAGTTATCTTGATTCTATTGGAAATCTTCTGTTTTCATTTTAACAATGAAAAATAATTTTTTCCTCTATGACTGAAGTAAAGTACCTATTGCTATCTTCATAGTAAGATTTTGTAAGTAAACAGTCATTTGATATATGTGTTGCATTAAATTGTTTAAAATATATATAAAAACAAGGAATAAACTTTAATATTGTCAAACTCTTTTGTGCATTCAAACCAGGCCTTGAATACATTGCATGTTGCCTCTCAATGTGAGTTATTGGCTAGGCTGGTCACTGAGCCCTCAATTAAAAATATTTGCTATATCAGCCTCTGGTTCTGCTCCTGAAGTCAATGGAAACTACGTTGCAGTTTCAAGCTCCTGCAGCAGCCAATAATGACTCGTTACAGCCAAGTGTAAAATGGACATCACCTCCAGACTGGCACTGTTCCATAGTGCCAGAGAGCACTATGCACCAGGCTAGTAGAATACTAGAAATTCTCTCTAAGATCAAGGATGCTGTGACTTCCTTACTGCCTGGAGAACATGCTAAGTGGAGCCATGATACCAGGATACTGTAAGTAAAACTTAAACACAATTGGAATTATGGCCTGCTCTCATGGAGAGATAACATGTAAAGTATTACAAACCTGAAACTTAAAACTATTAATTGCAACTCTAAATCCTTTGCATTAAGTAATAATACATTAATTAATATTAAGTGCTGTACTCTTATCCTGTACTAAATATATGCCTAAAAATTATGACATTATCTTTTCTATTTTGGATCAAATGCAAGAGTATATTGGACATGTTAAATTCCTAGTGAATTCATTTTGTAAACAGTTAATAAACATGTCTGTAGAATGGGGTGTCAGTCTCAGCCAGGCTCAGTCAACTTACTATATTCTACTGTACTCTACTGTGTAGCAAGAGTGAGGCTTGCTTGCTGATGGTGAGTTACCTATTTCACAAGTCAAAATTACTAGAAATTGTACAATTAAAACCAAGGTGTAGAACACCTTTACTCTGTAGTTCTGATCACTACCACAGCTGAAAACTAAGGGAATTTCTAACTTGGTGTTGTAATCCTGAATGAAGCCAGTTGGCCAGGGAGTGCCAGTTCACCAGGAGCATCTGACAGAGTGAATGAGTGACAATCATTGAACAGCTTAGAATGTGTCTTCAGACAAAGCTATGTGTCTGTTGCAATTTCTTTCTAAAGATAAATAACTTTTAAAAGTATATATATATATATATATACTGTTCCCATCAGTTTTTTAAGAAGGACTGCCATCTTTATAAGCACCTAACCTTGTCTACCTCTGTAATCCAATGTCCTCTTTTAAAAATGGGTATTCCAAATTTTTAATTAAGTTTGTTTCTTTCAGAATGAACATCTTATTAACCGTATGAAAACTTCATCCAACTTCGTACAGAATGCCAGATCCATCTTCCTCCAGTTAAAATAAAATAAGAGTTTTACACATTGTTAGGCAATGACTACAGCCCATGGCCAGCAGGAAGCAGTTACTGAAAAGAGATCATCTCCCTTCAGCACCCATTTTAGATTAAAGGTGTAAACTCTTTAAGGGTAAAATAAAATCAATAGATGGATCTGGAACCTGACTGGAAATCCACGTGAGCACTGGTGGCCCTAGGACGACTACAGGGGGCCCCTGCCCCAGGATTCTGCTGTCCAGAATAAAAACTTCTAACCTCCTAAAAACAGTCCTGGATGCTACACTGAAGATTGATAAATAATCAATCAAAAGAGCAAACAGCCATTCACCTCATAGCTCCAGCAACAATTATGTCAAAGCTTAGCAAGTTAAACTTTGGCAAAGGGGGGAAATGATGTGGGCAATGGGTGGGAGGCTCTTTGTCTCTTCAGAGATAACTTAAACTGTCTGACATGTGGGTGTGAAATGGTAAGAGCCTGCAGTCCTGCCCTTGGTGACAATGGCAATGACTCCAGTGCCAGGAAACAATTTAACAATGCAAGGTCTGTAAACTTTAAGTATTTAGGGGAAATGCAAACAAAATATGCTAAAAGCTTATCTAGAATGTATGAAGTCCATGCTAAAAGATTACCTAAGATGTGGAAGATATATGCTAATTCAAGCCTATTGAGAACTGAAACAAAGGGACCATTTAACGTTTCCTCTCTGTATAAAATGATCCAAAAATCTTGTTCGGGGCTCGGGATTGAAACAGAAAGCTCCCGAGTCGGCCGTCAATAAACCATTTTTCTTTCTCAAAATCATTCCTGAATCCTGGCCCCTCTATACACAAATAATTGAACCTCTCTCAAATTCTACAACAGTATCATACTATTTTCTATATTTTTACCATTTATTTTACCCTTTGTAATTATCTTCATTTCAACACTATTCTCCAAGTCTCTCTTTTTTTTTTCCCTTTCAGGATGCAGTAGTCCCTTTTGTATCTCTTGTAAGTCTTTTGGTAACATATTCTATTAAGGTTTGTTTTTTTTTTTCATGTGAAAACTTTGTACTCACCCTCATTTTTGAAGTTCAGCTTTGCCAGATACAGAATTCTTGGCTGATGGTTTTTCTTTTTAAGTACATTAAGTACTTCATACCACTTTCTTCTCTCCTCCATGATTTCAGGTGTGATGTCAGCATTTAATCTCACTGAGGTTCTATTGTATGTGATGCTTTTCTTTTGCTGCTTTCAGAATTCTTTTTATCTCTTATGTTTGTCATTCTGAATAGTAGGTGTCTCAGAGTAGGTCTATTTGGATTTACTCTACTTCTGGTGCATTGTCCTTCTTGGATTTTGATATTTATATCCTTCATAAGGATTAGGAAGTTTCCATTCGCTATTCCCTCAAATATTCTTTCTGCCCCTTTTCCATTCTCTTCTTCTGGAAAACCAATAGTGTAAATTTGTGCACTTTGCATTGTTTTTTGATTTATTGAACACTTGTTTCACTTTTTCCATTCTCTTCTCTTTTTCTCTCCTGTCTTTTCCAGTTCAGGTGTTCTGTCTTTGAAATCACTAATTCTGTCATTGAACATTACAAATCTGCTTTTATTGCCTCTAATGTATTTTTAAATTTATTGAAATATATCACTCATACCAAACATACATAAAAGTAAGTGTATAATAGTTGTAAACTTACAAAACATATATAACATCAAACAAACACATATAATATCTCACCCTACCAGCAATAACTTGTATTATTTTTAAAACTTTTTAACTAATAAAGAGCATTGTCAAAATATTACTGCTAAACAATTTTCCCCTAACCAATCCTATTATTATCTTTATATCATTCATATATGAGCATACATAAACAATTAAGTGTATAGTAAAAGTTGTGAACTTACAAAGCAAACCTGCATAACAGCATACAGGGGTCCCATACATCAACCCTCCACCAACACCTTGCACTGTCATGAGACATTTGTTACAAATTATGAAAGAATATTGTCAAAATCTTACTCTTAATCATAGTCCTTATGTTAAATTTGTTGTGTTTTCCCCAACCCACCTTAATATTTTTAAATGTTTTCTATGACAGAAGTTATAACTTACAAAAAATCATGCACCTGTGCAGAATTCCCGAACAACACCCCTCCATCAACACACCACAATATGGTGCATCATTTGCTACAGATGAAATAGTATCACCTGATTGTTACCGTGTCCATAGTGTACATTTGGCTCACTTTTTCTGTACTGCCTCTGTATCAACACAGTACATCTTTCACACAGATGCAAGAATATTACATTATTAATATAACCACAGTTCATAGGTGACTCCAGCTGTATTTTTCCCATGCTTCTCCTCATTCCCAACACCCCGCAGTAGTGATCTACATTTGTTTTACCTAACAAAGGACACTCTTGCATCTGTATCATCAATCACAATTCTCACCCACCTCTTAGTTTACTATGCTACTCAGTTCCTAGATTATTTCCTCGCATTCTGTCAATTGGCATTTACATAACTAGACTACCATTTTCAGCCACATCCCCATTTATAAACTAGCTGTTACTCACTGTGTGTTACCATCCACTCTATACATTTCCATACCTTTACAATAAAGCTAATTAAAACTTCTACATACATTAAACATCAGTAGTCCACTCAGTCTTCTCTTATCTCCTTTAAGAATCCACCACCCACCACCAGGTATTGAAGATATTTTCTTAAAACTTCTGCTATAAGTTTTATGGTTCTTGCTTTTATTTTCAGTTTGTGATAAATTTTGAGTTAATTTTTGGATAAGGTGTGAGATAGGGTTCCTCTTTCCTTCTGTCAGCTATGGATGTCCAATTTTTTCAGTGCCTTTTGTTGAGTGGATTGTTCTGCCCAAGCTGTGTGACTTTGAAATGCTAGTCAAAAATCACTTGACCATATATGTGAGAGTCTGTTTCTGAACAATAAATTTGGTTCCATTGGTCTATTGTGTCTGTCTTTAGGCTAGAACCATGCTATTTTTACCACTATATGTAGGTATTATGATTTAAAGTCTGGAGATGAGGGTTTGCTTTTCCTTTTTATGTTGTTTCTGGCTATTCAGGACTCCTTACCATTCCAAATAAATGTAATGATTGTGTTTTCAATTATTTCTTTAATGCTGGTGGAATTTTTATTAGTATTGCATTAAGTTTGTATATCAACTTGAGTAGACTTGACATCTTGATGATATTTAGTCTTCCAATCCATGAGCATGGAATGTTCTTCCAGTTATTTAGGCCATTTTTGAATTGTTTTGACACTGAGTTGCAGTTTTCTGAATACAAGTGCTTTGCAACATTGGTTAGGTTTATTCCTGACTATTGATTTTTATCTGTTATATTGTATTTTCACCACTCTTTTGACACTATTTAGTTACTTTTATTGATATAATCTTCATTTCTATACTTTCTTCCAGGCCCCTCTCTCCTGTCTTTTCTTTTCAGGCTCTAGCACACCCTTTAGTATTTCCGAAAAATCTGGTCTCTTGCTTAGAAATTCTCTCAGTTTCTGTTCATCTGTGAATATTCTAATCTCACCCTCATTTTTGAATGACAGACTTGCTGGAGATAAGATTCTTGGCAGGAAGTATTTCTCTTGTAGTATCTTAAATATATCAGACCACTGTCTTCTTGCCTCCATGATTTCTGTTAAGAAATCAGCACATACTCTTATTGGATATCCCTTATATGTTATGTATTTCTTTTCTCTTGTTGCTCTCAGAATTCTCTTTGTCTCTGGCCCTTGACATTTTGATGAGTATGTGTCTCGGAGTTGGTCTATTTGGATTTTTTTTGGATGGAAGTACATTGTGCTTCTTGGACAGGCATATGTCCATCAATAAGGTTGGGAAATTTTCTACCATTTTTGTTTCAAATATTTCTTTTGCCCCTTTTCCCTCCATTTCTCCTTCTGGAACACCTATGACATGCATGTTTGCATGTCTTTTGCTTTGATTTCTCTCCCCAAGACCTTGTTCAATTTTTTCCATTCTTGTCTTCATCTGTTCTTTTGTATGTTCACTTTCAGAGGCCATTTCTTCAAGTTCACCAATCCTTTCTTCTGCTTCCTCAAATCTGCTATTATATGATTCCAATATTTTCTTTAATTTCATTGATTGCACCTTTCATTCCCATAAGATCTGCTATTTTTCTATGTATGCTTTCAAATTCTTCTTTGTGCTCATCCAGTGTCTTCTTTTTCTATTTTTTATTTTTTGTCTTCATTTTTATATTTTAATATTACATTCAAAAAATATGAGGTCCCTATATACTCCCCACTCCCCCCTCCTCCCCCCAAAGCAAAAATCTCCTCCATCATCATGAGACATTCATTGCATTTGTTGAACACATCTCTGAGCACCACTGCACCTCATGGTCAATGGTCCACATTTTATCCCACACTCTCCCACGTTCCATCCAGTGGGCCACAGGAGGACATACAATGTCTGGTAACTGTCCCTGCAGCATCACCCAGGACAACTCCAAGACCAAAAACGCCTCCAGTGTCTTCTTAATATTCTTAATCTATTTGGTCAGCTCATTGAATTTATTAAGAAGATTTGTTTGAACATCTGTAATTAGTTGTCTCAACTCCTTTATATCATCTGGAGGCTTATCTTGTTCCTTTAACTGGGCCATAGCTTCCTGTTTCTTGGTGTGGATTGTAATTTTTTTGTTGGTGTCTTGGCATCTGGCTTACTAGAGTATTTATTCTGGGTGCAGTTCTTCTCTTTAGTTTAGGGCTTCCTATCATTTCTCCCTTGCTGGTTGAACAGTAGGAGCCAAGCATGTACTTGGTGCTGTAAGCTGTGGAGGCTCAAGCTGCTCTCATTGTGCCAGGGGCCAATGAAGCTTCCTCCAATTTTCTCCTTTGCCAGGGGTAGGGACAGAGTCACAGCTATGTAGAATAACCCAAGTGAAGGCCTAGACTGTAGTTGCCCAGAGAGACTGATGAGGCTTCAAATCATTTTCTCCCCTGCCTGGGGCAGGGATGGAACTGCAGGTGTGGGCAGCAATCTATGCAGTGCAGGTCCAAGATGACTGCAGTTGCCCTGGTAGACTTCTGAATTTCAGTCTTTTACAGTCAAAGTTACCTGCAGTTACCTGTATAGGCTGGTGCAGGGCTCCCCGCCATAGGCAGAGCTGAAGGCTAGGTGGGCTACAGGCTGATCTGCATGAAAGAAATTGGTTCCTGCCAACACTGAGAGTTTCAGACAGCCTGGCTTCCCCTCAGGCTGGAGGTGAAGTCAGAATGGTGGCTACTGGCCTCTTTCTGACTTGGGCTGGTTCACACCCCAGCTGTTCCCAGTGTTATATCTTAGCCATTGGCAGCCAACTGTCTCCTCCTTCCCCATTTTTGGGAAGTGGAGCTTCCAATTCCAGCCACAGAATAGACTCTGGGGAGGCTGCTGCAGCCAGAGTAGGATAGTCACCAGCCACCATGGCTTGACTGGTAATTTCCCAGAGAGGCTGATGCAGGTCTCTGCAGCTTCCTCCGTGCTGGATGTGGCACTGGGGCCTAGGCTTGAGCTCTAATATGATCTGGGTGGGAAGAAGCCGGTCCCCACCAGCACTGGGATCCTCAGTCTACCCTACTTCCCCTCGTGCCAGGTGCAGAGTTAAGATGGTGGCTCCCCACCTCTTTCTGACTTGGACAGCCTCAAACTTTAGCTGTTCTCAGGATTATACCATAGCACACTGAATTTACTCATCAGTAGGTGAAATTGGTGCCCAATTGACTCTTCCTCCTCCATTTTGGGGAAGTGGAGCTTTCAATTCCAGCTATAGAACAGCTCCCAAGGTGGCTTGTGCCTCCAGTGGAAGATAAGCACCAACCTCCATGGCATGGAACACTCTACTTATGAGTCTTCTCTGAAGATTCATCTTCAGATGAATCTTCTTCTCCTTCAAGGACATTGTAGGATGCTCTTCTGGCTTCCTGGAGCAACAAAACAGATGCTTCAGCTAGCTCCAGAGACCTCTTTGTGCCCTGTAGCAGTAGCTGACTCTAGGAGCTCTTTACTCTGCGGCCATCTTGCTGGTTCCTCTAATATATTTTATTATATATAATATATATAAATATATTATATAATATATTTTAAATATATATATATATTTTAAAAGATACATAGATTGCACAAAATGTTATATTAAAAAATTTGGGAGGTTCCCATATGGCCCACTTCCCACATCCCCCACTTTTCCTTCATCAACAACTTCTTTCATTAGTGAAGTGCATTCATTGTACTTGTTGAATACATTTTGGAACACTGCTACACAGCATGAATGATAGTTTATGGTGTGGATTACACTACCCCAGTCCACCTAGTGGGTTATGGCAGGATATAAAATGTCCTTCATTTGTCCCTGCAATATCATTCAAGATAACTCCATGTCCACAAAATTCCCCATATCACACCTCTTACTCCCTCCCCCTGCCCTGAGTAGCTTCCATGACCACCATCTCCACATCAATGACATAATTTCTACCATTGCTAGAGTCACAGTAGTTCTATAGTAGATTACCAGAAAGCCCACTAAAATCTGTAATATATTCTTCCATCCTGTGTAACCTGGGATGGAGATGTCCACTCCCTCTCTAAATCAAGAGGAGGCTTAGACCCCACATGAATGATGGATGCAATCTCCTGCTTGCAGTTGTAGACACTCTTGGATGCCTGGTGTGGTGGTTGACCATTATACCTCCCCATCAGCTGATTTGGGTAAGTCCAATGAACCAGAGAGTATGTGTTACAACTCTGTTGAGGTTCAGGGCCCAGCTGACACATGGACCATCCAGAGATTTAAGTCTTCTGAGCATACACAAACTGCAGCATCAGTCACAGATTCAGTAAAAATGACAGAAGAGGCATGTGTAGAGAGGTCACATCTGAGTCCAACTCCATCACAGTCAGGAGCACAAATTCCAAAGTAAGACCCACTGCAAGGCAAGGAATTCCAGAGCCATCTGTCATGATTATAGGACCTGTGTGTCTCCATAGCCCTCAGGAGCACTAGTATCTGGGGTTATATCTACTTTGGCTGTCTTTCAGATCCTACTGAAATGTACATAAGCGCGACCCCTCTGATGATCTTCCAACTCATTTTGAAATCTCTTAGCAACATAAATTAATTTGTTTTTACCATTTCCCCCTTTGATTTAAGGTCTTTTTCTAGTTGCATCACCAACAGGTGATTCGTAGCAATCCATCAGCACTAGGGAGACTCATCCCAGAGTGTCATGTCCCACACTGGGGGGAAGATCATGCATTTACATGCTGAGTTTGGCTTAGAGAAAAGCCACATTTGAGCAATGTGGAGGCTCTCAGGAGGTAACTCTTAGGCACCCTGCAGCTCAAGGCCTAGTTTAAATATCAAGCACAGAAGCTCATAAGCATAGTCTTCAGTACAAAGGACCCCTCATTGGACCATCCTTCTTCATGGGTCTTTTCCCTTGCACCTGGGGGATTATGCTCTTCCATTGGGGGATGCAACAGAGCTCCTCAGAATGGGAACTCAGCACTCCCTCAGTTGACATGTGTAACTATATTCACTATGACAATATCCAATGAACATCTGAACATATCTATATATCCTATTTGCATACCCTGGAGAACTCCCTCCCACCCATGTATTCCATTTCAATGACACCCCCCACTAGTACTCTTCCCCTGTCATAGTTGATCCCCTCTGTGATCCAAAACTTCTTCAAAAATTAAGCCTAATATATTGCCAAATCCAATTAGTAGGATAATGAAACAGTATTGACATGCTTACAGGTTAGAAATAGAATTTATAATAATTTAGAAAAACTAAAATAAAGAAATAAATTGGGGTATTAAAAAATGAAAAATATAAAACTTTGTTCTGATGTTTTGTGTTTCATCATAGTAATAGGTGTTGCCCTGCAAGTACAGTGGCAAGGCAATCTCTTTCATTCCTTCTACATCATTTAAAAATTTTTTTTAATTTTATCTTCTAAAGTTTTAGATCACAGTCAAATCACGTATACAATATAGGGGACTCCCATATACCCAATATCAAACCCTTTTCCCCCTTCCTCAGCAATGATCTTTTCACATGTGGATGTTGCATTTGCTACAGCTGATGTACAGATATTAAAATATAGCTACTAACCATGATTCCATTATGGCTTACATTATGGCTTATATTTTAGACTGTATACTTTTTGGTTACAGTATGGTTTACATTATGTTTTACATTTTTGACTATTCACTTTTATATATTTTTGGTGAAATTTAACAGGGCTTGCATCCACTTTTGTAAGATCTTGTGGAACACTTCCATTGCCCTCCAGTAACCCCCACTTCCATCTGTTCTATTCCTCTCTCCCACTCCCCTCAGGGCCCACAGTGACAACCAAGCTTTACTGCTTGGAGGACAAGATTCATAGATACTTACAACAATGCAGAGGGCTTAACACTCTAGCCTGTCCTTCCCCTTTGGGAGCCACCCATGCTCTTGAGAGACACCCTCTCCTCTGTTTGAGACTATCAGGCCTCCCCAGGATGAGGGTACAATACCTTCCCACTCATTGTATGTATCTCCACCCATTAATAAAACACAATATGACAAAATGAATCCTCACACACTCCCTACAATTCTGTCTCAGGTACATCCTGTGCCAGATGTTCCCCATAAAACACCTTAAACAAGTATCCTTTCATTATATTTTCTAAAGAGTTTTCTCAACTTTGTAGTTTTAATGACATACCTGACAATCTCCCATGTTCTCCCCCTCCCCCAATCCTTCTCCTCAACTACATGGACCAGCTTACCCACCCTCCCAACCCTAACCCCCCAAGCCTTCAAAGCCCCACCCAATAGTATATCTATGCTCTCATCTTATCCCTTCACTCCACAATACTTACCCACATTTTATCATAGATTTCTCTCATGTAGGCATCAGCTCACAAACTTACTCTCCCCCGCATTTCCTGTAAGCATATCGTCCAGTCTCTAGCTCTCTGAAACAGTCTGATTTGCTTAATTCATGTCAGAGAGGATATGTAATATTTGTCCTTCAATGTCTGGGTTACTTCCCTACACATAAGGTCCTCAAGGTTCATCCATGTTATCCCATGTTTTAGTACTGTATTCTTTCTTACAGTTGAGTAGTATTCTGTTTTATGTATATACTACATTTTGTTTATCCATTCATCTTCTGTGGGCATTCGGGTTGATTCCAAATTTTGGCAAAAGTGAATAATGCCGCTATGAACATTGGTGTGCATGTATCAGTTCATGTCCTGGTTTTCAGTTCTTCTGAGGATATATCCAGCAGTAAAATTGCCAGTCATATGGCAAATCTATAGCTAGTTTTTTGAGGAACTGCCAAACTGTCCTCCAGAATTGCTGGATTCTTCTACATTTCCACCAAAGGTGGATGAGTGTTCCCCTTCATCTGCATGCTCTCCAACACTTGTAGTTCTCTATTTCTTTAATAGCCTCACGTCTAAATGCTATAAGATGGTATCTCATTGTAGCTTTGCCATGTATTTCCCTAAAAGGTAGTGACGTTGAGCATCTTTTCAAGTGTCTTTTATCAATTTGTATTTCTTCTTTGGAGAAGCATCTGCTCAAATCTCTTGCCTACATTTTGAATGGGTTGTTTGTCTTTTTATTTTTGAGAAATAGGATTTTTTATATACGCTGGATATTAGGCTCCTATCAGATATATGGTTACTAAATATTTTCTTCCATTGGGTAAGCTGTCTTTTTAATTTCTTGATAATCTCCTTTGAGGTGCAAAATGTTTAATTTTGAGGAGGTCCCATTTATCTATTTTTTCTTTTACTTTCGTGTTTTGGGTGTGAAGTTCATGTAGCAATTTCCTACTACAAGTTCCTGTAGATGCTTCCCTACATTGTCTTCCAAGGTCTTTATGGTCTTGGCTCTGATATTTAGATCTCTGATCTATTTGAGTTGATTTTTGTATAAGGCGTGAGTTGGTAATCCTCTTGTTCTTTTGCATATGGATATCCAGTTCTCCAAGGACCATTTGTTTAAGAGGCCATTCTTCCCAGTTTAGTGGGCTTTGTACTTCCTTGAATATCAGATGACTGTATATGTGAGGATGTATGTCTGAACTCTCAATTCAGTTTCATTGGTCAGTGTGTCTATCCTTCTGCCAATATGATGCTGTTTTGACCACTGTAGCTTTATTGTATGATTTAACATCAGGTAATATGGTTCCTCACATTTCATTTTTCTTTTTCAAATGTCTTTGACTGTTTGGGGCCTCTTTCCCCTTCAAATAAATTTCATAGTTAGACTTTCCAGTTCATTAAAAAATGCTGTGTTGATTTTTATTGGGTTTGCATTAAATGTGTAGATGAGTTTGGATAGGATAGTCATCTTAATGATGTTTATTCTTCCTATTCATGAACAGGGAGTATTCTTCCATTTATTTAAGTGTTCTTTGATTTCCTTTAACAATGTTATGTAGTTTTCTCTAATATAAGTCCTTTACATGTTCAGTTAAATTTATTCCTGGGTATTTGATTTTTTAATTGGTATTGCAAATGGTATTTTTTTTTCTTGATTTCCTCTTCAGATTGCTTAACATGGGTGTAGAGAAATCCTACTGATTTTTACGCATTGATATTATACCCTGTGACTTTACTGAACACATTTATAAGTTCTAGAAGCTTTGTTTTAGATTTCTCATGACTTTCT
Source organism: Dasypus novemcinctus (assembly GCF_030445035.2). NCBI lineage: Eukaryota > Metazoa > Chordata > Mammalia > Cingulata > Dasypodidae > Dasypus > Dasypus novemcinctus. Next base: position 25,793,239 of record NC_080694.1, read on the forward strand.
ATGTAGAGAATCATGTCATCTGCAAATAGTGAAATTTTATCTCTTCCTTTCCAATTTGGATGCCTTATATATCTGTTTCTTGCCTCATGCCTGACAAGGTATTTTTAACACAATTTTAAATGGGAGGGGTGATGGTGGGTATTCTTGTCTTGTTCTTAATCTTAGAGGGAAAGATTTTACAATTTCAGCATGTATATAATGTTAGTTGTGTGTTTTTCATAGATATCCTTTATCCTGTTCAGAATGTTTCCTTCTATTCTTGTCTTTTGCAGTATTTTTATTAGGAAAGGGTTTGTATTTTGTGAAATGCTTTTTCTACATCTATAGATATGATCATGTGATTTTTATTTGACCTGATTATATGGTGTATTACTCTGATTAAGTTTCTTATGTTTAGATTTCATTGCATACCAGGGAAGAAATCCACTTTGTCATGGTGGATAATTCATTTGATGTGTTGCTGAATACAATTAGCAAGTATTTTGTTAAGGATTTTAGTATATAGGTTCATTTGAGAGTTTGGTCTGTTAATTTTCTTTCTTGTGGTGTCTTTGTTTGCCTTTGGTATTATGGTAATGTTGACATCATAGAATGAGTTACACAATGTTTCTTTTATTTCAATTTTTTGTAAGAGTTTAAGCAGAATTGGAGTTAGTTCCTTCCAGATGTTTGGTGGAAGTCACCTGTGAGGTTGTCTGACCCAGGGCTCTTCATAGTTGGGAGGATTTAATGACAGACTCTTTCTCTTTACTTGTGATTGGTTTGCTGAGATCATCAATTTCTTCTTTTGTGAATGTCAATTGCTTATGTGTTCTTGTTGGTATATAGTTTTTCAAAATATCCTCCTATGATTCTTTTTATTTCTGTGGGTTCAGTGGTGATATACCCTTTCTCATTTCTAATTTTGTCTATTTGCATCTTTGCTCTTTTTTCTGTGTTAAAAAACACAGAAAAACTAAGGGTTTGTCAATTTTATTGGTTTTCTCAAAGAACTAGCTCTTTGTTTCGTTTATTTTTTCTAGTGCTTTCTTATTTTCTTTTTCATTTAGTTCTGCTCTGATCTTAGTTATTTCTTTCTTTATTCTTCCTTTGGGGTTATTTGTTCTTTCAATAATTCCTCTAAATATGCAGTTATTTGTTTGATTTTAGCTATTTTTTCTCTTTTGATATAGGAATTTATGGTTATGAATTTCCCTCTCAGTACAGCTTTTGCTGCATCCCATGTTTTAATATGTTGTGTTATCATTTTCACTTATTTCAAAGTAGTTGCTGATTTCTTTTGAGATTTCCTCCTGGGCCCACTGTTTGTCTAAGAGTGTGTTGCTTGACTTCCATATCCTTGTGCCTAATCTGGTTCTCCAGCCCTTGCAGACTTTCAGTTTCATCCCACTGTGATCAGATAAATTATTTTGTATAATTCCAATCTTTCTGAGTTCATTGAGATTTTCTCTGTGGCCTAGCCTGTGGTCTATCTTGGAGAATGATCCATATGAACTTGAGAAGAATGTATATATGCTGTATTTTGTTGTAGTGTTCTGCATATGTCTATTAGTTCAGATCCTCTAATATATTATTCAAATCTTTGTTTCTTTATTGATTCCCTGTCAAGATGTTCTGTCTAGTGATGATAATGGTATATTAAAGTCTCCCACTATAATTGTGGAGTCATCCATTCCTCCATTTAGTTTATCCAGTGGTTGCCTCATGTATTTTGAGGCACTCTGATTAGGTGCATAAAAATAACATAAAGATTGTTCTTTCTTGATAGATTACCACTTTTACTAATATGTAGTGCCCATTTTTGTCTCTCACAATAGTTTTGTTTTTAAAGTCTGTTTTGTCTGATATTAGTATAGCTACTTTCACCTTTTTTGGTTATTATTTGCTTTTAAAATTATTTTTCAGCTATTCACTTTCATCCTTCTTGAATCTCTGGGTCTATGGTGAATTTCATATAGACAGCATATAGATGGGTCACATTTCCTTATCCATTCTGCTAATCTGTGTCTCTTGACAGGTGATTTTAATCCATTGACATTCAGTGTTATTACTCACAAGAAATTTCTTACATTAGCCATATTTTCTTTGAATTTGTGTGTGTCACATGTTGTTTTTATTTCTTTTTTTTCTTTTTTGTTGGTCTTAAACTGTCCTCTAACTCCAACTTGTATTTTTCTTTCAAGCTACAGATTTCCCCTTAGTATTTCTTGAAGAGCACATTTATTATTGACATACTCTGCATGTTTCTGTTTATCTGTGAATATTTTGAGCCCTCCGTCAATTTTGAATGCCAGTTCTACTCAACAGAGTATTCTTGGCTGGAAAATTTTTTCTTTTAGTATCTTGACTATGACATATCACTGTCTTCTTCCCTCCATGGTTTCAGATGAGAAATCAGTACTTAATCTTACTGCACTTCCCTTGTGTTCAATAGTTCTCTATTCTCTTGCTGTTTTCAATATTTTCTCTTGTCTTGAGCATTAGATAATTTCACAAGTATGTTTTGGCCTAGGCCTTTTGGGATTTATACTGTTTGGGTTGTGCTGTGATTCCTGGGCATGTACATCCATCTCCCTCAGTAGTTTTGGGAAGTTTTCAGCCATTACTTCCTCCAAATCTGTCCCCTTTCCCTTATCTTCTCCTTCTGGGATGTTTGTGTATTTTGTGTTGTCATTCAGATCCCTAAGTCTCTATTGGATTTCTTCTATCTTTTTATCTAATAATTCTACTCTTTCTTTGATTTCAGATGTGCTGTTTTCCACCTCAGTAATTCTTTCCTCTGCCTATTCAATTCTGCTGTTATTTGCTTACAGTGTAATTTTTTTTTTAATTCTTGGATTGTGCCATTCATTACCAACAAATCTGTTATCTTTTTCCATATGTTTACAATTTCTTCAGTATGCTCTGCAAGTGTTTTCTTAATATCCTTAATCTCTTCTTTCACTTCATTACACTGATCCATGATATTAGTTTTGACATCTTTGATTATTTGTTCAATGTTCTGCTTCTCTTCATGGTTTTAAGTTTTTTCATTGGTGTGGGCCATGTCATCCTGATTATTGGCATGTTTTGTAATTTTTTGCTGCTCTCTGCTCTTCATTTTACCTTGATGGGTTTCTTCAGTTGGTTATCTCCTCCATTTAGTTTCAGGTTTTATTTAGTTGCTGTTTTTGTGTGTGTATTAAGTTTTCTATTTTACACTTTGTTCTTCTTATTCTATTTCCTTGTTGTTGTCTAAGTTTCCTTGATTGAAAAAGATTACATCCAGGGGAAGCAAAAGCAGTAAAAAAAGAAAAGATTTTAATAGTAATATTGATAGTAAATGTTAGCAGAAGAATCATATAAGACCTAAGGGATTGGATATTAAACTCATGTAACAGTGTAGAAATACAGGAATAAAAAAGTGGTGCACCTACAAGGAAATGGAAAACTAAATATCAAAAAGAATATAGTGTGAATTAACAGTTCAGTGTGATGAAGAGAGAGGGAAAGAGAAAAGAAAGGATAAAAATAGAAAGTTAATAAAGGATAGAAAAAGAACGGTTAGAAATAAAAGTCAGAAAAATTGGGGACTAAACAAAGGTAATTGGAATGTAAGAACAACAGAAGGGGGAAGTTAGAAAGATGCAGGAGGGAAAAGAGACAGCATTGATTGCCAAAATAAGTACACACAGAAATGAGAAAATCAAGGAAGTGGAAACACAGCAATCAAGAAACAAGCTGGCATCATTGAATTTTAAAAGGCAAGGGAAAAAAAGGAAAGGTAAGGAAAAAAAAAAACAAAACAGACAAGCCCACAAGCAAACACTAAGAACAATCAGACTTCCCTCTTAAGCCTCTGTGGAGCTTGTCAGGCTACAATTACTCTGCAGTTTTCTCACTGCATATTTTGAAGTGAGTTTAGTGAGTATACTAAATTAAATTATATAACAAAAGTAACTTATTTTAGGAAAAATAAGAGACCCAAGGGAAGCTAATACAAGGGTACTTTTCATGCTTTCCCTGTCCTAAAGTATCAGCTAGATATTTCATATCCCATTGAGTCGCTACTCTAAGAGGAGCCAGGAATTGAAATATAGACCTTGTATATTCAAGCCTGAAACTCCTCCATGGAGACAAACTTTCCTGCTGGGCTGATTAGCTCTTCAATATTGGGGAAGGATTGACTCTTTGGATTTGGATAAATTGCAAATTAGGAATCTGTCCTTGTCCACCCTATTTTTTCTAACTACTTTCTTTCCCAGGCAGCATTAAGCAAAAGCCTGTGTGTGAGTTCCCTTCTGAAATTCAAATGGGACCCTGTTGACTTATCTCACCACAGGAAAAAAAAAAAATGACTCTCAGTCTCTTTGAAAGAGAGCACCCACACCTTCCTGGGATCCCTAAATATGCTCATGGAAGCTTATTAAGCATTTCCTACTGTCCCCCTCCCTTAGATGAGATGCACAGGACTAGTTAATTGCCTGGCTCCACCTTCTCCCAGACCAATTTTCCCTATCCCAGGGAGGCTTGGTAAATCAGACTGCCTCAGCAGATTTACCTCTCCCTTCTTCCTGATTTCTCCAGAGGCCAGCTGGTATGTTTCTGAGAGCAAAAAAAAGGGGGGTCCTGACCATAGAACCCACACTCAGGGGATTCCTCTCCACCTTTCACCAGAACCCTCCCACTCTCAGAATTTGTCTCTTCTAGCTGACTGACTGGCAAGGGTCAGGGAATGCTGTGGCTTCCTGCCCTGAGGGAGGGGCTCAGCTGTCCAATAGCTCCTGCCTGAAGCATCAGAAACTCATGGTTTGACCTTGCACAATCATACTTTTTGTTATGCTCTCTGCAGATGGATGCCCTTAAGCCTCCTGCTTTTCGGGTTCCCAAAACAACTCAATCAGGAAGGATTTTGCTGCACTCAGTTGTTTTATTTAGGAGAGATGATGTAGGTGCACTTAATCTGTCACCATCTTGCCCCTCTCCATATTTGTTTTCTTGATTGAATTCTTTATACAAAGGCTTTGTTAATTTCAGAAGAAAATAAGTTAATATAGGAAGGAAGAGAAGGTGGGAAGAGTGCTGGTGAAGGAAGGGATGGGTCTGTGTGGAAGAACCTTTGTGCAGGAATGCCAGACCCAGCAGGTAGACAGGGTGAAGGACATGTCACTGCTATTTGATAGGATTTGTCACCTTGTTGGTGAATGAACTGCAATTGCTTACAGAATTTTATCAGATCACACTTTACATAATGATTTCAAGTACTTTTCACAAGATCAATTTTCTCAGTTTATTCAACTATTTTAAAAGCAGAAAGCTGGGAATGATATCTATCCTTTTCCCCCACATACCATCTAAGACTGTAGGGCACAGCTTTCTACTGGGATTCCCTCATTTTTGCCTGGAGCCAGAACCCACAGGCCAGATGAAAAGTGGCTCTTTTCATTCAAGACCCCCAGCCTTTGCTTTCTGAATTTGAGTCATTTTCTGGTTGCATAGCAAACAGGAAATCTGCTTCTCCTCCCTTGGGTCTGACCAAGGCCACCAGACATTGAGCAGTGGAGCCAGGGCTGATGAGACCACAGTAAGCAGTAGCCATGTTTAAGGGTAAAGAACACATGTTGAGGTCTGGACCTCAGAAATTCAGGGTCACCCCATTCCTCTCTGCACCCCACCTTGGTCTGCAAGCAACATCTTCAGACTATCACACATAGCTTCAGAGAGAGGGAACCCACCCCATTCCCTACAGACAAAGCACAAAATGTCAACCAGAGTAGGGGTCCTGAATGTGAAAGAGAGTACAGTGCTGACCCTGGCTCTTCCTTGCCTCTTCAGGTTTATGGGTCTTGGTCTGTCCCTTTCCTTCACATGGCTTCAGTGTCCCCATCCCTAAATGAGGGCCTAGGACACACATGTCAATTGTAGAATTGGAATAGAGCCTGAGGGAGCTTTTGTTGATTCACTATCTTTTACCTTATCTATCCTTGAATAAGCCAGGATATGCAAACTATGTCTAGAATTAAATTCATGATCATCGTTGGAAATGGTTATTATGAAAAGGAAAACAATATTTCTTTGTTTAAAAATTATTTCCAAACTGTTTTGACTCTTGACCCCTAACTGAAATCCTAAAATGACTGGGCATGAATAAGATATTAACAGAGTAAGGGATTTATTGTTCTTTTATTATTCTCCCAATTACTAAGAACAATTAAAAGAATCAGGGAGTTATTGATATGTAAAAACAGTTCAGGATACTGGCTGTGGCTCATGTATTGAGTGCCTGCCCCCCACATGGGAGATACTGGGTTTGGTTCCTGGAGCCTTCCTAGAGCAGCACTGTGCCTGGGAATTTCCTCCTGACAGCCTTCATGTTACTCAAATGAGGCCAGTCTCGAAGCCTAACTCAGCATCTAAATGTAATGCCTTCCCCCCAGCATGGGACATGACACCCGGGGATGAGCCTCCCTGGCACCAAGGGATCACTATCAACTAACAACTGATAATGCAACTGGAAAATGACCTTGAATTGAAGGTTCGATGCGGATCAGTAGAATATCCCTGTCTACATAGAATAATATGACTTTAAAATGATGTTTGATCTAATGTAAGGGGGAAATAGAAAGGAGAAATGAGTTTATATGGCTATGAGTCTCTAAAAAAAAAAAAGAGTCTGGAGGCTGTCAGAAGGATTGCCCTTATGCACAACTGAGCAGAGTCTAAGAGACAGATAAAGTAGATACAATCCCCAGGTATTGGTTCCTTTGAGGGCTAAAGGGACCCACGGGTTCTACGGTCATGGCAGATAGGGTTCACTGCCATGTCAGATGGCCCTTCTTTGGAGCTGGTGTTTCTGCATGATGAAACTGGACCCAGAGGGGATCTCTTTTCATAAGACTATCATGCTACTTTACTGGAATTGTAGTTGGTATTGGGGTTTAAGATATATTTAGGGGATTGAATCTTTTTACTGACAATATGATAGCCAGGCCCTGAGCTTCAACAGACTCCAGCTCCTACAGTCTGAATTATTGGACTCACCTCACTCAGCTAAGATGGAGTTGAAGAAGGACAACCACCACACCATGGAGCCTAGAGTGCCTACAACTGAAAGCAGGAGGATTGCATCCTGTAACCATGTGGAATCTGAGCCTCCTCTTGACATAGAGGTGCAACAGACACAACCAATCCAAGGACCTCAGAGAAAAGGTGGCAATGGAGTGGGAAAAGTGGACATGGTGGCTGATGGGTATGGGGAATGGCAGGAAGAGATGAGATGTGGAGGTGTGCTTGGGACTTGGAGTTGCCCTGGATGGTGCTTCAGGGGCAATCACCGGACATTGTAAATCCTCCCAGGGCTCACTGGATGGAATGGGGGAGAGTGTGGGCCATGATGTGGACCAATGACCATGAGGTGCAGAGATACCCAGAAATGTACTTACCAAATGCAATGGATGTGTCATGATGATGGGAGTGAGTGTTGCTGGGGGGGGGGGAGGGGTGCAGTGGGGGTGGTGGGGTCGAATGGGACCTCATATATTTTTAATGTAATATTTTTACAAAATCAATAAAAAAAATGAATAAAAAACACAAGAAAAAAGAAACACCAAGGAAACAAATGAAAAAAAAAAAAAAGAACTCAGTGGTTATGTGATGGTTTCTCACTTTAAAGGGCCCAGGTTCAATCCCTGGCCCTGGAAACTCAAAAAAACCCACCACATCACAAACATTCAAAGCCCCTTACCTGGCAGATCCAGTCACAGAAATTCCTCTATTGTTTTATTTTTCCATGAATAATATAACACCAGTTTGTTATTTCATTTATATACCAAACTCTCCAACTGGCTCTCCTGTTCATAGAATTCCTTTAAATAAAATACATGCCAAGAACTAAAAGCATCTGTATGTAGTTAAGATTTCTATTTTGAAATCATCATCAGGACTAACAGGGATGCCTAGGCCCGCCATGACCCTGGACCACCACATGGCATTAATCTGCATCTTCTGCCCACAGGATCAGAGCTGTGAAATGGGGACTGTGTATCTGTGGGTCTTGGACCCAGGCGGAATAGGACTCAGAGTAGGTGACTACTCAGGGGATGGCTGGTGGGGAAAGACAGAGAATGAGCAGGATTCTGCCGACCAAAAATAGCATTTGTCCTGAGCTTAGGGAGGGTTGGGAGGGCTAGGGAATATATAAAAAGGACAGGGATTGGGAAAGGAGTTGTCTTAAATTGTCATGTTTACATGCAAATAAAAATCATGTACAATTGTGTCAAAGCACCTGTAAACAGAGTGATAGAGAGGGTATATTGTGTACTTTTAAGTTAATATGCATAGACATATATAAATAGGTAGACATTAAAACTGGTGTGAATGTGTCTGTAGGTAAATATAGCCACAGTTAGTTTGGCCCTCACTGGGCCCAGGGCCTATAGTCAGCCTTATTTAGGCAACTGCCTGAAGTAGGAAACAGGGTTGTGGTCTGTAGACCAGGACAGAAAGTGGTCATAAGAGACCCAGGTGGGACTTTGCCTTTATTTAGGAGTCCCCACGAGGCTTTACTTTAAGAAAGTCAGTTGACTTTAAAAAAAGAATCAGGAAGCCATTTTAAATGGCATTACTTGGCCTAGAATTGTCTCTTAATAAACAAACATCTATCTACTGTTATAGATTAGTGATACTGACCAGACTCAGAGTTTGAATAAATTTCCAATTGAGAGCTTCATTAGCCATGCAGCGACAATGTGGCCTTACCCTTACACTACCAAGAAATGAAAGACCTTCCAAATGGTGTGTTTGACTCTTATGATGATTGTCATCCTGTGCAGCAGCCCTTGTGGATGCATCCCTAGGAAGAGGCTTCCCTAGGAATCCCTCCACATTGAAAGCCCTCAGCACAGGGTCAGGATCAAATCATTTGTTGGAGGGGCTTAGTAGTGTTGGGAATACTGATGAGTCATTTCAGATATAATAGCTTTAAAACTCTCATGACTGGCTTGCCTCGCTGTCACTTTTGCAGAAAATCCTCTTGAGAAAATACCTGTGAAGAAATAAATTTATTTTGAGATTATTGGGGTGCAGCTAAACTCAAATAATTACACTTGCAATTGTCTTAAAATTAGCCCAATAAACATTTTTTAGGCATTTAGCATTAACTGGCTTTGCATACCCCAGGAAATTAGCCCAACATAGGCTCTCAATTTGTAGGTAAGCATGGATGTTTATATGGTCCCAAGCTGCCTTGGCATGACTTGCCCTGCTTCCCCTTCAGGGACTCCTTCCCACCTGTAGCCTTTGGAAGCTTTTTTGTAGGAGTACATCCTACAAAACAGTCAACACCATGCCCGATGAATAGATTGTCACTGCCAATCTATGTCTTCTGGGTCAACAACAAAATCCTCCATTTAAATTGCCCACAGTTGCACATGTTGCTAAAGTGCTTCCTGTGTTTCCTGAGCATGTGAATTGTGGAATTTCCTTTCCGACCCAAAAAGGGGCTTCACCTGGTGTTCCACTGCTTTTTTTTAGCTGCCTCAAGGGTAGAGAGGGGAGCTGTGGAAGGGGAGCAGATACCTGGATCCTGGCCCCAGATTTGGACAGGAGGTACGTCCCAAGTGGGAAACATGTCATGGGGAGTCAAGAAGGAGGAACAGGTGCCAGAGAGCATCCTCCCTTCACTCAGGCTCTTCTCTCTATATTTTATCCCAGCTCCAGCTGTCACGCCCAGGCTTCGATTGTAGCACCGGGGACATCTTGATCACACATATGTGATGTTACAGTGGGGCACCACTTCACATCACCCTCCTCCCCCCAGGTGCTTGGCTCCCTCCATGGAGTCCCCACCCTCTCAGAGCCCTCCCTCTCTTATGCCCATCAACTCTCTGCTGTGTCCTTTTAGGAACTGTCCACAGAGATCTAGAAAGTTCATCTGGGTAGAAGCTAAATGTCTGTCTCCATGCAAGTGATTCTCTAAGAGGGCTAGGAAAAGTGAGGAATGGGATTTGCCCAAGACTGGGGGTTTCCCAGAGGCCCTCTAATTTTCAACCTGTGTCCTGCAGGGGTGGGGGGAGTAGTTGAAAAAAGCCTGTGGGTATACCCATACTCCGTTTACACTGATGCTTCTAGTTTTCAGAATGTCTGCATTTGAAAGAAGTGATTGAAATCTGCTATAGGTTTGGAAGCAAAGGTAAGGGAATGTATCTTTTTTTTCTATCTGATTGCACCATGCTCTTTTTGGTGCTTCATTTTGCATGTAGGGGCAGGGGCTGCACCTCACTGCACAGGTCTGGGATGCCTTTATTTTTTAACAGGAGGTTCCAGGAATTGAACCTGAGTCCTAAATATGGTAAATGGGCGCTCAATTGCTTGAGACACAGCTGCTTCCTTAGAGTTGCATCTTAAATGATCAACCAAGCCTGAAGCCATCTATAGGAAATTATTCTCAGATAACTAAAAGAACTTCATTAATGCCACATTTGGGAACCTGCACTAAATTCCTGTGACAGGTGACATCCTTCCATCTAAGCCCAGAAGCTTCCTGTGGAATAACAGTGTGAGGACTGGTCTCTAAAGGTAAGTTCATTCTTAAGCTGAAATTCAACAAGTGTTTTAGGCAAAGTCCTCATAGTGGTGACCCATTTGGGGATGAGACCTTTATCCCAAGATTGCCCTTCATATATCTCTGCTTTGGCATCTGGCTTTGGCTGAGAAAATCCTGGGGAGGCCTGTGGAAGGAGGTTGGTAGGAGAAGACCATAGGATGGCCAGCCAGTGGCCACTATATGGAGCTGATGCCACCCTTGACCTGAGAACACAGAGACTGCTGATCCCCAGATCTTGGGGACGGGCAAATGGGAACCATCTGTGATCTTATGTATGCAATGGTCAGGGATTCTGTTTATTCCAGGCAAGGTGTTAAAACATCAATAACAATACTACGGGAAGTAAGACCAATAGAAGTGACTACTAGTCACTGCTCTTGGATAAGAATTGTTCCAATAGTCACAGTTCCTCAAGGGGCAGGGGACTGGGCTTTTTTATACAGGAGGAGGAGGCAGGGACACTTCTGTAAAGGGGTGTGTGGACCCATGTAGAGTGGATGCCTGGGTTTGATCTGTGACTGATGTGTGACCCTCCCTCCTGCTGATAGCTCACCTGGCCCAAGGCTTGCTGGCAGTAGGAGCCTTGGTTGATCCAGACTGCCTGGTAACATGGGCAGAGGGATTTCCTCACAAAAAATGTTCCATGACTGTGTCAAAGGGGCCTCCCCAAGGCTGGAGATATACTCAGGGTATCTTCTACCACAAGGCTCAAAGAAAATTTCTGTCCATACCATCATCTCCATCTTTTTATGTAAAAATGTGGCCTTATGAATTGTTGGTGGGAATCCGCCTTGTCTATCAGCCAGCTCTGCAGAGAACTGTCTCTCTCCTTTTGTAGGTAAATAGAGGAGGGCCTCAGAGTCTTTAGTGTTAGGAGTCAATTACCTCTGTCTCTTTTCTTTCTGGGATGAGAGGGGCCACTCACACCCCCAATTACACTTACCAGGCTGCCCTTTCTCCTCATTCCCCTATTTTTCACCCTGTTCATGATCATTTTTATGTTTTTTTTTTGAGTTCTTGTGACCAAGAAAACAGCCGCTTAAAGATTTGTGTACAAGATTGTATGTGGAAATATTTTCCATTCTCTTGAGTAAATATGTACAAGTGGGGCTAAAGGACTATTTGTTAAGTGTATGATTTACTTTAGAAGAAACTGATATTATATTCCAAAGTGGCAGTTTTGTTTTGTTTGGTATTCATATGAGTAAAACATATGAGTTCCTATTGTTCTGCGTTCATGCCACTATTTGATATTCTCATTTTTTTCAAAGTAGTGGTAGTGGTGTCTTAGGAGGTTCTAATTTGCATTTCCCTCATGGCTAATATGTAGAACTTTTTTTCATATATTTTTTCTTACCTATGTATTTTTTTAAAAGGTACCATTAGGATCACTTAGGTATTTCTAAAATTAGAATGTTTGTATTCTTATGGTTGAGGTTTTTTCTAATGGTCAAAGAAGAAGCTTCCTTCCTTCATTTTTCTCCCCATTGAAAGTAACTGTGACATTCAGAACATAGCCTGCTGCAAAACACAATGAGACATTTAATCATGAGCTGTACTAGGTTAGACATGCTTATGATTAACCAGGAAAATAAATTCATGTGTTATGATTCATTGTTAATTCTCCATCAAGGCTAGAAACAGGAGAATATATATGGTTGAGTTTTGAGTATTCTTTGTATATATCTCTAAGGAAGAAATACAAATGGCCAAAAAGCACATGAAAAGATCCACAGTTCTGTGGTAACCACTCTGGTCAAGGGCAGTCTGGGGCACCTCCCTGAAAAAAAACTCTCTTCTGAGTCCCGAGCTTATACCGACCTGCTTAGGTTAAGAGGCGCCTTGTGTTCCCACAAGGGACACAGCTTGGGATGGATGAAACAAAAGGCCGAGTGAGTGTTGTGCAGTGTCAACACACAGAGGAAATGTGGGAAGCACACAAAGTAGGACCCCATTAAGTTATAAGCAGAAAAACTTTCCCTGAGTTTTCCGCGAAGATGTGGCATAAAGTTCTAGCCAGGAAATGTTAGAATGCTTTGTGAACTACAATGGCTGGCTTTTGGCATGGGCTGGCCCCAGGAGGGCACCTTTGACCCCGGATCATCTGTAAAGTCCATGAGATGTTAACGAGAAAACCAGAGTACCCTGGCCAGTTCCCCAACATTGATGCCTGGCACGGGGACCAGGAGGGAGTGAGGATTCAACAGTGAGCCCCTGACACTAATGACTATGCTTGTGAGCTGATAAGCCTAAAATAAGAACAAGGCCTAGAGCAGCATTGTGCCTGGGAATTTCCTCCTGTCAGCCTTCATGTTACTCAAATGTGGCCAGTCTCGAAGCCTAACTCAGCATCTAAATGCAATGCCTTCCCCCCAGCATGGGACATGACACCCGGGGATGAGCCTCCCTGGCACCGAGTGACCACTATCAACTACCAACTGATGATGCAACTGGAAAATGACCTTATACGGAAGGTTCAATGCAGATCAGCAGAATATCCCTGTCTACATAAAATAACATGACTTTAAAACGCTGTTTGACCTAATGTAAGGGGGAAATGGAAAGGAGAAAAGAGTTTATATGGCTATGAGTCTCTAAAAAAGAGTCTGGAGGCTGGCAGAAGGATTGCCCTTATGCACAACTGAGCAGAGTCTGAGAGACAGATAAAGCAGATACAACCCCCAGATATTGGTTCCTTTGAGGGCTAAAGAGACCCATGGGAGTTATGGTCATGGCCGATGGGGTTAACTACCAGGTCAGATGGCCCCTCTTCGGAACTGGTGTTTATGTGTGATGAATCTGGACTCAGATGGGATCTCTCTTCATAAGACTTTCATGCTAATGTGCTGGAGTTGCAGTTAGTGTTGGGGTTTAAGATATATTTAGGGGATTTGAATCTCTGGACTGACAATGTGATAGCCAGGTCCTGAGCCTCAACAGACTCCAGCACCTACAATCTGATTTATTGGACTCACCACACTCAGCAAAATGGAGTTGAAGAAGGACAACCTCCACAGCATGGAGCCTAGAGTGATTACAACTGAAAGTGGAAGGATTGCATCCAGCATCCATGTGGAATCTGAGCCTCCTCTTGACATAGAGGTGCAATGGACACAACCAATCCAATGTCCATATAGAAAAGGTGGCATTGGATTGGGAAAAGTGGACATGGTGGCTGATGGGTATGGGGAAAGGCAGGAAGAGATGAGAGGTGGAGGCGTCTTTGGGACATGGAGCTGCCCTGGATGGTGCTTCAGGGGCAATCACCGGACATTGTAAATCCTCACAGGGCCCACTGGATGGAATGGGGGAGAGTATGGGCCATGATGTGGATCATTGACCATGAGGTGCAGAGGTGCCCAAAGATGTACTTACCAAATGCAATGGATGTGTCATGATGATGGGAATGAGTGTTGCTGGGGGGGAGAGGTGGGGTGGGGGTGGTGGGGTTGAATGGGACCTCATATATATATATTTTTAATGTAATATTATTACAAAGTCAATTTAAAAAATTGCAGTAATTAAAAAAAAAAGAAATCATTGATTCCTGGCAGGAAACTGCGAGTCAAAGTCCGCCCTAGTTAAGGAAATGTACGAGTAAGGAAGCCAGGATTTGCCTGATATAAAAGCCCACAGGTGCTCTCTCAGGAACCAGGCCAAACAGGTGCCTTGCAAAGGGTCCAGAGAAAGTAAGCCCCAAATCTAGTGACAACCCACCCATTCTAGAGGGGCCACCACCTTATGAGATTGTTCCTACAGTGCCAGTGCCGAGGAGTGGGGATGAGCCAATTTTCCCAAGCAATGCAACCTCGCTGCCCTGACGGCCATCTCCACTGCCGTCCTCCCTGAGCAGTATGACCTCGCTACCCTGACAGCTGTCTCCACTGCCTTCCTTCCTGAACAGCATGACCTCACTGGCCCCACACCCACCATCCTCCCTGAGTAGCACTTCCTCGCAGCCATTCCTGCAGCCACTTCCACTGTCATTCCCGCAGCCGATTCTGCAGCTGCTTTCTCCAAGCAACACAGCCCAGCTGTTCCTACAGCCACTCCCACAGTCCTTTCCACAGCCGGTTCAGTTCCACGGCCACTTTCTCCAAGAAACAGGAGCCAGCTGCTCCTGCAGCTGTTTCCATAGCCGGTTTCGCAGCTGCTTTCTCCAAGCAACACAGCACAGCTCCTGCCGCAGCTGCTCCCACAGGAGGTTCTGCAGGCAATTTTTCCAAGCAACATGGCCCAGCCATTCCCGCAGCCGCTCCCACAGCCGCTTTCTCCAAACAATGCAGCCTCTGCACCTCTGCAATGGCTGTTTCCACCAATCTTGACCACTGGCAGCATAGTGCTGGCCATCACTCAGGAAGGAGTCCCTGAAAGATGACAACTCAGACCACGAGGAGCCCCAGGGACAGGTGGAGCAGGGAGAAGGGCCACCTTACAACTACCTCTCTCTGAAGCCTGGGCTCCAATTTATTATGATGCTGATGACCATATATAAGGAGGACACTTCACTACTACTGATCTCTTTATCTGGAAAAGTCACACCCCACATACCTGGAGAAGCCTCAGGTCATGATGGACCTCTTCCAGTCCATCATTCAAACCTGCAAACCCACCTGGGCTGACTGCCTGTAAGCAGCTCCTTATGACCTTACTCAACTTCAAGGAGAGAATGTGAGTCACAAAAGGAGTTTTCACCTGGCTCAAGGAGCACCCATCTGGGGGAAGCCTGGACAGGGATCAATATGCCCACACTAAGTTCCCAGGTAAGGACCCCCGATGGGATCCCAATGACATGACCAGCCCCAACTGATTAGAAACTTTCCATTGGGCCTTAGTTGAAGGGTTCAGAGCTGGGAGCCAAAAGGTAGTAAACATGGCAAAGACCACCCAAGTCCTACAGACTCTCGAGGGAAGTTGGCTCAATTCTGACAGGATTGACTCCTGACATTTATTTCAAACTTTGGGGTGTGATACGATACTACTTTTGTTGTTGATTTTCAATTTGTTCTACTTTTTAGCCATGGTAGATCTTTGCAGTGCATCCTATTGCTCTTTACTATAACCCTATCATTGACGGGTTTATTTTACATCTATTTACTTTTTGGTACTACAAAATTTCCAGATCCTTCTTGCATATTTGTTTTCTAGAAAGAAAAATTTCTCTAAGAAGGCATTTATTGGAGAATGGTTTTAAAACCTGAAGTCTGGGCATTATCTCTGCTCATTGTTACTGTAGCCTTGAGGGCCTCTCTGCAGAGAGTGTAAGGAAATATATGTTTATATACTAAGATGTGTACATGCACATATCTAGAACAAGAAACCCTCCCTTCAAGAAATTCTAAAGAAAATTCTGCTGGAAGAAAGGAAAAAACAGGACAGGCAGAGTTCGAGGAGAGTGTAAGAGCAACAAAAAAGACAAAAAGACAAGGGACCCAACATGTGGCTCTTCTCTACATGTTATTTACATAAAGCCATGTGTTGGCACTATCCTTGTTAAATACATGAGCCAGAGCATTATGTTTTTGGTCTGTTCATGTGCCAGTTGAACCCTTAATCTAAGCAGTTTCAACACTTACTCTCCAGTTCATTGGACCTATGTAGAACAACTAATAAGGAGATGCTAATGGACAACACCTATCCCAAGGAGCAAAGAATGTCTGCACCTCTAAGCAAGCTAGTTCCACCCATATATCCCAAGGGATCTAAGCCCCCTCTCAATTAGAAACAGTGGGCATCACCATCACAAAAACCTGAAGATTGGGGAATGAACAATGGACTAAAGTAGACATTGTTTTTATATTATAGACTTATTATTCTAGCAATGGAAGAATGTTTATCATTGATATAAAGGCCATGGACACCAGAGATTCTGAGAGGAGGGAGCAGGCAGAATAGGTGTAATATCAGGGCATTTTCAGGACATTGGGATTGTTCTGCATGATATTGCAATGATGGATACAGGCCATTATATGTTTGTCATTACCTAAAATTGTGCAGGACAGGCTCTTAACTATAATATAAACTATAATTCATGGTTAGCAGCATTGTTTCTATATGCGTTCATCAATTGTAGCAAATGTACTATACTAATGAAAGATGTCGTTACTATGGGAAAGAGTGGGAGGGTGAAGGGGTGGGACATATGGGTTCCCTCTATATTTTATGTAACATTTATGTAATAAAAACCTACTTTAAAATTTTAAAAATTTAAATAAATAAAAGAATAAATAAACTCATAAAAAAACTTTTAAAAATTAAACATCATCTGTCATTAGGGAATTGGCAGACTATGAACACGATAATATATGACCACATGCTTGTCAGAAGAGATAAAAACCTAAAAACTGAGAATTCCAATTGCTGTTGAGTATATGGAACTATGGAGCAATACAACTCTCATTCACTGCTAGTGAGAACACAAAATGGTTCAGCCAGAAGACAGTTTCTTTTAAAACTAAACATTGTCTTACCATACAATCCAGCAGTTTTGCTTTTAGGTATATATATATGATATGAAAATTAGAGTCCATACAAAAGTCCACACATGAACGTTTACAGCAGCTATATTTGTAAGCTCCAAATCTGAAAGCAAACAAAATGTTGGTCAACCACCACAACAGGGAACAGAGAAAGTCCACAACTACAAGCAGAATTCCATTCATCAGACATGTGGGATCTAAGGCCCCTCTTGATTTAGAGGCGGAGTGGTCATCACCATCCCAAGATCCTCAAGATAGAGGAACAAAATAAGAATTAGAGTGAACTTAATGGTATTCTACTATAGACTTATTGTGACTCTAGCAATTGAAGAAATTGTGTCACTGTCATAGAGAGAGTGACCACTGGAGTTGTTGAGTGCAGGGAGAGGGAAGAAGAGGGTGTGATATGGTGGCTTTTTTGGGGACTTGGAGTTGTCCTGAAATATATCACATGGACAGATGCAGGATATTATGTATCCTACCATATCACACTGAATGGACTGGAAGAGAGTGTAAACTAACATGTAAACAATAATCCAAGCTTTGTAGCAATGATCCAAAAGATATTCATTAAATAAAGGGAATGTGCCACACTGATGAAAGGTTATTAATGTGGGAGGATGGGGAATTTAGGGAGTGGGGTATATGGGATGTCATATTTTAAAATGTAAAATTTAGTGTGATCTATGTATCTTAAAAAAAGAAGACCATAATAATTTTTGCTAAAGAAATCTCATAGCGAATTTATAAAAACAAACAAGAAAAATCTTTACCTTTCAGTGAACATACTCTAATAATGACTGAAGTAATAAATGCACAATTATGTCATTATGGCAAATACAACAAATTTTACATGTCACGGGAATTGTTTGCTTTTTAATATGTATCAATAAAGTTGATTTCTTTTTTAAAGAGAACTATTTTTAAAACCTCACCACATTATTGACTCCATATTTGTGTCCATGTCATCTCTTCTTCGTGTACTTCTATCCTTTTCTCCTTCTGAAATTACTCTAAATCCTCCTTCAAGCCTTATTACAATTAAAATCTTCCTTGTGATGCCTTTACTAACCTCCCCAGGATGAGTCTGTAATTTTTGATCCACTTCAGCAGAATTCCAGAGCCACATATATTGAATGACTAAAAGAAAAAAAAATGATAAACACAGGTAAACAGATAATTTCTACAAGTGTAGAGAAAGAAGAATAAGTGAAACAAGGAAACAATGCTTCTGAGAGAGGGAAGACCCAAGAGTAAGAGATCAGAGGAAACAGATTGGGAAAAAAAATCTATTTTAGTTTATCTGCTATTTTCACTCAGGCTTTTTAATAAGACAGAACTTTGTGTTTTAAGCTTTCTCTGTGGTCATAATCTGCTGATTTCCTTAAAGCTTCTACCAATAAAAGGTGTTCATGGAGTCAAAAATATATTCCCCCAGTACCTGTGAAGATTCTGTAAGTCGCTCTGAAATTATCAAGGCAGGGTCTAAGTTCACCAATGCAGGTTCTTCCTTGAATGATGAAAGAAGTTGGAAGCTCTGTTCCCAAGAAGTGAAGTGAGATGGAACGAGTCATAAGGTCTGTAGAAGACAAATTGTGTTTTCTTTGATATAGTGAAGGAGAAGCACTAGATTATCTGAGCAATTAGGGATTCCATTCCCATGAACCACATTAATGAAGTATTCTTTTGTCCCTGAGATAATTATTTCTCTGGAGATAAGAAAAGAAAACACAATGCAAATTTGCACCAGTTTAGTCCCTTGTGACCGCTTTGGAGCTCCATGTTCATCTCTTATCCCTGTGGACACCACCTCCCAGGAGGAGGTCACCCTTATTAAGGTGTGGGCTCTAGTCTTGTCAGGTTTCCCATACTGATTTCCCTCTTGTTGCTTCTGGAGAAAGATTCTGAATACACTAAACTATCTTATTTCCCAATTTTTCTCCTCTGGAGTTGGCTGTCATGAATGGAGACACCCACTCACAAGTGAATTTCCTCTTGTCTCACTGCTTCTCCTTTCTCCCCCATAATTAGCAATATCTGTTCAACCCACACAATCATCTGGTTTCTCAGTCATTCAACAATATTTATTCAGCAATACTGTATGGTAAATCTTAAAGTACATTCTGGGAATGAAGAGAAGACAAAGGTACTGTGTTTTCTAACAAACTGTTCACAATTTTAAAAAGCCAAGAAATGAGCACTCACACAATCCTTAGAAGCCTGCCCCTGGTGCACCTTGTGCCAGATGTCCACCATCCAATACCCTAAAACAGTAACCCTTCCTTACTATATCATCTACAGAGTTTTCTCAAGGATGGATATAAGACATTTAAAATTACACAAAAATATATATAGGGGCTGATAGGCTAAATATAAATCATAATGTAATACATAAGAAAACTAAAAATATAGAAAATTGTATAGTCTAAAATATAAACCACAATGTAAACACAAATGTTACCTTATTTGAAAGCTATTGTCTCATATCTGTACATCAGTTTTAGTAAATATGGTATGAATATGTTAAAAGATTACTGCTGTGGAAGGGAAAAGATATTATGTTGGATATGTGGAATTACTGTATATTGTATATATGAATTACTGTGATCTAAAACTCTTGTGAAGATAAGCTTAATAATTAGAAAAAAGAAAAGAAAAAGATAGGATGTTGAATTTTTCCAAATTAATATATACTCTATATCTAACCTTTAAACTCATCGTTATATTCCATTTTACTATTAAGGGAACCTGGCAATATATTGGGCTTCACTTTTTAGGAAGTTTTGTATCACAGAGAGGTTCAACAATGGCAGGGGAGGAATACTGCTGTGGGATGTTATTGACAGGGGACACATGGTTGACAGGGAATTCTACAGGGCATATATCCAAGGTACATAAAAATGTTTGGATATTTTCATAGTGGAAACAATTAAAAACAACTGAGGGAGTGCTGAGTTCCTAGCCAGGGGAGCTCTATCACAGTCCCTAAAGGAACAGCAACAATCCCCCAAGTGCAACAACAAAGACAAATAAGAATGAAGGTCCAACAATGAGCGTCTGCTACTAATCACTATGCTTGTGAGCCTGTGCACCTGAAATAAGAACAAGGCCTAGAGCAGCAATGTGCCTAAGAGTTACCTCCTGAGAGCCTCCGTGTTACGCAAATATGGCCGGTCTTGAAGCCAAACTCAGCATGTAAATTTGTTGCCTTCCCCCCAGTGTGGGACATGAATCCCAGGGATAAGCCTCCCTGGTGCCAAGGGATTAATACCAAGTACTAGCTGATGATGTAACTAGAAAATGACCTTGAATAAAAGGCTCAACTCGGACCAGCAGAATATCTCTGTCTACATATAATGACAGGAGTTAAAAATGCTTTTTGACCTAAATTAAGGGGGAAATGGAAAGGACAAATGAGTTTATATTTCTATGAGTCCAAAAAAGAGCTGGGAGTTTATCAGAGGGGTTGCCCTTATGCACAACTCAGCAGAGTCTTAGAGACAGATAAAGTAGATAGAACCCCAGGTATTGGTTCTTCTGAGGGCTACAGAGACCCACAGGTTTTATGGTAATGGCAGATGCAGTTCAGTGCCATGTCAGTTGGCCCTCCTTTGGAGTTTGTGTTTCTGTGTGATGGAGCTGGACTCAGATGGGATCTCTTTTCACAAGCCTTTCCTGTTACTTTACCAGAATTGTAGTTGTTGCTGGGGGTTAATATATACCCAGGGGATCTGAATCTCTGGACTGACCATATGATAGCCAGGCCCTGAGCCTCAACAGACTTCAGCTCCTACACTCTGGTTTATTGGACTTACCCCAGTTAGATAACATGGAGTTGAAGAAGGTCAACCACCACACCATGGAGTCAAGAGTACCTACAACTGAAAGCAGGAGAATTGCATCCAGCATCCATGTGGAATCTAAGCCCCCTGTTGACATAGATGTGGAATGGACACAACCAATCCAAGGTTCACAGGATGTAGGAATAGAATATGGATTAGAGTGGACTTACTGATATTCTATTCATGAACTATTGTGATTAGTAATCGAAGAAAATGTGGCATTGTTGTGGAGAAATTGGCCATGGTGGCTGCTGGGTGTGGGGAATGGGATGAAGAGATGAGATGTAGAGGCATTTTGGGGACTTGGAGTTGTCCTGGGTTGTGCTGCAGGGACAATTAGCGGACATTGTAGGCCCTCCCATGGCCCATTGGATGGAACATGGGAGAGTGTGGGCTATGATGTGGACCATTCACCATGAGGTTCAGCGATGCTCAGAGATGTATTCACCAAATGCAATGAACGTGTCATGATGATGGAGGAGAATGTTGCTATGGCGGGAGTAGTGGGGTGAGGGGAGTAGGGGGTATATGGGGACCTCGTATTTTTTGAATGTAATATTAAAAAAATGAATAAAGACCAAAAAAAGTGAAAATATAATAAAGATGCAGAATCAGGATTATAGTAAAAAAAAAAAAGTGTTTTCTCAACATTATAATATCAACCACGCACACATCAATCCTGCGTGTTCACCTTTCCACCCCGAACATACCCACAATTCCATGGACCATCTGACCCAGTGTATTATATTCGTGGGTGTAGAGCAATACAATGAGCAAGAATTGTTGTACACCGATAATGGAGAGGACACATAGGTGATCTCAAATAGAGGAGAGAGTATCTCTCAAGAGCAAGGCTGGCTCCAAATGGGAGAGGATAGACCAGTTTGTCAAGCCCTCAGCATTGTTGCAAGTATCTAGGAATCTTGTCCTTCAAGCAATGAAGCTTGGTTGCCAATGTGGTCCCCAAGGAGAGGGAGAGAGAGAGAGAAAATAGATGGAAGAGGGGGTAACTGGGGGTAAATGGAAGTGTTCTGTATGATCTTGCAATGATGGATACAGGCCATGATAAATTTCAACAAAAATTTATAAAAGTGTATGGTCTAAATTGTAAACCATATTGTGTACTACTGAGCATGTTTGGTAGCTATCCAATATTTGTACATCGGTTGTAGCAAATGTAACATCCACATGTAAAAACATCATTGGTGAGGAAGAGGGAGGATTTTGGGTATATGGGAGATACCTATATTCTGTGCATGACTTTACTGTGACCTTAAACTTTTTTGAAGATATAATGAAAAATAAAAGAAGCAAGACACTGAGGAAGAAATGGAAGAGATTGCCTTGCCACTATATATACAAGACAACACCTATTAGAGTGATGAAAGGCAAAACCTTAAAAAAAAATTATAAAAATTTTCATTTTTGTTTTCTTTATATGAGGTCCTCATATATCCCCTCTATATGAGGTCCCCATATACCCCCCACACCCTCACCACACTCCTCCCCCCATAACAACAATCTCCATCATCATGAGGCATTCATTGCATTTGATGAATACATCTCTGAGCACCACTGCACCTCATGGCCAGTGGTCCACACCATAGCGCACACTCCCACATTCCACCCAGTGGGCCATGGGAGGACATACAATGTCTGGTAACTGTCCCTGCAGCACCATCCAGGACAACTCCAGGTCCAAAAATCGCCCCCACATCTCATCTCCTCCCACTTCCTACCCCCAGAAGCCACCATGGCCACTTTCTCCACACCAATGCCATATTTTCTTCGATTACTAATCACAATAGTTCATGAACAGAATATCAGTAAGTTCACTCTAATCCATACTCTTTTCCTCCATCCTGTGAACCTTAGAACGGTTGTGTCCACTCCACATCCATATCAAGAGGGGGCTTAGATTCCACATAGATGCCGGATGCACTTCTCCTGCTTTCAGTTGTAGGCTCTCTTGGCTCCCTGGTGTGGTGGTTGACCTTCTTGACCTTCATGTTAGCTGAGTGGGGTAAGTCCAATAAACCAGAGTACAGGGGTTGCAAGTCTGTTGGGGCTCAGTGCCTGGCTATCAGATGGTCAGTCTAGAGATTCAGGTCCTCTGGGTATACACTAAACCCTAGCACCAACTACAGATCCAGTAAAAGCAACAGGAGAGACTTGTGGACAAAGAACACATCTGAGGTCAGCTCCATCACACAGAAACACAAGCTCCAAAGTAGGGCCATCTGACATGGCACTGAACTCCATCTGCCATTACCATAAAACCTGTGGGTCTCTGTAGCCCTCAGAAGAACCAATACCTGGGGTTGTATCTACTTTATCTGTCTCTGGGACTCAGCAGAGGTGTGCATAAGGGCAACCCCTCTAATAAGCTCTCAGCTACTTTGGAGCCTCATAGCCATATAAACTCATTTGTCCTTTCCATTTCCCCCTTTTATTCAGGTCAAAAAACATTTTAACTCCTGATATTTTATGTAGACTGATATATTCTGCTGGTCTGAGTCGACCCTTTTATTCAAGGTCATTTTCTAGTTACATCATCAGCTGGTACTTGGTAGTAATCCCTCGGTGCCAGGAAGGCTCATCCCCAGGAGTCATTTCCCACACTGGGGGGAAGGCAACACATTTACGTGCTGAGTTTGTCTTTGAGACTGGCCACATTTTAGCAACACGGAGGCTCTCAGGAGGTCACTCTTAGGTCCCCTGCAGCTCTAGGCCTTGTTTTTATTTCAGGTGCACAGGCTTAAGAGCATAGTCATTAGTACCAAGGGCTCATTGTTGGACCTTCCTTCTGTTTTGGTCTTTGCCATTGCACTTGGGGGATTGCTGCTGTTCCTTTCAGGACTGTGATAGAGCTCCCCTGGCTAGGAACTCAGCACTCCCTCAGTTGTTTTTAATTGTAACCAGTATGAAAATATCCAAACATTTTTATGTACCCTGGATATATGCCCTAGAAAACTCCCTCCCAAACGTGCATCACCTGTCCATAACATCCCACACCAGTATTCCTACCCTGCCATTGTTGAGCTTCTCTGTGATCCAAAACTTCTTCAAAAATGAAGTCCAATATATTGCCAGGTCCATTAATAGTAAAAAGGAACATAGTGATGAGTGTAAAGGTTAGATATAGAATATATATTAATTTAGAAAAAATAACGTACAAATAAATTGGGGAATCAAAAAATTAAAAAATTCAAAGCTTTGTTTTTGATGCTCTGTTTTCCATCACTGCAATAAGTATTGCCCTGTATGCAAATTGGCAAGGCAACTTCTTCCATCTTTTCCTCACTGTCCATGTCCTTTCTTTTTCTTTTATTTCCTAATTATTAAGCTTACCTTCACAAAAGCTTTAGCGCACAGTAATTCACATATACAATATACAGTACTCTCACATATCCAACATTAAACCCTTTTCCCTTTCACAGCAATAATTTTTTTTACATATTCATACTATATTTACTGAAACTGATGTACAGATATTGACACAATACTTTCAAACAAGGTAACATTTGGGTTTACATTGTGGTTTATATTTTAGACTATACAATTTTCTAAATTTTTAGTTATCTTATGTTTTACATTATGATTTACATTTTAAAACATGGGACTGTATAATATTAAAAATAAAAATGATTTACACTTTAGCCTATCAACCCCTATACATTTTTGGTGTAATTTAACATGTCTTATATCCATCCTTGTATAATCTTGTGGAACACTTCTATTGCCCACACAGTTATATTGGTTCCATCTATTCAATACTTCTCTCCCCCTCCCATCAGGACCCACAGTGACAGTCAATCTTCACTGCTTGAAGGGCCATGTACAGAGATACTTGCAACAGTGTTGAGGGCTTGACATGCTCAACTGCCCTAATGCATTGGGTGCCACCATTTCTCTCAAGAGATACAATTTCTTCTATTTGAGAACATCAGTCCTCCCCAGGAAATGGGTATAACTTTGCTCTCATTATATGGGCCTCTATCCAATGATATAACCCACTATGGCAAAATGAGCACTCACACACTCCCTAGAAGCCTGTTCTGCATCAGATTATCACCTTTGAGCATCTTAAATAGGTAACTTTCCTTATTATATTTTTGAAAAAGTTTTCTCAGCATTGTATTCTCAACCAAATACCTGACAATCTCCTATGTTCCTATGTTCCCCCACCGTCCTCGTAATTTCTTGGGCAATATTACCCATCCTCCCATTGCTAGCTCCCCTCAAGCCCACAAAGCCCTACCCAAATTTAGCCCTATGTCCCATTTTACCCCTTCCTTGTGCAAATATCTTCAGCTTATATAGATTTCTCCCATGTAGGTGTCAGCTTACATCTTTCCTCTACCCCCCAATATTCTTTAAACCTATCATCCAGTCTCTAGCTCTCTGAGGCAGCTTGGTTTACTTATATCATTGAGATCATGTAGCATTTGTCCTTCAATGCTTGGGTTGTTTCACTCAGTATAAGGGTCTCAAGATTCATCCATGTTATCACTTGTGTTTGTAGTGTATTCATTCTTAAAGCTGAGTAGTATTCCATTGTATGGATATACCACATTTTATTTATTTATTTATCCATTCATCTGTTGGTGGGCATTTGGGTTGATTCCAACTTTTGGCAATAGGAAACAATGCTGCTATGAACATTGGTTTGCATATATCGGTTGTGTCCTTGTATTCAGTTCTACTGGGTATATACCCAGCAGTGGAATTGCTGGGTCATATGGCAAATCTATAGCTAGTTTTTTGAGAAACTGCCAAACTGTCCTCCAGAATGGCTGGATCCTTCTGCATTTCCACCAGCAATGGCTGAGTGTTCCCATTCCTCCACATCCTCTCCAGCACTTGTAGTCCTCTGTGTTTTTGATAGCTGCCAGTCTCATGGGAGTAAGACGATATCTCATTGTAATTTTGATTTGCGTTTCCATAACATCTAGTGATTTTGAGTATTTTTCATGTGCTTTTTAACCGTTTGTATTTTTTATTTGGAGAAGTGTCTGTTTAAGTCTTGCCACTTTTTAAGATGGGTAGGTTGTCTTTTTATTTTTTGAGATATAGAAGTTCTTTATATTTGAAGGATAGTAATCTCCTATCATATACATGGTTACCAAATATTTTTTCCCATTGGGTAGGCTCTCTTTTCATTTTCTTGACAAAGTCCTTTGAGGTGCAAAAGGCTCTAATTTTGAAGAAGTCTCATTTATCTATTTGTTCTTTTGCTGCTCTTGTTTTGGTTGTGAAATTCATGAAGCCATTTCCTATTACAAGGTCCTGTAGATGTTTCTCTACATTGCTTTCTAAGGTCCTTATAGTCTTGGCTCTTATATTTAGGTCTTTGATTCACCTTGAGTTGGTTTTTGTATAAGGTGTGAGTTGGTAATTCCCTTTCAGTGTGTTTGGTGGCCTCGGAATATCATGTGTCTGTATCTATGAGGATCTATGTCAGAATTTTCAAATTGGTTCCATTGATCAGTGTGCCTCTCATTGTGCCAATACCATGCTGTTTTCACTAGTGTACTATGTTTTGAAGTCAGGTAGTGTGATTCCTCCAATTTCATTTTTCTTTTTCAATATATCTTTGGATATTCGTGGCCTCTTTCATTTCCAAATAAATTTCATAGCTAGTTTTTCTAGTTCTTAAAGAATCCTGTGTTGATTTTTATTGGGATTGTATTGAA
This sequence comes from Dasypus novemcinctus, assembly GCF_030445035.2. Lineage (NCBI taxonomy): Eukaryota > Metazoa > Chordata > Mammalia > Cingulata > Dasypodidae > Dasypus > Dasypus novemcinctus. Next base: position 25,819,838 of record NC_080694.1, read on the forward strand.
TGTGTAGATCAGTTTTAGTAGGATAGACATCATACGAATATTTAGCCTTCATATCCATGAACGGGGAGTATTCTTCCTTTTGTTTAAGTTTTCTTTGGTTTCGTTGAATAGTGTTGTGTAGTTTTCTGTGTATAAATTTTTTACATCTTTAGATAAATTTACTCCTAGGTATTTGTTTTTTTATTTACTATTATAAATGGTATTTTTTTCTTGATTGCCTCCTCACTTTTTTCATTATTGGTGTACAGACATGCTACTGATTTTTGCGCATTGATTTTATAGCCTTCAACATTACTGAACTCATTTATAAGTTCTAGAAGTTTCGTTGTAGACTTCTCAAGGTTTTCTATGTATAGGATCATATCATCTGCAAATAGTAAATTTTGACTTCTTCCTTTCCAATTTGAATGCCTTTTATGTCTGATTCTTGCTTCAATGCTCACCCAAGTACTTCTAACAAATATTAAATAGAAGAGGTGATAATGGGTTCCTTCCTTGTCCCTGATTTTAGAGGGAAAGATTTTCAAATTTCAAAATTGTAAATGATGTTAACTGGAGGTTTTCATATATATCTTTTATTATGTTCAGAAAGTTTCCCTCTACTCCAATTTTTGCAGTGTTTTTATTAAGAAATAGTGCTGTATTTTGTCAAATGCTGTTTCTGCATCTATAGATATGATCATGTGATTTTTTTCCTTCAATCTGTTTATGTGGTTTTTACATTAATGTATTTTCTTAGTTGGGAGGTTTTTAATGACTGATTCTATCTCTTTACTTGTGATTAGTTTGTTGAGATCATCAATTTCTTCTTTCATCAATATAGGCTGGTTATGTATTTCTAGAAATTTATCCATTTCCTCTGAATTGTCATTTTTGTTAGAATATAGTTTTTCAAAGTATACTCTTATGATAGTCTTTATTTCTGTGGGGCCAGTGGTGATATCTCCTTTGTTATTTCTTATTGTGTGTATTTGCATCTTCTCTCTTTTTTTCTTTGTTAGTCTAGCTAAGGATTGGTCAATTTTATTGATCTTCTCAAAGACCCATCTCTTGGTTTTGTTTATCTTTTCAAGTGCTTTCTTATTTTCTATTTCACTTAGTTCTGCTCTTATCTTTGTTATTTCTTTCTTTCTTCTTCTGGCGGGGTTACTTTGTTGTTTTTTTTTCTAATTCCTCCAAATGTGCAGTTCGTTCCTCAATTTTCCCTCTTTCTTCTTTTTTGATGTATGAATTTATGGTTATAAGTTTCCCTCTCAGTACTGCTTTTGCTGCATCCCATAAGTTTTGGTATGTTGTGTTATAATTTTCATTAGTTTCAAGGTAGTTATTAATTTCTTTTGAGATTTCCTCTTTGACCCACTGTATTTCAAAGAGTGTGCTGTTTAATTTCCATATCTTGGTGTGAAATCTGGGCCTCTGGCCCTTGCAAATTTTCAGCTTGATAGTGGTGTATTAAAGTCCCCCACTATAATTGTAGAGACATCTATTCCTACTCTTAGTTTCTCCAGTGTTTGCCTCAGATATTTGGAGGTACCCTTGTTAGGAGCATAAATGTTTATAACTGTTCTTTCTTTGTGAATGATTATCCCTTTCACTAATATGTAGTGTCCATATTTGTCTTTCACAATTGTTTCGCCTTTAAAGTCTGTTTTGTCTGATATTAACATAGTTACTCCTGCCCATTTTTGGTTATTATTTGCTTGTAAGATTCTTTTCCAGCCATTCATTTTGAACCTCCTTGAATCCCTGGGTCTAAGATGTTTTTCATGTAGACAACATATAGATGGATCATACTTTCTTATCCAATTTTCCAGTCTGAGTCTCTGGACAGGTGGGTTTAATTCATTGACATTCAGTGTTATCACTTTCAAGGAATTATTTATATTAGACATTTTTTCTTTGGATTTGTGTTTGTTATATTTTGTTTTGTTTTGTTTTGTTTTGTCTTTTTAATTGTTCTTACACTCTCCTCCAACTCTGTCTCTCCTGTTTTTTTCTTTCCTCCTATAGAATTTCCTTTAGTATTTCTTGAAGGGCAGGATTCTTGTTGGCATACTTTATTAATTTCTGTTTATCTGTGAATATTTGAACTCTCTATCATATTTGATTGTTAGTTTAGCTGGAAAGAGTATTCTTTTTTGGAATTTTTTTTTCATTTAGTACCTTGACTATGTCATACCACTGCCTTCTTGCCTCTATGGTTTCAGATGAGAAATCAGCATTCAATCTTATGAAGCCTCCTTTGTATGTGTGTTTTTTTTCTCTTGCTGCTTTTAGAATTTTCTCTTTGTCTTGAGCATTGGATAATTTGACAAGTATATGTCTTTGGGTAGGCCTGTTGGGATTTATGCTATTTAGGGTGCATTGTGCTTCCTGGATGTTCATCTCCCTCACTAGGTTTGGGAAGTTTTTAACCATTATTTCCTCCAACACCCCTTCTGTTCCCTTTCCCTTTTCTTCTTTTTCTGGGATGCCTATAATGCATATGTTTTCACATTTTGCATTGTCATTCAGGTCCCAAAGTCCCTGTTGAATTTTTTTTCTCTTTTTATCTATCAATTCTACTAACTTTGATTTCAGATGTACTGTCTTCCATATCACTAGTTCCTCTCCCTTTTCAAATGTGCTGTTATTTGCTGAGAGTGTATTTTTTATTTCTTGGATTATACTGTTCCTTTCCATCATATCCGTTGTCCTTTTTTTTTTTCATGATTGCAATTTCTTCTGCATGTTCTCCAAGTGTTTTCTTCATACTCTTATCTCTTACTTCACCTCATTAAATTGGTCCCTATTAAATGTTTTGAGAGGTTTAATTACTTGTTTGATGTTCTGCTCTTCTTCCTAATTTTAATTTGTTCACTGGATTGGGTCATGTTTTCCTGATTATTGGTTTGGTTTGTAGTTTCTTGTTGCTGTCTGGTCATCATTTTATCTTGTTGGTTTGATTAATTTCTTTGTCTAGTCTCAGGGATAACTAGTTGTTTTTGCGTGTGTGTTAAGTCTTCTCTTTGCCACTTTGTTCTTCTTATTCTATTTCCTTGCTGTTGGCTAAGTTCACTTGAAGGAAAATATTAGGGCAAGTGAAAACAAAACAAGTGAGAAAAGAAAAAAGTAGAATAGTAGTATTGATAGTAAATGTTAGCAGAAGAACCATGTGAGATCTAGGAGAATGGGTATTAGACTCATGTAAGCTGTGTAGAGTTAGAACAATAAGAAAAATGGAGTATCTATAATGAGACAGTAAACTGAATATGGGGAGGAATATAGTATGAATTAAAAGACCAGTGTGGTCAGGAACGTGGGAAAGACAAAGGAAAAGACAATAATATAGAGAGTGAATAAAAGACAAAACCACACAAAGGTTTTAGAAATGAAAATTGACAGCTAAATTAAGAGCAGTGGAAAGTAAGAGAAACACTAAATGACGGAGGATAAAAAGATGTAGAGGAAAGGGGTTAGCATTGGTAGCCAAAATCAGTACACACAGAAAAGAGGAAATCAAGGATGAGGAAACACAGCAAATGTGAATCAATTCCTGCCACACCTAATATAAAAAAAGAAGAGAAAGGAAAAAAGGGGGGGAAGGGGGGAAGCGGGGGTGGAAATGCAAGCTAGAAAAACAGAAAGATGAAGAAAAAGAAGAAGAAGAGGAGGAGGAGGAGGGGGAAAGGGCTGTGGGGGTATAAAGAGGAAGGAAAAAATAAACCAATAAAAAATACCAAAATTTCAAGCAAGGAATCCTTTCTGCATTTAAATAAAATGCTTAGGAGTCTGGCATTCCCCCTTTCTCCCTTTCTCCCTTCCCTCTCTCCTAGGGCAGCAGGGAAGCTGTGTGAGGTGTCCAGTAGGAGATTCAAGTGGGTCCTTGGTGTACCAAATCACCAGAGAAAACAATGTGTCTTAATTTCCAAAGAGAGAGTGTCCCCACCTTAGCAGGAACCCCAAATATGCTAATGGAAGTTTTCAAAACACATCTTAGAGTCTATCTCCCTTAGGTGTGCTACAGGAGGGCTAGTTGATTTTCTGACTCCACCTTCTTCCAGACCAAGTTTCCTAACCCAGCATTTTTAGGTAAATAGGGCTTTCTCGGCAGATTTTCCTCTCCTTTCTTCCCCAGCTTTCCCTAAGCCAGCTGGTATGCTCCTCCAAGTTCAAAAAAAAAAGGGGGGGGCAGGACCTGAAAATTGAACCCGCACTCATTTTGCCCCGCTGCACCTCCCACCCAAACCCTCCAACTCACAGAGTCAGTCCAAAACTGAAGGGCTAGTGTATTCTTTTACTGCAGGGAGCTCTGGATTTGGGAGTGGGAAGTCTGGGATATTGCAGACTTAGGGTATGTAGGTCTGTGGAACGTCCGCTGTGGTGGTTTAGGGGTCATGGACCTGGAGACCATGCTTCTGGGGAACACAGAAGCCACCACACTACTGACAGTCCAGGGAATGCCTAAGGGGGAAGAGTCCCACCTCTCCACAACTTCTGACCTCGGTGCTAGAAACCTACAATTCTACCTTAGCAAGCATGATTTCTGTCTCTCCAAATCAATGTCCAAACACCTCCTGCCTTGCAAGTTTCCAAAACAGCCCACTGCAGGAAGATTCCAACCCTACTCAGCCACTCTTCTGAGGGCACAATCATGAAGTGCATTCACTCAGATACCATCTTGCCCCACCCATCAGCTATCATCTTTTTTTTTTTTAAAGATTTATTTATTTATTTAATTTCCCCCCCTCCCCTGGTTGTCTGTTCTTGGTGTCTATTTGCTGCGTCTTGTTTCTTTGTCGCTTCTGTTGTCCTCAGCGGCACGGGAAGTGTGGGCGGCGCCATTCCTGGGCAGGCTGCTCTTTCTTTTCACACTGGGCGGCTTTCCTCATGGGCGCACTCCATTTGTTCACCCCAGCTTGTCCTTAAAGGGAAAGTACATCTGCCTCATTATCTAATAAAAGATGAAGAAATGCACATGCTAGCTGTTCTTTAATCCTCCCCTGGTTAGTCATGTATATCACTCTGGTTGCTTAGATACTCCCAACAGTGAACCCAGACACTTGTTCTTGCTGGATTTGGGAAGTATCGGGTCTCAAACCTAATGCCAGGTTGCCTAAGTTTGTTTTTGCATTACTTTTTTCCTCTGGGTAGTAACGCTAGGAAGCATTTCTACCAACTGCAAGGCACAAGGCAGAAAGTACAGTGAAGAGAATGCAGCACATATGCAGAATATGTTGGAAAACCCAGTAACACCCATGCTCACTGACTCCAGGAACTCAGACTGGGTGAAAGCAGCTTCAAATGAGCCTCTACAAACCCTTCACACACCTTCCATCCTGTGCAAGACACCTGGTCATTCTGAGAGAGGTGTGAAGATAAGTCAGCCTGGTTGTTGTCCACAGCCACCTGCTAAGGCCAACAAGGCAATCCTTAGTATTGTCTTAAACTTCTTGAGAATTCCAGGGGTGCCATACTAAAGGAACTTGTCCCATGGCTGCTGGAAATCCTGGTGTACCTGTGCTCCAAGTCACTTTACAGGATGGGAAAGACAGAAAACCCACAGCATGGGCTCAGGGCTCCTGCTCCCACACCATGGCTAGCCGGAACCAGCCCGCCATACCCGAGCTTCCTTCCACTGCTGCCTTCAAGCTTGTCCACTTCTGGCATGGTCACAGGGTGCCCTGGTCCACTGTGGCCTTCACCTCTGTGGAAAGCATCACCTCCAGTATGGCTCCTACACTCCTAGGTTAACAAGAAGCCCAAACCATGGCCAGTGATAAAGTTTTCAGTGTTTGGTACTGTGAAAGTTGGATAGCTCTTTAGGTTAAAAATAAACTTGTATCTTCCCACTTCATTGTAGAAAAAAGAAAATTCTGGTTGGATTTTAAAAGGTGAAAAAACAGCTGTAAGGGTCTTCTAATCATCAAAGCAATGGGGAGAAATCACAAAAAAAATCAACCACTTTGACTATATGTATTAGTCAACTAAAGGGGTACTGATGCAAAGTACCAGAAAGCTGTTGGTATTTACAAAGAGGGTTTATTTTGGGTAGAAGCTTACAGTCACATGATCATAAAGTGTAAGTTACTTCCCTTACCAAAGTCTGTTGCCACATGTTGGAGCAAGATGGCTGCTGGTCTCTGTGAGGATTCAGGCTTCTTCTTCACACTCCATGGTCCCAGCTTCTTCTGGTCTCTGATGTAGACTGGCATAAGGCTTGTCTCTCTATCTGGCACTTTTTACTTTATGGGCTTGGCTTCTCTGGTCTCTCCACAAGGTCAGCTGTAGACCCTCAGGTTATCTCTCTTCCCAGGCCTCTGCCATGTCTATGGAGCCATCTCTATTTCTCTGTGTTCTTCTCCTGTGTGTTTACGTCCCCAGGTTCCAGCATCAAAACTCCAACTACTTCCCTTGCCATGTCTTTTTCTTGCTGAGTCCCTGCCCACCAAGGGGGTGAAGACTCAATATCCTACTGACATGGGCCATTCAAACCCCTGATCATAATTTAATACGTAAAAATGAAACCTATGAAGTTAATACAATCTATCATGCACAGAGGAACAGACCAGTTTACAAACATAATCCAATATCTATGTTTGGAATTCATAAACAATATCAAATGGCTACACTATATAAATATTAAAGATATTTGAATTAAATCAAATAAAATCCAACAGTTTAAAAAATGTAATGCACCATGGAGAGATCACATTATCTTTAACATACCTAACGTAGGATGTTGATTGGCTGAGAGTCACCTCTAGCTAGCAGTGTTATGTCCTCTAGAAGGAAACTTTGTAGGTAAGCCCCTAGACCAGAAGGCCCTTCAGGAACCCAAGGAAGCCCAAGCACCCCACCCAAACTCCTGGGATGATGGAAGGTCAATTCTCCAAAGAAGGAACTTGGTCTCCTGTCAGGCAAAGTTCTGGAATCCAGAGGTTCAGAGTTACTGCCCAGCCCACTTGAGGCCAGTTGGCAAGAAAGAAAGATAACATGCTCTCCATCACTCACACCACTTCCATATGCCCAGTAAATTAAGGACTTAGAAGGGAGCTGGGCTCCTGGTCATTTTGTGGCTTAAGTCACTCCTGGACAGCCCACCAGTGGAACACATATGTGGCTGGAGAACACATAGACCAGGCCTCCAGACAACTGGTGGAGAGGTGGGAGGCACCTTCCTCTCTCACACCTGAAAGCCTGGTGCCAAAGTGGATAGGGCAGCAGGTCAGCCAGCTGGGGGCAGCACTAACAGCAGGGGAACAGGGAAAGGGAAGATCCTCATGGAAGAGACTGGGCTTGTGCTTTCCTCTGATCCTTCTGGGCTGAGTAAGCCCCTAGGGTTCTTATTCTGAGAGGGAGATCCTAAAGGGGAAGAAGGGACTCAAGAACAGAACATGCAATCACCCTACACTGAATGTGAGAGCAAATGGCACTTTATTTTTTTCCCTAAGCTGGAGAAAACCAGCATAATAGAGTATGATATGCAACACGACAGAAAAATGCCCATTTCTTCTCCTTCTAATTAGTTCTAAAACTCTCTTTAATGTAAGAATGATAAGAAAGCAGCAATGCCTGCCTCCCAAACCCTGGATTAGTTACCAGGAGCCTATCATAGCTCAGAATAACCTTCCTTAACAATGCTGGTGGATGTTATCAGAATCTTAGACAGCTCTTCTTTGTAGGGATTTCATGTCTTCAGAACTTTTGCAGAACAAAATGAAATTTTTTTATCACAGAAAAATAAAGAAAATAATATTCATCACCAGTCAACCTCAGTTAATAACATGGCTATCCATTTCCAACAACTAATCAAACTGAAAAATCTGGTTTTCCTTGATTTGTGTCATCAATTTTTCTTCTTTCCTCTTTTTTTTTTTCTTTCACTACTTTATGGATTGAAGCAGAATGTCACTAGTAAAACTGATCCAGATTTAGATGCTACCACAAAACGGAGCTTCTGGGTTTATTGGTATTTCATTATTACCATTTCTCAAGGGAGTTCTTGTTTCACACAGGATGTTGCTTTTAAAACACAAAGCAAGGCTATACTCAGGCAAGACGGCGTCTGAGTGAGTACACCTTATAACCTCTCCTGCAAAGAAGCAGCTGAATAGGGTTGGAATTTTGCTGGACCGGGCTGTTTCAGGCATTTGCAGGGCAGGAGGTGTCTGGATATCAAATTGGTGGCACGGTGAAAAAGAAGATTCGTGTATAATGTAGAATTTTGGGTCTCTTTCATGGAGATTGGGGTTGCTCGCACGAAGATTCCCCCTGGGGTGGGCAGTCCTGGAGACTTTGCTGCACCAGGGAATTCCCAAGACCTGAGAGGGCTATTCGGGGGCTTGCATGGTGGGAGGTGTCTGGAAGTCAATTTGGTGAGACAGAGACGGAGGCATTCTTGCGAGACATGGAATTTTGGGTTTCTGACACAGAGATCAGAGCTTCCAGCTAGAGCCCCTCCCACTAGAGCAGACAGCCCATCTGCGGCATCCCCAAACTGCTTGTAGTACAGCGATGCCCCCAGCAGGCTGTTTCAGGGGCTTGCAGGGTGGGAGGTGTCTGGAGGCCAATTAGACAAAGATGGAGATTTTTGCAAGATGTGGAATTTTGGATTTCTGACATGGAGCTCAGAGCTTCCGGCTAGAGCCCCTTCTTGTAGGGCTGGTGGCCCATCTGCGGCAGTCCCTGAATTGTCTATAGTACAGTGGCATCCCCAGCAGGCTGTTTCAGGGGCTTGCATGGCAGGAGGTATCCTGAAGTCAACTTGGTGAGACAGTGACAGAAGAGACTCTTGTGAGAGGGGGAATTTTGGGTTTCTGACAGGAGGTCAGAGTTTGTGGGTGTGACCACTCCCCATAGGGCTGGTGCCCAGCTGCAGGGATCCCTGAAGGCTGTGTTGCACTGTGGTGCTCCCAGGCTCCCTGTTAACTGGATTCGTGGTTCCCAGGTCTGTGCCCCCTAAACCCTGGTGGCTCACACCCCAGAGACTCACACCTCTTGAGTCTGCAATAATACAGACTTCCTATCCCTGAATCCTCCATGCCCTGAGGGCCATCAGAGGTCCTTGACTGTCCTAGCCCTCAGCGTTTGTGGGTATTTTTTTTTCCTTTTTTCCCTTTTTTCTTTTTTTTAATTGTCTTGGTTGCTAATATTGCATTATCTCCTGGTCTTTTCTCCCATTGTATCCTCCAAGGTCCTTTTTTGTTTATTGGGTTTTTTTTCTTTCTTCTTTTCTTTTTCTTGCTTGTTTCCCTCTCTTTTCTTTGCCCACCCCCCTTTTTTCCTTCTCTTTTTTTCTTTTCTCTCTTTTCCTTCCTATTTTATATTATTTTATTTACACAATAGGTGCTACAGGGAGCGCCTCACATTTGCTGTGTTTCCTCATCCTCCATTTACTCAGTTCTGTGTGAATTGATTTTGGCCACCTACACTAACCCCTTTCCCCCACATCTTTCTATCCTCCACCATCTACTGTTTCTCTTACATTCCACCTCCATTTCTTTGGTCCCCAACTTGTCTAACTTTTATTTTCTAATACCTTTGTTCTGTTTTCTGTCTTTTATCCACTCTTGATACTATTGTCTTTCTTTTCTCTTTCCCTCTCCCATGAAAACACTGGCCTTTTAATTCATACTATATTCCCCCCATAATCAGTTGACTGTCTCATTATAGGTACTTTAATTACTGTTATAACTCTACACAACTTACATGAATCTAATATCCATTCTCCCAGATCTCATATTGTTGCTCTGTTAACATTTATTACCAATACTACTTTAAACATTTTCTTCTCTTACACAATTTCCTTTCCCTGGCCCTAATATTTTCCTTCAAAGTGAACTCATCCAGCAACAAGAAATTAGAATAAGAAGAACAAAGTTACAAAGAGAAGATATGACCCTTATGCAAGAACATCAACTAATTAATCCCCTAGACTAGACAAAGAAACTAAGGATGATTAAACTCATGAAGATAAAACGATGGCCAGACAGCGAAAAAAAGCTACAAACCAAAAGAATAATCAGGAAAACATGCTGAATCCAATGAACAAATTAAAAACCAGGAAGGGGCAGAACATTGGACAAGTAATTAAAGATATTAAAGATCTCAGAACATATATTAGAGACCAACTTAATGAAGTAAAGGAAGAGTTTAAAAATATGAAGAAAGCACTTGGAGAGGAAATTGCAGACATACACAAAAAGATAACAGATATGATGGGAATGAACACCACAGTTCAAGAAATCAAAAATACACTTGCAGCAAATAGCAGCAGATTAGAAGAGGCAGAGGAGAGAATTAGCAACATGGAAGGCAGTACATCGGAAATCAAACAGGTATTAGAATTCATTGATAAAAAGATAGAAAAAATCCAGCTAGGACTTAGGGACCTGAATGACAATGCAGAATGCACAAACATACGTATTATAGGCATCCCAGAAGGAGTAGAGAAGGGGGAGGGGTCAGAAGGGGTGTTGCAGGAAATAATGACTGAAAATTTCCCAAATCTACTGAGAGAGACAGATGTACATGTCCAGGAAGTACAATGCACCCCAAACATCATAAATCCCAACAGGCCCACCCCAGGACATATACTTGTCATATTATCCAATGCTCAAGACAAAGAGAAAATTCTAAAAGCAGTAACAGAAAAGAAAACGATCACATACAAGGAGGGTCCATAAGATTAAGTGCTGATTTCTCATCTGAAACCATGGAGGCAAGAAGGCAGTGGTATTCTATAGTCAACGTACTAAAAGAAACAATTCCAACCCAGAATACTCTACCAAGCTAAACTAGCATTCAAAAATGATGGAGAGTTCAAAATATTCACAGATAAACAGAAATTGAAAGAGTATGCCAACAAGAAACCTCCCCTTCAAGAAATACTAAAGGGAGCGCTGCAGGAAGAAAGGGAAAAACAGGAGAGACAGAGTTTGAGGAGAGTGTAAGAGCAACAAAAAAGACAAAAAGAGAAGGAAAAAAAACAAACAAAATATGACAAACAAAAGTCCAATCAAAATATGGCTAACATAAATAATTCCTTGAAAGTAATAACACTGAATGTCAATGGATTAAGCTCACCTATCAAAAGATTCAGACTGAGACATTGGATAAGGAAATATGACCCATCTATATGCTGTCTACAAGAAATACATCTTAGACCCAGGGATTCATGGAGGCTGAAAGTGAATAGTTGGAAAACAATCTTACAAGCAAACAATAACCAAAAAAAAAAAAAAAAGGCAGCAGTAGCTATATTTTTATCAGAAAAAATGGACTTTAATTGCAAAACAATTGTGAGAGACAAAGAAGGATACTACATATTAGTGAAAGGGACAATGTCTCAAGAAGAACAAACAATCATAAATATTTATGCTCCTAACAAGGGCGCCTCCAAATACGTGAGGCAAACACTGGAAAAACTAAGAGAAAGAATAGATGCCTCTACGACTATAATGGGAGATTTTAATACACCACTATCAACTTTGGACAGAACATTTCAAAACAGAATCACTAAAGAAACAAAATATTTGAACAGTATATTAGAGGAGCTGGATCTAATAGACATATACAGATCATTACACCAGAATACGGCAGGATATACATTTTTCTCAAGGGCACATGGATCATTCTCCAAGACAGACCATACGCTAGGCCACAAAGAAAGGCTTAATGAATTCAGAAAGATTGAAATCATACAAAATAATATCTCTGACCACAGTGGAGTGAAGCTGGAAATCTTCAAGGGCCAGAGGCCCAGATTTCACACCAAGATATGGAAATTAAACAGCACACTTAGAAAAACAGTGGGTAAAAGAGGAAATCTCAAAAGAAATTAATATCTACCTTGAAACTAATGATAATGATAACACAACATACCAAAATTTATGGGATGCAGCAAAAGCAGTACTGACGGAAATTTATAGCCATAAATTCATACATCAAAAAAGAAGAAAGAGCAATAATTAAAGAACTAACTGCACATTTGGAGGAATTAGGAATAAAACAACAAAGTAACCCCATAGGAAGAAGAAAGAAAGAAAGAACAAAGATAAGAGCAGAAATAAATGAAATAGAAAATAAGAAAGCACTTGAATAGATAAACAAGACCAAGAGCTGGTTCTTTGAGAAGATGAATAAAAATGACAAACCCTTAGCTACACTAACAAAGAAAAAAATAGAAAATATGCAAATACACAAAATAAGAAATGAGAAAGGAGATATCACCCCTGACCCCACAGAAATAAAGACTATCATAAGAGGATACTTTGAAAAAGTATGTTCCAACAAAAATGACAATTCAGAGGAAATGGAGAAATTCATAGAAACACATAAGCAGCCTATACTGATGAAAGAAGAAATTACTGATCTCAACAAACCAATCACAAGTAAAGAGATAGAATCAGTCATTAAAAACCTCCCAACTAAGAAGAGCCCAGGGCCAGACGGCTTCACAGGTGAATTCTACAAAACATTCCGGAAAGAACTAACACCAATCTTGCTAAAACTCTTCCAAAAAACTGAAAAAGAAGAAACATTTTCAAACTCATTCAATGATGCCAACAATACCCTAGTACCAAAGCCAAACAAAGACACCACAATAAAGGAAAATTACAGACCAATTTCTCTAATGAACTTAGATGCAAAAATACTTAACAAATACTTGCTAACCATATTCAACAAAACATTAAACTAATTATACACCATGACCAATTGGGATTCATTCCAGGTATGCAAGGATGGTTCAACATAAGAAAATCCATCAATGTAATACACCATATAAACAGATTGAATGAAAAAAAATGACATGATTATATTTATAGATGCAGAAAAAGCATTTGACAAAATACAGCACACGTTCATGATAAAAACACTGCAAAAGATTGGAATACAAGGAAATTTTTTGAACATGATAAAGAGTATATATGAAAAACCCACAGCCAACATCGTTTACAATGGTGAAATCCTAAAATTCTTCCTCTAAGATCAGGAACAAGACAAGGATGTCCACTATCATATCTTCTATTAAACATTGTCTTAGAAGTACTTGCTCAAGGACTGAGGCAAGAACCAGATATAAAAGGCATTCAAATTGGAAATGAAGAAGTCAAAATTTCATTATTTGCAGATGACATGATCTTATACATAGAAAACCCCAAGAGGTCTACAACAAAGCTTCTAGAACTCATAAATGAGTTTAGTAAAGTCACAGGTTATAATATCAAAGCACAAAAATCAGTAGCATTTCTGTACACCAATAATGAGCAAGCTCAGGAGGAAATCAAGAAACAAATACCATTCACAATAGTAAAGAAAAAAATCAAATACCTAGGAATAAACTTAACTAAAGAGGTAAAGAACTTATACACAGAGAACTACACAAGATTGTTCAAGGAAATCAAAGAAGACCTAAATAAATGGAAGAATATTCCCTGTTCATGGATAGGAAGACTAAATATTATTAAGATGTCTATCCCACCAAAACTGATCTACACATTCAATGCAATCCTAATAAAAATCAACACAGCATTCTTTAAGGAACCAGAAAAACTAACTGTGAAATTTATTTGGAAAGGAAAGAGGCCCGGAATAGCCAAAGACATATTGAAAAAGAAAAATGAAATTGGAGGAATCACACTACCTGACTTCAAAACATACTACAAAGCTACAGTAGTGAAAACAGCATGGTATTGGCATAAGGAGAGACACACAGACCAATGGAACCGAACTGAAAGTTCTGACATAGATTCTCATATATATAGCCATATAATATTTGATAAAGCCACCATACACTCTTAACTGGGAGACAATGGCCTATTCAACAAATGGTGCCTGGAGAACTGGATATCCATATGTAAAAGAATGAAAGAGGATTACCATCTCACACCTTATACAAAGATCAACTCAAGATGGATCAAACACCTAAATATAAGTGTCAATTAATAGGAAATGGATTCATGAACTTCACACCAAAAGCACGCACAGCAAAAGAACAAATAGATAAATGGGACTTCCTCAAAATTAAAGCCTTCTGGACCTCAAAGGAGTTTGTCAAGAAAGTAAAAAGGGAGCCTACACAATGGGAGAAAATATTTGGTAACCATATATCAGATAGGAGACTTATAACTTGCATATATAAAGATATCCTATATCTTGAAAATAAAAAGATAAACAACCCATTTAAAAAATGGGGGAAAGGTTTAAACAGACACTTCTCCAAAGAAGAAATACAAATGGCTAAAAAGGACATGAAAAAATGCTCCAAATCTTTAGCTATCAGGGAAATGCAAATCAAAACTACAATGAGATCCCATCTTACTCCCATAAGATTGGCAGCTATGAAAAAAACAGAAGAATACAAATGCTGGAGAGGATATGGAGGAATGTGAACACTCATCCACTGCTGGTAGGAATGCAGAAGGATCCAACCATTCTGGAGGACATTTTGGCTGTTGCTCAAAACTAACCATAGATTTGCCATATGACCCAGCAGTTCCACTGCTGGGTATATACCCAGCAGAACTGAAAACAAGGACAGAAACCGATAGATGCACACCAATGTTCATAGCAGCATTGTTCACTATTGCCAAAAGTTGGAATCAACCCAAATGCCCATCAACAGATGAATGGACCAATAAAATGTAGTATATACATACAAAGGAATACTACTTGGCTTTAAGAACAAATACACTACAAACACATGTGATAACATGGATGAATCTTGAGAACCTTATGTTGAGTGAAGCAACCCAGGCATTGAAGGACAAATACTACATGACATTAATGATATGAAATAAGTAAACACAAGGTGCCTTAGAGAGCTAGAAACTGGATGATAGGCTTACAGGAAATCGTGGTGTAGAGGAAGGATGTAAGCTGACATCTACATGGGTGAAATCTGTGATAAGCTGGAGGTAAATATGTGTACCCAGAAGGGATAAAATTGGGGCATAGGGTTACCTCTGGGTGGGGCTTTGTGGGCTTTAGGGGGGCTAGGGATAGGCAAATGGGTAATATTGCCAAGAAATTGGGGGGAGGTTGGGGCAACATACGAACATAGGAGATTTTCTGGTATTTGGTTGAGAGTATAATGCTGAGAAAACCTTTCAAAAATATAATAAGTAAAGTTACCTGTTTAACATCCTTAAAGGGGATAATCTGATGCAGGACAGACTCCTAGGGAATATGTGAATTCTCATTTTGCCAGAGAGGGTTATATCATTGGGTCGAGACCCATATAATGTGAGTGAAGGTATACCCACATCCTGGGGAGGAATGATGCCATCAAATAGAGGGAACTGTATCTCTCAAGAGAAATGGTGGCTCCCAGGGCATTAGGGCAGTTGAGCATGTCAAGCCCTCAACACTGTTGCAAGTATCTCTGAATATGGCTCTTCAAGAAATGAAGATGGACTGTCATTGTAGGCCCTAAGGGGAGGGGGAAATAGGTATTGAATAGATGGAACCAACATAACTGTGAGGGCAATAGAAGTGTTTCATAAGAGTACATAAGGATGGATATAAGACATGTAAAATTACACCAAAAATACATAGGGGCTGATAGGATAAAATGTAACTCATAATGTAAAACATAGGATAACTAAAAATTTAGAAAATCCTATAGCCTAAAGTATACACCACAATGTAAACACAAATGTTACCTTGTTTGAAAGCTATTGTCTCAATGTCTGTACATCAGTTTCAGTAAATATAGCATGACTATGTTAAAAGATTATTGCTGTGAAAGGAAAAAGGTTTTATGTTGGATATGTGGGAGTACTGTATATTGTATATATGAATTACTGTGATCTAAAACTCTTGTGAAGATAAGTTTAATAATGAGATAAAAGAAAAGAAAAAGATAGGATGTTGAATTTTTCCAAATTAGTATGTACTCTATATCTAGCCTTTAAACTCATTGCTATATTCCATTTTACTATTAAGGGAACCTGGCAATATATTGGGCTTCACTTTTCAGGAAGTTTTGGATCACAGAGTAGTTCAACAATGGCAGCAGAGGAATACTGGTGTGGTATGTTATTGACAGGGACATATGGTTGACAGGGAGTTCTACAGGGCATATATGTTTGGTTATTTTCTTAGTGGAAACATTTAAAAATAACAACTGAGGGAGAGCTGAATTCCTAACCAGGGAGCTCTATCACAGTCCCTAAGGGAACAGCAAAAATCCCCCAAGTGCAATGGCAAAGACAAAAAAGGAATGAAGTTCCAACAATGAGCCCCTAATACTAATGACTATGCTTGTGAGTCTGTGCACCTGAAATAAGAGCAAGGCCTAAAGCCGTAGTGTGCCTAAGACTTACCTCCTGAGAGCCTCCGTGTTGCTCAAATATGGCAAGTCTCGAAGCTAAACTCAGCATGTAAATGCATTGCCTCCCCCCCCCGCCAGCATGGGACATGACTCCTGGGGATGAGCCTCCCTGGTGCTGAGGGATCACTACCAAGTACCAGCTGATGACGTAACTAGACAATGACCTTGAATAAATGGTTCAACTCAGACCAGCAGAATATCCCTGTCTACATATAATAACAGGAGTTAAAAACGCTTTTTGACCTAAATCAAGGGGGAAATGGAAAGGACAAATGAGTTTATATGGCTATGAGTCTCTAAAAAAGAGCCTGGAGGTTATCAGAGGGTTTGCCATTATGCACACCTGAGCAGAGTCTCAGAGACAGATAAAGTAGATACAACCACAGGTATTGGTTCTTCTGAGGGCTACAGAGACCCACAGGTCTTATGGTCATGGCAGATGGAGTTCAGTGCCATGTCAGTTGGCCCTTCTTTGGAGTTTGTGTTTCTGTGTGATAGACCTGGACTCAGATGTGATCTCTTTTCACAAGCCTTTCCTGTTACTTTATCAGAATTGTAGTTGGTGCGGTGGTTTAAGATATTTCTAGGGCATCTGAATCTCTGGACTGACCACGCGATTGTCAGGCCCTGAGCCTTAACAGACTTCAGCTCCTACACTCTGGTTTATTGGACTTACCCCAGTCAGATAACATGGAGTTGAAGAAGGTCAACCACCACACCATGGAGCCTAGAGTGCCTACAACTGAAAGCAGGAGGAATGCATCCAGCATCCATGTGGAGTCTGAGCCCCCTGTTGACATAGATGTGGAATGGACACAACCAATCTAAGGTCCACAGGATGGAGGGATAGAATATGGATTAGAGTGGATTTACTGATATTCTATTCATGAACTATTGTGGTTAGTATTCAAAGAAAATGTGGCATTGGTGTGGAAAAAGTGGCCATGGTGGCTGCTGGGTGTGGGGAATGGGAGGAAGAGATGAGATGTGGAGGCATTTTGGGGACTTGGAGTTGTCCTGGGTGGTGCTGCAGGGACAATTACTGGACATTGTAGATCTTCCTATGGCCCACTGGATGGAACGTGGGAGAGTGTGGGCTATGATGTGGACCATTGACCATGATGTGTAGCGATGCTCAGAGATGTATTCACCAAATGCAATGAATGTGTCATGATGATGGAGGAGAATGTTGCTATGGGGGGAGTAGTGGGGTTAGGGGGATGGGGGGTACATGCAGACCTCATATTTTTTTAATGTAATATTTTAAAAAATGAATTAAAAAAAATAAAAACACAAAGCAAAACAAACTCCATTTACCTTTCTCTCTTGATATCCATTTGGCCCTTTGTGTTTTGAGTATTGTTGAAATTGAGTGTTTCCTGATACTGGTTTGGCCCTTGTTGTGTACCATCAGTTTTCCCTCAGGAAATAGCTGAGGTGTGAACAAAGTGCAGGGTGACACAGAAGGAGGGTTGCTGATGTTGGTGGTGCTGGGGGTAGGAAACAGACGTGACAGTGGAGGAGACCTTGGTACTGCAGATAGAGCTGCTGGCTGAGAAAGGGCACTTGGTAGGAGAAGCAAGGGCTTTCCAGCAGTGGGAAATGCAGCCAGAGACCCAACCCTGGAGGGCACTTCAGGATCAGCTGAGTGGTAGATGGCACCAATAGCCAATTCTCCTCCACTCCCGGCCACCCACAGGAGTAACCGTCCCTGCTCCTCTCCTAGGTGCTTGCATGTGACCAAGGAGCCATGTGTGACTCTTCAGGCAGAAGCATGTAAGTACCTATGGCCAGGAGCTCCAAAGACTTCACACTGAAAGGACAACAGCCTGACTGGTGACCCGCCCTCCACCTGGGTTCCTGAGACTGGACTGAGCAGAGCCTCCCTGCCACATACACACACACACACACACACACCTTGGCATGGGAAGTCTATCTTTACTTTTAGCCACTGTCTCAGTTTGCCAGGGCTCGTCTGACAATGCCCCAGAACTGCTTATTTAAGCCCCCAGGTTGACAGTTCTATCATGTGCCTCTCTGACAGTGATCAGATCAGGAAAGAAAAGCTTGCCCCTGTGGACCCAGTCCTTAGCAAAAGGGCACTGACCATCACTAGCCAAAGACAATTAGTCTATGGGGTGCAGCAGTGCTCCAAAATGTATTCACCAAATCGAATGAATGTGCCACACTAATGAAAGAGGTTGTTGATGAGGGAGGAGTGGAGTGAGGGGGGTGGGGGTTTATGGGAACCTCTTATATTTTTTTAATGTAACATTTTTTGTGATCTATGTATCTTTAAAAAATACAACTAAAAAATTGATGGGAGTGGGGAGTGGAGTATATGGGAACCTCTTATGTTTTTTAATGTAACTTTTTGTGTGATCTATTAACTTTAAAAAAAGATAATTTAAAGATTAAAAATTAAAAACCAAACAGTAATTAGAGCTCCACTGACCCAGGGCTTACTGTGAGCCACTGTATGCATGCTAATTACATTCATTCTCATAAGTGGTCCTTGTGGTCAGTTCTGTTTGATCTGTCCTAGAATGGCAAAGTGAGACAGAGAGGCTGTGACTTGTGAAGGCTCCATAGCTAGTCACCGTAGCGCTTATACTTCCACCCGGGACTCCTCAGCCTGGGCTGCTAACCAACACACTGACTACTGTTAACTGTGCTCCAAGGAAATTGACTTAGGAAGTAATTTGATCAGCTTTGTTAGGGGCTGAACGTACCTGCAATGAATTTTGGGGCAGTTTGGTCCTTCAGCAAACCTGTAGTACAGAATTCACCCTCTTTATGATCAATGATCCCAAGGTTGGAGAAACTTCACCTGGAGCCCTGGAGTTGATCAAATACCAGTGCCCATAATCCCAATACCATGGTGTGAACATTGGTACAAATGGACTTTGAAATGCCTTTTGCTGTTCTTGTTGCTTTTAAGGCTCTTTTCTTTAGATTTTAATTAATATTTATTTCAGTTGCATAATTTCCTTTTGGCATACACAAAGCTCCAGGACTTGAATTTGCCTGTAACCCCAGCTAATCAAAACGGCCATGAAATGCTTTAAACACATAAAATCCCATTTGAATGAATGTATTCTAAAGACAATTCCCATTTTCCAGGCGGCAGTAAGGCATTAGAGCAGGAGTCAGTGACTTTCTCTGTGAAGGGCCAGGTGGGAACTCTCCTGTCCCAGGGGCTCTGTCACTATCACTCAACCACGACATCCTACACAGGGAGGATAGAAAAATGAATGGGTGTGGCTATGTTCTAATAAAACTTTATCAAAACTGGCTGGGGGCCAGATTTGGCCCACAGGCCTTAGTGTGCCGACAGTGTCATATAGAAAGGCGTGCTTATGGCTCATTCTTGATTTACCTCCAAGGGGCAGAGCCCCAGTCACTTCCTACCTCCAGGCCCCTCTCCAGCCCTTGTTCAGTCAGCCCTGGAAGGTGGGACTGCTTATCAGACCGGCAAATTCAAGAAGGAGATACTGAGTCTTCAGGCTCACTCTGCCCTTCTTTGTCTTGGGCCTGGCCCACAGGGGGCAGGGGTTCTGCTCTGCTCTTCACCACATTCGAGCTTCAGAAACCACAAGCCCCACTGTGCAGTCCTCAACAGTACTTTCCATCAGTGACACCCTATCAAGGAGCAATCTACAATCCACCTTAGGGTGCTATGGAAAGGGACTCCTCAAAGGTACAAACAAAACGGTGTAGCATGAACTCTCTTTGTTATTCTGAGAATCCAGATGAATTTTATATTCTCTCAATAAAGAAGCATTGAACAACTTCAGACACCAAGAGTCCTGGCTTTTTCACTATTATCACATGATGGCCATCAACTCACTGGCAGTATCATAGGTACCGTAGACTCAAAATGTAAACCCCATTTAATAAGTGAAACTATTTACAGTTGTTCAAAACCTACTGCTCACAGGAAGAAAATATATGAAGTGTGTGTTGGCAGAAGGTCGGGAGCCCTTCCGTTCCACCCCTCTCCGTTTCAATGGCCAGCAGAGACAGGTACCTTGTCAGATGGCCCCAGAAGTCCCCTTCCTTCCTTCCTTCCTTCCTTCCTTCCTTCCTTCCTTCCTTCCTTCCTTCCTTCCTTCCTTCCTTCCTCCATCCAGTCCTTCCACATGCTAGAAGCCAGGCAGAGGGGTACCTCGGATTCAAGAGACATCCCGGGGGGCAGACTGAGGGCCATAGTTGCTTCAACTGGAAACTACGCTTCTATGTGTGAAGTGAAGCTCATGAGACTCAAGAGGCCTCCCACTAGGACTCCAGCAAGAGTTGACCAGAACTGGGGACTCACCTGGGCACCACTAATACTGGGTGGCTAGGAGAAGAGGAAGGAGGCATTTTTTGGAATTATTTTCCACATCATTAACTTCCTTTCCAAGGGAATCTGTGTTCCACCTTATGGGTTGAGCTGTGTGCCCCAAAAAGATACCTTGAAGTCCTAATCCCAGGTACCTGGGAACATGAACTTTTTGCAAAAGCATTACTGCAAGCAGAATCATTTAAACTGAATGAGGCCGACTGCAGTGGGTGGACCTTTAGTCCAGGATGGCTGGTGTCTTTAGAAGGGGGGTGTGGGCACAGATAGAAGGGGAGTGAGCCATGGGAAGAGAGACAGAGCAGGCCATAGGTTGACTGAGGAGACACGGAAAACCGAAGGCTTGCTGGCCAAGGGAGAGGTGCCCCAGAGGCCAGGACTGACCCACCAGAACGGCCCACGCACTTGAGGCTTCAGCCTGCAGGGCTGAGAGAGCAGTTCCTGGTGTTTTTAGCCACCTAGTTCATGGCACTTGTGACAGCAGCCTGAGAAAAGTGAGGTGTCCCTCTTCTGGCAGTCCCATCCCTCCAGGAGGGCTGAGGGATAGCCCTGGTGCCCAGCTGTCCGCCAGGCTGAGGGTCCTCAACCAAGGCTTTTATCTAATCAGATGCCTTGAGGAACGCCCTGGGGAGGGACAGAAACAATGTTGAAAAGAAAGGAATGGGTGGCCTGGACAACTCTCAATACGCTTCTCTTCCTTCCTTCCTTCTGCCCTCTCTTGGGTGCTTCGGGTGCTTAGACCCCAGAGCTCTTCCCACCACGCACATCTTCCCAGAGGGGCCGGGCCAGACGGTGCAGACCTATTCCTGGTTCTTGGCGGGTGGGAAGGCGGCCCGAGGGTTCCCAGGACCCAGGACCGTCCATCAGCCTGGCTGCTTATTCACAGCCCCGGGAACCACCGCACATACTGCTCAGGGGGCCGCATCCTGCACACTGGATAGCCTCGGGGCTCCCTTTCTAGACTCTTCGAGCACCCCCGGATTGCCGCGGGGCCCCTCCAGCTCTGGGGGGGGGGGGGGAGGGGTGCATCTGTGTCTCACAGTAATAGAAGCTCTGCTCTTCAGGGTCCAGGTGCCTGTCCCAACGACCCCGCGGAGCAGTCCCTGCCCCCTCCACTCCCGGGTGCCCCATGGAGTCTTCCTCCTTGGTGAGCAATCCCCGCCCCCCTCCCGTCACTTGACCTTCCCGGTAGACCTTTCCCAGTATGATGTCCTGCTCACACCCCCACAGAAGCATCCCCCACCCTGCCCGGGCCCCGCCCCCACCCCCTGCCTGGTCCCCAGACCCCTTCCACGCGGTGCCGCTGGGTGTCCAGTCCCCACTCCGGGTGGCACAGCCCCGCCCCAGCCACTCCCTGGCAGGGGAGCCCTGCCCCCAGCACCGCCTCACCCCCCCCCCGCTCGATGCCGCCCCTCCCGTCTCACCCTGGCCTGGCGGGAGAAGTCGCTGTGCTCCTCGGGGTCCAGGCGCCGCGGCGGGAAGTAGCTGAAGGCGGACAGCGCCGAGGTGGGCGGCGGCCGGGGCTTGCCTCGCAGCGTGGCGGCGGCGATCTCCTCGTCCCCCAGGCCGCCCCCATCCAGCTTCTCCGCCCAGGCCAGGTCGGTCCCACCCGGCCGGGGGCCCCGCCTGAGTCCGCCTGCCTGGCTGCCCGGCGCCCGCGTTCGGCAGTTGCCGGGAAACCGCGGCCTCGCGTCACAAAGTTGGGCGGGGAGCGGAGGGCTGGGGCGCAGGGCCAGGGGCGCAGGGCCGAGGGCGCAGCCGGGCTGGGGATGGGACCGTGCCCTCCCGTCTCCCTGCGGGTCCCTGGAGCGCCCACTTGGGACGCGAGGAGCCGCGTCTGCTGGACTGGGGGCCTGCGCAGGCTTGCCCTTGCCCTTGCCCTTGAGCTCGAGGGGGGTCCCAAACGGGCTGTCTGGAAGAAGTGCAGGCCACCCGCGCGCTGCATCTGAAACCCTCCAGGAGCCGCGGAACACTAGTGGAAGAAAAAGGTGGAATTCATTGCCATCGTATATTAACTCAGTGTGTCCGCAGCAGCATCGTGTCAACGTGCAACGAATCAATTTTCAGCGCCTCGGTCATCATGAGGGGTCACCGCTCATGGTACTGGCAGGTGCGGGTGTGCAGCGGCACGAATCGAATCCAGCCAAGTAATATCTGGGAAAACTGAGCTGTTCCGCAGCGCTCTGCTGTTTCTTGAGTCAAATGCTGGTTCAAGAGGTGCGTTCCTTTTGTCGAAAATTCACTTAATTCTAAAGCCTCGAATGTGTGTGTGTGTATCAGTAAAAAGGAAAAGGGGAACAAAACTGGCCTTGGGAATACTTTAATCAGGGGGGCTCTAGGAAGACCGGCTTGAAACATAAATGATAATGAGGAGCCAGACTTGTGAAATCTGGGGAACAGTTGGTCATTCCAGGCAGAGGGAAGAGCATCTGTGGTGGCCCTGAGGCCGAGCCCATTGATGTGCAGGCGGCAGAAAGGGAGGACAAGGACGGTGCAGCTTTCAGAAGGGGTAGGCAGCAGGGAGTGCAGGTGGACAGGCAAGCAGGGGAGGGGTCGCTCTCAGGCCGGGACCAAGGAGCACCCCTCCCAGGGGGCTTCTTGCCTGCAGGTCCTTGCTGCAGGCAGAGGTTTTAGAGATTTTTCAGTACCATGTCCTTGATGCTAATTAACAAAAACAGTAACCACACATTCACAGTGGCACCCCTAGAAGTAGAGGACCATAGAAGTATGGTACCCCTAGAAGTACAGCACACTAGCAGTAGGGGACCCTAGAATTATGGCACCCCTAGAAGTATGACCCAGCAACCCAGTCTGTGCTTCTCCTACCCCTCCTTACATGTACCCTCACCAAAAGCTGTGTCAATAAAATCTGACTGGAAAAGAAAGCACCCTAGCACCTCTATGAGAAGCGACGATAGCACCTGCCATTGACTAAGCATTCCCTTCACTGTTTGCTAGGTGCTGCCCTAAGCAATTCCATGGCATGTTTCATTGACTATCCTCCACTATTTAGACTACACTTATTTGAAATTTTGGGGATATCTCAGCCTCCAGAGGTGCTCAGTTCACCAATGAGCCAAAATCTCCTCTGGATTTGTGGCCCAAGCCCTTGTGGTGGTGTAGCATTTTTGGAGGGAACTGACTGCTCTTCTTCCCCAGGACTATCTCAACTACACTGATTTCTGCTTCTCCCTAGTTTTCCTTCCATCTGACAAGCATTCCCCAAGTTCCTTATGCACCAGCCTACGAAGGCTTGGAAGGCAGCAACTTTAGGACCACACACTCCACAGGCACCTCTCCCAGCAGCACCATCCCTCTGCCTCCAGGCCTGGCTCAGGCAAAGTGCTTCTTCACTGGGAGGAAGGTAAGCAGTGCAAGAGAAACTGCTCCCCTTTTGCTCAGCCGGAATGGTCACTGTACCCTTCTGCAGCTACTGCTCTGCCCAGCAATTACAGGATCCAGGGACCATCCAGAGTTTCATGGGTGGCCAATAAATCTAAGCTTTGCTGCCCCCTACTGACCGGAGAATACCTCCATTGCTTAAGAGGTGATGCTCACAAGTACAGCTCTTTTAATCATTTTCCTTTCTCTGCTTTAATTTTGAAGACTAATGGCAAGAAGATGCTGTGTTCAAAATTATCTTCAAATGCATGGCTCCAACACTTCCAACAGGGACACTGGGAAATGTTTTGCTAATCTCTAACCATTTATGTGAATGTCACCTCAAATTCTTCAGGGTCATCATCAGAGACCAGTGCTACGCAGTGAATACTAAAATGGTTTGAATCTTGGTTTCACTTGCTACTAGATGTCACCTGCTTTGTCTAACACCACTACAGGGTTGGGGGGCAGACTATATGAGGAAATTCAGATGGTCCCAGCATTATCGCCCATTTGGCTTGTGTCTATAGAAACATTAGAATTAGATATACATGAGGATTCGGGTCTTAAGGACTGGACTTTGAAATCTAACAACTTGTCAAATCCCTCCCCTTGTAGTGGGATGGTTAGTGAAAGCAGCAGTCATGTACTCAGTAGCTTAAATTTTTCATAACAAGCACATACATTCTTGCAGGATGAAACATTTTAAGCAGTTGCAGAGGGAGCGCCAGCCCCGTGGCCTGACTTTGCTTCATGCTTTGCACAGTGTGCTGCAGCCGGCACCATGTCTCAGATGCTCCCCATCCACGGCAGCCTGCAACTCAGGAACCCACCCAAGGGCCTCCTCTCACTCCCTGGGTTGGCCTGAAGTCTCCTGCACTCCCGCAGAGGTTTGCAGAATGCAGGCTGCACATCACTGGAATGTGGGCTCACTTATCTCTTTGTCCCACACAACTGCTAAGGCAAGCACAGGGGGTCTTTTCTCCTTTACCCTGGAGCACTTAGCACAACACCTGCAAGTGGGAATCCCTTATATGATAGATGTGTGAAGTGGGCAGGGGGAGGCCAGATGAGGCAAGGGCTCCATGGAGGAGGGAACTGAAAGAGCAATGCAGGAAAAGGCCATGATGGACGAGGACCTGAGTGGAGAGGATGGAGGAATGTTCTAGGCTGCACATTTTCTTCATAGTATTCACAACCACATTACCAATGTGCATGGCAATGTAGTCAGGTCTCCCCTCTTTAAACTCTAAACTCAGGGTTTACTTTCATACCAAGGGTGAGCTGAGAAACAAGGAGGATTGCCTAGAGTTGTGGGTTGGTGGGGGAGGGCTGCAAGGTGAGGCAGAGAAGGACAAGAGAACTCACAGAAGGCAGACGTGACACTGGGCTTGGTCTCGGTAGCAAAGAGGGACTGTGGAAGGGTTTCTGAGGCATCCAGAACAGGGCTCAGACCCAAAGCCATGAACTGCATGAACTGTAAGTAAGTACCACTAAGAACTGTAAATGAGACCACTTCACATGTTTCCAAGATGTGAGAGTCCTTTCAGCCTGGCCCCCAGGTGAGTGGCAATTCACTTGGGCATATGAACACATCCAAATCGATTGTATCTCTCTCCCGGTCAATCTTTAATTTGCTTCTATATGTCTCATTCCTTCTCTGCAAAGAAGCATAAAATTTTAAAGGGAACTTAGAGCTCTAGAACTCATAGAGTTTCAATAACCTATGCTAAAGATAAAAAAAAAAAACCTTAAAAAGTAAAGATAAAGAGATCTAAAAAGCTACATGTGATGGTTAATCACCATCCAGTTGGTGCCGAGTCATTGGATGATGCAAGCCCTGGCCTGCCACTGTGAGGACATTCTGTTGGTGACTTTAGCTTATTAGGCAGTTGGTTGCATCTAAGGCTGGTTACATCCACAAACAAGGGTGACTGCCTTCAGCAAGGAGGGGAGTCCCATCACCCCAGCAGCTGGAGGTCTTAAAGCAACACCAAGTCTCTCAGCAGTCACAACTCCTTTCTCTACTTCTCCAGCTTCTCCCGAGGAAGTCATCTCCTGTGCTGTTTCCAATGCATGGCCTGCCCTAGGAAATCTGAACTTGCCTATCCCTAGGGTCACTAAGCCAATTCTACTAACAAATCCCTTCCTATTTACATATGGCCCCATATCCTATTGGCTGTTTCTTCAGAGAACCCTAATACTGGTAGAAATGCAGATATTACTAGCTAATATGTCCTGTGATTACTTTGTGGTGGGCCTTTTGCTAAATGTTTTTATGTGTATTAACTCATTTCATCCTTATTTTCTGATTAGCCATTTGGAAATGAGGCCCAAGGTTATACAATTTGCAAGAGAGGTTGAAATCAATCCCACGTGCCTGACTCCTGAACACAGATTCTCAGTCCTCTGCTGCATCGCTGCTCAGACCAGGTTCAAGTCTCATCTTCACCCGTGGTTCTATATCCAAAGCAGGCATTGACCATCTCTGAGCTTTGGAGAGGGAACATTGCCCAAGTCCAAGGCCCCTGGAAATCATACAGGCCTGTGTTCAAGTGCTTAGCATGGAGCTCTGCACAGAGCAGGTGCAAAGTAAATGGCAGCTACTTCCCCTGTTCAAGGTCCCAGAAATAGCCGGAGGTAGAAACCCAGTCTCCTAACTCTGTAGCCCTTTCCACACCTGCCTGCCTTGTCTCACTCTCCCCTTAAGCTTTAACCTGACCGTAATTGGAGAGTGAAGCATCTGTACTTCACTAAATGCAATGTAATTCACTCATGATTTACGTTTTAGAAGATTTCCCCCACAATCAACCCTGCCCCCTCACAACCCTCCCTAAATTTACTTTACTTCATTGTACATTTAAAATAAAAGCTCCTGAATACATATATACTTAAAGATTTTATTTTAATTGACCCCCCCCCAGTTGTTTGCACTTGCTGTCTGCTCATCTTCTTTTTAGGAGGCACTGGGAACAGAACCTGGGGCCTCCCATGTGGGAGGGAGGTACCTAATTACTCAAACCACCTCTGCTCCTTTTGATATGTCTCATTGTGTTTCTTCACTGTGTCTCTTAGTTACATCACTCACTGCATCATCTGGTTGCATCAGCTCACTGTGTCACCTTGTTGCATCAGCTCACCAAGTCAGCTCGTCCTGTCAGCTTGTCATTTGGCTCATCCTCTTTAGGAGGCACTGGGAACTGAAACCGGGACCTACCACATTATGGGTAGGAGTCCAGCTGCTTAAGACACATTCACTTCCCTGTATTTTATTAAAGGATTTTTTTCTGAATCGTTCTATAATTATAAATGTTATAGTAGTCTAAAATGCAGTCATCTGTTTTCCCATTGCTCCTCCTCAACATACATTATATCTGCTAACAAAGTACATCAGGACATGGGGAAAAAATATTTCTTATATTTGTAAAAAGAGGAAATGAAGTTCTCTAAAGAGCATACTCTTTTCATTTAGCAGATAACTGTTACAAGATGGCAGATTTAAAAATAGTCATTCATTGTATTCCTATATTGTACTTGATCAGTTCTGTTTGACATATAAAGTCAAGTATCTATGATACTAATATTAAATTGAACTTTAATTTTAAATCAATCACTGACACTTGGTATACACAGTATAGGGAAAATAAAGGCTCCTTCCATGTCTCTGTAAGATCTGGACAGATCCTTTTCAGATCACCAAATACTCCATAATTCTGCAAAATGGCTAATTCACAAATAAGGATCTTTTTATACTGACTCCCATAAAAACACAACTCCTTTCATGATCTGAGTTCTGAAGTCACTATTCCTTCT
The DNA here is from genome assembly GCF_030445035.2 of Dasypus novemcinctus. NCBI lineage: Eukaryota > Metazoa > Chordata > Mammalia > Cingulata > Dasypodidae > Dasypus > Dasypus novemcinctus. The sequence goes on from NC_080694.1 coordinate 25,847,692, forward strand.
TGTCAGCACTGAACCCCAGGGATTTGAGAAAAGAATTTTCTTGATAAATATTTGACAAATTCAAGCCTTGATTTTACCAACTCAGCCTCATGAAAATGGATCAGTTATGAGAAGAAAGAAAAAAGGAACTGGCTAGTATAATCCTTCATAACTGAAATTACCATGTTGAACTTGTTTGTCTCTAACAACCTGCCCACCAACACTTGCACACACATAAGAATGGAAGCTCCTTGAAGGCAAAGTCACAGTTTTCTTACTTTTACTCCCAGAGCCCAGAACAATGCCTGGCACATAATAAGAGCTCAATAAATATTTGTTGGTTAAATAAGAGGGATATTTAAAGAAGGATCAAACGATTCCTGTCCTCAAAGACACAATCAATACTAGAAGTATGCAACAAGCCAAAGCAGAGTGTGTGAAGAAAATCAGCATTCCAGCCCTCAGAGGAGGTCAGGGTTTTAATTTGCGGGGAAAGAAGAGTCCTGAGTTGGGTGCTAATGAATGGACAGAATTTAGTCACAGGAAGATGCTGTCTGGAGGGAGAGGGAGCACTGGGCAAAGGAGCAAGGCAAGAGATAATGGAGTGGATTAGGTGGGAGGGAAGAGACCACCAGCTTGGAGCCAGGCAACAAGGTGCAGCCTGCAGGGGTCGCAAAAGTCAGAGCAGAGGAGGTTCTACTGTATCCTGTGAGTAGGAAAGAGACAAGGTTTTTGATAACAGGCTGGCATGCTGAGGGTTTTCAGAAGATTAGTCTGGGGTGTGCAAAATGAACTGGACAAGAGTAAGCCAGAGAGGAAACCGGGGAGCAGACTGGCACCAATACCTTAGAGAACTTGGGAAACTCATCTACATTCTAGTCACTCATCATCATAATGCCTTATTAAGTAACTTGCAAAGGAAACAATAAGGTCTTAGGCATTAGGGAGTGATGAAGATATTGGTTTTAGTGAGTCATCTTGTCCATTCTTTCCCTTATACCAGGGGGAAATTAAAACAGATATTCCAATAATTTAATAACTCTAAAAACAGAGTTGAGCATATCTTATGAAGAATATAGGCATGTTCTGCTTTTGGAAAACTGAAGGTAAGAAAATTCCATATTTCAAAACAGAAGCCAAAGATTTATAAAAAATATCCAGTACCCAGAAAAGCCTAATTAACAAAGTGGGTACTTAAATTAGAGATATGAGATTCTTAGACCACTGGGCTAGCAGACTACTTAGGACCCTGGAAAAAGCAAGTTTGAATTAGGGATTACTTTGGGGGTGGGGGAAATGGAACCATACAAGGACAACTTGATAATCAAGTAACTGGAAGTGGCATTGTTTAATAGCCTCTTTTCCTAGCAAATTTTTGCTGTTAAAATCTTTTGGGGCCATTAATGTGTAGTGCTACTCTGAAAAAAAATCGAAAAATAAACTTATTTTTTATAACAATCCAAAACATTCTTAATATTTTTTGGCCAGTGTTTACTCAAGACTTGGCTTTTCCTAATGGCCAATACTTTCATTTCAATCACAAATCTGTTACTCTTTAGTCTACTGAAAATGTACTCGGCTTTATTAATGATGCTATTTATAAAATATTATAAGGAATTTCAAAAAGAAATATCCTGAGAAGTAGTTTTAATTTCTGAAATCATCTATTTTCCTCACCCTTTTAAGAAAATAATCCTTGCCTATTCACTTCAACAGGCCTTGTAATGTAAAAACCACAATAGTTTCTTTACCTTTTGTGTACATCTTCATCAACTGTAAAAGGTAATACAAATCCTTATTTATCTAATTTAATTTCAATATCTGGTGAGAGAAGGAAAAAAGTCTTCATGTGATACCCTCACAAACACTATCTTCCTTTACTACTTTGTTCTATTTTGATTTCTTCCAAACTATTTATCAATAGGACAGAAGGCTGCAAAGAAATGACCACAACCAAATGAGGATGTTCACTCACTCAGCTTCAAGAACAAGCCTATAACCTGAAATTAGGGAGGCTTCCTGGGCTAAAGCAAGGAGTAGGTTCTCAAATTAGCCAGGAGCAGTAGGAACCACCCACTCTCTCCGTCTTCTTACAAATGGTGGCACACTCTCAATTCAGACAGTGAAGAAAATCTTCTAAGTTCAGCAAAGTTAGACACCTAAGCAGCTCAACACATCCATCTCTTCCATGCCTCCTGGCAACTAATGAAGCCCATGACTGCAGCACCCCATCACTGCAACATGTGGCCAAGGGGAGTGGCTGGAGTTCCCTTCCCAGCCCTCTGGTGTATGCCATTCCTTCTGTAGAAAGGACCATGAGAGCAGCAGAGGTGGAACATGTGACATGAAGCCTATCAGAGATGGTCCTCTTTGAGATGACTTTTTAATTGATGAAAGGAAGGATTTGGACTTGAAGTCACCATAGTCCAGTAGCTATTTCCGGGATGATTCATGTGCTTACATCTGTGCTAATGTGGTAGCCACCAGCAATGGGAAGCCTTGGAGCACTTGAAATGTGATATATGACTAGGGAAATGAATTTTAAATTTTACTTATGTTTAATTTAAATTTAAGTAGCCATCTGCACTAGTGGCTACTATACTGAACAGCACAGGCCTAAACTATAAGAGCAGCTAAGCAGACATGAGCACTTCTTGTGTTATTCCCTCATTTATACCCTCTTGCCATATGTGTTTGAGGTCAATATTCTTCTTACTCACATTTTACAGATGAGGAAGTAAAGAAAAAGGTTAAGAAGGGTAAATACACTGTGCAAAGACATTCTGCTGATCTGTGGCAAGCTGGATTCAAATACAATCTATATACTATATTCTACCATCTACACTCTAGAGCCTCATGCGGGGCAGGGAAGATTCCATTTTGCATTCTGTGGCTACTAAGCTCCACCTGTCTCCCAAAGAGATAACAACCACTAAGGTTCTGTAAACAAACTCCCTGGTACTTACCTATTGTATACCAATAGGGTGTTACATTTTGGAAGCAAAGTAGATCTTGCTCCTAAAAGGTCAACCAATCCAATCACTAAAGATTTATGAAAGTGAAAATCCACAGGGGTCTCCAGGGAATGGTATGGAATAAGAAATGATTTCACTTGATATTTAGGAAGAAGTTTGGGACCCTAAAAATTATATATACAAACATGAGAGAGATAAACAAGATACAAAACCAGAGAATAAAGTGAAGGTAGTGAGTTACCTATGTATAAAAGTTTGATACAAAATTCCTTTAATAAATGATGCTTTTCCAGGACTTAGGACTGATACCTTTCTTAACACAGCAATGAAAAATATCCTCGTTATAGTTCAAGTCTAATAGCTCAAAATATCTTTAAAATGTGTTTTAAAAGTAGTCACTGAAAAAAGAACAATAAACATCACGACAATGCTCTCAAGTTCAAGAAACATCTCTGAAACTCTCAGAATTGCTTTAAGGACCTGAAGGACACTCAGTTAAATTTTTTAATCCAAGAAGAAATGATAAAACTGACATCTCAATTCAATAAATAAAGGATTGCAATGGAACAAATAGTGATGGAAAATTGGTTATCTGTCTAGAAAAGAACAGGTAAACTCCTACCAAACATCAGATTATGGGCATATCTCCTTTTACTGAGTTTTGCTTTATTGCACTTTGCAGATATTGTGTTTGTTTGTTTTTTTAAATAAACTGAGGGTTTGTGGCAATCCTGTGTTAAGCAAGTCTATCAGTGCCAGTTTTCCAACAACGTGTGCTTGCTTCATCAGTGTCACATTTTATTTTGCCCGTTTTCCAACAACATGTGCTTGCTTCATCTGTGTCACATTTTAATTGAGGTATATGTATTTAAAAATAAAAAATAATGTTATAGCATACTTAAAAGACTATAGTATATGTGCACTGGGAAACCAAAACATGCATGTAACTCACTTTATTATGGTGGTCTGGAACTGAACCTGCCAAATCTCTGAGGTATACCTATATAATAAATCCCAGGTGGATTAAAGATCCAATGGGGAAAAATTAGTAAAATATTTGCACTAACACATATTTAGTGAAATAATCTTATGCATGATGGGAAAGTCAGGAACCATTAAATGACATGTAGATTTGGCCACACAAATCTTAAAAACACAAGGCAATAGAAAGATGAATTAGGGAGCAGGAAGGCAATTCCTAGAAAATATAAATGGTCAATAAACATTTGACAAAATGCTCAACTTCATTATTGCTCACTCAAATGAAATTTAAATACATGACAAGACACGCTTTTCCACTGAATTGCGTGGCAAAAGCTAACAGGACAAAAAAAACTGTACAGTGGAGGTGGGGGTGACCCAGCCACATTCACTCTCTGCTGGGGAGGTGGGACATCTACCATTCAGAATCACTATCTACTGACATTACACTAGTAGTCCCACTCTTAGCATTCTAGTCTGAGTCTTGAAGGAGCATGGGCCCCAGTAGAATGACATGCAAGGATGTTTACTACAGCATTGTGGATAGAAACCAAAGATGGAAAGAACCTGAAAGATTATAAGCTGGGGAACTGGTGAGTAATTCCCATAAAATACTACACCACTTCAAAAAAGAACGTATTTGATCCAGACATATTGGTCTTGAGTAAGGTCTATGTATACTGAACATAACAGTAAATTATATGATACACTGGACATAACAAAGAGAAAAGAAAATTGGTTTCCATATTTGTGTACGTTTGGCATAGAAAGCACAGTTACAAATTTGTTATTTCAGGGAATCGAGGTGGTTGGGGTTAACTAATTTTAGTGTTTATCTTTATAGGCCTTGGCATTGCTAAAATTTTTTTAAAAGAAAAGAGTAATGACTTTTTATATATTTAGCTTTTACCAGAATATGATCCTGAGTCAAGTTTGAAGGACACAGAAGAAGGTGTTGAAGTCTGTTGAGACTATTTCCAATCACACAAAAAGGTGTGCTGTGAAATTTATGAGAGGGAATCTTTATAGCACAGATACCACCTAAACTAAAGTTTCCCAGAGAAGAGTGAAATTTCTGACTTGGTTTAAAAATGCACTCAGAAGTAATTAGGATTTGTAGAGTTCAGAGATTCAGACTTTTTAATCAAATGGCTATTGTGCATGCTAAACCCTTTAAAACCCTTGAAGTGAATCGAGGAATGCTAAGACTCATACACCTTCAACACTTGAAACCATCTAGAAATCTCACACAGCAGGAATTGGTCCTATAGGACAAGACAGAAATGGGGTCAATTTATCAAAGAAAAGGCCAGCTGTTGCACCTAGCTCCAAGTAAATGAAAGTTTTCCCTTTTAATAAAGTTACGGAGACAGGTCAAAAGAGAAAAGACTTAGTTTTCAGAAGGGGCACAAGAAAACTGTTTGCCCTCAGTGAAATAATGCCATACACCTTTTGTTTTTACCTTATAGAAAGGATATTCTATGACTGAGAATAAGTAAAGTTGTGTCTGTTGTGCTAGACTCAGTCTGTCCAGATATGATTCTTCACCTGAAATGAAAATATCCCAATCAGTTATGCTTGAATTTTGGTACATGTAATGAAAAAAATCATGAACATCCAGCACTAATTAATTCATTCCAGAAGTGTGATGGATTTTTAAGTGACACTAGAAAATGAACTTGTTAGAATTATGCCCTCATGCTTGCTTAACCAGTGACATCTTATTTTGACTTCTACAAACCCAGCTCCTAACTTCTGCCCCTTGTTGGGAGTCAGGCAGTTACAGCAGCAGACCCCTGCTAATGGGAGCATCTCGATGATCCCCCACAGGAGCATGAATGGCCCATTGAGGTGCTGATGTCTTCCACCTATAGGAAGCACATCCACCAGCCCATCAAGCCACTGAACCACCACCATGGCAGCACCAACCATGTGAGGGCTGACTTCTACAGGAAGAACAACATCCCCAGCATCAAGGCTCCTGGCTTTAGGTACTTTTCTCCATCCTGAGGGTCACCCCAGGCCCCAAAGGCCCAGGAGCTCCTTTCATGGGGGAGGAGGGACACCTGGGGCCTTAAATCCTCATTGTGCTGACATCTCAAAACTGCAGAGATTCCCCCATTTGGCCTTATGGTGGGGACAATGAACGACAAGCAGCTTCCCTAAGGGGCCCTGGTTAAGAACCTGGCAGACACCTTTAGAATGTAGGCACATCCAGCAGGTGGATTTTTACATGAGACTATTTCAGATTAAGTGATGCTGGTGACTCATTCAGTGCGGGCACCTTCACAACATTAAAAATATCCCCCCACCTTAAGTGACTGGGATTTGTGTTCATGGGCTTTCTGCATTTGTATTCTGGGAGGGGTGTGCAGTTATTTTCCTAATAGTCACAGAAGCCACTACTACCTGATATTATCTCTAGTGTACCTAAAACAATGCTTGCAATTTACTTTCCTCAAGAGGAAATATCAGGAAAGTTACATTTTAGCACAACTGAACTCTAGATATACTGCAGTGCAATTTCTCCCCAGTGGTCTGAACTGCAAATAATGGAATTTTGTTCACTCGAGGACAAAAATCCCTAGGAAGGATGGATGGCCCTGGTGGCCAGCATTTTCTGCTGTCACCCTGTAAGTGAGAAGCAGCTGAGGTCATGAGGAAAGCATGGAGCTTGGCATTCACCAGGGTTGGGTAGAATTCTGGCTCCTCCATTTTCTAGCTCTGAGGTCTAGTGTAAGTCTTGTCATCTCTCTGAGCCTACATTCCCCCATCTTTACAGTGGGGAATGCTAACCTTGTCTGTGTCTGAGTCTGAATTCAGTGTCTCAGGGTTTGGAGGCTAGACATCAGATCAAGGGATTAGCAACCACACAGTCCTGCAGGGGGCATCCTGATGTTGGCTCAGCCTCTGCTCATCACATGGCCATCTGAATCCTGTGGTCTCCACTTCTGCACAGGGGTACATCTGTCTAGATTCCCTCCTTGTGAGGTCTCCAGTCCTGTAGGATGAAGGCCCTCCTGGCTCAAAATTTGGTTTCATCTTAAAAGGATCTTTGAGATTCTTCCAAATAGCTCCCACCCACAGCACTAGGGACCAGGATTTGAATGTGTCTTGGGGGATATGAGTCAGCCCCCATCAGTAAGTCTGTGCGGGGCTTGGTGAGCTCACAGAGTTGGTCATAAAACAGGTAGCCCTCTGGTACACCACCCTGCTCATCAATCGTGCTGAAGATCATCAACTTTTGATGATTTTAAAGCAGACTGCTTTTTTTTTTCAAATTCTACTCAGTTTATTCATTTTTTAAAAAGATATTACATTAAAAAAAATATGAGGTCCCCATTCACCCCCACCGCCCCCACCCCACCACTCCCCCCACAGTAACACTCTCCCCCATCATCATGTCACATCCATTGCGTCTGGCGAGTACATCTCCAGGCATCGCTGTACCCCATGTCCCGTATTCCACACCATAGCCCACACTTTCCTACGTTCCATCGGGTAGGCCATGGGAGGACAAACAACATCTGGCAATTGTCCCTGGGGCACCACCCAGGACAACTCCAAGTCCCGAGAATGCCTCCACATTTCTTCTCTTCCTTGCCTTCCCCACACCCAGCAGCCACCATGGCCACTTTTTCCTCATCAATGCCACATTTTCTTGATTATTAACCACAATAGCTCATAAATGGAATATCATTAAGTCCACTCTGATCCTTACTGTATTCCTCCTTCCTTTGGACCTTGGCTTGGTTGTGTCCATTCCACATCTATGTCAAGAGGGGTTTTAGATTCCACATGGATATTGGATGCAATCCTCCTGCTTTCAGTTGTAGGCACTCTAGGCTCCATGTTGTGGTGGTTGACATTCTTCAACTCCATGTTAGCTGAGTGGAGTAAGTCCAATAAATCAGAGTGTAGGAGCTGTAGTCTGTTGAGGGCAGGGCCTGCCTATCATATTGTCAGTCCAGAAATTCAAACCCCCAAGATATATCTTAAGCCCCAGCACCAACTACAATTCCAGTAAAGAAGCATGAAAGGCTTGTGAAAAGAGATCCCATCTGAGTCCATCTTCATCATGCAGAAACACCAGTTCCAAAGAAGGGCCAACTGACATGGCAGTGAACCCCATCTGCCATGACCATAGAACCTGTGGGTCTCTTTAGCCCTCAAAAGGACCAATATCTGGGGGTGTATCTACTTTATCTGTCTCTAAGACTCTGCTCAGGTGTGCATATGGGCAATTCTTCTGACAACCTCCAGACTCTTTTTTAGAGACTCATAGCCATATAAACTCATTTGTCCTTTCCATTTCCCCCTTAATTTAGGTCAAACAGAATTTTTAACTCCTGTTATTATATGTAGATAGGGATATTCTGCTGGTCCGCATTGAACCTTTAATTCAAGGTCATTTTCTAGTTGCATCATCAGCTGGTACTTCGAAGTGATCCCTCGGTGCCAGGGAGGCTCATCCCTGGGTGTCATGTCCCACGTTGTTGGGAAGGCATTGCATTTACATGCTGAGTTTGGCTTCGAGACTGGCCACATTTGAGTAACACAGAGGCTGTCAGGAGGGAATTCCTAGGCACAGTGCTGCTCTAGGCCTTGTTCTTATTTCAGGCATATAGGCTCACAAGCATAGTCATTAGTTTCAGGGGCTCACTGTTGGACCCTCATTCCTTCCTGATCCTTACCATTGCACCTGGGGTACTACCGCTGCTCCCCTCCAGACAACAGCAGAGCCCCCACTGGCCAGTAACCCAGTACCCCCCCAGCTGTTGTATTTAATTTTTTCCACTATGAGTATATCCAAACATTTCCATACCCTCTGGGCGTATGCCCTGTATAACTCCCTGTCAATCATATATCGCCTGTCAATAACATCCCATACCAGTATTCCTCCGCTGCCATTGTTGAACCACTCTGTGATCCAAAACTTACTGAAAAGTAAAGCCCAATATAATGTCAGGTTCCCTTACTAGTAAAATGGAATATAGCAATGAGTTTAAAGGTTAGCTGTAGAATGCATATTGATTTGGAAAAATACTACATCCTATCTTTTTCTTTTCTTTTTTCCTAATTATACAGCTTCTCTTCAGAGGAGTCCCAGATCACAGTAATTCATATATACAATGTATAGTACTCCCACACATCCACCATAAAACCTTTTCCCTTCCACAGCGATAATCTTTCAACTTATTCATATCATATTTACTTAAACTGATGTACAGAATCTGAGACAATAGCTTTCAAACAAGGTGACATTTGTGCTTACATTGTGGTCCATACTTTAGGATATACAGTTTTCTAAATTTTTTAGTTATCCTTTGTTTTACATTATGGTTTACATTATTAGTCTGTCGTCCCCTATATGTTTTTGCTGTAATATTACATGTTTTATATTCATCCTTGTGTACTCTCACGAAACTCCTCTCTTGCCCCCACATTTACATGGTTCCATCCATTCAACATCCATTTTCCCCTCCCCTTGGGGCCCACAGCGACAGCCAATCTCCATTTCCCAAGGAGCCACGCCCAGATATACTTGCAACAGTGCTCAGGGCCTGGCTTGCTCAACTGCCCTAATGCCCTGGGAGTCATCCTTTCTCTCGATTGATACAGTTCCCTCTATTTGATGGCATTAGTCCTCCCCAGGGTGTGGGCCCACCCCCACTCTCACTCCTTGGGTCTCTACCCAATGGTACAACCCACCCTGGCAAAATGAGCATTCAGACATTCCCCAGGAGTCTGTCCCGCATCAGACCATTCCCTCCAAGCATCCTAAACAGGTAACCCTCCTAATTATATTTTGATACGGTTTTCTCTGCATTTTACTCTCAACCAACACCTGACACTCTCATTTGTTCACATGTTGCCCCTCTCTCCCCCAATTTTTTGGGCAATATTACCCCTCCGCCCATCCCCAGGCCCCCTCAAACCCCCAAAGCCCCACCCAAAGGCAATCCCTTGCCCCCATTTTATCTCTTCTTTGTGCACATACTTACCGCCAGATCATCATAGATTCCACCCCTGCAGACGTCAGCTTACATCCTTCCTCTACCCCCCGATTTCCTGTAAGCCTATCTTCCAGTCTCTAGCTCTCTGAGACAGCTTGCTTATTTCATATCATTGAGGTTATGTAGTATTTGTCCTTCAATGCCTGAGTTGCTTCACTCAATATAAGGTTCTCAAATTCATCCATTTTATCACGTGTGTTTGTAGTGTATTTGTTCTTAAAGCTGAGTAGTATTCCACTGTATATATATACCATATTTTATTGATCCACTCATCTGTTAATGGGCATTTGGGTTGATTCCAACTTTTGGCAATAGTGAACAATGCTGCTATGAACATTCGTGGGCATATATCGGTTTGTGTCCTTGTTTTCAGTTCTTCTGGGTGTATACCTGCAGTGGTATTGCTGGGTCAAATGGCAAACCTATGGTTAATTTTTTGAGAAACCACCAAACTGTCCTCCAGAATGGTTGGATCCTTCTGCATTCACACCAGCAGTGGATGAGGATTCCCATTTCTTCACATCCTCTCCAGCATTTGTATTCTTCTGTTTTTTTCATAGCTGCCAATCTTAAGGGAGTAAGATGGTACCTCATTGTAGTTTTGATTTGCATTTTCCTGATAGCTAAAGATTTGGAGCATTTTTTCATGTCCTTTTTAGCCATTTGTATTTCTTCTTTGGAGAAGTGTCTGTTTAAATGTTTCCCCCATTTTTTAAATGGGTTGTTTATCTTTTTATTTTCAAGATATAGGAGTTCTTTATATATGCAAGTTACTCGTCTCTTATCAGATATATGGTTGAAAAATATTTTCTCCCATTGTGTAGGTTCCCTTTTTACTTCCTTGACAAACTACTTTGAGGTGTAGAGGGCTTTAATTTTGAAGAAGTCCCATTTAACTATTTGTTCTTTTGCTGCTCGTGCTTTTGGTGTGATGTTCATGAACCCATTTCCTATTACAAGGTCTTGTAGATGTTTCCCTACACTGCTTTCCAAGGTTTTTATGGTCTTGGCTCTTATATTTAGGTCTTTGATCCCTCTTGAGTTGATCTTTGTATAAGGTGTGAGATGGTAGTCCTCTTTCATTCTTCTACATATGGATATCCAGTTCTCCAGGCACCATTTGTTGAATAGGCCATTCTCTCCCAGTTGAGAGGGTTTGGTGTCTTTATCGAATATTATATGGCTATATATATGAGGTTCTATATCAGAACTTTCAATTCAATTCCATTGGTCTGTGTGTCTCTCCTTATGCCCATACCATGCTGTTTTCACTTCTGTAGCTTTGTAGTATGTTTTGAAGTCAGGTAGTGTGATTGCTCCAATTTTAATTTTTCTTTTTCAATACGTCTTTGGCTATTCAGGGCCTCTTTCCTTTACAAATAAATTTCATAGCTAATTTTTCCAGTTCCTTAAAGAAGGCTGTGTTGATTTTTATTGGGATTGCATTGAATGTGTAGATCAGCTTCGGTAGGATAGACATCTTAACAATATTTAGTCTTCTTATCCATGAGCAGGGAATATTCTTCCATTTATTTAGGTCTTCCTTGTTTTCCTTGAACAGTCTTGTATAGTTCTCGGTGTATAAGTTTTTTACCTCTTTAGTTAAATTTATTCCTAAGTATTTGATTTTTTTCTTTACTATTGTGAATGGTATTTGTTTCTTGATTTCCTCCTGATCTTGCTCATTATTGGTGTACAGAAATGCTACTGATTTTTGCGCATTGGTCTTGTAACCTGCGACTTTACTAAACTCATTTATGAGTTCCAGAAGCTTTGTTGTAGACCTCTCAGGGTTTTCTATGTATAGGATCATGTCATCTGCAAATAATGAAATTTTGACTTCTTCCTTTCTAGTTTGAATTCCTTTTATATCTTGTTCTTGCCTCAGTGCTCGATCAAGTACTTCTAAGACAATGTTTAATAGAAGGGGAGACAGTGGGCATCCCTGTCTTGTTCTTGACTTTAGAGGGAAGGATTTTAGGATTTCTCCATTGTAAACAATGTTAACTGTAGGTTTTTTCATATATACTCTTTATCATGTTCAAAAAATTTCCTTGTATTCCAGTCTTTTGGAGTGTTTTTATCAAGAAAGGGTGCTGTATTTTGTCAAACACTTTTTCTGTATCTTTAGATAAAATCATGTGATTTTTTTTCCTTCAGTCTGTTTATATGGTGTATTACATTGGTTGATTTTCTTATGTTGAACCATCCTTGCATACCTGGAATGAATCCCACTTGGTCGTGGTGTATAATTCATTTAATGTGTTATTGAATATGATTAGCAAGTATTTTGTTAAGTATTTTTGCATCTAAGTTCATTAGAGTAATTGGTCTGTAATTTTCCTTTCTTGTGGTGTCTTTGTTTGGCTTTCGTACTAGGATAATGTTGGCAAGAAAAAGGAGTTAGGTAATGTTCCTTCAGTTTCGATTTTTTGGAAGAGCTTCACCAGGATTGGTGTTAATTTTTTCTGGAATGTTTCGTAGAATTCACCTGTGAAGCCATTTGGCCCTGGGCTCTTCTTAGCTGCGAGGTTTTTAATGACTGATTCTATCTCTTTACTTGTGATTGGTTTGTTGAGATCATCAATTTCTTCTTTCATCAATATAGGCTGCTTCTGTGTTTCTAGGAATTTGTCCATTTCCTCTGAATTGTCATTTTTGTTGGAATATAGCTTTTCAAAGTATCCTTTTATGATAGTCTTTATTTCTGTGTGGTCAGTGGTGATATCTCCTTTCTCGTTCCTTTTTTTGTGTATTTGCATCTTCTCTCTTTTTTCTTTGTTAGTCTCGCTAAAGGTTTGTCAATTTTATTCATCTACTCAAAAAAACAGCTCTTGGTCTTGTTTATCTTTTCAAGTGCTTTCTTATTTTCTATTTCATTTAGTTCTGCGCTTATCTTTGTTATTTCCTTCCTTCTTCTTCCTGTGGGATTACTTTGTTGTTTTTTTTCTAATTCTTCCAAATATAGAGTTAGTTCTTCAATTTTTGCTCTTTCTTCTTTTTTGATGTATGAATTTATGGCTATAAATTTCACTGTCAGTACGGCTTTTGCTGCATCCCATAAATTTTGGTATGTTGTGTTATCATTATCATTTGTTTCAAGGTAGTCATTGATTTCTTTTGAGATTTCTCTTTGACCCACTGTTTTTCTAAGAGTGTTCTGTTTAATTTCATTATTTTGGTGTGAAATCTGGGCCTCTGGCCCTTGCAGATTTCTAGCTTCACTCCACTGTGGTCAAAGATTTTATTTTGTATTATTTCAATGTTTCTGAATACATTAAGCCTTTCTTTGTGGCCTAGCATAGGTCTATCTTGTAGAATGATCAATGTGCACTTGAGAAGAATGTATATCCTGCTGTGTTTGGGTGTAATGATCTGTATATGTCTATTAGACAAGCTCCTCTAATAAATTGTTCAAATATTTCATTTCTTTAGTGATTCTGTTTTGAGATGTTCTGTCCAGAGTTGATACTGGTGTATTAAAATCCCCCACTATAATTGTAGATGCATCTATTCTTTCACTTAGTTTTTCTGGTGTTTGCCTCACGTATTTAGAGGAGCCCTTTTTAGGAGCATAAATATTTATGATTGTTCATTCTTCTTGACAGATTGTCCCTTTCACTAATATGTAGTATCCTTCTTTGTCTCTCACAATTGTTTTGCATTTAAAGTCTACTTTGTCTGCTATTAATATAGCTACTCCTGCCCTTTTTTTTTTTTTTGGTTATTGTTTGCTTGTAAGATTGTTTTCCAACCATTCATTTTCAGCCTCCATGAATCTCTGGCTCTAAGATGTGTCTCTTGTAGATAACATATAGATGGGTCATATTTCCTTATCCAATGTCCCAGTCTGAATCTTCTCATAGGTGATTTTAATCCATTGACATTCAGTGTTATTACTTTCAAGGTATTATTTATGTTAGCCATATTTTGATTGGACTTCTGTTTGTCATATTTTGTTTATTTTCTTCTTCTCTTTTTGTCTTTTTTGTTGCTCTTACACTCTCCTCCAACTCTGCCTGTCCTGTTTTATCCTTTCTTCCTGCAGAACTCCCTTTAGAATTTCTTGAAGGGGAAGTTTCTTGTTGGCATACTCTTTCAATTTCTGTTTATCTCTGAATATTTTGAACTCTCCATCATTTTTGAATGCTAGTTTAGCTGGATAGAGTATTCTTGGTTGGAAATTTTTTTCCTTTAGTACTTTGACTATATCATACCACTGTCTTCTTGCCTCCATGGTTTCAGATGAGAAATCAGCACTTAATTTTATGGAGCTTCCCTTGTATGTGATGGTTTTCTTTTCTCTTGCTGCTTTTAGAATTTTCTCTTTGTCTTGAGTGTTGGATAATTTGACAAGTGTATGTCTTGGGGTGGGCTTGTAGGGGTTTATGATGTTTGGGGTTCACTGTGCTTCTTGGATATGTACATCTGTCTCTTTCAGTAGATTTGGGAAGTTTTCAGCCATTATTTCCTGCAACACTCCTTCTAACTCCTTTCTCTTCTCTTCTCCTTCTGGGATGCCTATAATATGTATGTTTGTGCATTTTGCATTGTCATTCAGGTCCCTAAGTCCTAGCTGGATATTTTTTATCTTTTTATCAATCAATTTTCTATCTCTTTGTTTTCCGGTGTACTGTTTTCCACATCACTAATTCTCTGCTCTGCCTCTTCTAATCTGCTGCTATTTGCTGCAGGTGTATTTTTTATTTCTTGAACCGTGGTGTTCATTCCCATCATATCTGTTATCTTTTTGCATATGTCTGCAATTTCCCCTCCAAATGTTGACTTCATATTGTTAACCTCTTCCTTTACTTCATTAAATTTGTCTGTGATATATGTTCTGAGATCTTTAATTACTTGTGCAAAGTTCTGCTCCCCTTCCTGATTTTTAGTTTGTTGATTGGATTCGGCCATGTTTTCCTGATTACTGGTTTGTTTTGTAGTTTCTTGTTGCTGTCTGGTCATCATTTTATCTTGATGGGTTAATCAGTTTCTTAGCTTCTTTGTCTAGTCTTGGGGATTAGTTAGCTGTTTTTTTGTGTAAGTGTTATATCTTCTCTTTGTCACTTTGTTCTTCTTATTCTAATTTCTTGTTGCTGGGTGAGTTCACTTTGGAGGAAAGTATTAGGGCCAAGGAAAGGCAATTGTGTAAGAAAGGAAAATGTGTAAAGTAGTATTGGTAAGAAATGTTAACAGAGCAACAATATGAATTCTGGGAGAATGGATAATAGATTCATGTATGTTGTGTAGAGTTATAGCAGTAGGTAGAGTACCTTTAATGAGGTAGTTGACTGAATATGGGAGGAATATGGTATGAATTAAAAAGTTAGTGTTTTCGTGAGAGAGGGAAAGAGAAAAGAAAGACAATGGTTTCAAGAGTGGATAAAAGACAGAAAACAAAACAAAGGTATTAGAAATTAACAGTTAGACAATTTTGGGGATCAAAGAAAGGGAGGTGGAATATAGGAGAGACAATAGATGATGGAGGATATCAATATGTGGGGGAAAGGAGATAGTGTAGGTAGCCAAAATCAATTAATACAGACATGAGGCAGTGGAGAATGAGGAAACCCAGCAAATGTGAGGTGTTCCCTCTAGCACCTATTGTATAAGTAAGATAAAATAAGAAGAAAATGAGTGACAAGAGAGAAAGAAGAAAAAAAAGACCTTGGGGGATACAATGGGAGAAAAGATTAGGAGATAATGCAATGTTAGCAATCACTACAATAAAAAATAAAAAAAATTTTAAAAAAACAAAACAAAAAAACAAAAAAGAAAAAACACAAATGTTGAGGGCTAGGACATTCAATGACATCAGATGTACCACAGGGCGTGGTGGATTCAAGGAAGGAAAGTCTGTGATATTGCAGACTCAAGAGGTGTGATTCTTGGGGTGTAGGCCACCAGGGTTTAGGGTACACAGACCTGGCAACCTCAAATCTGGTTAACAGGGAGCCTGGGAGCACCGCAGTGCAACATAGCCTACAGGGATCCCCACAGCTCAGTGCCAGACCTATGGGGGAGATCACATCCACAAACTCTGACCTATGCTTCAGAACCCCACAATTCACCCTCTCACTAGTGTCTCCTCTGCGGCTGTATCACTAATTCGACTTCAGGACAGCTCCCGTCCTGCAATCACCTGAAACAGCCATCTGTGAGTCCCTCTAAACTGCAGCCAATTTAATGACGCTGCAGATCAGCAGCCAGGCCCAGCCGGCATGGCTCCAGCCGGAAGCGCAGATATCAGTGTCTGAACCTGAAATTCCCATGCCTTGCAAAAGATTCCCCTAATCGGCTTCCAGACATCTCCCAACCTGCAGGCCCCTGAACCAACCTCCTGGTGATGTCTCTTTTTTGTGAGTGATTTAAGGCTGCTGCAGATTGGCAGCCAACCTTGGGGGTGGGGCTCTAGCCAGAAGCACTATTATTCATGTCAGAAATAAAAAATTTCCCCACCTCACACAAAACTTCCGTCTGTCTCCCCAAATCGGTCTGTGAAGGCCTCTTGCAGCTCCGCCCACCCCAGGAGGGAGTGTCCCACATGCAGCCCCCACCACCGTGTAAAAGAGCCTCAATTTTATCTTATTCATGAATTTTCTCTATTGCCTTCCCACCAAATCAATGTCCAGACACCTCCTGCCCTGCAAAATCTTGAAACAGCCTGGTCCTGAAGAATTTCCAATGCTGCCCAGTTGCTTCTATGCAGGAGAGACACTCAGGTGCACTCACTCAACCACCATCTTGCCCCGTCCCTCTCCCCCTGCCTTTGAATTCAGCCCCCTGACCTCCAGCAAGTGTGAGGGAGGAACAATTCTTATCCAACAGTGGCCCCTAGTGGAGGTAGTTTTGCCTCTGACTTTCCACCACAGAGCCACTTTCTTTTTCCTGTAGCTTTTTCTGCCTCTTTTCTTCCCATCAGACATACATGAGAGAACTGTCCAGGACACAAGAGCAGAGGTTCTCTTCTCACAAAATGATTTTAAGAGCCAAAGATGGGTTCCATATATTAGTAAAAGGGGTAAACTTTCAGGAAGAAAGAACAAAAATAAAGATTTATGCACCTAAGCATGAGGCTCAAAATGCATGAGGCAAACACTGGGAAAATTAAGTGGAGAAATAGATGCTTATACAAGTATAGTGGGGTAATTTAATACAAAATTATTATGACTAGACAGAACATCTCAACAAAGAATCAATAAAGAAACAAAGACTCTGAATAATACATTAGAGGATCTGGACCTAATTGACATATACAGAACAATACACCCAAATACAGTGGGATATACTTTCTTCTCAAGTGCACATGGACCATTATCCAATATATACCACATACTAAGCCACAGAATAACACTCAAAGAATTAAAAAAGATTGAAATTATACAAAGTAATTTCTCTGATTATAATAGTATGAAGCTTGAAATTAGCAGGGGCCAGAAAACTAGGTCAGACACAAATATATGGAAATTAAACAACACACTCTACAACAAACACTGGGTGAAGGAGGAAATTACAAAAGAAATCAGGAAATACCTTGAAATGAATGAAAATGACAACAATACATATCAAAACTTATTGGATTCAGCCAAAGCTGTACTGAGAGGGAAATTTATAGACATAAATATATAAATGAAAAAAAAAAAAAAAGAAGAGCAAAAATCAAAGACCTAACTACACACCTGTAGGAATTAGAAAAAGAAAAACAAACTAACCCCAAATGAAGTAGAAAGAACTAAATAAAGATTAGAGTAGAAATAAATGAAATAGAAAATAAGAAATCACTAGAAAAAATTAAGAAAACTAAAACATGGCTCTTTGAGAAGATCATTAAGATCGAAAAACTCTTAGCTATATCAACAAAGAAAAAAGGAGATAAGATGTAAATACACAAAATAATAAATGAAGAAGGGGATATCACCATTAACCCCACAGAAATAGAGTACCAGAAAAGGATACTTTGAGAAATTATATGCCAACAAGAAGGATAATTTAAAGGAAATGCACTAATTCTTAGAAACACACAAGCAGCTTACATTGACAAAAGAATTTGATGAACTCAACAGACCAATCACAAGTAAATATGGAATCAGAACCTCCCAAATAAGAAGAGTGCAGGATCAGACAGCTTCACAGGTGAATTCTACCAAACATTCCACAGAGAACTAACACCAATCCTGCTTAAACTCTTCCAAAAAAAAAAACAAAAGTAGAAGGACCATTGCCTAGCTCATTCTATGATGCCAACATTACCCTAAAAACAAAGCCAAACAAAGACACCACAAGAAAGGAAAATTACAGACTAATTTCTGCAATGTCCAGATGCTAAAATCTTCAAAAAAAACTTGCTAATCATATTCAAAAGCACATCAAATGAATTATATACCATAACCAAGTGAGTTTCATCCCAGGTATATAAGGATTATCCAACAAAAGAAAATCAATCAATGTAATACACCATATAAACAGATTGAAATAAAAAATCACATGATCATATCTACAGATGCAGAAAAGCATTCACCAAAATACATCATCCTTTTCCTGATAAAAATCCTGCAAAAGAGATAGTAATAGGAGGAAAATTTTTGAACTGGAGTATATATGAAAAAGCCACAGCTAACAACATGTACAATGGTGAAATCCTAAAACCTTTCCCACTAAGATCAAGAACAAGACAACGATCTCCACTGCCCCTGCTTCTATTTAACATTGTGTTAGAGGTACTTACTCAAGCACTTAGGCAAGAAAAAGATATAAAATGCATCCAAATTGAAAGGAAGAAGTCAAAATTTCACTATTTGCAGATATCATGATCCAATGTATGAAAGGCCCTGAGAAATCTACACCAAAACTTGTAGAACTTATAAATTATTTCAGTAATGTCACAGGTTATAATATTAATGCACTAAAGTCAGTAGCATTTCTGTACACTAGTAATGAGCAATCTGTGAAGGAAATCATGACAAAAATCCAATGTACAAGAGCAAATAAAAGAATCCAATACCTAGGAATAAACTTATCGAAAATGTAAAGGATTTCTACACAGAAAACTACACAGCCCTGTTAAAGTAAATCAAAGAAGACTTTTTTTAAAAATGAAGAATATTCCATTTTCATGGATGGAAAGACTAAACTTCATTAAGATGTCCATCCTACTGAAAATGATCTACACATTTAAAACAATCTCAATAGAAATCAACACATCATTTTTATTGAATTGGAAAAACTAAATATGAAGTTTAAATGGAAGGGCAAGTGTCCCCAAATAGCAAAAGATATATTGAAAAAGGAAAATGAAATTGGAGGAATCACACTTTTTCACTTTAAAACATTCTATAAAACTACAGTGGTCAAAACTTCATGGTATTGACACAAGGATAAACATACCAACAAATTGAGCCAAATTGAGAGTTCTGATATAGAATCAGATATTCAAAAAGGCTACCAAACACATTCAACTGGGAGAGAATGGCATCTCCAACAAATTGTGCTTGGAAAACTGGAATCCATATCCCAAAGAATTTGAAAGAAACACCATCTCACACTATATACAAAAATCAACTCAGGATTGATCAAAGATCTAAATGTAAGAGCAAACAGCATAAAGACCTTGAAAGATAATGTAGTGGAGCATTTACAGGACCTTGTAATAGGGAATATTTTTTCATCTCTTTATTGTTTTTAATGTTACATTAAAAAAATATGAGGCCTCCATATACCCCCCACCCCCCTCACCCCACTCCTCCCACATCAACAACTTCTTTCATTATTGTGGGATATTCATTGCATTTGGTGACTATAATTTGGAGCACATGGATAATGGTTTACATTGTAGTTTACACTGTCCCCCAGTCCACCTAGTGAGCCATGGCAGGACATACATTGTACAGTGTCTTTCCTTGCAGTACCACCGAGGACAACTCCAAGTCCTGAAAATGCCCCCACATCATATCTCTTCTTCCCTCTCCCTAACCTCAGCAGGTACTGTGGCCACTTTCTCCACATCAATGCTACAAATTCTTCCATTACTAATCACAATAGTTCCATAGTAGAATGCGGTCACCCCTCGGGCTGAAGTGTGGTTTGCTGGCCTGGCAGGGGAGCGGCCGTGGCAGGGCAAGCCACTGCCCCCATAATAGGGTGGCTGGTCGGACTCACCGCCACCCCTGAAGGGAGCTCGGCATAGGCGCAGAGTGCCCTCAGGTCTCCCCTTCTCGGCAGCCATGCTTCCACGGCCGCCCCTCCTCCCGGATGGTGCCACACGATGCCTGTGGGGCGGCACCCTTCTTCTTCTTTCTCCCTGCGCAGGCGCAGGGCGGAAAATTCCAGTCTGCCCTTTTCCCCTCCCCCAACAGCAGCAACAGCCAGGCGTGGGCGGAAAAATCCAGTCTGCCCTTTTCCCTCCCCCCGACAGCAGCAACAGCCAGGCGTGGGCGGAAAAATCCAGTCTGCCCTCTTCCCTTCCCCCGACAGCAGCAACAGCCAGGCGTGGGCGGGAAACTCAAGTCTGCCCTCCACCCCAGCAACAGCAGCCACCAATCCCTAAACCCTGCTCCTTCCCCCAGCAATAGCGACAGCCAATCCCTAATCACCACCCCTCCCCCATCCAGTACCACCCACTGACCTTTCTCCAGCAACCAATCAGAACAGGGCATGGCTTCGACCAATCAGCCTTCCCCAGCCCCTATAAAACTGTTGCCTCTCCCTCAATAAAGTGGACTTGTGTGTTTACCTTGTCTCCGCGGTGGTTCTTCTGCCGTGCACCCTCCAGTCCTGAGAGCCCCCGTCAAGGACCTGGCCTCCCTTGTCTCCAGTTCGTTGCCTGCTTCTCCGGGCAACCCCTTCATGGCCGACTTTGCCGGGCGACCCTGTCAGCCGAACCGCGCAACCCCTGTGAGACCGATCCCTCGTCTGCTGTCGGACCGACCCCTCGTCCCAAGCGGGACCGACCTCTCATCCTAAGCTGGACCGACCCCTCGTCCACAGCCAGACCCCACCTCTACCGACCAAGCAAGCCGTCGCAGCTGGCACCCAATGTGGGGCAAGGCAACTCCACAGACCGATCCCTCATCTGCTGCCGGACCGACCCCTAGTCCCAAGCGGGACCGACCCCTCATCCATAGCTGGACCGACCCCTCGTCCGCAGCCAGACCCCACCTCTACCAACCGAACAAACCATCACAGTAGAATATCAGTAAGTTTACTCTAATCCATACTCTAATCCTCCAGCCTATGGACCCTGGGATGTTTATGTCCACTCCACCTCTATATTGCAGGAGCTTAGGTTCCACATGGATGAAGGATGCAATTTTCCTGCTTGCAGGTGTAGGCACTCTTGGCTCTGTGGTGTGGTGGTTGACCTTCTTCACCTCTCTGTTAGGTGGCCAGGGTAAGTCCAATAAACCAGACAGTATAAGTTGCAAGTCTGCTGAGGCTTAGGGCCTGTCACATGGACAGTCCAGAGATTCAGGTCTCCTGAATATACACCAACTCCAGTGCTAACCACAGGTCCAGTAAAAGTGACAGAAGAGGCATGTGTAGAAAGGTCATATGTGAATCCAACTCCATCACACTCAGGAACACAAACTCCAAAGTAGGGCCCACTGACATGGCACTGAACTCCAGAGCCATCTGCCATGACCATAGAACCTGTGGGTCTCTATAGCCCTCAGGAGAACCAGTACCTGAGGTTGTATCTACTTTGGCTGTCTCTGGGACCTTGCTGAGGTGTGTGTAAGCACAACCTCTCTGATGACCTCCTGACTCTCTTTTAGAGACTCATAGCCATATAAACTCATTTGTTCTTTTCATTTCCCCCTTTTATTCAAGATTGTAAAGCAGTTTTTAACGCCTAATATTACATATAGGCTGAGGTATTCTGCTCTTCTGAGTTGACCCTTTTATTCAAAGCCTTTTTCTAGTTACATCACCAGCTGGTGCTTGGTAGTAATTCCTCAGCACCAGGGAGGGGAATCCCTGGGAGTTGTGGCCCATGATGGGGGGAAGGTAATGTATTTACATTCTGAGTTTGGCTTGAACTTCACATCCAAATCCCAAGCAGTGAAAGAAAAAATAGATAAATGGGAACTCCTCAAAATTAAAACTTTTACACCTCAAAGATGTGATGGAAGAAAATATTTGGTAATTATATATCTGATAGTAGCCTAACATACAGCATATATAAAGAAAACATATCTAAAAACAAAAGACAAACAACCCTTTTAAAAATGGGGAAAAGAGAAAGACAAAGTAGATACAACTCCAGGTATTGGTGCTCCTGAGAGGTATGGAGACACACAGATTCTACGGTCATGGCAGATGCCTCTGGAGTGAGCCTTACTATGGAAATTGTGCTCCTGAGTGTGATGGAGTTGGACTCAGATGTGACCTTTCTACACATGCCTCTTTTGTCACTTTTATTGAATTTGTAGTTTTTCACTGGGGTTGGTGTATCCTAAGAAGACTTGAAGCTATGGACTGGCCATGTGGCAGCTGGGCTCTAAGCCTCAGCAGATTTGAACCTCCTATTCTCTGGTTTGTTGAACCTCCTATTCTCTGGTTTGTTGAACACCGGCCAGCTAACAGGAAAGTGAAAATGGCTAACCACCACACCAGGGAACTGAGATTGCCTACAACTTTAAGTAAGAGAATCACATCCACCAACCATGTTGGAATAAGTCCCCTCTCAGTATAGAGGTGGAATGGACATCACCAACCCAGGGTCTACAGGATGGAGGAATAAATTATGGAATAGTGTGAGCTTAATGGTATTCTACTGTAGAATCATTTTGAACAGTAAGGGAAGCAGCTGTAGCATTGATCTGGGGAAAGTGGCTATGGTAGTTGCTGAGGGAAGGGAGAAGGAAGAGTTGAGATGTGGGACATTTTTGCTACTTGAGGTTGTCCTAAATGATATTGCAGGGACAGATGCTGGACATTATATATCCTGCCATAACCCACTGAATGTACTGGGGAGAGTGTAAACTACAATGTAAACTATAATCCATGCAGTCTGGCAGCGCTCCAAAATGTAGTCACCAAATGCAAATAATATGCCACAATGATAAACAAGGTTTTTGATGTGGGAGGAGTGGGAGGGTGGTGTGTGGGAAATGGAAGAACCTTTTACTTTTTTTAATACAACTTTATTTTGTGATCTATGTATCTTTAAGAAACATACAATTTAATAAGTAAAAAGAAAGAATACGGAACTAGCTCATGGAATAACATGGATGAACCTTGAGGTCCTTATGTTGAGTGAAGCAAGTCAGACATTGAAGGACAAATATGAC
Source organism: Dasypus novemcinctus (assembly GCF_030445035.2). Taxonomy (NCBI): domain Eukaryota; kingdom Metazoa; phylum Chordata; class Mammalia; order Cingulata; family Dasypodidae; genus Dasypus; species Dasypus novemcinctus. The sequence goes on from NC_080694.1 coordinate 25,870,933, forward strand.
ATGACTTTTGATATAAATTAAGCAAATCAAGCAGACTCAGAGAGCTATTGTCTGTAAGAGATATTTAGAGGAAATACAAAGGGAGAAGTTTGTGAGCCAATGCCCATATGGACCAAATCTATGATAAGGTGAAAGTGTGTCATTGGGTAGTGAAGGACTATGACAAGACATTGGTGATACTATTGGGTTAGGCATTGCTGGTTTGACAGGGGTGGGGTAGTGAGGGTAGGTTGGAGGGCTCATGGAATTGGGGGAGGGTTGGGCAATGGACCATGTGAACACTGGGAATTGTCAGGTATGTGGCTGAACGTAAAAAGTTGAGAACACTCCTATGGCAATATGACAAGGGAGGGTTACTGCCTTATGGTGTTGGATGGGGAGCATTCAGGACAGGGTGCACCTGGTGCAGGCTTCCAGGGAGAGTGTGAGAGATCATTTTGTCATAATGTTTTGGGTCGGTGTGTGGAAACCCACATAATGAGTGGGAATCTGTTGAACTCCCATCCTGGGGAGAACCTATATCTTCTCAAACAATGGGACAGGAGTCATTTGAGGGCATAGGTGATTCCTAGGAGGGGAGGACAAACCAGAATGTCAAGACTTCAGTGTTGCAAGTAACTATGAATCTTATCCAAGTAGTGAAGCCAGATGATCAATATTGGCCCCAAGGGGAGGCAGAGGGAGCACATAGAGTACATGAAAGAGGGGTATTTATTGGGCAATGGAAGTGTTCTACATGATCTTACAATGATGGACACTGGTCATGTTAAATGTCATCAAAATTTATAAATGTATGTGCTGTAAAATGTAAACCACAATATAAACCATTGACCGTGGTTAGTAGCTATGATTTACTGCTTGTATAACAGTTGAAACAAATGTACCATCCACATATAAAACGGTATTAACCTGGGAAGGGGGAAATGGGGGAGGATGTTGGGTATATGGGAGTCCCCTATATGCTGTTTGTGACTTTTCTGTGAACTAAAACTTCTTTGAAAACAAAATTTTATAGTTTTGTTTAATGGAATAAACAAAATGGAGTAAATGGAAGGAAATGTCAGTATACACACAGTACAATATATATTAAACTGATGAAAGAAAAAAGTTTTTAAAAAAATAATAGTTTTCATTATTTTGGAATATCCCAAATTTTAAATTTTATTTTAAATTTTTTTGTATTTTATTTTTAATATTTAACCTATTATTATTATTTGATTTTCCTAATAATTTTATTTGGCTATTTTATTGGCTTCATTTTTGAAGAAGCTTTGGATCACAGAAGAGTTACAATTGGTGAAGGGGAGAATCATTAGTGTGGAGTGTCAGTAATGAGGGATACATGGGAGGAATTTCACCTGGAAATACACATAAGGTATATAAATGTTTTCAAATATTCATGTGGCATTGCCACAGTGGATGGAGGGACACACAATAACTGAGAGAATATTGAATTCTAATCCTGGAGAGCTCTGCTACATTCTCTAATGGAACAGCAGCAATCCCCCAAGTACAGGGGCAATGACTAGTGAAGAAAAATGGCCCATTGATGGACCCTTGATATTGATGACTGTGCTTATGATCCTTTGCTCTTGAAATTGAAACTTAGCCTTGTGTTTAGGGTGCCTAAAAGTTACCTTCTGAGATACTCCTTGTTGCTCAAATGTAGCCTCTTTCTAAGACAAATTCAGCATACGAATGCGTTGTCTTCCCCTCAGAGTAGGACATGACTCCTAGGGATGAGCCTTCACCAATCACATAGCAGGGTAACTGGAAAAAGATGTAAAAGAAAAGGGGGGAAATGCAAAGACAAACGAGTTCATAAGGCTGAGAGACTTCAAAGTGAATTGGGAGGTCATTTCAGAGGTAGCACTTATGCACATCTCAGCAGGATCTCATAGACTGCCAAAATAGATACTACCACAAATAGTGAGTCTCCTGAGAGCTCTGGAGACACCTAGGTCCTATGGTCATGGTAGATAGGTCAGGAATTTGGTGCCTTCCCAGTGGGCCTACCTTGGGGTTTGTGCTCCCCATTGTGACAGAGCTGGGACTCAGTTATGACTTCCCTACACATAGCTCATCTGTCCCTTCTATTTGAACTTATACTTGGTGATGGTGTTAGTAGGTGTACACCCAAGAAACTTAAGTCTTTGGACTGCCCATGTGCCAGCTGTGCCCTGAGTCTCAGTGGAGTTGCAACACCTACTCTCCAGTTCATTGGACCCACCCAGGGCAATTAACAAAGAGGTGAGGATGGGCAACCACTATACCAAGGAAATAAGAAAGCCTACAACTGCCAGCAAGAGCATCCCATCCATATATGGGATCAAACTCCCCTCTCAATTAGAGGTGGATTGGGCATCAGCATCCCAGAATCCTTAAGAATGGGAAAGAACTATGGACTAGAGTGGACTTACTGGTATTCTTCTATAGCCTTATTGTCTATACTTATTGTTACTTATTGTAATTCTAGCAATGGAAGAAATTATAACATTGGTGTGGAGGCAGTGACCGCTGGAGGATCTGAGGGCAAGGAGAGGGAAAAACAGTTGTAACATGGGGGCATTTTGGGGACTTGGAGTTGTTCTGAATGGCTTTGCAATGACAGATAAAGGCCATTATATGTCTTCCCATAACCTACAAAATTATGTGGGAGAGAGTGTCAACTAGAATGCTACAATGTAAACTATAATCAATGCTCAGTAGCAATATCCTGAAATGTGTTTATCAATTGCAATGAATGTATGTCCCTAATGAAAGATGTTGTTTATGTGGGAGAATGTGGGAGCTACGAGGAGCAGGGCATATAGAAATTCCTACACATTTTATGTAACATTTATGTAATCTAAGTACCTATAAAATAATTTTAAAAAAATATTTTTTAAAAAAGAAACCAGTGTAAGTAGGATAAGACAAAACAGCAGAGATATTAGAATGATCACTGTTTGCCCAGGCCTTAGGCAGAGGGAGGTACATTGAGTAGGTGAAGCTCAGAAATTTTCAGAACAGTGAAATTATTCTCTGTTATACTGGGATTGCAGGCATATGACATTATGTATTTTTCAAAACCCATTGAACTTGACAACATCCAAGTTCAAAAATAATCTAACTGTATTGTAAATGCATGAAATGCCCTATCTGAGGGGTATGGGAGGAAAAGCTGGATTAGTAATATTGGATATGAACAGTGTGTGTAATATGAAATCAATGGGCACTGTACACAGGTATGCTACTCTATTTGATATTGTGTCCCATCAGTGTATGGGTTAACAAATTTTACTTTTATACATGTACACTGGAATTAAGCAATGAAGTAAATGAATGGAATATGGGAAATATGCTTCCCAACATGGTGTGGAAGGATTCAGATAAGCAAGGGGAGGATGTTAGATTGTTCTGTTAATGATTTAGAGACAGACACATCAGTGTGAATTTGTGTGGAGGTAAATATAGTTACACAGGGTTGCATGTAGAAATATTTGCAGATATGTATATATACATAGGATTGTGTACACACATGTGTGTTCTTGTAATATCCATGGAGATGGCCCAGTAGCAAGGCACATATAGTGTCCAGACTTTAGATATTAAAAGCATTTTTGCAAGAAGAATTTTCTAGGAGAAATAGCTGCCTGCAGGACTAGGTCAAGAAATATACAAAAAGAGTCTGGAGTATCTCTTAGTACCAAAAAGTTAGTATGTGTTAAAATAAAACTGGTAATGTTGGGGATAACTTCAAATAGACACAGGACATAGCCAAAAGGGTTCCAAAGGTCAAAACTGGAATAAACTGGAAAACAAAATAAAGTAGTACTGTATCACAACCCAAAGTAAGAAATAAATGTCATGAAGCAATCCTAATATAAATAATTGATTTTTAAAAGATACATATTTATTGTGAAGATGAATTCCATAATATATGGAGATATTTTTCTCTCAAGGCAGTGGCACAAACATCACACTCCTGAATGTGGGCTTCACGTATTAATTTCATTCCAAAAGCCATATATGGAAATGCAGAGAATTGATGGGGAAGTTGGGGAAGCTCCAAACACTGTTGATCAAGGTCAACATCAAGAGTGATAAGTCATGTTGATAGGATGCACCCTAGATATGATGCAATGAAAATAACACATTATCCTGGGATCTTCCTCCAAAATCCCATTAACCCTGTCTAAACATGAGAAGAATATCAGGCAAATTCAGAGTGAGGGGCACTTTACAAAATACCCGACCTACACTCCTGAAAAGTATACAACTCATAAAACATGAGGAGAAAATCTGAGACGTTGTCACTGCCTGAATGGCTTAAGAATTTTTGAAAATAAATATAATTTTCTATTCTGGCTTGGAGGTGTTAAGATGTTGGAAAAGTATGTGAGAATTTCTTGAAAATCCTCTCTACTATCCTTGCAACTTTTCTGTAAATCTAACACAGTTTTAAAATATTAATGTTATTAATAAATAAGTTATTAGTGAAGTGCAAAATTCCAGAAACTTTGAACGCCAAGGTTCAATCCATGACAATTACATTTACATATCTTGCATAAGAATATAGCATTGCTGCCTCACATTATTCTTCCATTAAATCAGAATAGTGAAAAACAACTTCATGGAATAATTGAATTGAATGAAATAATGAATACAAAATACCTGACACTACTGTGGGCACCAAGGTGGAAGGGAAAATGGACGTTAAATGTGTGGAACCAAAGTAAATGGGGGGTAAGAGAGGAGTTTCTTGAGAGTACACAAGGATGGATATAAAACATGTAATATTACACCATAACATATAGGAGATGACAGACTGATAATGTAAACCATAATGTAAAACATAGGATAACTAAAATTGTAAAGAACTGTGTATCCTAAAGTATGCACCATAATGTAAGCACAGTTGTTACCTTCTTAGAAAGCTAATGTCTCAGACTCTGTACATCACTTTAAGTAAATATGATATGAATAGGGCGTAAGAGTATCACTGTGGAAGGGCAAAGGTCTTCTGGTGGATGTGTGGGAGTGCTGTATATTATATATATGCATTGCTGTGGTCTAGGACTCCTGTGAAGAAAAGCTGAATAATTAGGGGGGGAAAAAAAAAAAAAGATAGGATGTGGAATTTTTTTCAAGTCAACATTCTTTATCTCAGTTCTTTATCTAACTTTATCCAAGTTCTTTATCTATCCTTTAAACCCATCGCTATATGCCATTCCCTAGTAAGGGACCATGACATTATATTGGGCTTCAAATTTCAGGGAGTTCTGGATCACAGAGTGTTTCAACAATGGCAATGGAGGGATACTGGTATGGGATACCAATGACAGGTGATATATGGCTGACAGGGAGCTGTACAGAACATATGTCCAGGGTGCATGGTAATGTTTGGATATACTCATAGTGGCAACAATTAAAAACCACAGCAGGAGGGGTACTGGGTTCCTGGCCAGTGGTGCTCTGTCGTGGTCCCTAGGGGAGCAGCAACAGTCTCCCAGGTACAGCAGCGGGGACCGGGAGGGAGTGAGGGTTCAACAGTGAGCCCCTGATGCTAATGACTTTGCTTGTGAGCTGATAAACCTAAAATAAGAACAAGGCCTAGAGCAAGATTGTGCCTGGGAATTTCCTCCTGTCAGCCTTCATGTTACTCAAATGTGGCCAGTCTCGAAGCCAAACTCACCATGTAAATGCAATGCCTTTCCCCCAGCGTGGGACATGACACCCGGGGATGAGCCTCCCTGGCAACGAGGGACCACTATCAACTACCAACTGATGATGCAACTGGAAAAGGACCTTATACGGAAGGTTCAATTCGGATCAGCAGAATATCCATGTCTACATAAAATAACATGACTTTAAAATGCTGTTTGACCTAAAGTAAGGGGGAAATGGAAAGGAGAAATGAGTTTATATGGCTACGAGTTTCTAAAAAAGAGTCTGGAGGCTGGCAGAAGGATTGCCCTCATGCACAACTGAGCAGAGTCAGAGAGACAGAAAAAGCAGATACAACCCCCAGATATTGGTTCCTTTGAGGGCTAAAGAGACCCATGGGAGTTATGGTCATGGCCGATGGGGTTAACTACCAGGGCAGATGGCCCATCTTTGGAAAAGGTGTTTATGTGTGATGAATCTGGACTCAGATGGGATCTTCCTTCATAAGACTTTCATGCTAATGTGCTGGAGGTGCAGTTAATGTTGGGGTTTAAGATATATTTAGGGGATTTGAATCTCTGGACTGACAATGTGATAGCCAGGTCCTGAGCCTCAACAGACTCCAGCACCTACAATCTGATTTATTGGACTTACCACACTCAGCTAAGATGGAGTTGAAGAAGGACAACCACCACACCATGGAGCCTAGAGTGATTACAACTGAAAATGGGAGGATTGCATCCAGCATCCATGTGGAATCTGAGCCTCCTCTTGACATAAATGTGTAATGGACACAAGCAATCCAATGTCCACATAGAAGAGGTGGCATTGGATTGGGAAAAGTGGACATGGTGGCTGATGGGTATGGGGAAAGGCAGGAAGAGATGAGAGGTGGAGGCGTCTTTGGGACATGGGGCTGCCCTGGATGGTGCTTCAGAGGTAATCACCGGAAATTGTAAATCCTCACAGGGCCCACTGGATGGAATGGAGGAGAGTATGGGCCATGATGTGGACCATTGTCTATGAGGTGCAGAGGTGCCCAAAGATGTACTTACCAAATCCAATGGATGTGTCATGATGATGGGAACGAGTGTTGTTGGGGGGGGGAGAGGGGGGGGTGGGGGATGGGGTTGAATGGGACCTCACATATATATTTTTAATGTAATATTATTACAAAGTCAATAAAAAAATGCTAAAAAAATAAATAAATAAATAAATGGTAATAAAAATTATCTTGATTCTGTTAGGAATCTTCTGTTTTCATTTTAACTATGAAAAATAATTTTTTACCTCTATTACTAAAGTAAAATACCTACTATTATCTTCATGGTAAAATTGTATAAGTAAACAGTCATTTAATACGATGTGTTGCACTAAATTGTTTAAAATGTATATAAAAACAAGGAATAAACTTTAACATTGTCAAAAAAAAATAAAAATAAAAAATAAAAATAAAATTAAAAAAAAAAATACCTGACACTGTGCTTAGGATAAAAATGAATATTTTTCTTTGTAGTCCAAGCCCACACAGTTTCACTTCCCACTACAATTGTGCTATTTCCATCCCTCATCCTCTCTGTAGGGTTTTGGCAACAGCGATCGTCATGTTGACTGAGAGTAAGCTTTCATCATGGCAAGTAATTTCATGACCATCACCTTCTATAAACCTGCCCTGACTCTCAATAATTTCAAACATAAATATCCATGTTCTGCACAAAACACCAGGCTCTCTATACTATGGCTACTGCCAAACTGGTCAGGCTGCTTATCCCCTTTTCACATTCTACCACTTCATTGTTCATCAGATAGCAAGAACTAATTTTAAAACCTCACCACACCATATGGTTATATTGATTGGATTGTTTCCCTCTTGTTTCTTCTTGGTGTGCTTCTACACCTTTCTCCTCTTGAAGTTACCCCAATCTCTACTTTCAGTGTCAGTGCAGTCATCTCCCTTGTGAAGCCTTCACTTGTCTCCACACAATGAGCATAAACTTTTAGATCCACTTCACCAGGATGTCAGTGCCATCTCAGGGTATTTCATGTAGTCACTACTATTTTTGCTTGCACATAATCTCTATAAGATGTGGAAGAATATTTTACTTATCTCTTTATTCACAAAATATTATTTAGTAACTTCCATGATGTGTTTGATGACTAAATGGTTGTTGAATGACTAAAATAAAAAATGAATGAGGGATGTGCAGAAAGGTCACATCTGAGTAAAATTCCATCATACTCAGGAATACAAACTCCAAAGTAGGGCCCACTGATATGGCGCTGAACTTCAGAGCCAGCTGCCATGACCACAGAACCCGTGGGTCCCTGCAGCCTTCAGGAGAACTAGTACCTGGGCTTCTATCTACTTTGGCTGTCTCTGGGACCCTGCTGAGGCATGCATAAGCACGACCCTTCTGATGACCCCCTGACTCTTTTTTGGAAACTCATAGCCATATAAACTCATTTCTCCTTTCCATTTCCCCCTTTTATTCAATAAAAAAACAGTATTTAACAACTGTTATTACGTTATTACGTGAAGTTTGAGATATTCTGCTGCTCTGAATTGACCCTTTTATTCAAAGTCTTCTTCTAGTTACATCATCAGCTGGTGCTTGGTAATAATCCCTCAGCACCAGAGAAGCTCATCCCTGGGAGTCATGTCCCATGCTGGGGGAAAGTAATGCATTTTCATGCTGAGTTTGGCTTAGAGAGTGGCCACATTTGACCAACATGGAGGATCTCAGGAGGTAACTCTTAGGCAAACTGCACCTCTAGGCCTAGTTCATATTTTAGGCACACAGGCTCATAAGCATAGTCATCAGTATAAAGGGCTCATTGTTGGACCATCCTTATTAGTCTTTGTTATTGCATTTGGGGATTGATGCTGTTCCATTGGGGAATGTGATAGAGCTCCCTAGTTTAGGAACTCAACATTCCCTTATTTGAAGTTTTTAATTGTAACCACTATGAAAATATCCAAACATTTTTATGTACCCTATATACATGCCTGGAGAACTCCCTCCCAGCCATGTGGCTCCCATCAATAACATCCCACACAGTGTTCCTCCCCTGCCAGAGTTGAACCTCTCTGTTCACACTGAGACTATTTTAATACTTACTCTTTGAAATCTAAATGTGATTTTGAAAATAATTGATTCTTCCTTCCAATGTACAATATATAGTCAAAATAACCTGCTGGATGTTGATTAAATTTAGAATATTAAAATTTTGTTCAACACACACACAGAAAAACTTCTTAAAAAATGAAGCCTAATATATTGTCAAGTTCCACAAATAATAAAGTGGAAGATAGTGATGGATTTAAAGGTTAGATATAGAATACATAGTAATTTAGAAAAACTAAATAAAGTAAAAATAAATTGGGGTATCAAAAAATGAAAATGCTTCATTTTTGATGTTTTGTCTTTCATTAATGCAATAGGTGTTGCCCCGTATGTACAGTGGCAAGGCAATTTCATTTCTTCCTCAGTGTCTACATCCTTTCTTTTTTTCTAATTATTTGTTTCGTCTTCACAAAATGTTTAGATCACAGTAATTCACATATATAATATAGGGTATTCCCACATATCCAATATCAAACATTTTGTCCCTTCCCTAGCAATGATATTTTTACATGTTCATATTGTGTTTGCTGCACTTGATGTACAGATATTGAAACATAAATTTCACCCAAGGTTCCATGTTGGCTTACATTATGATCTATATTTTAGACTATACACTTTTCTAAATTTTTAGTTATCTTATGTTTTACATTATAGTTTACATTTTAACCTATAGACTTTTATACAATTTTGGTGTAATTTAACATGTCCTATATCCATCATTGCATGATCTTGTGGAACACTTCCATTACCCTACAGTTACCCTGATTCCATCTATTCAATACCCCTCTCCCCCTCCCCAGAGCACCCACTGTGACAATCAGTCTTCATTAGTTGAAGGACCATATTCAGAGATACTTGCAACAGTGTTGATGGCTTGACATACTCGACTGTCCTAACCCATTTAGAGCCACCAGTATTCTTGAGAGACACATTTCCCTGTTTGAGAACATCAATCCTCAGGATGTGGGTATAACTTCACACTAATTGTATGGATCTCCACCGAGTGATAAAACCCACTATGACAAAATGAGCATTCACACACTCCCTGGAAGCCTGACCTGTGTAAGATGTCCCTGCTTAAGCATCTTAAACAGGTAAACTTCCTTATTATATTTTCTAAAAAGTTTTCTCAACATTACAGTTTCAACCACATACCTGACAATCTACTATGTCCAAATATTTCCCCACCCTCCCCCCAATTTCTAGGGCCATCTGACCCTTCCTCCCATCCCTAGCCCCCCTCAAGCCATCAAAGCTCCACCCAAGGCATCCCTATGCCCCCATTTTATCCCTTCCCTCTACAAATACTTACATACAGCTTATCATAGATTTCACCCATGTAGGTGTTAGCTCTCTTCCAAACTTTCTTTAAGCCTATCAACCAGTCTGTAGCTCTCTGAGACAATTTATCATGTAATATTTGTGCTTCAATGCCTGGCTTGCTTCACTCAACGTAAGGTTTTCAAGATTCATCCATGTTATCACATGTGTTTGTACTGTATTCCATCTTATAGCTGAGTAGTAGTCCATTGTATGTATATGCCACATTTTATTTATCCATTCATCTGTTGATGGGCATTTGCATTGATTCCAACTTTTGGCAATAGTAAATAATGCTGCTATGAACATTGGTGTGCATATATCAGTTTGTATCCTTGTTTTCAGTTCTACTGGGTAAATACCCACCAGTGGAATCGCTGGGCCATATGGCAAATCCATAGCTAGTTTTTTTTTTTTTGACAAACCACCAAACTGTTCTCCAGAATGGCTGTATCCTTCTGCATTTCCACCAGCATGAGTGAGTGTTCCCATTCCTCCACATCCTCTCCAGTACTTGTAGTCTTCTGTGTTTTTGATAGCTGCCAGTCTCGTGGGAGTAAGATGGTATCTCATTGTAGTTTTGATTTGAATTTCCCTAATATCTAGTGATTTTGAGCATTTTTCATGTGCTTGTTAGTCATTTGAATTTCTTATTTGGAGAAGTTTCTATTTAAGTCTTGCCACTTTTTAAAATGGGTGGGTTGTCTTTTTATTTTTGAGATATAGGAATTCTTTATATTTGAAGGATATTGGTCTCCTATCAGATATATGGTTACCAAATATTTTTACCCATGGGGTAGGCTCTCTTTTCATTTTCTTGACAAAGTCCTTTGAGGTGCAAAAGGCTTTAATTTTGAAGAAGTCTCATGTATCTATTTGTTCTTCTACTCGTGCTTCTGGTGTGAAGTACATGAAGCCATTTCCTATTACAAGGTCCTGTAGGTGTTTCCCTACATTGCATTCTAAGGTCCTTATGGTCTTATGGTCTTGGCTCTTATATTCAGGTCTTTGATCCATCTTGAGTTGATTTTTTTATAAGATGTGAGTTGGTAATCCTCTTTCAGTGGGTTTGGTGGTCTTGTGAATATCATATGACTGTATCTATGAGGAGCTATATCAGAATTTTCAAATTGGTTCCATTGGTCAGTGTGTCTCTCCTTGTGCTAGTACCATGCTGTTTTCACTACTGTACTATGTTTTGAAGTCAGGTAGTGTAATTCCTCCAATTTTGTTTTTTCTTTTTCAATATGTCTTTGGCTATTCGGGGCCTCTTTCCATTCCAAATAAATTTCTTAGCGAGTTTTTCTAGTTCATTAAAGAATGTTGTGTTGGTTTTCATTTGGATTACATTGAATGTGTAGATCAGTTTTGGTAGGATAGGCATCTTAATAATATTTAGCCTTCTTATCCATGAACAGGGAGTATTCTTCCATTTATTTAATTCTTCTTTGATTTTCTTGAACAGTGTTGTGTAGTTTTCTGTGTATAAATTTTGTACATCTTTAGTTAAATTTATTTCTAGGTATTTGATTTTTTAATTTACTATTGTAAATGGTATTTTTTATTGATTTCCTCCTCAAGTTTTTCATTAGTGTTGTACAGACACGCTACTGATTTTTGCGCATTGATCTCATAACCTGTGACATTACTGAACTCATTTATAAATTCTAGAAGCTTTGTTGTAGATTTCTCAGGGTTTTCTATGTACAGGGTCATATCATCTTCAAATAGTGGAATTTTGACTTTTTCTTTTCCAATTTGAATGCCTTTTATGTCTGGTTCTTGCCTCAATGCTCAGGCAAGTACTTCTAACACAATATTAAATAGAAGGGGTAATAATGGGCATCGTTGTCTTGTTCCTGATCTTAGAGGGAAAGATTTTCAGATTTCAAAATTGTAAATGATGTTAACTGGGGGTTTTCCATATATATCTTTTATCATGTTCAGAAAGTTTCCATCTACTCCAATCTTTTGCAGAGTTTTTATTAAGAAATAGTGCTGTATTTTGTCAAATGCTTTTTCTGCACCTGCAGATATGATCATGTGATTTTTTTCCTTCAATCTGTTTATTTGGTGTTTACATTAGTGTATTTTCTTATGTTGAACCATCCTTGCATACGAGGAATGAATTCTTCCTGGTCATCGTGTATAATTCGTTTAATGTGCTGCTGAATATGATTAGTAAGTATTTTGTTGAGGATTTCCATATCTATGTTCATTAGAGAGATTGGGCTGTAATTTTCCTTTCCTGTGGCATCTTTGTTCAGCTTTGATATTAGGGCAATATTGGCATCATAGTATAAGTTAAGCAATGTTCTTCTGTTTCAATTTTTTGGAAGAGTTTCAGCAAGATTGGCATTAGATCTTTATGGAAAGTTTGGTAGAATTCACCTCTGAAGCCATCTGGCCCAGAACTCTTATTAGTTGGGAGGCTTTTAATAACTGATTCTATATCTTTACTTGTGGTTGATTTGTTGAGATTGTCAGTTTCCTCTTTCATTAATATAGGTTGCTTATGTGTTTCCAGGAATTTGTCCATTTTCTCTGAATTTTCATTTTTGTTGGAATATAGATTTTCAAAGTATCCTCTTATGATAGTCTTTTTTCTGTGGGGTCAGTGGTGATATCCCCTTTCTCATTTCTTATTTTCTGTATTTGCATCTTTTTTTTTTTTTTGTTAGTCTAGCTAAGGGTTTGTCAATTTTATAGATCTTGTCAAAGAACTGGCTCTTGATTTTGTTTATTTTTTCAAGTGCTTTCTTATTTTTTCATTTAGTTCTGCTCTGATCTTTGTTATTTCTTTCCTTTTCCTTTGCGTTTAGTTTGTCATTGTTTTTTTTACTAAATCCTCCAACTGTGAAGTTAGTTTTTCAATTTTAACTCTTCTTTTATCACGTGTGAATATATGGCTATAAATTGCCCTCTCAGTACCACTTTTGCCGCATCCCATAAGTTTTGATATGTGCATTATCATTTTCATTTGTTTCAAGGTAGTTATTGATTTCTTTTGAGAGTTCCTCCTTGACCCACTGTTTTTCTAAGAGTGTTTTATTTAACTTTCATATCTTGTTGCCAAATCCGGGTCTCTGACCTTTGCAGATTTCCAGCTTCATTCCACTGTAGTCATAGAAATTATTTTGTATGATTTCAAACTTTCTGAATTCACTGAGACTTTCCCAGCAACCTATCCTGTTGTCTATCTTGGAGAATGTTCCATGTGCACTTGAGAAGAATGTTTATCCTGCTTTATTTGGGTGTAATGTTCTGTATATGTCTATTAGGTCCAGTTCCTCTAATATATTGTTCAAAGTCTTTTCTTCTTTATTGATTTTCTTTTGAGATGTTCTGTCCAAAGGTGATAGTGGTGTATTAAAGTCCCCCACTATAACTGTAGAGGCATCAATTCCTTCCCTTAGATTGTCCAGTGTTTGTCTTACATATTTGTAGGCACCCTTGTTAGGAGTGTAATGTTTTTTGTTTGTTTTTGTTTTTGTTGGTAACGATGTACTTATTTATTTCTCTCCCCTCCCCCCCACACTAGTTGTCTGTTCTCTCTCTTTTTGCTGCATCTTCTTTGTCCGCTTTTGTTGTCAGTGGCATTGGAATCTGTGTTTCTTTTTGTTGCATCATCTTGCTGTGTCAGCTCTCTGTGTGTGCAGTGCCATTCCTGAGTAGGCTGCACTTTCTTTCACACTGAGCAGCTCTCCTTACAGGGTGCACTCCTTACGCTTGGGGCTCCCCTACACGGGGACACCCCTGCATGGCACAACAATCCGTGTGCGCATCAGCACTGTGCATGGGATAGCTCCACATGGGTCAAGGAGGCCCTAAGTAGGTCCAGGGTTTGAACCGCGGACCTCCCATGTGGTAGACAGATGCCCTAATCGCTGAGTCAAGTCTGCTTCCCAGGAGCATAAATGTTTACACCTGTTCTTTCCTTTTTGAATGATTATCCCTTTCACTAATATGTAGTGTCCATATTTGTCTCTCACAATTATTTTGCATTTAAAGTCTATTTTGTCTGATATTAACATAGTTACTCCTGCCGATTTTTGGTTATTATTTGCCTGTAAGATGTTTTCCAGCTATTCACTTTCAACCTCCTTAAATCCCTAGGTCTAAGATGCTTTTCATGTAGACAACATATAGATGGATCATACTTTCTTATCCAATCTTCCAGTCTGAGTCCCTTGACAGGTGAGTTTAATCCATTGACATTCTGTGTTATCACTTTCAAGGAATTATTTATATTAGCCATATTTTCTTGGGATTTGTGTTTGTTATATTTTGTTTGGTTTTTTACTTTTTTTTGTCTTTTTATTGTTCTTACACTCTCCTCCAACTCTGTCTCTCCTGTTTTTTATCTTTCCTCCTATAGAACTTCCTTTAGTATTTCTTGAAGGGCAGGATTCTTGTTGGTATAATCTATTAATTTCTGTTTGTCTGTGAATATTTGAACTCTCTATAATATTGAATGTCAGTTTAGGTGGACAGAGTATTCTTTTTTGGAAATTATTTCTTTTAGTACTTTGACTATATCATACCACTTCCTTCTTGCCTCCTTGGTTTGAGATGAGAAATCAGCACTTAGTTTTATGAAGCCTCCTTTGCATGTGATGTTTCTCTTTTCTCCTGCTGCTTTTAGTATTTTCTCTTTGTCTTGAGCATTGGATAATTTGACAAGTATATGTCTTTGGGTAGGCCTGTTGGGATTTATGCTATTTAGGGTGCATTGTGCTTCCTGGATGTGGACATTCATCTCCCTCAATAGGTTTGGGAGGTTTTCACCCATTATTTCCTCCAACACCCCTTCTGTTCCCTTTCCCTTCTCTTCTTATTCTGGGATCCCTATAATGCATATGTTTTCACATTTTGCTTTGTCATTCAGGTCCCAAAGTCCCTGTTGAATTTTTTCTCTCTTTTTATCTATCAATTCTACTGTCTGTTTGATTTAGGATGTACTATCTTCCATAATAGAAGACAGTACATCACTAGTTCTTTCCTCTCCCTTTTCAAATCTGCTGTTATTTGCTGAGAGTGTATTTTTGATTTCTTGGATTGTGCTGTTACTCGCCATCATACCCATTGTCTTTTTTTTGCATGATTGCAATTTCTTCTCTATGCTCTCCAAGTGTTTTCTTCATAGTCTTATCTCTTCCTTCACCTCATTAAATTGGCCCCTATTAAATGTTTTGAGAGCTTTAATTACTTGTTTGATGTTCTGCTCTTCTTCCTACTTTTTAGTTTGTTCATTGGATTGGGTCATGTTTTTCTGATTATTGGTTTGGCTTGTAGTTTTTTGTTGCTGCCTGGTCATCATTTTATCTTGGTGGGTTGATTAGCTTCTTTGTCTAGTGTCAAGGTTTAATTAGTTGCTGCTTTTCATGTGTGTTAAGTCTTCTCTTTGCCATTTTGTTCTTCTTATTCTATTTCTGTCCTGTTGGCTAAGTTCACTTGAAGGAAAATATTAGGGTAAGTGAAAGCAAAAAGAGTAAGAAAAGAAAAAAATATAATAGTAGTATTGTTAGTAAATATTAGCAGAAGAACCATGAGAGATCTAGAAGAATGGGTATTAGACTCATGTAAGCTGTGTAGAGTTATAACAGTAAGAAAAATGGAGTATCTATAATGAGACAGTAACCTGAATATGGTGAGGAATATAGTATTAATTAAAAGACCAGTGTGGTCAGGAAAGTGGGAAGAGAAAGGAAAGGACAATAATATAGAGAGTGAATAAAAGACAGAAAACAGTACAAAGGTATTAGAAATAAAAATTGGGGGCTAAATTAAGAGCAGTGCAATGTAAGAGAAACACTAAATGATGGAGGATAGAAAGATGTAGAGGAAAGGGGTAAGTATTGGTAGCCAAAATCAGTACACACAGAAAAGAGGAAATAGAGGATGAGGAAACACAGCAAATGTGAATCACTCCCTGCCACACCTAATATAAAAAATATAAAAAAGAAGAGAAAGGGAAAAAAGGGGCAACAGTGGGGGTGGAAATTCAAGCAAGAAAAGGGGGATGAAGAAGAAGAGGAGGAGGAGGAGAAGTAGGAGGGGGAGGAGGAAAGGGCTGTGGGGTTATAAAGAGGAAGGAAAAACAAAAAAAATAAACCAATAAAAAAGACCAATGTTTCGAGCAAGGAGTCCTCTTTGCATTTAAATAAAATGCTTAGGAGTCTGACCTTCCCCCTTTCTCCCTTTTTCCCTTCTCTCTCTCCCAGGGCAGCAGGAAAGCTGTGTGAGGTGTCCAGTAGGAGAATCAAGTGGGTCCTTGGTGAACCAAATCACCAGAGAAAACAATGTCTTAATTTCCAAAGAGAGCGTGCCCACACATCACCAGGAACACCAAATATGCTAATAGAAGTTTTCAAAACACATCTTACAGTCCATCTCCCTTAGTTGTACTACAGGAGGGCTAGTTGAATTTTTTTTTAAAGATTTATTTATTTATTTATTTCTCTCCCCTTCCCCCCCCCCCCAATTTTCTGTGTCTATTTGCTGTGTCTTCTTTGTTCGCTTCTGTTGTTGTCAGTGGCATGGGAATCTGTGTTTCTTTTTGTTGCATCATCTTGTTGTGTCAGCTCCCCGTGTGTGCGGCACCAATCCTGGGCAGACTGCACTTTCTTTCGTGCTGGGTGGCTCTCCTTACAGGGCGCACTCTTTGCACATGGGGCTCCCCTACATGGGGGACCCTCCTGCGTAGCAGGGTACTCTTTGCGTTCATCAGCACTGCGCATGGGCCAGCTCCACACAGGTCAAGGAGGCCCGGGGGTTTGAACTGCAGACCTCCCATGTGGTAGGCAGACACTATAACAACTGGGCCAAGTCTGCTGCCTAGTTGATTTTCTGACTCCACCTTCTCCCAGACCAAGTTTCCGATCCCAGCATTTTTAGGTAAATTGGGCTTTCTTGGCAGATTTGCCTTTCCTTTCTTACCCAGTTTTCCCCAAGCCAGCTGGAATGCTCCTCAGCTCAAAAAAAAAAAAAGGGGGGGGGGTGGCAAGACCTGAAAATTGAACCCCCATCTCATTTGGCCCCTCTGCACCTCCCACAAAAACCCTTCAACTCACAGAGTCACTCCAAAACTGAACGGCTAGTGTATTCCCTTACCGCAGGGAGCACTGGATTTGGGAGAGCACTGGATTTGGGAGTGGGAAGTCTGGGATATTGTTGGCTTGGGGTCTGTGGGTCTGTGTAATGTGGGCTGTGGTGACTTAGGGGTCATGGACCTGGGGAGCA
This sequence comes from Dasypus novemcinctus, assembly GCF_030445035.2. Taxonomy (NCBI): domain Eukaryota; kingdom Metazoa; phylum Chordata; class Mammalia; order Cingulata; family Dasypodidae; genus Dasypus; species Dasypus novemcinctus. Next base: position 25,888,269 of record NC_080694.1, read on the forward strand.
TTCTTCTGGGGAACACAGGGCTTGGGAATGTCGCCACACTACTAACAGTCCAGGGAATGCCCTAGGGGGAAGAGTCCCACCTCTCCACAACTTCTGACCTCAGTGTTAGAAACTCACAATTCTACCCTTAGCAAGCACGACTTCTGTTCCAGTCTCTCCAAATCAATGTCCAAACACTTCCTGCCTTGCATGTCCCCGAAACAGCCCACTGCAGCAAGATTCCAACTGTACTCAGCCGGCCTTTTGCAGGAACAATTATGAAGTGCATTCACTCAGGTGCCATCTTTCCCCACCCATCAGCTATCATCTTTTAATATCTCCATTTGTTCATCCCAGCTTGACCTTAAAGTGAAAGTACGTCTGCCTCATTATCTAAAAAAGATGAAGAAATGCACTTGCTAGCTGTTCTTTAATCCTCCCCTGGTTAGCCTTGTATATCACTTTGGCTGCTTATATCCTCCCGACAGTGAACTCAGACACGTGGTCTTGCTGGATTTGGGCAGGATCAGGTCTCGAACCTAATGCCAGGTTGCCTAAGTTTGTTTTTGCCTTACTTTTTTCCTCTGGGTGGGTAACAAAAGGAAGCATTTCTACCAACTACAAGGCACAAGGTAGAAAGTACAGTTAAGAGAATGCAGCACATATGCAGAGTATGTTGGAAAACCCAGTAATCCCCAAGCTCACTGACTCCAGGAACTCAGACTGGGTGAAAGCAGCTTCAACTGAGTCTCTACAGACCCTTCACACACCTTCCATCCTGTGCAAGACACCTGGTCATTCTGGGGGAGGTGTGAAGATAAGTCAGCCTGGTTGTTGTCCACAGCCACATGCTAAGGCCAACAAGGCAATCCTTAGTATTTTCTTAAAGTTCTTGAGAATTCCAGGGGTGCTATACTAAAGGAACTTGTCCCATGGCTGCTGGAAATCCTGGTGTGCCTGTGCTCCAAGTCACTTTACAGGACGGGGAGGACAGAAAACCTCCCAGCATGGGCTCAGGGCTCCTGCTCCCACACGACGGCTAGCCGGAACCAGCCCACCACACCTGAGCTTCCTTCCACTGCTGCCTTTAAGCTTGTCCACTTCTGGCATGGTCACTGTGGGTGCCCCGGTCCACTGTGGCCTTCACTTCTGTGGAAAGCATCACCTCCAGTATGGCTCCTACACTCCTAGGTTAACAAGAAGCCCAAACCATGGCCAGTGATAAAGTTTTCAGTTTTTGGTACTGTGAAAACTGGATAGCTTTTTGGTTAAAATTAAACTTGTATTTTCCCACTTCATTGCAGACAAAAGAAAATTCTGGATGGATTTTAAAAGGTAAGTGAAAAAAACAGCTCTAAGGGCCTTTTAATCATCAAAGCAATGGGGAGAAATCAAAAAGAAAATATCAAACACTTTGACTATGCATTAGTCAACAAAAGGGGTACTGATGCAAAGTACAAGAAATCTGTTGGCATTGACAAAGGGGGCTTATTTTGGGTAGAAGCTTACAGTCGCAACACCATAAAGTGTAAGTTACTTTCCTCACCAAAGTCTGTTACCACATGTTGGAGCAATATGGCTGCTGGTCTCTGTAAGGATTCAGCCTTCTTCTTCAGACTCCATGGTCCCAGGTTCTTCTGGTCTCTGCTGTAGGCTGGCATAAGGCTTGTCTCTCTGTCTGGGGCTTGTTTCTTTATTGGCTTGGCTGATCTGGTGTCTCCACAAGGTCAGCTGTAGACCATCAGGTTCTCTCTCTTTCCAGGCCTCTGCCATGTCTATAGAGCCATCTCTGTTCCTCTGTGTTCTTCTCCTGTGTGTTTATTTCTCTGGGATCCAGCATCAAAACTCCAACTACTTCCTTTGCCATGTCTTTTTCTTAGTGAGTCCCTGCCCACCAAGGGGGTGAAGACTCAATGTCCTACTGACATGGGCCATTTCAACCCTTGATCATAATTTAATAAAGTAAAAGTGAAACCTCTGAAGTTAATATAATCTATTATGCCCATAGGAAGAGACCAGTTTACAAACATAATCCAATATCTATGTTTGGAATTCATAAACAGTATCAAATGGCTACACTATATAAAAACTAAAGATATTTGAATTAAATCAAATAAAATCCAACATTTTAAGAAACGTAATGCACCATGGAGAGATCACATTATCTTTAACATACATAACATAGGATGTTGATTGGCCGAGAGTCACCTCTTGCTGGCAGTGTTATGTCCTCTTGAAGGAAACTTTGTAGGTAAACCCCCAGATCAGAAGGCCCTTCAGGAACCCAAGGAAACCCAAGCATCCCACCCACTCTTCTGGGATGATACAAGGTCAATTCTCCAAAGGAGAAACTTGGTCTCCTGTCAGGGAAAGTTCTGGAATCCAGACCCTCCCCTCTGAGGTTCAGAGTTACTGCCCAGCCCACTTGAGGCCAGCTGGAAAGAAAAAAAGATAACATGGTCCCCATCACTCACATCACCTCCATGTGCCTAGTAAATTAAGGACTTAGAATGAAGCTGGGCTCCTGGTCATTCTGTGGCTTAAGTCCTTTCTGGCCAGCCCACCAGAGGAACACATGTGTGGCTGGAGAAGAGCCACAGGGTCCAACACATAGACCAGGCCTCCAGACACCTGGTGGAGAGGTGGGAGGCACCTTCCTCTCTCACACCTGAAAGCCTGGTGCCAAAGGGGACAGGGCAGCAGGGCAGCCAGCAGGGGGCAGTGCTAACAGCAGGGGAACAGGGAAACAGAAGATGCTCCTGGAAAAGGCTTGGCTTGTGCTTCCTCTGACCCTTCTGAGCTGAATTAACCCCTAGGGTTCTTATTCTGAGAGAAAGATCCTAAAGGGGAAGGATGGACTCAAGAACAGAACATGCAATCACCCTGCACTGAATGTAAGAGCTAATGGCACTTTATTTTGTTCCCTAAGCTGGAGAAAACCAGCATAATAGAGTATGATATGCAACATTATTGAAAAATGCCCATTTCTTTTCGTAATGAGTTCTAAAACTCTCTTTAAAGTAAGAATGATGAGTAAGCAGCAATGCCTGTCCCCCAAGCCCTGGATTAGTTACCAGGAGCCTATCATAGCTCAGAATAACTTTCCTTAGCAATGCTGGTGGATGTTATCACAATCTTAGACAGCTCTTCCTCGTGGGGATTTCGCATATTCAGAACTTTTGCAGAACAAAATGAAATTTTCTATCACAGAAAAATAAAGAAAAAAATATTCATCACCAGCCAGCCTCAGTTAGTAACATGACTATCCATTTCCAAAAACTAATCAAACTGAAAAATCTGCTTTTCCTTGATTTGTTTCACCAATTTTTCTTCTTTCCTCTTTTTTTCTTTCACTACTTTATGGATTGAAGCAGAATGTCATTAATAAAACTGACTCAGATTTACATGCTACCACAAAATGGAGCTTCTGGGTTTATTGGTATTTCATTATTACCATTTCTCAAGGGAGTTCTTGTTTCACACAGGATGTTGCTTTTAAAACACAAAGCAAAAAGAACGCCACTTACTTTTCTCTCTTGATGTCCATTTGGCCCTTTGTGTTTTGAGCATTATTGAAATTCAGTGTTTCCTGATACTGGTTTGGCCCTTGCTGTCTACCATCACTTTTCCCTCAGAAAATAGCTGAGGTGTGAACAATGTGCAGGGTGACACAGAAGGAGGGTTGCTGAGGTTGTTGGTGCTGGGGGTAGGAAACAGACATGACAGTGGAGGAGACCTTGCTAATGCAGGTAGAGCTGCTGGCTGAGAAAGGGTACTTGGTAGGAGAAGCAAGGGCTTTCCAACAGTGGGAAATGGAGCCAGAGACACAACCCTGGAGGGCACTTCAGGATCAGCTGAGTGGTAGATGGCACCAATAGCCAATTCTCCTCCACTCCTGGTCACCCACAGGAGTAACCGTCCCTGCTCCTCTGCTAGGTGCTTGCATGTGATCAAGGAGCCATGTGTGACTCTTCAGGCAGAAGCATGTAAGCACCCATGGCCAGGAGCTCCAGAGACTTCACACTGAAAGGACAACAGCCTGATTGGTGGCCCTCCCTCCACCTGGGTTCCTGAGACTGGACTGAGCAGAGCCTCCCTGCCACATACACAAACACACACACACACATACACACACACACACACACACACACCCCTTGGCATGGGAAGTCTATCTTTACTTTTATCCACTGTCTCAGTTTGCCAGGGCTCGTCTGACAATGCCCCAGAACTGCTTATTTAAGCCCCCAGGTTGACGGTTCTATCATGTGCCTCTCTGACAGTGATCAGATCAGGAAGGAAAGGCTTGGCCCTGTGGACCCAGTCCTTAGCAAAAGGGCACTGACCATCACTAGCCAAAGACAATTAGTCTATGGGGTGCAGCAGTGCTCCAAAATGTATTCACCAAATACAATGAATGTGCCACACTAATGAAAGAGGTTGTGGATGTGGAAGAGTGGAGTGAGGCGGTTGGGGGTATATGGGAACCTCTTATATTTTTTGAATGTAACATTTTTTGTGATCTATGTATCTTCAAAAAATACAACTAAAAATTGATAGGGGTGGGAGTGGGGAGTGGGGTATATGGGAACCTCTTATGTTTTCTAATGTAACATTTTGTGTGATCTATTAACTTTGAAAAAAGATAATTAAAAAATAAAAAAATAAAAACAAACCAGTAATTAGAGCTCCACCGACCCAGGGCTTACTGTGAGCCACTGTATGCACACTAAGCACATTCATTCTCTTAAGTGGTCCATGAGGTCAGTTCTGTTTGATCTGTGTTAGAATGGCAAAGTGAGACAGAGAGGCTGTGACTTGTGATGGCTCCACAGCTAGTCACCACAGAGCTGATACTTCCACCAAGGACTCCTCTGCCGGGGCTGCCAACCAACACACTGACTACTGTTAACTGTGCTCCAAGGAAATTGATTTAGGAAGAATTTGATCAGCTTTAGTACAGAGTTTGATCAGCTGTAGTACAGAATTCACCCTCTTTATGACCAATGATCCCAAGGTCAGAGAAATTGCTCCTGGAGCCCTGGAGCTGATCAGATACCAGTGCCCATAATCCCAATACCATGGTGTGAACATTGGTTCAAATAGACTTTGAAATGCCTTTTGCTGTTCTTATTGCTTTTAAGGCTCTTTTCTTTAGATTTTAATTAATATTTATTTCAGTTGCATAATTTCCTTTTGGCATGCACAAAGCCCCAGGACTTGAATTTGCCTGTAACCTCAGCTAACCAAAACTGCCCTGAAATGCTTTAAACACATAAAATCCCATTTGAATGCATGCATTCTAAAGACAGTTACCAGACATTGTATGTCCTCCCATGGCCCACTGGGTGGACTGTGGGAGAGTGTGGGCTATAATGGGGATCATTGACCATGAGGTGCAGCGGTGCTCAGAGATGTATTCACCAAATGCAATGAATGTCTCATGATGATGGAGGAGATTGTTGCTATGGGGGGAGGAGAGGGGTGAGGGGAATAGGGGGTATATGGGGACCTCATATTTTTTGAATGTAATATTAAAAAAATAAAGACAAAAAAAATAAAGACAAAAAAAATAAATAAATAAAGACATTTCCCATTTTCCAGGAGGCAATAAGGCATTCAAGCAGCAGTCAGCGACTTTCTTTCTGGAGGGCCAGGGGGGAACTCTTCTGGCCCTGTGGGCTCTGTCGTTATCACTCAACCCCAACATCCTGCACAGGAATGTTAGAGAAATGAATGGGTGTGGGTGTGTTCTAATAAAACTTTATCAAAACAGGCAGGCGGCCAGATTTGGCCTGCAGGCCTTAGTTTGCCAACCCTGTCATATAGAAAAGTGTGCTTATGGCTCATTCCTGATGTCCCACCAAGAGATAGAGCCCTGGTCACTTCTTACCTCGGGGCCCCTCTCTGGCCCTTGTTCAGTTAGCCCTGGAAGGCGGGGCCATTTATCAGACTGCCAAATTCTGGAAGGAGACACTGAGTCTTCAGGCTCACTCTGCCCTTCTCCCTCTTGGGCCTGGCCCGCAGGGGGCAGGGGCTCTGCTCTGCATTTCTACCACATTTAAGCTTCAGAATCCACAAGCCCCACTGTGCAGTCCTCAGCGGTACCTTCCATCAGTGACACCCCATCGAGGAGCAGTCTACAGTCCACCTTATGGAAAGGGACTCCTCAAAGGTACAAACAAAACGGTGTAGTGTGAACTGTCTTTGTTATTCTGAAAATCCAGATGAATTTTATATTCTCTAGATAAAGAAGATTTGAACAACTTCATACACCAAGAGTCTTGGCTTTTTGACTATTATCTCATGATGGCCATCAACTCACTGGCAGTATCATAGGCACCGTAGACTCAAAATGTAAACCCCAATTAGTAGTGAAACTATTTACAGTTGTTCAAAAGCTATTGCTCACAGGAAGAAAACAGATGAGGTGTGTGTTTACAGAAGGTCAGGAACCCTTCCGTTCCACCCCCCTCCTGTTTTAATGGCCAGTAGAGACAGGTACCTTGTCAGACGGCCCCAGAAGTCACCTTCCTCCATCCAGTTCTTCCACACGCTAGAAGCCAGGCAGAGGGGTACCTCAGATTCAAGAGACATCCCGGGGGGCAGGCTGAGGGCCATGGTTGTTTCAACTGGAAACTACGCTTCTGTGTGTGAAGTGAAGCTCATGAGACTCAAGGGGCCTCCCATCAGTACTCGAGAGAGAGTTGACCTGAACTGGGGACTCACCTGGGCACCACTGATTGTGGGTAGCCAGGAGAAGAGGAAGAACGCATTTTGTGGGATTATTTTATACACCATTAACTTCCTTTCCAATGGAATCTGTGTTCCACGTTATGGGTTGAGCTGTGTACCCCAAAAAGATACCTTGAAGTCCTAATCCTGGGTACCTGGGAACACGAACTTTTTGCAAAAGCGTTATTGCAAGCAGAATCATTTAAATTGAATGAGGCTGACTGCAGTGGGTGGACCCTTAGTCCAGGATGGCTGGTGTCTTTAGAGGGGGGGTGGACACAGACAAAAGTGGGGGGCGGGAGCACCATGGGAAAAGAGACAGAGCAGGCCATAGGGTGACTGAGGAGGCACTGAAAACCGAAGGCTTGCTGGCCAAGGGACAGGCGCCCCAGCGGCCAGGACTGACACAACAGCACGGCCCACGCACTTGCGGCTTAAGCCTGCCGGGCTGAGAGAGCCGTTTCTGGTGTTTCTAGCCACCCAGTTCATGGCACTTGTGACAGCAGCCTGAGAAAAGTGAGGTGTCCCTCTTCTGGCAGTCCCATCCCTCCAGGAGTCCTGAGGGATAGCCCAGGTGCCCAGCTGTCTGCAAGGCTGAGGGTCCCCAATCAAGGCTTTTATCTAATCAGATGCCCTGAGGAACACCCTGGGGACGGACAGAAACAATGTTGAAAAGAAAGGAATGGGTGACCTGGACAATTCTGAACACCCTTCTCTTCCTTTCTTCCGCCCTCTCTTGGGGGCTTCGGCTGCTTAGACCCCCGAGGTCTTCCCACCACGCACACCTTCCCAGAGGGGCCAGACGGTCCAGACCTATTCCTGGTTCTCCTTGTCGGTGGGAAGGCAGCCCGAGGGTTCCAGTGGCCCAGGACCGTCCATCAGCCTGGTTGCTTATTCACGGCCTCGGGAACCACCGCACATACTGCTCAGAGGGCCGCATCCTGCACACTGGATAGCCTCGGGGCTCCCTTTCTAGACTGTCCGCGCACCCCCGGATTGCTGCAAGGCCCCTCCAGCCCGGGGGAGGGGTGCCACTGTGTCTCCCAGTACTAAAAGCTCTGCTCTTTTGGGACCAGGCGCCCATCTCACCGACCCTGCTGAACAGCCCCTGCCCCCACCACTCCCAGGCGCCCCATGGAGTCTTCCTCCCTGGTGAGGACTCCCTCCTTGCCCGCCCCCCACTTGACCTTCCAGGTAGCCCTTTCCATCTATGATGTCCTGCTCCCACCCCCACAGAAGCATCCCCCACCCTGCCCGGGTCCCGCCCCCACGCCCTTGCTTGGCCCCCAGATCCCTTCCACGCGGTGCCGCTGGGTGTCCAGTCCCCGCTCCGGGTGGCACAGCCCTGCCCCAGCCCCTCCCTGGCAGGGGAACCCTGCCCCCAGCACCGCCTCACCCTTGCCGCGAGGTGCCGCCCCTCCCGCCTCACCCGGGCCTGGCGGGAGAAGTAGCTGCGCTCCTTGGGGTCCAGGCGCCGCTGCGGGACGTAGCTGAAGGCGGACTGCGCGGAGATGGGCGGCGGCCCAGGGTTGCCCCGCAGCCTGGCGGCGGTGATCTCCTCCTCATCCGCCAGGCCGCCCGCGTCCAGCTTCTCCGCCCAGGCCATGTCGGTCCCACCCGGCCGGGGGCCCCGCCCGAGTCCGCCTCCCTGGCTGCCCGGCGCCCGCGTTCAGCAGTTGCCGGGGAACCGCGGTCTCGCGTCACAAAGCTGGGCGGCGGGCGCAGGGCTGGGGCGCAGGGCCAGGGGCGCAGGGCGGAGGGCGCAGCTGGGCTGGGGATGGGACCGTGCCCTCCCGTCTCCTTGCGGGTCCCTGGAGGGCCCACTTGAGACACAAGGAGTCGCGTCTGCTGGAATGGGGGCCTGCGCCAGATTGCCCTTGCCCTTGCCCTTGCGCGCCCGGAGGGTTCCAAGCGGGCTGTCCGGTAGAAGTGCAGGCCACGCCACCGCGGCATCTGAAACTCTCCAGGAGCCGCGGAACAGTAGTGGAAGACTCAGTGGAATTCACTGCCATGGTATATTAACACAGTGTGTCTGCAGCAGCATCGTGTCAACGTGCAAAGAGTTGGTTTTCAGCGCCTCGGTCACCACGAGGGGCCACCGCTCAAGGTCCTGGCAGGTGCTGTTGTGCAGGGGCACAAATGGAATCCATTCAAGTGGTATCTGGCAAAACTGAGCTGTTCCGCAGCGCTCTGCTGTTTCTTGAGTCAAATGCTGGTTCAAGAGGTGTGTTCCTTCTGTCGAAAATTCGCTTAACTCTCAAGCCTGGGATGTGTGTGTATCAGTAAAAAGGAAAAGGAGAACTAAACAGGCCTTGGGAATCCTTTAACCAGGGCAGCTCTAGGAAGACTGGCTTGAAACATAAATGATAATGAGGGGCAAGACTTGTGAAATCTGGGGAACAGTGGGTCATTCCAGGCAGAGGGAAGAGCATCTGTGGTGGCCCTGAGACTGAGCCCATTGATGTGCGGGTGGCAGAAAGGGAGGACAAGGGCGGTGCAGCTTTCAGAAGGGGAAGGCAGTAGGGAGTGCAGGTGGACAGGCAGGCCGGGGAGGGGGCGGTCTCAGGCCCGGACCAACGAGCACCCCTCTCAGGAGGCTTCTTGCCTGTATGTCCTTGATTCAGGCAGAGGTTTTAGAGATTTTTCAGTACCATGTCCTTGATGCTAATTAACAAAAGCAATAACCACACACTTACAGTGGCACCCCTAGAAGTAGAGCAGCCTAGAAATATGGCACCCCTAGAAGTACAGCACACCTAGCAGTAGGGAACCCTAGAATTATGGCACCCCTAGAAGTATGACCCAGCAAGCCAGTCTGTGCTCCTCCTTCACCACCTTACACGTGGACACAACCATTCTAAGGTCCACAGGATGGAGGACTAGAGTATGGGTTGGAGTGGACTTACTGATATTTCTATTCATGAACTATTGTGATTAGTAATTGAAGAAAATGTGGCATTGGTGTGGAGAAAGTGGCCATGTTGGCTGCTGGGGGTGGGAGTGGGAGGAAGAAATGTAAATGTGGGGGCATTTTCGGGATTTGGAGTTGTCCTGGGTGTTGCTGCAGGGACAGTTACTGGATATTGTATGTCCTCCCATGGCGCACTGGGTGGACTGTGGGAGAGTGTGGGCTATGGTGTGGACAATTGACCATGAGGTGCAGCAGTACTCAGAGTTGTATTCACCAAATGCAATGAATGTCTCATGATGATGGAAGAGATTGTTGTTATGGGGGTTGGAGTGGGGTGAGGGCGGTGGGGGGTATAGGGTGTGACAGGGAGGGACAAGAGAGCTCACAGAAGGCAGAAGTGACACTGGGCTTGGTCTGGGTAGCAAAGAGGGACTGTGGAAGGGTTTCTGAGGCATAGTATGATCCAGAATAGTGCTCAGGCCCAAAGCCATGAAATGCTCTAAGAACTGTAAGTGAGACCACTTCACAGGTTTCCCAGAGATGTGAGAATCCTTTTGGCCTGGCCCCCAGGTGAGCGGGAATTCACTTGGGTATATGAACACATCCGAATCGATTGCAGCTCTCTCCTGGTCAATCTTTCATTTGCTTCTATTTGTCTCATTCCTTCTCTGCAAAGAAGCATAAAATTTAAAAGTGAACTTAGAGCTCTAGAACTCATAGAGTTTCAATAACCTATGCTAAAGATAAAAAAGCCTTAAAAAGTAAAGATAAAGAGATCTAAAATGTTACAGCATGATGGGGTCATACGATGGTTAATCACCATCCAGTTGGTGCCTAGTCATTGGATGATGCAAGCCCTGGGCTGCCAGTGTGAGGGCATTCTGTAGGTGGCTTTAGACCATTAGGCAGTTGCAGCTATGGCTGATGACATCCACGAACAAGGGCGACTGCCTTCAGCAAGGAGGGGAGTCCCATCACCCCAGCAGCTGGAGGTCTTAAAGCAACACCAAGGCCCTCAGCAGTGGCAAATCCTTTCTCTCCTTCTCCAGCTTCTCCCAAGGAAGTCATCCCCTGTGCTGTCTCCAATGCATGGCCTGCCCTAGGAAATCTGAACTTGCCTATCCCCAGGGTCACTGAGCCAATTCTACTAACAAATCCCTCCCTATTTACGTATGGACCCATATCCTGTTGGCTGTTTCTTCAGAGAATCCTAATACTGGTAGGAATGCAGACGTTACTAGCTAATATGTCCTGTGATTACTTTGTGGTGGGCCTTTTTCTAAATGTTTTTATGTGTATTAACTCATTTCATCCTTATTTTCTGATTAGCCATTTGGAAATGAGGCCCAAGGTCATACAATTTGCAAGAGAGGTTGAAATCAACCCCACGTGCCTGATTCCTGAAAACAGATTCTTAGTCCTCTGCTGTATCGCTGCTCAGACCAGGTTCAAGTCTCATCTTCACCCGTGGTTCTGTATCCAAGGCAGGCATTGACCATCTGTGAGCTTTGGAGAGGAAACACTGCCCAAGTCCAAGGCCCCTTGGAAATCATACAAGCCTGTGTTCAAGTGCTTAGCATAGAGCTCAGCACAGAGCGGGTGAAAAGTAAATGGAAGCTCCTTTCCCTGTCCAAGGCCCCGGAACTAGCCAGAGGTAGAAACCCAGTCTCCAAACTGTGCGGCCCTTTCCACATCTGCCTGCCTTGTCTCACTCTCCCCTCAAGCTTTAACCTGACCATAATTGGAGAGTGAAGTATCTGTACTTCACTAAATTCAATTTATTTCACGCATGATTTACATTTTAGATTTCCCCCAATCAAACCTGCCTCCTTACAACCCTACCTAAATTTACTTTACTTCATTGTATATTTAAAAAGAGAATACTCCTGAATATATATATACTTAAAGATTTTATTTTAATTTACCCCTCTCCCCGGTTGTTTGCACTTGCTGTCTGCTCATCTTCTTTTTAGGAGGCACTGGGAACCGAACCTGGGGCCTCCAATGTGGGAGGGAGGCACCTAATTACTCAAACCACCTCTGCTCCATTTCATATGTCTCATTGTGTTTCTTCACTGTGTCTCTTACTGCATCATCTTGTTGCATCAGCTAACTGAGTCATCTTGTTGCATAAGCTCACCAAGTCAGCTAGTCCTGTCAGCTTGCTATTTGGCTCGTCATCTTTACGAGGCACTGGGAACTGAACCTGGGATCTACCACAGTGTGGGTACGAGTCCAGCTGCTTAAGACACATCCACTTCCCTATATTTTATTAAAGGATTATTTCTGTATAATTCTACAATTATAAATGTTATAGTAATCCAAAGTGCTGTCATCTGTTTTCCCATTGCTCCTCCTCACCATACATTATATCTGCTAACAAAGTACATCAGGAAATGGGAAAAAAAACATTTCTTATATTTGTAGGAGGAGGAAATGAAGGTCTCTAAAAAGCATACTCTTTTCATTTATCAGATAACTGTTACAAGATAGCAGATTTAAAAATAGTCATTCATTGTATTCATTTATTGTACTTGATCGATTCTGTTTGACATATAAAATCAAGTATCTATGATACTAATATTAAATTGAACTTTAATTTTAAATCAATCACTGACACTTGGTATTCATGGTAGAGGGAAAATAAAGGCTCCTTCCATGTCTCTGTAAGATCTAGACAGATCCTTTTCAGATCACCAAATAGTCCATAATTCTGCAAAATTGCTAATTCACAAATAAGGCTCTTTTTATGCTGAGACCCATAAAAACACAACTTCTTTCATGATCTGAGTTCTGAAGTCACTATTCCTTCTTGTCAGCACTGAACCCCGGGGTTTTGAGAAAACAATTTTCTTGATAAAGATTTGACAAATTCAAGCCTTGATTTTAGCATCTCAGCCTCATGAAAATGGATCTGTTACGGGAAGAATAAAAAAAAAAGGAACTGGCTAGTATAATCCTTCACAATTGAAATTACCATGTTGAACTTGTTTGTCTCTAACAACCTGCCCACAAATACTTGCACACACATAAGAATGGAAGCTCCTCGAGGGCAAAGTCACAGCTATCTTACTTGTGTACTCCCAGAGCCCAGAACAATGCTTAGTACATAATAAGAGCTCAATAAATATTAGTTGCTTAAATAAGAGGGATAATTAAAGGATCAAAGATGATTCCTGTCCTCGAAGACCCAATCAATACTAGAAGTATGCAACAAGCCAATGCAGAGTGTGTGAAGAAAATCAACATTCCAGCCCTCAGAGGAGGTCAGGGTTTTAGGTTGTGGGGAAAGAAGAGACCTGAGTGGGGTGTTGCTGAATGGACAGAATTTAGTCATGAGGAGATGCTGTCTGGAGGGAGAGGGGGCACCTAGTCAAAGGAGCAAGGGGAGAGAGAATGGAGTGGGTTAGGTGGGAGGGAAGAGACCGCCAGCTTGAAGACAGGTAACAAGGTGCAGCCTCAGGGAATCCCAAAAGTCAGAGCCGAGGAGGTTCTACTGTATCCTGTGAGTAGGAAAGAAACAAGGTTTCTGATCACAGGCTGGCATGCTGAGGGTTTTCAGAAGATTAGTCTGGGGTGTGCAAGATGAACTGGACAAGAGTAAGCCAGAGAGGAAACGAGGGAGCAGACTAGCACCAATACCTTAGAGAACTTGGGAAATTCATCTACATTCTAGTCACTCATCATCATAATGCCTTATTAAGTAACTTACAAAGGAAACAATAAGGTCTTAGACATTTGGTAGTGATGAAGTTACTGGTTTTAGTGAGTCATCCTGTCCATTCTTACACTTACATCAGGGGGAAATTTAAACAGATATTCCAATAATTTAATAAATCTAAAAGCAGAGTTGAGCATATCTTATGAAGAATATAGGCATATTCTGCTTTTGGAAAACTGAAGATCAGAAAATTCTGTATTTCAAGGGAAGCAGACTTGGCCCAGTGGTTAGTGCATCTGTCTACCACATGGGAAGTCCACGGTTCAAACCCCGGGCCTCCTTGACCCGTGCTGGCCCATGCACAGTGCTGATGCACACAAGGAGTGCTGTGCCATGCAGGGGTGTTCCCCGCATAGGGGAGCCCCACACGCAAGGAGTGCGCCCCATAAAGAGAGCAACCCAGCATAAAAGAAAGTGCAGCCTGCCCAGGAATGGTGCTGCACACACAGAGAGCTGACACAACAGGATGACGCAACCAAAAGAGACACAGATTCCCATGCCACTGACAACAACAGAAGCAGACAAAGAAGATGCAGCAAATAGACACAGAGAACAGACAACCGGGGTGGGGGTTGGGAGGGGAGAGAAATAAATAAAATAGATAAATCTAAAAGAAAAAAGAAAAATCTGTATTTCAAAACATAAGCCAAAGATTTATAAAAAATATCAAGTACACTGAAAAGCCTAATTAACAAAGTGGGTACTTCAATTAGAGATACAAGATTCTCAGCCCACTGTCCTGGCAGACTACTTAGGACCCTGGAAAAAGCAAGTATGAATGAGGGATTACTTTGGGGGGTGGAGGGAATGGACCCATACCTGGACAACTTGATAACCAAGTAAATGGAGTTGCCGTTGTTTAATAGCCTCTTTTCCTAGTAAATTTTTGCTGTTAAAACAAACTCTTTTGGGGCCATAATGCATAGTGTTACTCTGAAGAAAAAATCAAAGAGAAATAAACTTAGTTTTTATAACAATCCAAAACATTATTTTTTTGGCCAAAATTTACTCAAAATGTGGCTTTTCCTAATGGCCAATACTCTCACATCAATCATGAATGTGTTACTCTTTAGTCTACTGAAAAAGTACTTGGCTTAATTAATGATGCTGTTTATAAAATATTACAAGGAAATTCCAGAAAACATATCCTGAAATGTAGTTTTAATTTCTGGAATCATCTATTTTTCTCACCTTTTTAAGAAAATGATCCTTTCCTATTCACCTCAACAGGCCTTTTAATATAAAAACTAGAACAATTTCTTTATCTTTTGTGTACATCTTCATCAACTGTAAAAGGTAATACAAATCCTTCTTTATCTAATTTAATTTCAATATCTAGTGAGAGAAGGAAAACATTCTTCATGTGATACCCTCACAAACACTATCTTCCTTTACTTCTTTGTTCTGTTTTGATTTCTTCCAAACTGTATTTACCAATAGGACAGAAGGCTGCAAAGTAATGACCACAACCAAATGAGGATGTTCACTCTCTCAGCTTCAAGAACAAGCCTGTCAGCCTGAAATTAAGGAGGCTTCCTGGGCTAAAGCAAGGAGTAGGTCCTCAAATTAACAGGGGAAGAGTAGGAACCACACACTTTCTCCTTCTCCTTACAAATGGTGGCACACTTTCAATTCAGACAGTGAAGAAAATGTTGTAAGTTCAGCAATTTAGACAACTAAGCAGCTCAACACATCCCTCTCTTCCATGTCTCCTGACAGCTAATGCAGCCCATGACCGTCGCACCCCACAACTGCAACATGTGACCAAGGGGAGTGGCTGGAGTTCCCTTCCCAGCCCTCTGGTATATGCCATTCCTTCTGTAGAAAGGGCCATGAGAGCAGGAGAGGTGGAACATGTGACCATTTGAAGACTATCAGAGATGGTTCTCTTTGAGATGATTTTTAATTGATGAAAGGAAGGACTTCGACTCAAAGTCAGCATAGTTCAGCAGCTATTTCTGGGAGGATTTGTGTGCTTATATCTGTGATAATGTGGTAGCCACCAGCTATGGGAGGCTTTGGAGCACTTGAAATGTGATATACGATTAGGGAAATGAATTATAAACTTTACTTATGTTTAATGTAAATTTAAGTAGCCATCTGCACTAGTGGCTACTATACTGGACAGTGCAGGCCTAGACTATAAGAGCAGCTCAACAGACATGAGCACTTACTGTGTTATTCCCTCATTTATTCCTTCTTACTATAAGTGTTTGAGGTCAATATTCTTCTTAATCACATTTTACAGATGAGTAAGCAAACAGAAAAAGGTTAAAAAGGGTAAGTACACTGTGCAAAGACATTCTGCTACTCTGTGGCAAGCTGGATTCAAATACAGTCTATATACTATATTCTACAATCTACACTCTAGAGCCTCATGTGGGGCAGTGAAGATTCCATTTTGCATTCCGTGGCTACTAAGCTCCACCTGTCTCCCAAAGAGATAACAACCACTAAGATTCTGTAAATAAATCCCCTGTTACTTACCTACTGTATACCAATAGGTTATTAACAATTTGGAAGCAAAGTAGGATCTTCCTCCTAAAAGGTCGATCAATTCAATTACCAGAGATTTATGAAAGTGAAAATCCACAGGGGTCTCCAGGGAATGGTATGGAGTAAAAAATGATTTCATTTGATATTTAGGAAGGAGTTTGGGATCCTAAAAATCATATATTCAAACATGAGAGAAAAATAAGATACAAAACCAGAGAATAAAGTGAAGGTAGTGAGTTACCTATGTATAAAAGTTTGATACAAAATTCCTTTAATGAATGATATTTTTCTAGGACTTAGGACTGATATCTTTCTTAACACAGCAATGAAAAATATTCTTGTTATAGTAAAGTCTAATAGCTCAACATATTCTTAAAATGTGTTTTAAAAGTAGTCACTGGAAAAAGAACAATAAACATCATGACAATGCTGTCAAATTCAAGAAACATCTCTGAAACTCTCAGAATTGCTTTCAGGAGGACACTCAGTTAAAATTTTTAATCCAAGAAGAAATGATAAAACTGACATCTCAATTCAATAAATAAAGGATTGCAATGGAACAACTAGTGCTGGAAAATTAGTTATCTGTCTAGTAAAGAAGAGTTAAACTCCTACCAAACATCAGACTATGAGCATATCTCCTTTTACTGAGTTTTGCTTTATTGCACTTTGCAGATATTGTGTTTGTTTGTTTTTTTAAATAAACTGAGGGTTTGTGGCAATCCTGGGTCAAGCAAGTCTATCAGTTCCAGTTTTCCAACAATGTGTGCTTTCTTCATCTGTGTCACATTTTAATTGAGGTATATACATTTAAAAATAAAAATAATGCTTTTGCATATTTAAAAGGCTATAGTACACGTGCACTGGGAAACCAAAACATGCATGTAACTCACTTTATTATGGTGGCCTGAAACTCGACCAGCCAAATGTCTGAGGTATACCTATATAATAAATCACAGGTGGATTAAAGATCCAATGGGGAAAAATTAGTAAATATTTGCACTAACACATATTTGGTGAAATACTCTTATGCATGATGGAAAAGTCAGGAACCATTAAAAGACAGGTAGATTTGGTCACACAAAACTTAAAAACACAAAGCAATAGAAAGATGAATAAGGGAGCAGGAAGGCAATACCTAGGAAATACAAATGGCCAATAAACATTTGACAAAATGCTCAACTTCATTACTGCTCACTCAAATGCAATTTAAATACATGACAAGACACCCTTTTCCACTGAACTGAGTGGCAAAAGCTAACAGGACTAAAAAAACACAGCCACCTTCACTCACTGCTGGGGAGGTGTGACATCTACCATTCAGAGTCACTACTGACATTACACCACTGGTCCCACTGTTAACATTCTAGTCTGCAGCTTAAAGGAACATGGGCTGCAGTAGAATGACACACAAGGGTGTTTACTACAGCACTGCTGATAGAGACCAAAGTTGGAAAGAACCTGAAAGATCATAAGCTGGGAAACTGGTGAGTAAGTCCCATAAAATACTGCACCACTTTGAGGAAGAACGTATTTGTTCCACACACATTGGCCTTGAGGAAGGTCTATGTATACTGTACATAATGGTAAATTATATGATATACTGGACATAAAGAGAAAAGAAAATTGGTTTATATATTTGTGTATGTTGGGCATAGAAAGCACAGTTACAAATTTGTTATTTCAGGGAAGGGAGATGTTTGGGGTTAACTAATTTTAGTGTTTATATGCATGGCATTGTTAAAAATGTTATAAAAGAAAAGAGTAACGACTTTCCACTTCTTTACCTTTTACCAGAATATGATCCTGAGTCAAGTTTGAAGGACAAAGCAGAAGGTGATGAAGTCTGTTGGGACTATTTCCAATCACACAAAAAAGATGTGCTGTGAAGTTTATGAGAGTGAATCTTTATAGCACAGATACCACCTAAAATAAAGTCTACCACAGAAGAGTGAAATTTCTGACTTGGTTAAAAAATACACTCAGAAATAATTAGGATTTGTAGAGTTCAGAGATTCAGACTTTTTAACCAAATGGCTATTGTGCGTGCTAAGCCCTTTAAACCCCTTGAAATGAATCAAGGAATATTAAGATTTGTATGCCTTCAACACTTGAAACCATCTAGAAATCTAACACAGCAGGAATTGGTCCTATAGGACAAGACAGAAATGGGGTCAATTTATCAAAGAAAAGGCCAGCTGTTGCACCTAGCTCCAAGTAAATGAAAGTTTTCCCTTTTAATAAAGTTATGGAGACAGGTCAAAAGAGAAAAGACTTAGTTTTCAGAAGGGGCACAAGAAACCTGTTTGCCCTCCTTGAAATAAGGCCATACACCTTTTGTTTTTACCTTATAGAAAGGATATTCTATGACTGAGAATAAGTAAAGTTTTGTCAGTTGTGCTAGCCTCAGTCTGTCCAGATATGATTCTTCACCTGAAATGAAAACATCCCAATCAGTTATGCTTGAATTTTGGTACATGTAATGAAAAAAATCATGAACATACAGCACTAATTCATTCATTCCAGAAGTGTGATGTATTTTTAAGTGACACTAGAAAGTGAAGTTGTTAGAATTATGCTCTCATGCTTGTTTAACCAATGACATCTCATTTTGACTTCTATGAACCCAAGCTCCTATCTTCTGCCCCTTTGCATGATTCAGGCAGCTACAGCAGCTGACCCCTGCTAATGGGAGCATCTCAATGATCCCCTACAGGAGCATGAATGGCCCATTGAGGTGCTGATGTCTTCCACCTATGGGAAGCACATCCACCAGCCCATCAAGCCACTGAACCACCACCATGGCAGCGACAACCACGTGAGGGCTGACTTCTACAGGAAGAACGACATCCCCAGCATCAATTCTCCTGGCTTTGGGCACTTTTCTCCAGTCTGAGGCTCACCCCAGGCTCCAAAGGCCCAGGGTCTCCTTTTACAGGGGGTGGGGAACCTAGGGCCTTATATCCTGGTTCTGCTGACATCAAGAAACTACAGAGATGCCCCCATCTGGCCTTATGGTGGGGACAATGAAAGACAAGCAGCTTCCATAAGGGCCCTTGGTCAAGAGCCTGGGAGACACCTTTAGGATATAGGCACATCCAGCAGGTGGACTTTTACATGAGACTATTTCAGATTAAGTGATGCTGGTGACTCATTGACTGCAGGCACCTTCACAACATTAAAAATTTCCCCCCCCTTAAGTGACTGGGATTTTTGTTCATGGATTCTCTGCATTTGTATTTGGGGAGGGGTGTGCAGTTATTTTCCTAATAGTCACAGAAGCCACTACTACCTGATCTTATCTCTAGTGTACCTAAAACAATGCTTGCATTTTACTTTCTTCAAGAGGAAATATCAGGAAAGTTACAATTTAGCACAATTGAACTCTAGATATACTGCAATGCACTTTCTCCCCAATGATCTGAACTGCAAATAATGGAATTTTGTTTACTTGAGGACAAAATCCCTAGGAGGATGGATGGCCCTGGTGTCCAGCATTTTCTGTTGTCACCCTGTAAGTGAGAAGCAGCTGAGGTCATGAGGCAAGCATTGGGCTTGGCATTCACCAGGGTTGGGTAAAATTCTGGCTCCTCCTTTTTCTAGCTCTGAGGTCTAGTGTAAATCATGTCATCTCTTTGAGCCTACATTCCCCCATCTTTACAGTGGGGGATGCTAACCTCATCTGTCTGAGTCTGGCTGGTTGACTCTGACACATACCATAGGCAGTAGGAATTCAGTGTCTCAGGGTTTGGAGACTAGACATCAAATCAAGGGATTAGCAGCCCCATGGTCGTGCAGGGGGGTATCCTACTGGTGGCTCAACCTCTGCTCATCACATGGCCCTCTGAATCCTGTGGTCTCCACTTCTGCACAGGGGTCCATCTGCCTAGATCCTCTCCTTGTGAGGTCTCCAGTCCTGTAGGATGAAGGCCCTCCTGGCTCAATTTGGTTTTATCTTAAAAGGATCTTAGAGATTCTTCCAAATAGCTCCCAACCACAGCACCAGGGACCAGGATTTGAATGTGTCTTGGGGAATATGAGTCAGCCCCCATCACTAAGTCTGTGAGGGGCTTGTTGTGCTCCCGGAGTTGGTCATGAAACAGGTGGCCCTGTGGTACACCACCCTGCTCAACAATCGTGGTGATGATCACCAACTTTGGGTGGTTTTTAAGGCCGTCACTTTTAACCTCATTTGGAAATGTTTACTTTGGATAGAATACGAAAAATTGTTTGAGTGTTAAGATACTATCTATATTTTTAATGAAATGATCCCTTGGAAAAGATAATCCCTCATCTTTTGTGATTAAATTCTCCAGTTTAGTAGTTGAAAGGTAGGTGATTCAGTTGATTTCAACCCTGATTCCTCAATCATTGGTTTTATTGTTTTGAAGACCAGGTCATTCTCAAAGGACACATGACATTGAATTACTGGTAATTTCAAGGCTGAGTGACTTCTAAATATGTCTTTATTAATTTGAAGCCAGCTTTTTTCACAATATTTGCCTTTTATTTTTTTCAAACAATTAACAATATTTTATTCAGAATGTCTTTGGGTCCATGATATCATATTAGTATATTAGTAATGCCATAAAGGAAATATATAAAGTTTGGGTTATAGACATTTTTATAAATAACTCTTTCTTCAGTCTAGATTACCAAGAAAAAACAATGCATCTGTGGGAGATGCCTTCATCTGAAAGTGACAGCAATAAATTAATTTCAAACTCAAGTTATTTTCATTTAGTTTAAATTAGACCTTTAACCTTTTAGTGCTTACTTTTAATAAGCAGGGTTTGAAATGGGCAAGATTTCAAAAGCTCTCATGTTTGTTAGGCAGCTAGGGAAATTAAATGTATTTCTGTAGATGAGACATTTTCAACTTAAATGTGTTAAGTATGCCCATTAGAGCCATATCAAGCAGAAACATATTCTTAGATTAAAATAATTTGTTTTACTTAATCAGATATCCACCATTAGTCAAAAATGAATTTTCTATTGTTAGACATATCTAGAGCAAGGGGAAGTGGAGTAGTTGCTGGCTTTAAGAATTGCACATTGAGTTTGGAAAAAGAATAATATAGAGGATTCAAGACAAAGCCTAGTCATTTCTAAACAGATGCTTTGAAATACTGGAATTTTAAAGGGTGTGGACTTAAAGTGTTTTTGTGTTTTCTGAAGATTTTATTATTTATTTATTTATTCATTTATTTATTTAATTTATCTCTGTATTTCTCACCCTCTCATTGTTTGTACTCACTGCCTGCTCTCTATGTCTAGTGTTTTTTTTGTTTTTGTTTTTTTTAGGAGGCATCTGGAACAGAACCCAGGATCTCTCATATGTGTGGGAGGTGTTCAGCCACTTGAGATACATCTGCTCCCTGCTTGTAGCACCTTTTGTAGTGTTTCCTCATTGTGTTGTCTCATTGTGTCATTTTGTTGTGTCAACTTGCTGCACCAACACTTTGCATCAGCTCTCTGTCTTCTTAGTTTTCTTTAAGAGACCCTGGGAACTGAAGCCAGGACTTCCCAAGTGGTGCCCAACTGCTTGAGCCAATTCTGCTTCCCCTAAAGTGCTTTTAATGAAAGAATACTTCCTACAAACCTTAAGCGTTTAGAAGAACTTTGAGTATGGGCATTTTTACTCACCTATGGATGTCACTGTTCATTGGCTTGACAGAAGTGAACTCCAAGGCTTCTCTTTTGCATTTTTAGTTCATAGAGTTGTTCAGTTGCCTGAAGCTTTGCATAGGTTTTACTCTGTCTTGGAATTCAGGAAAGAGGCAATTTTCCATTCCATTCTTGCCTCAGCCATTGGACAACTGTGAAAATTTGGAGATGTCCCTTATCCTCTCTGCAATTCAGTTTTGTTTTTGTAAAATACAGGGGCTGGTCTAGTGCCTGGACTCTCAGCCACAGGGTCTCAAGATTGACCTTGAATCAGAATCTCCTGGACAACTGTTAACTAAAACAGCCTGCCCTATCCCTGGAGTTTCTGATTCAGCAGGTCTGGATCTGGGTCTGAGAATTTGCCTTTCTAACAAATTCCCAGGTGATGCTGTGGCTGCTGGTAGGTGGGTTGGGGGAACCCCACTCAGCCAGGCCCTTGTATGCATAGAGTTTCATCAGGTAGACTCTGATCATAATGCTGATTGCTTTTAAGGCCTATTGGTTAGAAAGACTGCTGATAAAGCCTCAGGAAAGAAAAATCTTCCCTTTGTGTTCTTTTTGCCATAAACCCCAAATTGAGATAATCTCATGGGGGTAGAGGGGAGGGACCATATTTGAGAGGATTTAGCAATCACTAGCTGTGGACATTTCCATGGGCTAGCAAAGGGGACGGCTGTGCTACCTCAGGAAGGTCTCTATGACATGGGCTATGGGTGGGAGGCTCTTTGTCTCTTCAGAGATAACTTAAACTGTCTGACTTGTGGGTGTGAAATGGTAAGAGGCTGCAGTCCTGCCCTTGGTGACAATGGCAACATCTCCAGTCCCAGGAAACAGTTTAACAATGCAAGGTCTATAAACTTTAAGTATTAAGGGGAAATGTAAACCAAATATGCTAAAAGCTTATCTAGAATGTATGAAGTCCATGCTAAAACCTAACCTAGGATGTGGAAGATATATATGCTAATTCAAGCCTATTGAGAACTGAAACAAAGGGACCATTTAATGTTTCCTCCATATAAAAGGGATTCAAAAATCTTGTTCAGGGCTC
Organism: Dasypus novemcinctus; assembly: GCF_030445035.2. Classification (NCBI taxonomy): domain Eukaryota; kingdom Metazoa; phylum Chordata; class Mammalia; order Cingulata; family Dasypodidae; genus Dasypus; species Dasypus novemcinctus. The sequence continues at coordinate 25,910,823 of NC_080694.1, forward strand.
AGGATTGAAACAGAAAGCTCCTGAGTCCGACCACCATCAATAAACCATTTTTCCTTCTCAAAATCATTCCTGAGTCCTGGCCTCTCTATACACAAATAATTGAACCTCTCTCAAATTCTACAACAATATCATACTATTTTCTGTCTTTTAACCATTTATTTCACCCTTTGTAATAATCTTCATTTCAACACTATTCTCCAAGTCTCTCTCTTTTTTTCCCTTTCAGGATGCAGTAGTCCCTTTTGTATCTCTTGTAAGTCTTTTGGTAACATTCTATTAGTGTTCGTTTTTTTTTCCTGTGAAAACTTTGGACTCACCCTCATTTTTGAAGTTCAGTTTTACCAGATACAAAATTCTTGGCTGATGGATTTTTCTTTTTAAGTACATTAAGGACTTCATACCACTTTCTTCTCTTCTTCATGGTTTCAGATGTGAGGTCAGCACTTAATCTTACTGAGGTTCTATTGCATGTGATGCTTTTCTTTTGCTGCTTTCAGAATTCTTTTTATCTCTTATGTTTGTCATTCTGAATAGCAGGTGTCTCAGAGTAGGTCTATTTGGATTTACTCTACTTCTGGTGCATTGTCCTTCTTGGATTTTGATATTTATATCTTTCATAAGGGTTGGGAAGTTTCCATTTGCTATTCCCTCAAATATTCTTTCTACCCCTTTTCCATTCTCTTCTGGGAAACCAATAGTGTAAATTTGTGTACTTTGCATTGTTTTTTGATTTCTTGAAAACTTGTTTCACTTTTTCCACTGTCTTCTCTTTTACTCTCCTGTCTTTTCCAGTTCAGGTGTTCTGTTTTTGAAATCACTAATTCTGTCATTGAACATTGAAAATCTGCATTTATTGCCTCTAATGTATTTTTAAATTCATTGAACTATATCACTCATACATAAACATACATAAACAGTAAGTGTATAATAGTTGTAAACTTACAAAACATATATAACATCAAACAAACATATATAATATCTCACCCTACCACCAATAACTTATATTATTTTTAAAACTTTTTAACTAATAAAAAGTATTGTCAAAATATTACTACTAAACAATTTTCCCCTAACCAATCCAATTATTATCTTTACATCATTCATATATGAGCATACATAAACAATTAAGTGTATAGTATAAGTTGTGAGCTTACAAAGCAAACCTGCATAACATCATACAGGGGTCCCATACATCAACCCTCCACCAACACCTTGCACTGTCATGAGACATTTGTTACAAATTATGAAAGAATATTGTCAAAATCTTACTATTAATCATAGTCCTTATGTTACATTTGTTGTGTTTTCCCCCAACCCACCTCATTATTTTTTAAATATTTTCTATGACAGAAGTTGTAACCTTATAAAAAATCATGCATATGTGCAGAATTCCCAAACAACACCCTCCATCAACACACCACAATGTGGTGTGTGTCATTTGCTACAGATGAAATAATATCAACTGATTGTTACCATGTCCATAGTGTACATTTGGCTCACTTTTTCTGTACTGCCTCAGTACCAACACAGTACATCTTTCACACAGATGCAAGAATATTATATTATTACTACTAACCACAGTCCATAGGTCACTCCAGCTGTGTTTTTCCCATCCTTCTCCATATTCCCAACACCCAGCAGTAGTGATCTACATTTGTTTTACCTAACAGAGGACACTCTTGCATCTGTATCATCAATCACAATTCTCACCCACCTCTTAGTTTACTATGCTACTCAGTTCCTAGATTATTTCCTAGCATTCTGTCAATTGGCATTTTCAGAACTAGACTACCATTTTCAGCCACATCTCCATTTATAAACTAGCTGTTACTCACTGTGTGTTACCATCCACTCTATATATTTCCATACCTTTACAGTAAAGCTAATTAAAAATTCTACATACATTAAACATCAGTAGTCCACTCGGTCCTTCTCTTATCTCTTCTAAGAATCCACCACCCACCACCAGGTATTGAAGATATTTTCCTAAAATGTCTTCTATAAGTTTTATGGTGCTTGCTTTAATTTCAGTTTGTGATATATTTTGACTTAATTTTTGGATAAGGTGTGAAATAGGAGTCCTCTTTCCTATTGTCAGCTATGGATGTCCAGTATTTTCAGTGCCATTTGTTGAGTGGATTGTTCTGTCCAAGCTGTGTGACTTTGATAGGCTAGTAAAAAATCACTTGAACATATATGTGAGTCTGTTTCTGAACCATAAATTTGATTCCATTGGTCTATTGTGTCTGTCTTTAGGCTAGAACCATGCTATTTTTACCACTATATGTAAGTATTGTGATTTAAAGTCTGGAGATGAGGGCTTGCTTTTCCTTTTTATGATGTTTCTGGCTATTCAGGACTCCTTACCATGCCAAATAAATTTAATGATTGTGTTTTCAATTTTTTCTTTAATGCTGGTGGAATTTTTATTAGGATTGCATTAAGTCTATATATCCACTTGAGTAGAATTGACATCTTGATGATATTTAGTCTTCCAATCCATGAGCATGGAATGTTCTCCCAGTTATTTAGGCCATTTTTGAATTGTTTTAACACTGAGTTGCAGTTTTCTGAACACAAGTGCTTTGCAACATTGGTTAGGTTTATTCCTGACTATTGAGTTTTATCTGTTATATTGTATTTTCACCACTCTTTTGATAGTATTAGTTACTTTTATTGATATAATCTTCATTTCTATACTTTCTTCCAGGCCCCTCTCTCCTGTCTTTTCTTTTCAGGCTCTAGCACACCCTTTGGTATTTCCGAAAAATCTGGTCTCTTGCTTAGAAATTCTCTCAGTTTCTGTTCATCTGTGAATATTCTAATCTCACCCTCATTTTTGAATGACAGACTTGCTGGATATAAGATTCTTGGCAGGAAGTTTTTCTCTTGTAGTATCTTAAATATATCAGACCACTGTCTTCTTGCCTCCATGATTTCTGGTGAGAAATCAGCATATACTCTTATAGGATATCCCTTATATGTTATGTATTTCTTTTCTCTTGTTGCTCTCAGAATTCTCTGTCTTAGGCCCTTGACATTTTGATGAATATGTGTCTCGGAGTTGGTCTATTTGGATATTTTTTGGATGGAAGTACATTGTGCTTCTTGGACAGGGATCTGTCCTTCAATAAGGTTGGGAAATTATCTACCATTTTTTCTTCAAATATTTCTTCTGCTCCTTTTCCCTTCATTTCTCCTTCTGGGACACCCATGACTTTTATGTTTGCATGCTTTTGCTGTCATTTCTTTCCCCAAGACCTTGTTCAATTTTTTTCCATTCTTTTCTTCATCTCTTCTTTTATATGTTCACTTTCAGAGGCCATTTCTTCAAGTTCACCAATCCTTTCTTCTGCCTCCTCAAATCTGCTCTTATATGATTCCAATGTTTTTAAAATTTCATTGATTGCACCTTTCATTCCCGTAAGATCTGCTATTTTTCTATGTATGTTTTCAAATTCTTCTTCGTGCTCATCCAGTGTCTTCTTTTTTTATTTTTTATATTTTGTTTTTATTTTTATATTTTAATATTACATTAAAAAAATATGAGGTCCCATATACCCCCCACTCCCTTCCTCCCCCTCCCCCCATAGCAACAACCTCCTCCATCATCATGAGACATTCATTGCATTTGTTGAACACATCTCTGAGCACCACTGCACCTCATGGTCAATGGTCCACATTATAGCCCACACTCTCACACGTTCAATCAAGTGGGCCATGGGAAGACATACAATGTCCAGTAACTGTCCCTGCAGCATCACCCAGGACAACTCCAAGTCCCAAAAACACCTCCAGTGTCTTCTTAATATCCTTAATCTCTTTGGCCATCTCATTGAATTTATTAAGAAGATCTCTTTGAACATCTATAATTAGTTGTCTCAACTGCTGTATGTCATCTGTAGGCTTATCTTGTTCCTTTAACTGGGTCATAGCTTCCTATTTCTTGGTGTGGATTGTACTATTTTTGTTGGTGTCTTGGCATCTGGCTTACTAGAGAATTTATTCTGGGTGCAGTTTTTCTCTTTAGTTTAGGGCTTCCTATCATTTCTCCCTTGCTGGTTGAGCAGTAGGAGCCAAGCATGTAGTTGGTGCTGTAAGCTATGGAGGCTCAAGCTGCCCTCATTGTGCCAGGGACCAATGAAGCTTCTTCCAACTTTCAACTTTGCCAGGGGTAGGGACAGGGTCACAGCTATGTAGAATAACCCAAGTGCAGGCCTAGACTGTAGTTGCCCAGAGAGACTGATGAAGCTTCATAACTTTTTCTCCCCTGCCTGGGACAGGGATGGAGCTGCAGGTGTGGGCAGCAATCTATGCAGTGCAGGTCAAAGATGACTACAGTTGCCCTGGTAGACTTCTGATTTTTCAGTCTTTTACAGGCAAAGTTACCTGCAGTTACCTGTATAGGCTGGTGCAGGGCTCCTCAGGCTTCTCCCTGCCAGAGGCAGGGCTGAAAGCCTAGGTGGGCTGCAGGCTGATCTGCATGAAAGAAACTGGTTCCTGCCAACACTGAGAATTTCAGTCAGCCTGGCTTCCCCTCAGCCTGGAGGTGAAGTCAGAATGATGGCTACTGGCCTCTTTTTGACTTGGGCTGGTTCACACCCCAGCTGTTCCCAGGGTTATATCTTAGCCAGCTGAGTCTACCAATCAGCAGCCCAAATTGGCAGCCAACTGTCTCCTCCTTCCCCATTTCTGGGAAATGGAGCTTCCAATTCCAGCCACAGAATAGCCTCTGGGGTGGCTCCTACAGCCAGAGTAGGATAGTCACCAGCCTCCACGGCTTGGCTGGTAATTTCCCAGAGAGGCTGATGCAGGTCTCTGCAGCTTCCTCCCTGCTGAATAAGGCACTGGGGCCTAGGCTTGAGCTGTAATATGATCTGGGTGGGAAGAAGCCGGTCCCCACCAGCACTGGGATCCTCAGTCTACCCAGCTTCCCCTCATGCCAGGCGCAGAGTTAAGTTGGTGGCTCCCCACCTCTTTCTGACTTGGACAGTCTCAAACTTTAGCTGTTCTCAGGATTATATCATAGCACACTGAATTTACTCATCAGTAGCTGAAATTCGTGCCCAACTGACTCTTCCTCCCCCATTTTGGGGAAGTGGAGCTTTCAGTTCCAGCCATGGAACAGCTCCCAAGGTGGCTTGTGCCTTCAGTGGATGATAAGCACCGACCTCCGTGGCATGGAGTACTCTACTTATGAGTCTTCTCTGAAGATTCATCTTCAGATGAATCGTCTACTCCTTCAAGGACATTGCAGGATGCTCTTCTGGCTTCCTGGAGCACCCAAACAGGTGCTTCAGCTAGCTCCAGAGAGCTCTTTGTGTTTACTAACAGCCCCGTAGCAGGAGCTGATTCTAGGAGCGCCTTACTCTGCCGCCATCTTGCTGGTTCCTCTAATATATATTTTATATATATAAATAAATATTTTAAAGATACATAGATTACACAAAATGTTACATTAAAAAATATGGGAGGTTCCCATATGGCCCACCCCCACATCCCCCACTTTTCCTTCATCAACAACTTCTTTCATTAGTGTGGTGCATTCATTGTATTTGCTGAATACATTTTGGAACACTGCTACACAGCATGAATTATAGTTTATGGTGTGGATTACACTACCCCAGTCCACCTAGTGGGTTATGTCCCTGCAATATCATTCAGGATAACTCCATGTCCCCAAAAAGCCCCATATCACACCTCTTACTCCCTCCCCCTGCCCTCAGTAGCTTCAATGCCCACAATCTCCACATCAGTGACATAATTTTCTTCCATTGCTAGAGTCACAGTAGTTCTATAGTAGAATACCAGCAAGCCCACTAAAATCTGTAATATATTCCTCCATCCTGTGTAACTTGGGATGGAGATGTACATTCCACCTCTAGAATCAAGTGGGGACTTAGATTACACATGACTGATGGATGCAATTCTCCTGCTTGCAGTTGTAGACATTCTTGGTTGCCTGGTGCGGTGGTTGACCATTATACTTCCCCATCAGCTGATCTGGGTAAGTCCAAGGAAACACAGAGTAGGTGTTCCAACTCTGTCGAGGTTCAGGGCCCAGATGACACATGGACCATCCAGAGATTCCAGTCTTCTGAGCATACACAAACTGCAGCATCAGTCACAGGTTCAGTAAAAATGACAGAAGAGGCATGTGTAGAGAGGTCACATCTGAGTCCAACTCCATCACAGTCAGGAGCACAAATTCCAAAGTAAGGTCCACTGCAAGGCAATGAGTTCCACAGTCATCTGTCATGACTATAGGACCTGTGTGTCTCTGTAGCCCTCAGGAGCACCAGTATCTGGGGTTGTATCTACTTTGGCTCTCTTTCAGATCCTACTGAGATGTGCATTAGTGCGACCCCTCTGATGACCTTCCAACTCATTTTGAAATCTCTTAGCCATACAAATTAATTTGTCTTTACCACTTCCCCCTTTGATTTAAGGTTTTTTTCTAGTTGCATCACCAGCAGGTGATTGGTAGCAATCCATCAGCACTAGGTAGGCTCATCCCCGGGTGTCATGTCCCACGCTGGGGAGAAGGCAGTGCATTTACATGCTGAGTTTGGCTTAGAGAGTGGCCACATTTGAGCAACATGGAGGCTCTGAGGAGGTAACTCTTAGGCACCCTGCAGCTCATGGCCTAGTTTAAATATCAAGCACAGAAGCACATAAGCATAGTCATCAGTAAAAAGGGCCCATCATTGGGCCATTCTTCTTCATGGGTCTTTTCCCTTGCACCTGGGGGATTATGCTCTTCCACTGGGGGATGCAACAGAGCTCCCCAGGATGGGAACTCAGCACTCCCTCAGTTGTCATGTGTAACTCTATTCACTATGACAATATCCAATGAACATCTGAACATATCTATATATCCTATATGCATACCCTGGAGAACTCCCTCCCACCCATATATTCCCTTTCAATGACACCCCTCACCAGTACTCTTCCCCTGTCATCGTGGATCCTCTCTGTAATCCAAAACTTCTTCAAAAATTAAGTCTAATATATTGCCAAATCCAATTAGAAGGATAATGAAACAGTATTGACATGCTTATAGATTAGACATAGAATTTATAATAATTTAGAAAAACTAAAATAAAGAAATAAATTGGGGTATTAAAAAATGAAAAATATCATAAACCTTTGTTCCTGATGTTCTGTGTTTCATCATTGCAATAGGTGTTGCCCTGCAAGTACAGTGGCAAGGCAATCTCTTCCATTCCTTCTGCAGTATCTACATCATTTTAAAAATTTTTAATTTTAACTTCTAAAGTTTTAGATCACAATAAAATCACATATACAATTAGGGGACCCCCATATACCCAATATCAAACCCTTTTCCCCCTTCCTCAGCAATGATCTTTTTACATGTGCATGTTGCATTTGCTACAGCTGATGTACAGATTTTAAAATATAACTATTAACCATGATTCCGTTATGGCTAACATTATGGCTTATATTTTAGACTGTATACTTTTTGGTTACTGTATAGTTTACATTATGTTTTACATTTTTGACTATTCACTTTTATATATTTTTGGTGAAATTTAACAGGGCTTACATCCATTTTTGTAAGATCTTGTGGAACACTTCCATTGCCCCCAGTAAACCCCACTTCCATCTATTCTATTCCTCTCTCCCACTCCCCTCAGGGCCCACAGCGACAACCAAGCTTCACTCCTTGGAGAACAAGATTCATAGATACTTACAACAATGCTGAGGGCTTGACACTCTAGTCTATCCTCCCCCTTTGGGAACCACCCATGCTCTTGAGAGACACCTTCTCCTCTGTTTGAGAACATCAGGCCTCCCCAGGATGGGCGTACAATACCTTCCCACTCATTGTAAGTATCTCCACCCACTAATAAAACACAATATGACAAGATGAACCCTCACAGACTCCCTAGAAGTCTGTCCCAGGTACATCCTGTGCCAAATATTCCCCATCAAACACCTTAAACAAGTATCCTTTCCTTAATATATTTTCTAAAGAGTTTTCTCAACATGTAGTTTTAATCACATACCTGACAATCTCCCACGTTCTCCCCCTCCCCCAACCCTTGTCCTCAACTACATGGGCCAGCTGACCCACCCTCCCAATCCTAACCCCCCAAGCCTTCAAAACCCCACCCAATAGTATACCTATGCCCTCATCTTTTCCCTTCACTCCACAAAAACTTACCCACATTTTATCATAGATTTCTCTCATGTAGACATCAGCTCACACACACACACACACACACACACACACAAATTTCCTATAAGCATATCGTCCAGTCTCTAGCTCTCTGAAACAGTCTGATTTGCTTAATTCATGTCAGAGAAGATATGTAGTATTTGTACTTCAATGTTTGGGTTACTTACTCAACGTAAGGTCCTCAAGGTTCATCCATGTTATCCCATGTGTTAGTACTGTATTCTTTCTTACAGATGAGTAGTATTCTGTTGTATGTATATACTACATTTTGTTTATCCATTCATCTTTTGATGGGCATTTGGGTTGATTCCAACTTTTGGCAAAAGTGAATAATGTTGCTATGAACATTGGTGTGCATGTATCAGTTTATGTCCTGGTTTTCAGTTCTTCTGGGGATATACCCAGCAGTAAAATTGCTGGTCATATGGCAAATCTATAGCTAGTTTTTGAGGAACTGCCAAACTGTCATCCAGAAAGGCTGGATTCTTCTACATTTCCACCAACGGTGGATAAGGGTTCCCATTCATCTGCATCCTCTCCAAACCTTGCACTTCTCTATTTCTTTAATAGCCTCAAGTCTAATTGGTAAGATGGTATCTCATTGTAGCTTTGCTATGTATTTCCCTAATAGGTAGTGATGTTGAGCATCTTTTCATGTGTCTTTTATCCATTTGTATTTCTTCTTTGGAGAAACATCTGCTGAAATCTCTTGCCCACATTTTGAATGGGTTGTTTGTCTTTTTATTTTTGAGAAATAGGACTTTTTATATATGTTGGATATTAGGATCCTATCAGATATATGGTTACTAAATATTTTCTTCCATTGGGTAAGCTGTCTTTTTACTTTCTTGATAATCTCCTTTGAGGTGCAAAATGCTTTAATTTTGAGGAGGTCCCATTTATCTATTTTTTCTTTTGCTTTTGTGTTTTGGGTGTGAAGTTCATGTAGCAATTTCCTATTACAAGTTCCTGTAGATGCTTCCCTACATTGTCTTCCAAGGTCTTTATGGTCTTGTCTCTTATATTTAGATCTCTCATTTATTTGAGTTGATTTTTGTATAAGGCATGAGTTGGTAATCCTCTCGTTCCTTTGCATATGGATATCCAGTTCTCCAAGGACCATTTGTTTAAGAGGCCATTCTTCCCAGTTTAGTGGGCTTTGTACTTTCTTGAATATCAGATGACTGTATATATGAGGATGTGTGTTTGAACTCTCAATTCAGTTTCATTGGTCAGTGTGTCTACCCTTCTGCCAATACGATGTTGTTTTGACCACTGTCGCTTTATTGTATGATTTAACATCAGGTAATATTGTTCCTCACATTTAATTTTTCGTTTTCAAATGTCTTTGACTGTTTGGGGCCACTTTCCCCTCTAAATAAATTTCATAGTTAGACATTCCAGTTCATTAAAAAATGCTGTGTTGATTTTTATTGGGTTTGCATTAACTGTGTAGATGAGTTTGGATAGGATAGTCATCTTAATGATGTTTATTCTTCCTATTCATGAACAGGGAGTATTCTTCCATTTATTTAAGTGTTCTTTGATTTCCTTTAACAATGTTGTGTCGTTTTCTCTAATATAAGTCCTTTACATGTTTAAATTTATTCCTAGGTATTTGATTTTTTAATTGGTATTGCAAATGGTATTTTTTTCTTGATTTCCTGCTCAAATTGTTTAATATTGGTGTGGGGAAATCCTACTGATTTTTACACATTTGATATTATACCCTGTGACTTTACTGAACACATTTATAAGTTCTAGAAGCTTTGTTTTAGATTTCTCATGGCTTTCTATGTAGAGAATCATGTCATCTGCAAAGAGTGAAATTTTACCTCTTCCTTTCCAATTTGGATACCTTTTATATCTGTTTCTTGCCTCATGCCCGATAAGGTACTTCTAACACAATTTAAATGGGAGAGGTGATAATTGGTATTCTTGTCTTGTTCCTAATCTTAGAGGGAAAGATTTTACAATTTCAGCATGTATATGATGTTAGATGTGTGTTTTTCATATATATCCTTTATCCTGTTCAGAAAGTTTCCTTCTATTCTTATCTTTTGCAGTATTTTTATTGGGAAAGGGTGGGTATTTTGTCAAATGCTTTTTTCTACATCTATAGACATGATCATGTGATTTTTATTTGACCTGATTATATGGTGTATTACTCTGATTAATTTTCTTACGTTTAGATTTCATTGCATACTAGGGATGAAATCCACTTTGTCATGGTGGATAATTCATTTGATGTGTTGCTGAATACAATTAGCAAGTATTTTGTTAAGGATTTTAGTATATAGGTTCATTTGAGAGTTTGGTCTGTTAATTTCCTTTCTTGTGGTGTCTTTGTTTGCCTTTGGTATTATGGTAATGTTGACATCCTAGAATGAGTTACACAATGTTTCTTTTATTTCAATTTTTTGTAAGAGTTTAAGCAGAACTGGAGGTAGTTCCTTCCAGATGTTTGGTGGAAGTCACCTGCGAGGCTGTCTGACGCAGGGCTCTCCATATTTGGGTGGATTTAATGACAGGTTTTTTCTCTTTACTTGTGATTGGTTTGTTGAGATCATCAGTTTCTTCCTTTGTGAATGTCAACTGCTTATGTGTTCTTGTTGGTATATAGTTTTTCAAAATATTTTCCTATGATTCTTTTTATTTCTGTAGGTTCAGTGGTAATATCCCCTTTCTCATTTCTTATTTTGTCTATTCACATCTTTGGTCTTTTTTCTGTGTTAAAAAAAAACACAGGAAAAAGCTAAGGGTTTGTCAATTTTATTGTTTTTTTCAAAGAACTCACTCTTTGTTTTTTTTATTTTTTCTAGTGCTTTCTTATTTTCTTTTTCATTTAGTTCTGCTCTGATCTTTGTTATTTCTTTCTTTCTTCTTCCTTTGGGGTTATTTATTCTTTCAACAATTCCTCTAAATGTGCAGTTATTTGTTTGATTTTAGCTATTTTTTCTCTTACGATATATGAATTTATGGCTAAGAATTTCCCTCTCAGTACAGCTTTTGCTGCATCCCATAAGTTTTAATATGTTGTGTTATCATTTTCACTTATTTCAAAGTAGTTGCTGATTTCTTTTGAGATTTCCTCCTGGGCCCACTGTTTGTCTAAGAGTGTGTTGCTTGACTTCCATATCCTTGTGCCTAATCTGGTTCTCCAGCCCTTGCAGACTTTCAGTTTCATCCCACTGTGGTCAGAGAAATTATTTTTATGATTCCAATCTTTCTGAATTCATTGAGACTTTCTCTGTGGCCTAGCCTGTGGTCTATCTGGGAGAATGATCCATATGCACTTGAGAAGAATGTATTTATGCTGTATTTTGTTGTAGTGTTCTGCATATGTCTATTAGGTTGAGATCCTCTAATAAATTATTCAAATCTTTGTTTCTTTATTGATTCTCTGTCAAGATGTTCTGTCTAGTGATGATAATGGTATATTAAAGTCTCCCACAATGATTGTGGAGTCATCTATTCCTCCATTTAGTTTATCCATGTGTTTTGAGGCACTCTGTATTTTGAGGCACTCATGTATTTTGAGGCACTCTGATTAGGTGCATAAATATTTATGATTGTTCTTTCTTGATAGATTATCACTTTTACTAATATGTAGTGCCCATTTTTGTCTCTCACAATAGTTTTGTTTTTAAAGTCTGTTTTGTGTGATATTAGTATAGTTACTTTTGCCTTTTTTGGTTATTAGTTGCTTGTAATATTATTTTTCAGCTATTCACTTTCAACCTTCTTGAATCACTGGGTCTATGGTGAATTTCATATAGACAGCATATAGATGGGTCACATTTCCTTATCCATTCTGCCAATCTGTGTCTCTTGACAGGTGAGTTTAAGCCATTAACATTCAGTGTTATTACTCACAAGAAATTAGTTACATTAGCCATATTTTCTTTGAAGTTGTGTGTGTCATATGTTGTTTTTATTTCTTTTTTGTCTTTTATGTTCGTCTTAAACTGTCCTCCAACTCCGACTTCATTTTTTTTCTTTCAAGCTACAGAATTCCCCTTTGTATTTCTTGAAGAGCACATTCATTATTGGCATACTCTGTTAGTTTCTGTTTATCTGTGAATATTTTGAGCTCTCCATCAATTTGGAATGCCAGTTCTACTCAACAGAGTATTCTTGGCTGGAAACTTTTTTCTTTTAGTATCTTGACTATGTCATACTACTGTCTTCTTGCATCCATGGTTTCAGATGAGAAATCAGCACTTAATCTTATTGAGCCTCCCCTGTGTTCGATGGTTCTCTTTTCTCTTGCTGCTTTCAATATTTTCTCTTTGTCTTGAGCATCAGATAATTTCGCAGATATGTCTTGTATTAGGTCTTTGGGATTTATACTGTTTGGGTTGTGCTGTGATTCCTGGGCATGTACCATCCATCTCCCTCAGTAAGTTTGGGAATTTTTCAGCCATTATTTCCTCCAAAAAACCTTCTGTCCCCTTTCCCTTATCTTCTCCTTCTGTGATATTTGTGCATTTTGTGTTGTCATTCAGATCCCTAAGTCTCTATTGGATTTCTTCTAAATTCTTATCTAATAATTCTACTCTTTCTTTGATTTCAGATTTAATGTTTTCAACCTCAATGATTCTTTCCTCTGCCTATTCAATTCTGGTGTTAGTTGCTTAGAGTGTTTTTTTTTTATTTATTTTTTATTTCTTGGATTGTGCAATTCATTACCAACAATTCTGTTATCTTTTTCCATATGTTTACAATTTCTTTAGTAGGCTCTGCAAGTGTTTTCTTAATATCCTTAATCTCTTCTTTCACTTCATTATAATGAGCCATGATATTAGTTTGGACATCTTTGTTTAGTTGTTCAAAGTTCTGCTTCTCTTTCTGGTTTTAAGTTTTTTTCATTGGTGTGGGCAATGTCTTCCTGATTATTGGTATGTTTTGTAATTTTTTGTGGCTCTCTGCTCATCATTTTATCTTGATGGGTTTCTTCAGTTGGTTATGTCCTCCATGTAGTCTCAGGTTTTATTTAGTTGCTGTATTTGTGGGTGTATTAAGTTTTCTATTTTACACTTTGTTCTTCTTATTCTATTTCCTTGTTGTTGTCTAAGTTCCCTTGAATGAAAAAGTTTACATCCAGGGGAAGCAAAAAAGTTAAAAAAAAGGTTTAATAGTAATATTGATAGTAAATGTTAGCAGAAGAATCATATAAGACCTAAGAGATTGAATATTAAACTAATGTAACTGTGTAGAAATACAGGAATAAAAAAGTGGTACACCTACAAGGAAATGGGAAACTGAATATCAAAAAGAATATAGTGTGAATTAACAGGTCAGTGTGATGAAGAGAGAGGGAAACAGACAAGAAAGGATAAAAATAGAAAGGTAATAAAGGATAGAAAACAGAACGGTTAGAATTAAAAAGTCAGGAAAATTGGGGACTAAACAAAGGTAATTGGAATGTAAGGACAACAACAGAAGGTGGAAGTTAGAAAGATGCAGGAGGGAAATGAGACAGCATTGATTGCCAAAATAAGTACACACAGAAATGAGAAAATCAAAAAAGTGGAATCACACCAATCAAGAAACAAGCTGGCAGCATCGAAATGTCTCTCAGTCTCTTTGAAAGAGAGCACCCACACCTTGCTGGGAACCCTAAATACACTCTTGGAAGCTTATTAAGCACTTCCTACTGTCCCCCTCCCTTAGAGGAGTTGCACAGGACTAGTTAATTGCCTGGCTCCACCTTCTCCCAGACCAATTTTCCCTATCCCAGGGAGGCTAGGTAAATCAGACGGCCTCAGCAGATTTACCTCTCCCATCTTCCTGGTTTCTCCAGAGGCCAGCTGGTATGCTTCTGAAAGCTAAAAAAAGGGGGGTCCAGACCATAGAACCCACATTCAGGGGATCCCTCTCCACCTTTCACCAGAACCCTCCCACTCTCAGAATTTGTCTCTTTTAGATGACTGACTGGCAAGTGTCAGGGAATGCTGTGGCTCCTGCCCTGAGGGAGGGGCTCAGCTGTCCAATAGCTCCTGCATGAAGCATCAGAAACTCATGGTTTGACCTTGCACAATCATGCTTTTTGTTATGCTCTCTGCAGATGGATGCCCTTAAGCCTCCTGCTTTTTGGATTCCCAAAACAGCTCAGTCAGGAAGGATTTTGCTGAACTCAGTTGTTTTACTTAGGAGAGATGATGTAGGTGTACTTAATCTGTCACCATCTTGCCTCTCTCCATTTTTTTTTTCTTGATTGAATTTTTTATACAAAGTCTTTGTTAATTTCAGAAGAAAAGAAGTTAATATAGGAAGGAAGAGAAGTTGGGAAGAGTGCTGGTGAAGGAAGGGATGGGTCTGTGTGAAAGGACCTTTGTGCAGGAATGCCAAACCCAGCAGTTAGACAGGGTGAAGGACATGTCACTGCTATTTGATAGGATTTGTTATCTTGTTGGTGAATGAATTGCAGTTGCTTAAAGAATTTTATCATATCACAGTTTACATAATGATTTCAAGTACTTTTCACAATTGAATCAACTTTCTCAGTTTATTCAACTATTTTAAAAGCAGAAACCTGGGAATGATATCTACCCTTTCCCCCCACATACCAACTAACTCTGTAGGGCACAGCTTTCTACTGGGATTCCCTCATTTTTGTCTGGAGCCAGAACCCTCAGCCCAGAAGAGAAGTGGCTCTTCTCATTCAAGACCCCCAGCACTTGCCCTCTGAATTTGAGTCATTTTCTGGTTGCATAGCAAACAGGAAATCTGCTTCTCCTCCCTTGGGTCTGACCAAGGCCACCAGACATTGAGCAGTGGGGCCAGGGCTGATGAGACCACAGTAAGCAGTAGCCATGTTTAAGGGTAAAGAACACATGTTGAGGTCTGGACCTCAGAAATTCAGGGTCACCCCATTCCTCTCTGCACCCCACCTTGGTCTGCAGGCAACATCTTCAGACTATCACACATAGCTTCAGAGAGAGGGAACCCACCCCATTCCCCACAGACAAAACACCAAAGGTCAGCCCGAATAGGGGTCCTGAATGTGAAAGAGAGCACAGTGCTGACCCTGGTTCTCCCTTGCCTCTTCACGTTTATGGGTCTTGGTCTGTCCCTTTCCTTCACATGGCCTCAGTGTCACCATCCCTAAATGAGGGCCTAGGACTCATATGTCAGTTGTAGAATTGGAATAGAGCCTGAGGGAGCTTTTGTTGATTCACTATCTTTTACCTTATTTATCCTTGAGTAAGCCAGCATAAGCAAACTATGTCTAGAATTAAATTCATGATCATCTTTGAGAATGGTTATTATGAAAAGGAAACTAATATTTTAATCACAGATATTTTTTTGTTTAAAAATTATTTCAAAGCTGTTTTGACTCTTGACCCCTAACTGAAATCCTAAAATGACTGGGCATAAATAAGACATTAACAGAGTAAGGGATTTATTATTCTTTTATTATTCTCCCAATTACTATGAACAATTAAAAGAATCAGGGAGTTATTGTTAAGTAAAAACAGTTCAGGAGAGTGACTGTGGTTCATGTATTGAGCACCTGTCTCTGACATGGGAGATCCTGGGTTTGGTTCCTGGTGCCTTCTGAAAAACACAACAAAAAAGAAACACCAAGGAAACAAATGAAAAAAAAACCTCAGGGGATAAGTGATGATTTCTCACTTAAAATGTCCCAGGTTCAATCTCTGGCCCTGGGACCTCAAAAAAACCCACCACATCACAAAAATTCAAAGCCCCTTACCTGGCAGATCCAGTCACAGAAATTCCTCTATTGTTTTATTTTTCCATAAATAATATAACACCAGTTTGTTATTTCATTTATATACCAAACTCTCCTAACTGGCTCTCCTGTTCATAGAAATCCTTTAAATAAAATACATTCCAAGAACTAAAAGCATCTGTAAGTAGTTAAGATTTCTACTTTGAAATCATCATCAGGACTAACAGGGATGCCTAGGCCCACCATGACCCTGGACCACCACGTGGCATTAATCTGCATCTTCTGCCCACAGGATCAGAGCTGTGAAAGGGGGGCTGTGTATCTGTGGGTCTCGGGCCCAGGAGGAACAGGACTCAGAGAAGGTGACCACTCAGGGGATGGCTGGTGGGGAAAGACAGAGAATGAGCAGGATTCTGCTGACCAAAAACAGCATTTGTCCTGAGCTTATGGAGGAATGGGAGGGTTAGGGACTATATAAAAAGGACAGGGAGGGGGAAAGGAGTTGTCTTAAATTGTCATGTTTCCATGCAAAAAAAAATCTTGTACAATTGTGTTAAAGCACCTGTAAACAGAGTGATAGAGAGGGTATATTGTGTACTTTTAAGTTAATATGCATAGACAAATATAAATAGGTAAAAATTAATATTGGTGTCAATGTGTCTGTAGGTAAATATAGCCACAGTTAGTTTGGCCTCACTGGCCCCAGGGCCTATAGTCAGTCTTATTTAGGCAACTGCCTGAGTAGGAAACAGGGTTGTGGTCTGTAGACCAGGACAGAAAGTGGTCATAAGAGACCCAGGTGGGACTTTGCCTTGATTTAGGAGTCCCCATGGGAGTTTACTTTAAGAAAGTCAGTTGACATTAAAAAAAGGGGAGCAGCGACAGTCTCCCAGGTACAGTGGTGGGGACCGGGAGGGAGTGAGGGTTCAACAGTGAGCCCCTGATACTAATGACTATGCTTGTGAGCTGATAAACCCAAAATAAGAACAAGGCCTAGAGCAACTTTGTGCCTGGGAATTTCATTCTGTCAGCCTTCATGTTACTCAAATGTGGCCAGTCTCGAAGCCAAACTCAGCATGTAAATGCAGTGCCTTCCCCCCAGCGTGGGACATGACACCCGGGGATGAGCCTCCCTGGCAACGAGGGACCACTATCAACTACCAACTGATGATGCAACTGGAAAATGACCTTATACGGAAGGTTCAATGCGGATCAGCAGAATATCCATGTCTACATAAAATACCATGACTTTAAAATGCTGTTTGACCTAAAGTAAGGGGGAAATGGAAAGGAGAAATGAGTTTATATGGCTACGAGTTTCTAAAAAAGAGTCTGGAGGCTGGCAGAAGGTTTGCCCTCATGCACAACTGAGCAGAGTCAGAGAGACAGATAAAGCAGATACAACCCCCAGATATTGGTTCCTTTGAGGGCTAAAGAGACCCATGGGAGTTATGGTCATGGCCGATGGGGTTAACTACCAGGGCAGATGGCCCCTCTTTGGAAATGGTGTTTATGTGTGATGAATCTGGACTCAGATGGGATCTCCCTTCATAAGACTTTCATGCTAATGTGCTGGAGGTGCAGTTAATGTTGGGGTTTAAGATATATTTAGGGGATTTGAATCTCTGGACTGACAATGTGATAGCCAGATCCTGAGCCTCAACAGACTCCAGCACCTACAATCTGATTTATTGGACTTACCACACTCAGCTAAGATGGAGGTGAAGAAGGACAACCACCACACCATGGAGCCTAGAGTGATTACAACTGAAAATGGGAGGATTGCATCCAGCATCCAGGTGGAATCTGAGCCTCCTCTTGACATAAAGGTGCAATGGGCACAACCAATCCAGTGTCCACATAGAAGATGTGGCATTGGATTGGGAAAAGTGGACATAATGGACAAAGGGTATGGGGAAAGGCAGGAAGAGATGAGAGGTGGAGGCGTCTTCGGGACATGGAGCTGCCCTGGATGGTGCTTCAGAGGTAATCACCGGACATTGTAAATCCTCACAGGGCCTACTTGATGGAATAGAGGAGAGTATGGGCCATGATGTGAACCAATGTATATGAGGTGCAGAGGTGCCCAAATATGTACTTACCAAATCCAATGGATGTGTCATGATGATGGGAACGAGTGTTGTTGGGGGGGGGAGAGGGGGGGTGGGGGGGTGGGGTTGAATGGGACCTCACATATATATTTTTAATGTAATATTATTACAAAGTCAATAAAAAATAAAAAAATTAAAAAAAAAAAGAAGGAAATAAAAATAAATAAATAAATAAATAAATATACACATTCTGATTAAAAGAAAAACAAAAAAGGATCAGGAAGCCATTATAAATGGCATTACTTGGTCTAGAATTGTCTCTTAATAAACAAACATCTATCTACTGTTATGGATTAGTGATATTAACCAGACTCAGACTTTGAATAAAGTTCCAATTGAGAGCTTCATTAGCTGTGCAGTGACTGTCTCATCCTATGCAGAGGAGACAGCAGCCCTGAGTTAAGGGAAGAGGTGTCTTTATAGCCTTTGAGGATGGGGGGGAGTTACTAGCAAGCAAGCAGGCACAGAAGCAGAACACTGTGGTTAGCTGAAGATAGTGTATCTATTTTTTTCTTTTTTCAAAGCCCTTTCTTGTGATCAGTCCCATGTTATTTTTTGGCCCTTTTTTGGGGACAGCCCTAAGTTATTTACTGACACTCTCCTTGGAGACAGCCTAAGTTATTTATTTATCTGAAGGCACATGCAATTCCCATTTCCTAATGTAGTTCTATTCCTATTTTGCCAATGTGGCCTTACCCTTACACTACCAAGAAATGAAAGACCTTCCAAATGGTGTGTTTAACTTTATGATGATTGTCATCCTGTGCAGCAGCCCTTGAGGATGCATCCCTAGGAGGAGGCTTCCCTAGGAATCCCTCCACATTGAAAGCCCTCAGCACAGGGTCAGGGACAAATCATTTGTGGGAGGGGCTTAGCAGTGTTGGGAATGCTGATGAGTCATTTCAGATATAGTAGCTTTAAAACTCTCATGACTGGCTTGCCTAGCTGTCACTTTTGCAGAAAATCCTCTTGAGAAAATACCTGTGAAGAAATAAATTTATTTTGAGATCTTTGAGGCACAGCTAAACTCAAATAATTACACTTGCAATTGTCTTAAAATTAGCCCAATAAACATTTTTTAGCCATTTAGCATTAACTGGCTTTGCATACCCCAGGAAACTAGCTCAACATAGGCTCTCAATTTGTGGGTAAGCAGGGATGTTTATATGGTCCCAAGCTGCCTTGGCACTTCTTGCCCTGCTTCCCCTTCAGCGGACACCTTCCAACCTGTGGCCTTTGGAAGCTTTTCTGTAGGGGTCCATCCTACAAAACAGTCAACACCATGTCCGATGAATAGATTGTCACTGCCATCTGGTGGTTATGTCTTCTGGGTCAACGACAAAATCCTCCATTTAAATTCCCCACAGTTGCACATCCTGTTAATGTGCTTCCTGTGTTCCCTGAGCATGTGAATTGTGGAATTTCCTTTCCGACCCAAAAAGGGGCTTCACCTGGTGTTCCACTGCTTTTTCTTTAGCTGCCCCAAGGGTAGAGAGGGAAGCTGTGGAAGGGGAGCAGATACCTGGATCCTGGCCCCAGATTTGGACAGGAGTATGTCCCAAGTGGGAAACATGTCATGGGGAGTCAAGAAGGAGGAACAGGTGCCAGAGAGCATCCTCCCTTCACGCAGACTCTTCTCTCCATATTTTATCCCAGCTCCAGCTGTCACACCCAGGCTCCGATTGTAGCACCGGGGACATCTTGATCACACATATGTGATGTTACACTGGGGCACCACTTCACATCACCCTCCTCCCCCCAGGTGCTTGGCTCCCTCCATGGAGTCCCCACCCTCTCAGAGCTCTCCCTCTCTTATGCCCATCAACTCTCTGCTGTGTCCTTTTAGGAAATGTTCACAGAGATCTAGAAAGTTCATCTGGGTAGAAGCTAAATGTCTGCCTCCATGCCAGTGATTCTCTAAGAGGGCTAGGAAAAGTGAGGAATGGGATTAGCCCCAGACTGGGGGTTTCCCAGAGGCCCTCTAATTTTCAACCTGCGACCTGGGTGTGTGGGGGGGAGGAGTAGTTGAAAGAAGCCTGTGGCTGTATCCCATACTGCATTTACACTGATGCTTCTAGCTTTCAGAATGTCTGCATTTGAAAGAAGTGATTGAAATCTGCTATGGGTTTGGGAGCAAAGGTAAGGGATTGTATCTTTTTTTTCTATCTGGTTGCACCATCCTCTTTTTGGTGCTTCATTTTGCATGTGGGGGCAGGGCTGCACCTCACTGCACAGGTCTGGGATGACTTTATTTTTTAACAGGAGGTTCCAGGAATTGAACCTGAGTCCTACATATGGTAAATGGGAGCTCAATTGCTTGAGCCACAGCTGCTTCCTTAGAGTTGCATCTTAAACGATCAACCAAGCCTGAAGCCATCTATAGGAAATTATTCTCAGATAACTAAAAGAACTTCATTAATGCCACATTTGGCAACCTGCACTAAATTCCTGTGACAGGTGACATCCTTCCATCTAAGCTCAGAAGCTTCCTGTGGAATAACAGTGTGAGGACTGGTCTCTAAAGGTAAGTTAATTCTTAAGCTGAAATTCAACAAGTGTTTTAGGCAAAGTCCCCATAGTGTTGACCCATTTGGGGATGAGACCTTTATCCTGGGATTGCCCTTCATATATCTCTGCTATGGGATCTGGTTTTGGCTGTGAAAATCCTGGGGAGGCCTGTGGAAGGAGGTTGGTAGGGGAAGACCATAGGATGGCCAGCCAGTGGCCACTATATGGAGCTGATGCCACCCTTGACCTGAGAACACAGAGACCGCTGATCCCCAGATCTTGGGGAAGGGCAAATGGAAACCATCTGTGATCTTATGTATGCAATTGCCAGGGTTTCTATTTATTCCAGGCAAGGTGTTAAGACATCAATAACAATACTACGGGAAGAAATACCAATAGAAGTGACTACTAGTCACTGCTCTTGGATAAGAATTGTTTCAATATTCACAGTTCCTCAAGGGGCAGGGGACTGGGCTTTTTATACAGGAGGAGGAGGCAGGGACACTTCTTTAAAGGGGTGTGTGGACCCATGTAGAGTGGGTGCCTGGGTTTGATCTGTGACTGATGTGTGACCCTCCCTCCTGCTGATAGCTCACCTGGCCCAAGGCTTGCTGGCAGTAGGAGCCTTGGTTGATCCAGGCTGCCTGGTAACATGGGCAGAGGGATTTCCTCACAAAAAATGTTCCATGACTGTGTCAAAGGGGCCTCCCCAAGGCTGGAGATATACTCAGGGTATCTTCTATCACAAGGCTCAAAGAAAAGTTCTGTCCATAGCATCATCTCCATCTTTTTATGTAAAAACGTGGCCTTATGAATTGTTGGTGGGACTCTGCCTTGTCTATCAGCCAGCTCTGCAGAGAACTGTCTCTCTCCTTTTGTAGGTAAATAGAGGAGGGCCTCAGAGTCTTTAGTGTTAGGAGTCAATTACCTCTGTCTCTTTTCTTTCTGGGATGAGAGGGGCCACTCACACCCCCAGTTACACTTACCAGGCTGCCCTTTCTCCTCATTCCTCTATTTTTCACCCTGTTCATGATCATTTTTATTTTTATTTTTTTGAGTTCTTGTGACCAAGAAAACAGCTGCTTAAAGATTTGTGTACAAGATTGTATGTGGAAATATTTTCCATTTTCTTGAGTAAATATTTACAAGTGGGACTAAAGGAATATTTGTTAAGTGTATGATTTACTTTAGAAGAAACTGATATTCTATTCCAAAGTGGCAGTTTTGTTTTGTTTGGTATTCATATGAGTAAAACATATGAGTTCCTGTTGTTCTGCATTCATGCCACTATTTGATATTCTCATTTTTTTCAAACTAGTGGTAGTGTTGTCCTACGAGGTTCTAATTTGCATCTCGCTCATGGCTAATATGTAGAACTTTTTTTCATATATTTTTTCCTACCTATGTATTTTTTTAAAAGGTACTATTAGGATCACTTAGCTATTTCTAAAATTAGAATGTTTGTATTCTTATGGTTGAGGTTTTTTCTAATGGTCAGAGAAGAAGCTTCCTTCCTTCATTTTTCTCCCCATTGAAAGTAACTGTGACATTCAGAACATAGCCTGCTGCAAACACACAATGAGACATTTAATCATGAGCTGTACTAGGTTAGACATGCTTATGATTAACCAGGAAAATAGATTCATGTGTTATGTTTCATTTTTAATTCTCCGTCAATGATAGAAACAGGAGAATATATATGGTTGAGTTTTGAGTATTCTTTGTATATATCTCTAAGGAAGAAATACAAATGGCCAAAAAGCACATGAAAAGATCCACAGTTCTGTGGTAACCGCTCTGGTCAAGGTCAGTCTGGGGCACCTCCCTGAAAAAAAACCCTCTTCCGAGTCCCGAGCTTATACTGACTTGTTAAGGCTAAGAGGCGCCTTGTGTTCCCACAATGGACACAGCTGGGGATGGTTGAAAGAAAAGGCTGAGTGAGTATTGTGCAGTGTCAACACACAGAGGAAACATGGGAAGCACAGAAAGTAGGACCCCATTAAGTTATATGCAGAAAAACTTTCCCTGAGTTTTCCACGAAGATGTGGCATAAAGTTCTAACCAGGAAATGTTAGAATGCTTTGTGAACTACAATGGCTGGCTTTTGGCATGGGCTGGCCCCAGGAGGGCACCTTTGACCCCGGATCATCTGTAAAGTCCATGAGATGTTAACGAGAAAACCAGAGTGCCCTGGCCAGTTCCCCTACATTGATGCCTGGCAGGACACTGCAAGTCAAAGTCCGCCCTAGTTAAGGGTGAGTAAGGAAGCCAGGATTTGCCTGATACAAAAGCCCACAGGTGCTGTCTGAGGAACCAGGCCAAGCAGGTGCCTTGCAAAGGGCCAAGAGAAAGTAAGCCCCAAATCTATTGACAACCCACCCATTCTAGAGGGGCAACCAACTTATGAGATTGTTCCTACAGTGCCAGTGCCGAGGAGTGGGGATGAGCCAATTTTCCCAAGCAATGCAACCTCGCTGCCCCGACTGCCATCTCCACTGCCGTCCTCCCTGAGCAGTATGACCTCGCTACCCTGACAGCTGTCTCCACTGCCATCCTTCCTGAACAGCGTGACCTCACTGCCTCCACATCCACCGTCCTCCCTGAGCAGCGCTACCTCGCAGCCGTTCCTGCAGCCACTTCCACAGCCATTCCCACAGCCGATTCTGCAGCTGCATTCTCCAAGCAACACAGCCCAGCTCTTCCTACAGCCACTCCCACAGTCCTTTCCACAGCCGGTTCAGTTCCATGGCCACTTTCTCCAAGAAACAGGAGCCAGTTGCTCCTGCAGCTGTTTCCACAGCCGGTTTCACAGCTGCTTTCTCCAAGCAACACAGCGCAGCTGCTGCAGCAGCCGCTCTCACAGCAGGTTCTGCTGGCAATTTCTCCAAGCAACATGGCCCAGCCACACCCACAGCCACTCCCACAGCCGCTTTCTCCAAACAGTGCAGCCTCTGCACCTCTGCAATGGCTGTCTCCACCAATCTTGACCACTGGCAGCATAGTGCTGGCCATCACTCAGGAGGAGTCCCTGAAAGATAGCAACTCAGACCACAAGGAGCCGCAGGGACAGGTGGAGCAGGGAGAAGGGCCACCCTGCAGCTACCTCTCTCTGAAGCCTGGGCTCCAATTTATTATGATGCTGATGACCCTGTACAAGGAGGACACTTCACTACTACTGATCTCTTTATCTGGAAAAGTCACACCCCACATACCTGGAGAAGCCTCAGGTCATGATGGACCTCTTCCAGTCTATCTTTCAAACCTGCAAACCCACCTGGGCTGACTGACTGTAAGCAGCTCCTTATGACCTTACTCAACTTCAAGGAGAGAATGTGAGTCACAAAAGGAGCTTTCACCTGGCTTAAAGAGCACCCTTCTGGTAGAAGCCTGGACAGGGATCAATATGCCCACACTCAGTTCCCAGACAAGGACCCCCAATGGGATCCCAATGACATGACCAGGCCCAACTGTTTAGAAACTTTCCATAGGGCCTTAGTTGAAGGTTTCAGAGCTGGGAGACAAAAGGTAGTAAACATGGCAAAGACCACCCAAGTCCTACAGACTCTCGAGGGAAGTTGGCTCAATTCTGACAGGATTGACTCCTGACATTTATTTCAAACTTTGGGGTGTGATACGATACTACTTTTGTTGTTGATTTTCAATTTGTTCTACTTTTTAGCCATGGTAGCTCTTTGCAGTGCATCCTATTGCTCTTTACTATAACCCTATCATTGACGGGTTTATTTTACATCTATTTACTTTTTGGTACTACAAAATATTCCAGATCCTTCTTGCATATTTCTTTCCTAGAAAGAGCAATTTCTCTAAGAAGGCATTTATTGGAGAATGGTTTTAAAACCTAAAGTCTGGGCATTATCTCTGCTCATTGTTACTGCAGCCTTGAGGGCCTCTCTGCAGAGAGTGTAAGGAAATATATGTGTATATACTAAGATGTGTACATGCACATATCTAGAACAACAAGAAACCTCCCCTTTAAGAAATTCTAAAGAGAATTCTGCAGGAAGAAAGGAAAAAACAGGACAGGCAGAGTTCGAGGAGAGTGTAAGAGCAACAAAAAAGACAAAAAGACAAGGGGAAAAAAAGCACACAAAATATGACAAACACAACTCCAATCAAAATATGGCTAACACAAATAATTCCTTGAAAGTGATAACACTGAATGTCAACGAACTTAACTCACCTATCAAAAGATTCAGACTGGGACATTGGATAAGGAAATATGACCCATCTATATGCTGTCTACAAGAGACACATCTTAGACCCAGAGACTCATGCAGGTTGAAAGTGAATGGTTGGAAAATAATCTTACAAGCAAACAATAATCAAAAAATTGCAGGAGTAGCTTTATTAATATTAGACAAAATAGACTTTAAATGCAAAACTATGTTGAGAGACAAAGAAGGCTACTACATTTTAGTAAAAGGGAAAATCTGTCAAGAAGATCAAACAATCATAAATATTTATGCTACTAACAAGGGGGCCTCTAAATACGTGAGGCAAATGCTGGAAAAACTAAGTGAAAGAATAGATGCATCTACAATTATAGTGGGGGATTTTAATACACCACTATCAACTCTGGACAGAACATCTCAAAAGAGAATCACTAAAGAAACAAAACATTTGAACAGTATATTAGAGGAGCTGGATCTAATAGACATATATAGATCATTACACCCAAACACAGCAGGATATACATTTTTCTCAAGTGCACATGGATCATTCTCCAGGATAGACCATATGCTAGGCCACAAAGAAAGGCTTAATGAATTCAGAAAGATCGAAATCATACAAAATAATATCTCTGACCACAGTGGAGTGAAGCTGGAAATCTGCAAGTGCCAGAGGCCCAGATTTCACACCAAGATACGGAAATTAAACAGCACACTCTTAGAAAAACAGTGGGTCAAAGAGGAAATCTCAAAAGAAATCAAAGACTACCTTGAAACAAATGATAATGATAACACAACATTCAAAAATTTATGGGATGCAGCAAAAGCAGTACTGAGAGGGAAATTGATAGCCATAAATTCATATATCAAAAAGAAGAAAGAGCAAAAATTTAAGAACTAACTGCACATTTGGAGGAATTTAAAAAACAACAACAAAGTAATCTAAGAGGAAGAAGAAGGAAGGAAATAACAAAGATAAGAGCAGAACTAAACAAAATAAAAAATAAGAAAGTACTTGAAAAGATCAACAAGACTAAGAGCTGTTTTTTTGAGAAGATCAATAAAATTGACAAACCTTTAGCAAGACTAAAAGTAAAAAAAGAAAAAAGATGCAAATACACAAAATAAGAAATGAGAAATGCGATATTACCACTGACCCCACAGAAATAAAGACTATCATAAGAGGATACTTTGAAAAAACTATATTCCAACAAAAATGAGAATTCAGAGGAAATGGACAAATTCCTAGAAACACATAAGCAGCCCATATTGACAAAAGAAGAAATTGATGATCTCAACAAACCAATCACTAGTAAAGAGATAGAATCAGTCATTAAAAACCTCCCAACTAAGAAGAGCCCAGGGCAAGACGGCTTCACAGGTGAATTCTACAAAACATTCCAGAAAGAAAAAACACCAATCCGGCTGAAACTATTCCAAAAAATTGAAACAGAAGGAACATTGCTGAACTCCTTCTATGATGCCAACATTACCCTAGTACCAAAGCCAAACAAATACACCACAAGAAATAAAATGACAGACCAATTTCTCTAATGAACTTAGACGCAAAAATACATAACAAAATACTTGCTAATTGTATTCAACAACACATTAAACGAATTATACACCATGACCAAGTGAGATTCATTCCAGGTATGCAAGGATGGTTCAACATAAGAAAATCAATCAATGTAATACACCATATAAATAGATTGAAGGAAAAAAATCACATGATTATAACTATAGATGCAGAAAAACCATTTGACAAAATACAGCACACTTTCTTGATAAAAATCCTCCAAAAGATCGTAATACAAGGAAATTTTTTGAACATGATAAAGAGTATATATGAAAAACCCACAGCCAACATCATTTACAATGGAGAAATCCTAAATTCCTTCTCTCTAAAGTTAGGAACAAGACAAGGATGCCCATTGTCTCCCCTTCTATTTAACAGTGTCTTAGAAGTACTTGCTGAAACACTGAGGCAAGAACCAGAGAGAAAAGGTATTCAAATTGGAAAGGAAGAAGTCAAAACTTCATTATTTGAAGATGACATGATCCTATACATAGAAAACCCTGAGAGATCTACAACAAAGCTTCCAGGACTCATAAATGAGTTTAGTAAAATCGCAGGTTATAAGTTCAATGTGCAAAAATCAGTAGCATTTTTGTACACCAATAATGAGCAAGATCAGGAGGAAATCAGGAAACAAATACCATTTACAATAGTAAGTAAATAATAAAATATTTAGGAATAAATTTAACTAAAGATGTAAAAAACTTATACACTGAGAACTATACAAGACTGTTCAAGGAAATCAAAGAAGACCTAAATAAATGGAAGAATATTCCCTGTTCATGGATAGGAAGACTAAATATTACTAAGATGTCTATTCTACCAAAACTGATCTACACATTCAATGCAATCCCAATAAAACCCAACACAGCCTTCTTTAAGGAACTAGAAAAACTAACTATGAAATTTATTTAGAAAGGAAAGAGGCTCAAATAGCCAAGGACATATTGAAAATGAAAAATGAAATTGGAGGAATCACACTACCTGACTTCAAAACATACTACAAAGCAACAGTAGTGAAAACAGCATGGTATTGGCATAAGGAGAGACACACAGACCAATGGAATTGAATTGAAAGTTATGATATAGAACCTCATATATATAGCCATATAATATGTGATAAAGCAATCAAACCCTCGCAACTGGGAGAGAATGGCCTATTCAACAAATGGTGTCTGGAGAACTGGATCTCCAGATGTAGAAGAATGAAAGAGGATTACCATCTCACACCTTATACAAAGATCAACTCAAGATGGATCAAAGACCTAAATATAAGAGCCAAGACCATAAAGACCTTGGAAAGCAGTGTAGGGAAACATCTACAGGACCTTGTAATAGAAAATGGCTTCATGAATATCACACCAAAAGTACGAGCAGCAAAGAACTAATAGATAAATGGGACTTCCTCAAAATTAAAGCCTTCTGCCCCTCAAAGGAGTTTGTCAAGAAAGTAAAAAGGGAACCCACACAATGGGAGAAAATATTTGGTAACCATATATCTGATAAGAGACTTATAACTTGCATATATAAAGAACTCATATATATTGAAAATAAAAAGATGAACAACCCGTTAAGAAACGGGAAAAAGATTTAAACAGAACTTTTCCATAGAAGAAATACAAATGGCTAAAAAGCACATGAAAAAATGCTCCAAATCTCTAGCTATCAGGGAAATGCAAATCAAAATTATAATGAGATACCATCTTATTCCCATAAGATTGGCAGCTATGAAAAAAACAGAAGACTACAAATGCTGGAGAGGATGTGAAGAAAGGGGAACACTCATCCACTGCTGGTGGGAATGTAGAAGGATCCAGCCATTCTGGATGACAGTTTGGTGGTTTCTCAAAAAACTAACCATAGATTTGCCATATGACCCAGCAAAACCACTCCTGGGTATATACCCAGCAGAACTGAAAACAAGGACACAAACCAATATATGCACACCAATGTTCATAGCAGTATTGTTTACTATCGCCAAAAGTTGGAATCAACCCAAATGCCCATCAACAGACGAGTGGATCAATAAAATGAGGTATATACATACAATGGAATACTACGCAGCTGTAAGAACAAATACACTACAAACACACATGATAACATGGATGAATCTTGAGAACCTTATGTTGAGTGAAGCAACCCAGGCATTGAAGGACAAATACTACATGACCTCAATGATATGAAATAAGCTGCCTCAAAGAGCTAGAGACTGGAAGATAGGCTTACAGGAAATCGGGGGGTGGAGGAAGGATGTGAGCCGACGTCTGCAGGTGTGAAATCTATGATGAGCTGATGGTAAGTATGAGCACAAAGAAGAGATAAAATGGGGCAAGGGGTTGTCTTTGGGTGGGGCTTTGCAGATTTGAGGGGGGCTAGGGATGGGAGGATGGGTAATATTGCCCAAAAATTGGGAGGAGGGAGGGGCAACATATAAACATAGGAGAGAGTCAGGTGTTGGTTAAGAGTAAAATACTGAGAAAATCGTATCAAAATATAATCAGAAGTGTTACCTGTTTAGGATGCTCGGAGGGGATGGTCTGATGCAGGATGGACTCCTGGGGAATGTCTGAATGCTCATTTTGCCAGGGTGGGTTGCACCATTGGGTAGAGACCCAAGTAGTGAGAGTGGGGGTGGACCCACATCCTGGGGAGGACTAATGCCATCAAATAGAGGGAACTGTATCTCTTGAAAGAAAGGGTGGCTCCCAGGGCATTAGGGCAGCTGAGCAAATCAGGCCCTGAACACTGTTGCAAGTATCTCTGTACGTGGCTCCTTGGGAATTGGAGGTTGACTGTCACTTTGGGCCACAAGGGGAGGGGAAAATGGATGTTGAATGGATAGAACCAAGGTAAATGTAGGGATAAGAGAGGAGTTTCGCGAGAGTACACAAGGATGGATATAAAACATGTAATATTACACCATAAACATATAGGGGATGACAGACTAATAATGTAAACCATAATGTAAAACATGGGATAACTAAAAATTTAGAAACCTGTGTATCCTAAAGTATGGACCACGATGTAAGCACAGATGTCACCTTGTTTGAAAGCTATTGTCTCAGAGTCTGTACATCAGTTTCAGTAAATATGATATGAATAAGTTATTAGAATATCACTGTGGAAGGGAAAAGGTTTTATGGTGGATGTGTGGGAGTACTGTATGTAATGTATATATGAATTACTGTGATCTAGGGCTCTTGTGAAGAGAAGCTCAATAGGAGAAAAGAAAAGAAAAAGAGAGGACATAGACACTGAGGAAAAGACGGAAGTACTTGCCTTGCCTATTTGCATACAGGGCAACACTTATTGCAGTGACGGAAGGTAAAACATCCAAAACAAAGCTTTTGCATTTTTAAATTTTTTGATACCCCAATTTATTTTTACCTTAATTTTTCCAAGTTAATATGTATTCTATATCTAACCTTTAAACTCATCACTACATTCCATTTTACTATTAATGGAACCTGGCAATATATTGGGTTTCACTTTTCATGATGTTTTGGATCACAGAGAGGTTCATCAATGGCAGGGGAGGAATACTGGTGTGGGATGTTATTGACAGGGGACACATGGTTGGCAGGATGTTCTACAGGGTGTATATCCAGGGTACATAAAAATGTTGGGATATTTTCATAGTGAATACAATTAAAAACAACTGAGGGAGTGCTGAGTTCCTAGCCAGGGGAGCTCTACCACAGCCCCTAAAGGAACAGTAACAATCCCCCAAGTGCAATAGCAAAGACCAAAAAATAAGTAAGGTCCAACAATGAGCCCTTGATACTAATGATTATGCTTGTGGGCCTGTGCACCTGAAATAAGAATAAGGCCTAGAGCTGCAGGGTGCCTAAGAGTTACCTCCTGAGAGCCTTCGTGTTGCTCAAATGTGGCCAGTCTTGAAGCCAAACTCAGCATGTAAATGTGTTGCCTCCCCCTCAGATTGGGACATGACTCCCAGGAATGAGCCTCCCTGGCATGGAGGGATTACTACCAAGTACCAGCTGATGATGTAACTAGAAAATGACCTTGAATAAAAGGTCAACTCGCACCAGCAAAATATCTCAATC
Organism: Dasypus novemcinctus; assembly: GCF_030445035.2. Taxonomy (NCBI): domain Eukaryota; kingdom Metazoa; phylum Chordata; class Mammalia; order Cingulata; family Dasypodidae; genus Dasypus; species Dasypus novemcinctus. The sequence continues at coordinate 25,941,180 of NC_080694.1, forward strand.
TACATGTAATACCAGGAGTTAAAAATGCTGTGTGACCTGAATCAAAGGGGGAAATGGAAAGGACAAATTAGTCTATATGGCTGTGAGTCTCCAAAAAGTTCCAGGAGATTATCAAAGAGGTTGCCCTTATGCATTCCTCAGCAGAGTTCCAGTGACAGATAAACTGGATACAACCCCGGGTATTGGTTCTTTGGAGGGCTACAGAGATCCACAGGTCCTATGGTCATGGCACTTGGAGTTCAGTGCCATGTCAGTTGGCCCTACTTTGGAGTTTGTGTTTCTGTGTGATGGAGCTGGACTCAGATGTGATCTTTGTTCACAAGCCTCACCTGTTGATTTAGATGTGGAGTGGACACAACCATTCCAAGGTCCACAGGATGGATGAATAGAGTATGGATTAGAGTGGAATTACTGATATTCTATTCATGAAATATTGTGATTAGCAATCGAAGAAAATATGGCATTGGTGTAGAGAAAGCGGCCATGGTGACTGCTGGGGGTAGGGAATGGGAGGAAGAGATGAGATGTGGGGGCATTTTCAGGACTTGAGGTTGTCCTGGGTGGTGCTGCATGGACAGTTACCAGACATTGTATGTCCCCTCATGGCCCAGTGGTTGGAATATGGGAGAGTGTGAGTTATGGTGTGGACCATTGACCATGAGGTGCAGTGGTGCTCAGAGATGTATTCACCAAATGCAATGAATGTATCATGATGATGGAGGAGGTTGTTGTTATGGGGGGGGAGTGGGGTGAGGGGGTTGCGGGGTGTATGGGGACCTCGTATTTATTTAATGTAATATTAAAAAATAAAGACAAAAACATAAATGATATTCACCTATTCCTAGAAAAATAAAAGTTGCCAAAAAATAGGCCCCCAAAATTAAAAATCTGAAAAGATTCATATCTTCTTCAGTGATTGAATCTATAGATTAAAACATTCTCATAAATTTTCATATTGACCAATGGCCTTATTGGGGAATTCCACTAAACTTTCAAGGAAAAAATAATACTTATTTACTCAAACTTTTCCAAGGAATAAGAAAAAAATCGGAAAATATCTCCATTTATGATTACGGCTTAACATTTGTATCAAAATCTTATAAGGCCATTAAAAATAGGAAATTTACAGGTTTCTAGCTTTTTCAAACATAAGCTCACATATCATAAAAATATAATCTGCAGTCTAATTCCAGCAATATTTTATAAAGAGGATTTATCATGGCAAAGCAAGGTAATTCAGTATATGTACCCCCTGAAAAGTAGAAACTGTCATCTCAGTGAATGAAGGAAAATACTTAATAAAATTCAACACCCACCAGTGATTTTAGAACAAACAACAAAAGCATAACTTATCAAATAAAAATTGAGAAGAACCATCTTCATCCTTTAAAAGATACTTCCTGAGAACTAACACAAATTTCACATCATATTGAAGTATTTCATGCCTGGGAGATCAATAACAAAACAAAAATTTTCAATATTAACACATCTAATAATGCACTGGAGATCCTTCCCAAAGCAATATTGGCAAGAAAAAGATTGGAAGGAATAATTATTTGAAAGGATAAAGTAAAATTGACATAATTTAGAAAAGAGTTTATTGCATAAGTTGAAGATCTGGAAGATTTTATAAACTCAGTTTAGTGGTCTGAATACAAGGGTAATATAAAAGCTTCTTATATATGCAACTCATAGGGCTTTATAAAATGAAACTTCCAAACATGATATTTAAAATATCTTGAAAGTATTAAATGTCTAAAAATAATATTTAGGAAAGTTTGGAAAGACTTCTGTATAATAAAGGTATCAAGAAAAATTTAAAGAAAACTAAATAAATGGAGGGATGAACCATGTTCATAATTGAAAGGACTCAATATTGTAAAGATATCATTATTCTCCAAATTGATTGACTGAGTCAATGCAATTGTTATCACAATCACAACTTTATGGGGCAATTACAACTTATTAAATCATTCCTATGAGATCATTTTCAAAAAGCTTTGCTAAGACAAACTTTAAAACAAAGAGTGAAATGGGAATGTATATTCTACCTGTTTCTTTTTATAAGTCACTATAATGTTGTTTCATCATAAGGATAAAAAGGAAATAAAATGAAGCAAATGACATATCTAGAAACAAATTGGTCACATGCAGATTCATCAATATCATTAAAATTGTAATTCTAAATGTAAAAATAAAAACCTTAAAGAAACAAAAAGGAGAAGAATGTTTTCATTTTCAAAGGAGAAAATATGTTTAATAAGACATGTATCATCATATATCATCAACCTTAAAGGAAAAGTTTAATGAATGTTAATTACATTAATACTGATATTTTCTGTTTGGCAATGAATGGTCAAGCCACAAGTGGAATAAATTATTTAACATAGATCTAGTCAATAGTGAATTACATCAAAATTATACAGGGACCATCTATAGAAACAAGCAGAAAAACCACTAGAAAAAGTATGATGTGTGGACAAGAAAAGAATGGAAGCTCAACAGTAAATAAATTACACTGTTATCAAGTTGATGGACTGAATGTTTAAAAGAAAGCCAGAGGTCTAAGAGAAAGTTTAGGGAAGGAACAAGAAGCACATTAAAGCACAGGGTTATTTAAAATTATCACAAGCTGGACAAATTTGGCTCAAATTGTCCAATGTTATTCTTTTGGGTCAAGTGAATAAGTGAGAATTACTGAACATGGGCTGATGACACTTTGCATTTCTCACCAGATGTAGAACACGTGTGAAGTGTCCAGATCATCAGAATGCAAACAATGAAAGAACTCATTCCCTCCAAAAGACCCATTGGGGTTGACTCTGGTCTGCACAGCTCTTTGCCTCTCTTTCCTCACTACTGTTATTCTTGGGGTCTTTGTGAAGCACCAAGACACTCCCACCGTCAAGGCCAATAAATGGATCCTCAGCTACATCCCGCTCATCTCCCTTACCCTGTGTTTCCTATGCTCCTTGCTCTTCATCATTTATCCCAACACAGCCATCTGCATCCTCTGACAAATCACATTTAGAATTGTTTTTGCAGTGGCTGTGCCCACTGTTTTGGCCAAAACAATCACTGTGGTTCTGGAATTCAAGGTCCCTGCTCTAGGGAGAAGGATGAGGCAGTGTTTGGAATTAGGGCCACCTAACTTTGCTATTTCCATTTGCTCCCTAATCCAGATGATACTCTCTGGAATCTGGTTCAGAACCTCTCCCCCATTCATTGATAAAGATGCACACACTGAGCCTGGTTATATTACCATTGAGTGTCTTAAGGGCTCAGCTACTGCCTTCTACTGTGTCCTGGGATACCTGGGCTGCTTGGCCCTCTGGAGCTTCAATGTAGCTTTCATGGCCAGGAACCTGCTTGACACCTTGCTGGTGTTCTGCAGGGTTTGGGTCAGTTTCCTCTCTGTCTACCACAGCAACAAGGGGAAGGTCATGGCAGCCATTGAAATCTTCTCCAGCTTGGCTTCCAGTGCTGGATTACTAGGCTACATCTTTGCTCCTAGGTGCTATATTATTTTATTAAGACCAGATAGGAACACTCACCATGGATTATGGTATAGAACATATTCTGTGGACAATAAGACTTCTTAAGTTGTAACTGAATATTGTCCTGCAATAAATAGAATGCCTGAAGAAAATCAACACCATGCTTGCATTTACCTTCACCAATTAAGAAGTGAATCACATTTTTTCTCTAATAATGTCAGGAGAATGACAGTCACATCATCCAACTTTTCAACATTCAATTACATTTTTTTGTCCTTTTTCATTACATTAAATCTAATATTGAATACTCATATTGTAGTTAGTTTTGTATGTTTGGAATACATTTGAATAGACTTCCACTTTGGTTTTCAGTTTTTTGTTTATAAATTTCCTTTTTTCCTAATTATCCTGGAATGCATGATAAAGGTTTCCCTCCTTTCTTCTGTCTGTGGTTATTTTAAAGATCCAACAACATTTTGGGAATATTCCTTATTTTTCCACATATTTGAATTGCTATATATTGAGGATAATAAATACCTACATATAAGTTCTGTTTCTGGACACACTCTGTAGCAGTTTGATATTGATTATGAATTCCAAAAATAGATGTTAGATTTTGTTTGTGAACTGGTCAGCTCCTCTGGGCATATTAGATTAAATTGATTGAGAGGTTTCACTTTTACTTGATTGAATAATAAGCAAAGCTTTGATCGGGCCACATCTGTAGCACACTGGGTGTCCATAACTTTGGTTTCTGAGATTCCAGCTTTTGGACTCAGAAACCAATAATTCCCCAACATCAGAATAGTTTGCAGTGCAAACAGTGCACAGATGAATACCCTGTTGCCCCTAGCCCTAGAGGTGCTCGCAGTCAAGACATGGAGACCAAGCTGATACGTAAACTTTAACTGACTTCTGTACCAAGAAACACAGCATTTTTCCATTACTAGAGGCTGCAGAAACAATGGCAGGCACAGACAAGTAGTTTATTGAGGAAATAGCATGGACCAGGTGTGAAAACCATGTGGTGTATGAATGCTGGAATGGACCATTGTATAGCTCTTGCCCAGTCATTTTAGGTATCATATTAAAACAATTTTTGTACCCCTCTTTCACCTCAATGCATTAAAATTGAATATATTTGCTTACTGGAAGTACTAAAGTGGAAGATGGGATCAGATTTTTAATCACTCTACTTCTGAATCACATTTAACCTGGTATAATTTATAGTCACTAGTACTGAATTACTGGACCCGAATTTACCCTGACATTGAAATGACATTATGCGTTTTACTCTTTAAGCCTTCAGAGGAAATGTTTCCTGTGCACAACACCTTGTGAACACTAGACATCAATATGTTAATTGAATAAATTTTGTGAATGTATAAAAGTGTGATACTATGTGTGCATTTCATTTGTGTGTGTATGTTCATTCATTCAACATGTCTACATTAATACACCTTAAGTATTTATTCCATGAAGATACAAAATTGAATACCATAGAGCCAGAAAATGTCCTCATTAGTCTAACTGAAAAGTTCAATTGTTGGCATTGGCCTTTGAAGGGCGATTCAGGATGCAATGAGAAAATAGAATGGGATGCCCTAATCTGGATATGGCAATAAGAAAAACCCTTCCATGGTAAGGAAATTAGAGAAGATACCTTGAGGAGGAGTAGGAATTGAGACTAGGCAGGGAAAGGGGACATAGATGTGGAAAATTATATTACAAGCATGGGGACAAGCTGAGCATAGACCCCAAGTTTGACAGGTGCATTGAAGAAGACAGAGGCTCTGGAATCCAATGAGGAGGGAGAAGTGAGAATAGATAGGCATGAGTCAGACTGTATGGTTTTTGTAGTTCATTTTAGGGGGAGTATGAACAATTTTATGCTACTTTTATGCGAAAAAAACTAGACAATGTAGATAAAATAGAAAACTTCCTAAGAATGTACAAACAACCTACACTGATGCTCAAAGAAATAGAAGACTCAACAAACCAATCACAAGTAAAGAGATTGAAACAGTCATTTAACAGTTCCCCAAAATGAAAAGCCCTTGACCAGACAGTTTCACAGGTGAGTACTACCAAGCATTCAAAGAAGATTTAATACCAATGTGACTCAAGTTCTTCCAAAAAATCGAACAAGAAGGAATGCTACAAAACTCATTCTATGAAACCAATATCACCCTAACACTAAAGCCAAATAAAGCTATTACAAAAAATAAAGTTATAGGCCCATTTCTCTAATGAATATAGATGCAAAAATCCTCAATAAAATACTTGTTAATCAAATTGAACAACACATTGAAAGAATTATCCTTCTTTATTAAGTGGATTATATGCAAGGCATGTAAGGCTGGTTCAACACAAGAAAATCAATCAGCGTAATACACCACATTAATAAGTCAAAGAAGAAAAATCACATGATCTTATCAATTGACACAGAAAAGGCATCTGACAAAATAGAGTATCCTTTCTTGAGAAAAATACGCAAAGAAATAGGAATTGAAGGAAACTTCTCAACATGATAAAAGCCATATAATAAAAACCCACAGCTAACATTGTATTCAATGGTGAAAGACTGAAAACTTTCTGATTGTCATCAGGGAAAGGACAAGGATGCTCACTAACCACATTGTTCTTCAATGTAGTGGTAGAGTTTCTAGCTAAAGCAATTAGACAAGAAAAAGAAATAAAAGGCATGCAAATTGGAAAAGAAGAATTAAAATTTTCACTATTCGCAGATGATTATATATCTAGAAAGTCCTGAAAAATCTACAACAAAGCTGTAGAGCTAATAAATTATTTCAGTAGAGTGTCAGTATTCAAGATCAATAAGCAAAAATCAGTAGTGTTTCTTTACATGAAAAATGCACAATCTGAGGAGGAAGTCAAGAAAAACACTCCATGTACAATAGCAACAAAAAGAATCAAATATTTAGGAATAAACTTAACCTAGGATGCAAAACACTTGTATTCAGAAAACTATAATGCATTGCAAAAAGGAATTTAAAACACCTAAATAATTGGAATAACATTTCTTGCTCATGGATTGGAAGACTAAATATCATTAAGAAGTCAATTCTACCCAAATTGATATACAGATTCAATGCAATACAAATAAAAATTCCACCAGTATTTTTTTTTAGCAAATGGAAAACACAATTATCAAGTCTATATGGAAGTGTAAGAGTCCCCAAAAGGCCAAAAACATTTTCAAAAGGAAAAGTGAATTTGGAGGACTCTCACTTACAGACTTTAAATCATATAATTAGCTACAGTGGTAAAAACAACATGGTATTGTCATAAACATAGACACATAGACCAATGGAACCAAATTGATGTTTCATAAACAGACACTCACATCTATGGCCAAGTGATTTTTGACAATCCTGTCAAGCCCTCCCAGTTGGGGAAGAAAAGCTTATTCAAAAAAATTTGTTGGGAGAACTGGATATCCATAGGCAAAAGAAAGAAAGAAGACCCCTATCTCACATATTATACAAAAATAAACTCAAAGTCGACCAAAGACCTGAATATAAAAGGAAGTACAATAAAGCCTCTAGAGGAATATGTAGGAAAACATCTTCAAGACCTGGTGGTAGGTGAAGGATTCATAAACCTTACACCAAAAGCACGAGCAAAAAAAGAAAACATGGATAAATGGGACCTCCTCAAACTTAAACATTCCTTTGATTCAAAGGGCTTCATCAAGAAGGTTAAAAGGCATCAAGACAATGGGAGAAAATATTTGGAAACCAATTATCTGATAAGGGTTTGATTTCCATGCTATATAAAGAGATCATACAACACAACAATTTAAAAGCAAGCAATAAATTTAAAAATGGACCAAAGATTTAAATAGACATTTCTCCAAAGAGGAAATACAAATGGCCAAAAAGCACAGGAATAAATGTTTCATATCACTAGCTATTAGGGAAATGCAAATTAAAACAACAATAAGATATCATTTAACACCACATAGAACGGCCATTAATAAAAAAAATAAACAGAGAACAATATGTGCTGGAGAGGATGTGGAGAAACAGGAACACTCCTTCACTGTTGGTGGGAGTGTAAAATGGTGCAGCCTTCATGGAATACAGTTTGGAGGTTCCTGAGGAAGCTAAATATAGAACTGTCACATGATCCAGCAATTCCTCTACAAGGAATATATCCAGATGAACTAAAAACTAGGCCATAAACAGACATCTGCACACCAATGTTCGTAACGAAGTTGTTCACAATTGCCAAAGATGGAAACAACTCAAGTGTCCCTTCATGTTTGAATGTATAAACAAATGTGGTCTATACAAAGGAATATTATGCTGCAGTAAGAAGAAATGAAATTGGGACATATGTGATAACATGGATGAGTCTTGAAGACATTATACTAAGTGAAGTAAGCCAGACACAAAAGGACAAATATTGCATGGTCTCATTAATATAAACTAAATACAAATAATAAACACATGGAATTGAATATGTTATTAGGAGATAAGAGGATTTTTGAGAATAAAGATGCTTAATGTATGTAGAAGTTTTTTTCTTTATTTTCTTTTAAATGTTACATTAAAAAATAACAGGCCCCTTTATACCTCCCACCACCCTCACCCCACTCCTCCCACAACAACAACCTCTTGCATCATCATGGCACATTCACTGCACCTGGGGAATACATTTTGGAGCACTGCAGTCCCGCATGTACAGTGGTCTACATAGTAATCTACACTCTTCTCCAGTCCACCCAGTGGGTCATGGCAGGAAACACAATGTCCGGCAGCTGTCCTGCATCATCACCCAGGACTACTCCAAATCCTGAAAATGCACCCACATCATATCTTTTCTTCCTTCTCCCTAACATCAGCAGCTACCGTGACCACTTTCTTCACATCACTACTACAATTTCTTCCCTTACTAATCACAATAGTTCCCCAGCAGAACACCAGTAAGTCAACTCTAATCTATATCCTACTCCTCCATCCTGTAGACCCTGGGATGGTTCTGTCCAGTCCACTTCTACATCAAGAAGGGACTAACATTCCACATGGATGATGGAAGCAATTCTCCTGCTTGCAGTTGTAGGCACTCTTGGCTCCCTGGTGTGGTGGTTGACCTTCTTCACCTCCCTGTTAGCTGGCCAGGATAAAAGCAATAAACCAGAGGGTAGGAGTTGCAAGCCTGCTGAGGCTCAGGGCCTGGCTGTCACATGGACAGTCCAGAGATTCAGGCCTCCTGAGTATACCCGAAACCCAAAGCCAACTACAGGTCTTGTAAAAGTAACAGAAGAGGCATGTGTAGAAAGATCACATCTGAGTCTAACTCCATCTCACTCTGGAATGCAAACTCAAAGCAGGGCCAACTGACATGGCACTGAACTGCAGAGCCATCTGCCATGAACATAGGGTCTCTGCAGCCCTCAGGAGAACCAGTACCTGGGTTTCTATCTACTTTGGCTGTCTCTGGGACCCTGCTGAGATGTGCATAAACGTTACTCCATTGATGACCTCCCAACTGTTTTTGGAGAATCATAGCCATACAAACTCATTTGTCCTTTCCATTTCCCCCTTTTGTCCAAGACAAAAAGCAGTTTTAAACACTTGATATTACATGTAGGCTGAGATATTCTGCTGGTCTGAGTTGGCCCTTTTATTCAAGGTCTTTTTCTAATTACATCATCAAATGGTGCTTGGTAGTAATGCCTTGGCACCAGGGAGGTTCATCCCCAGAAGTCATGTTCCATGCTGGGGGGAAGGTAATGCATTTACATGCTAAGTTTGGCTTAGTGACCACATTTGAGCAACATGGAGGTCCTCAGGAGGTAACTCTTCAGCACCTTGCAGCTCTACGCCTAGTTCATATTTCAGGCACACAAGCTCATAATCGTAGCCATCAGTATCAAGGGCTCATTGCTGGGCCGCCCATCTTTATTGGTTTTTGACATTGCACTTGGCGTATTCTTGCTGTTCATTTGGGAATGTGATAGAGCTCCCCTGGATTGGAACTCAGCACTCCCTCAGTTGTCATTTTTAACTGAAACCACTATGAAAATACCCAAACATTTTCATGTACCCTGTGTACACACCGTGGAGAACTACCTCCCAATCACGTGCCCCCTTTCAATAACACACCACACCAGTATTCCTCCCCTGCCATAGTTGAACCCTTCTGTACTCCAAAACTTCTTTAGAAAGGAAGCCTAATATATTGCCAGATTCCATAAACAGCAAAATGGTGTATAATGATGGGTTTAAAGGTTAGATACAGAATATATACTAATTTAGAAAAATTTAAAAAAGGAAAAATAAACTGGAGTATCAAAAAATGAAAAACTGAAAGTTTTGTTTTAACATTTTGCCTTTCATCACTGCTGTAGGTGTTGCCCTGCATATACCGTGGCAAGGCAATTTCTTCCATTTCTTCCTCAGTGTCTACATATTTTCTTTTTTTTTCTTCTTCCAACTATTAAGTTTACCTTCACATAAGTTTTAGATCACAATAATTCACATATACAATATATGGTACTCCCACATACCCAACATCAAACCCTTTGTCCGTTCACAAACATTGATCTTTCTACATGTTCATATTCTATTTGCTGCAGTTCATGTACAGATATTGAAACAATAGCTTTCAAACATGATTCCATTTGAGTTTCCATTATGGTTTATATTTTAGACTATACAATTTTCTAAATTTTTAGTTATCTTATGTTTTACATTATCATTTATATTTTAGCCTATAGACTTTAATACATTTTTGGTGTAATTTAACATGTCCTATATCCATCGTTGCATGATCTTATGGAATACTTCCATTGACCCACAGTTCCACTGATTCCATCTATTCAACACCTTTTTCCCCATCCTCTCAGGGCCCACTGTGAAATTCAATCTTCATTACATGAAGGACCATATTCAGATATACTTGCAACAATGTTGAGAGCTTGACGTACTCGACTGCCCTAACCCACTGGGAGCCACCAATTCTCTCAAGAGGTAAAATTCCCTCTATTTGAGAACATCAGTTCTCCCCAGGATGTGGGTATACTTTCACCCTCATTTTATGGGTCTCCACCCAATAGTATAACTCATTATGACACTCTCCCTAGAAGTTTTCCATGTGTCAGACCCCCCCTTAAGCATCTTAAAACAGGTAACCTTCTATACTATATTTTCTAGAGTTTTCTCTAATTTATAATTTCAACCACATACCTGACAGTTTCCTATGTTCAAATGTTCTGCCCACCGTCCCCCCAAAAAATTGGGCCATCTGATCCATCCTTTCATCTCCAGCCCCCCTCATGCTCACAAAGCCCTGACTCGAGGTATCTTTATGCCCCCATTTTATCCCTCCTCTGTACAAATACTTATATTCAGCTTATCATAGCTTTCACCCATGCAGGTGTCAGCTTGCACCCTTTCTCCACTCCCCAACTTCCTTTAAGCATATCATCCAGTCACTCTGAAGCTGTTTCTATCTGTCTGAAACAGCTTGGTTTACTTATTTCTTATCAGAGAGGTCATGTAGTATTTGTCCTTCAATGCCTGGGTTACTTCACTCAATATAAAGTTCTCAAGATTCATCCATGTTATCAAATGTGTTTGTACTGTATTTTTTCTTATAGCTGAGTAGTATTCCATTGTATGTATACACATTTTATTTATCCATTCATCTCTTGATGGCATTTGGATTGATTCCAACTTTTGCCAACAGTGGATAGTGCTGCTATGAACATTGGTGTGTGTATATCAGCTTGTGTCCTTGTTTTCAGATCTTCTGGGTATATACCCAGCAGTGGAATTGCTCGTTCATATGGTAAATCTGCACCTAGTTTTTTGAGAAACTACCAAACTGTCCTCCAGAATGGCTGGGTCCTTCTGCATTCCAACCAGCAGTGGATGAGAGTTCTCATTCCTCCACATTCTCTCCAGCACCTGTAGATCTCTGATTTTTTGATAGCTGCCAGAATTATGGGAGTAATATGGTATCTCATTGTGTTTTGACTTGCATTTCCCTAGTAGCTAGTGATTTTGAGCATTTTTTCATGTGCCTTTTAGCTATTTGTAAAACTTCTTTTGAGAAGCATCTGTTCAAACCTTTTTCCCATTTTTTAAATGGGTTGCTTGTCTTTTTATTTTCAAGATATAGGAATTCTTTATAAATGCAAACAAAGATGTACTTACCAAATCCAATGGATGTGTCATGTTGATGGGAATGAGTGTTGCTGGGGGGGGGGGGGAGAGGTGGGGTGGGGGGGTGGGGTTGATTGGGACCTCACATATATATTTTTAATGTAATATTATTACAAACTCAATAAAAAAAAAGATATATGGTTACCAAATATTTTCTCCCACTGTGTAGACTCTCTTTTCACTTTCTTTACAAAATCCTTTGAGGTGCAGAAGGCTTTAATTTTGAGGAAGCCCATTTATCTATTTGTTCTTTGGCTGCTCATGCTTTGGGTGTGAAGTTCATGAAGCCGTTTCCTATTACAAGGTCCTGTAGATGCTTCCCTACATTGCTTTCCAAAGTCTTTATGGTCTTGGCTCTTATATTTAGGTCTTTCATCCATCTTGAGTTGATTTTTGTAAAAGGTGTGAATTGGTAATCCTCTTTCATTCTTTTAAGTATGGATATCCAGTTCTCCAGGCACCATTTGTTGAAGAGGCCATTCTCTCACAGTTGAGAGGTTTGGTGGCCTTGTTGAATACCATATGGCTGTTTATTTGAGGATCTATATCAGAACTCTCATTTCAAGTCCATTGGTCAGTATGTCTATCCTTCTGTCAATACGATGCCATTTTCACAACTGTAGCTTTGTAGTACGTTTTGGAGTCAGGTAGTGTGATTCCTCCAATTTCACTTTTCTTTTTCAATATGTCTTTGGCTATTTGGGACCACTTTCCTTTCCAAATAAATATCATAGTAAGTTTATCTAGTTCATTAAAGAATGCTGCGTGGATTTTTATTGGGATTGCATTGAATCCATAGATCAGTTTTGGTAGGATAGACATTTTAATGATATTTAGTCTTCCTATCCATGGGCAGGGAATATTCTTCCATTTATTTAGGTCTTCTTTGATTTCCTTGAGCAGTGTTTGTAGTTTTCTCTGTATAAGTCCTTTACATCTTTATTTAAATTTATTCCTAGGTATTTTATTTTTTTTATTTACTATTGGAAATGGTATTTGATTTCTGATTTCATCCTCAGATTGATCATTATTGGTATACAGAAATGGTATTGATTATTGCATATTGATTTTGTAACCTGTGACTTTACTGAACTCATTTATGAGTTCTAGAAGATTTCTTGTAGACTTCCCAGGGTTTTCTATGAATAGGATCATATCGTCTGCAAATAGTGAAATTTTCAGTTCTTCCTTTCCAATTTGGATGGCTCTTATGTCTGGTTCTTCCCTCAGCGCTTGAGCAAGTAGTTCTAAGACAATGTTAAATAGAAGGGCTGATAGTGGGCATCCTTCTTTTTTTCTTGATCTTAGAGAGAAAGATTTTAGATTTTCAACATTGTAAATGATGTTAGCTGTGGGTTTTTCATATATGCTCTTTATCATGTTGAGAAAATTTCCCTCTATTCTGATCTTTTGCATTGTTTTTATTAGGAAAGTGTGCTGTATTTTGTCAAATGCTTTTTCTGCATCTATAGATATGATCATGTGATTCTTTTTCCTTCAGTCTGTTTATATGGTGTATTACATTAATTGATTTTCCTATGTTGACCCGTCCTTGCATACCTGGAATGAATGTCACTTGGGCATGGTGTATAATTTATTTAGTGTATTGTTGAATATGATTAGCAAGTATTTCTTTGAGGATTTTCATGTCTAAGTTCATTAGAGGGATTGGTCTGTAATTTTCCCTTCTTGTGGTGTCTTTGGCTTTGCTATTAGAGTAATGTTGGCATCATAGAATGAGTTAGGCAATGTTCCTTGTATTTTTATTTTTTGGAAGAGTTTAAGCATGATTGGTGTTAGTTTTTTCTGGAATGCTTGGTAGAATTCACCTGTGAAGCTGTCTGGCCCAGGGCTCTTCTTAGTTGAGAGGTTTTAATGACTGATTCTATCTCTTTACTTGTGATTGGTTTGTTGAGATCATCAGTTTCTTCTTTCATCAATGTAAGCTGCTTATGTGTTTCTAGGAATTTGTCCATTTCCTCTAAATTGTCCTTCTTCTTGGAATATAGTTTTTCAAAGTATCCTTTTATAATAGTCTTTATTTCTGTGGGGTCAATGTTGATATCTCCTTTCTCATTTCTTATTTTGCATATTTGCATCATCTTCCTTCTTTTTTTCTTTGTTAGTCTAGGTAACGGTTTGTCAATTTTATTGATCTCAAAAAACCAGCTCTTGGTTTTGCTCATTTTTTCAAGTGCTTTCTTTTTTTCTATTTCATTTAGTTCTGTGCTGATCTTTGTTATTTCTTTCTTTCTTCTTCCTTTGTATTTAGTTTGTTGTTTTTTTCACTAATTCCTCCAATTGTACAATTAGTTATTCAATTTTAGCTCTTTCTTCTTTTTTGATGTATGAATTTATGGCTATAAATTTCCCTATCGGTAGTGCTTTTGCTGCATCCCATAAGTTTGGATATGTTGTGTTATAATTTTCATTAGTTTTAAGGTAGTTATTAATTTCTTTTGTCATTTCCTCCTTGACCCACTGTTTTTCTAAGAGTGCTGTTTAACTTCCAAATCTTGGTGCCAAATCTTGGTCTCTGTCCCTTGAAGATTTCCAGCTTCATTCTACTGTGGTCAGAGAAATTATTTTGTATGATTTCAGTCTTTCTGAATTCATTGAGACTTTTTCTGTGGCCTAGCATGTAATTGTACAAGTATATGTCTTGGGTAGGCCTGTTGGAATTTATGCTGTTTGGAGTGCACTGTGCTTCCTGGACATGTACATCCATCTCCCTCAGTAGATTTGGGAAGTTTTCAGCCATTATTTCCTCCAACACCCCTTCTGTCCCTTTTCCCTTCTCTTCTCCTTCTGGGATGCCTGTAATGTATATGTTTGTGTGTTTTCCATTGTCATTCAGATCCCTAAATCCATGCTGGAATTTTTCTTTCTTTTTATCGATCACTTCTACTATCTGTTTGATTTCAGATATACTGTCTTCCACGCCACTAATTCTTTTCTGTGCCTCTTTGAGTCTGCTGTTATTTGCTGAGAGTGTATTTTTGATTTCTAGAATTGTGCTGTTCATCACCATCACATCTTTTATCTTTTTGTGTATGATTGCAATTTCTTCTGTATTCTCTCTAAGTGTTTTCTTCATATTCTTAATCTCTTCCTCCACCTCATCAAATTTGTCCCTAATATATGTTTTGAGAGCTTTAATTACTTGTTTGATGTTCTGTTACTCTTCCTGATTTTAGTTTGTTCATTGGATTGGAGCATGTTTTCCTGATTATTATTTTGGTTTGTAATTTTTTGTTCCTGTCTTGTCATCATTTTATATTGACGGTTTTAATCAGTTGCTTATCTTCTTTGTCTAGTTTGGTGTTTAATTAGTTGTTTTTGCATGTGTGTTAATTCTTCTCTTTGTCAATTTGTTCTTATTCTATTTCCTTGTTGTTGGCTAAGTTCACTTGAAGGAAAATATTAAGGTCAGGGACAGCCAAAAGAGTAAGAGAAGAAAAATGAACAATAGTAACATTGATAATAAATATTAAGAGGAACCATGTGTGATCTAGGAGAATGGATATTTGACTCATGTAAGGTATGTATACTTATAACAGTATGAAAAGTAGTGTATGTATAATGAGACAGTAAACTAAATATGGGGAGGAATATACTGTGAATTAAAAGGCCAGTGTGATATATATGCATTGCTGTGATCTAGGCCTCCTGTGAAGAGAAGCTCAATAATTAGCGGGGGGGGGAAAGATAGGATGTAGAATTTTTTCCAAGTCAACATGTATTCTTTATATAACCTTTAAACCCATCGCTATATGCCATTTCCTAGTAAGGGACCCTGACATTATATTGGGCTTCAAATTTCAGGGAGTTCTGGATCACAGAGTGGTTCAACAAAGGCAACGGAGGAATACTGGTATGGGATACCATTGACCGGGGATATATGGCTGACAGGGAGCTGTACAGAACATATGTCCAGGGTGCATGGCAATGTTTGGATATTCTCATAGTGGCAACAATTAAAAACCACAGCAGGGGGGGCACTGGGTTCCTGGCCAGTGGTGCTCTGTCGTGGTCCCTAGGGGAGCAGCGACAGTCTCCCAGGTGCAGTGGCGGGGACCGGGAGGGAGTGAGGGTTCAACAGTGAGTCCCTGATGCTAGTGACTATGCTTGTGAGCTGATAAGCCTAAAATAAGAACAAGGCCTAGAGCAGCATTGTGCCTGGGAATTTCCTCCTGTCAGCCTTCATGTTACTCAAATGTGGCCAGTCTCGAAGCCAAACTCAGCATGTAAATGCAATGCCTTCCCCCCAGCATGGGACATGACACCTGGGGATGAGCCTCCCTGGCACCGAGGGACCACTATCAACTACCAACTGATGATGCAACTGGAAAATGACCTCATACGGAAGGTTCAACGTGGATCAGCGGAATGTCCTTGTCTACATAAAATAACATGAGTTTAAAATGCTGTTTGACCTAATGTAAGGGGGAAATGGAAAGGAGAAATGAGTTTATATGGCTATGAGTCTCTAAAAAAGAGTCTGGAGGCTGGCAGAAGGATTGCCCTTATGCACAACTGAGCAGAGTCTGAGAGACAGATAAAGCAGATACAACCCCCAGATATCGGTTCCTTCGAGGGCTAAAGAGACCCATGGGAGTTATGGTCATGGCCGATGGGGTTAACTACCAGGTCAGATGGCCCCTCTTTGGAACTGGTGTTTATGTGTGACGAATCTGGACTCAGA
The DNA here is from genome assembly GCF_030445035.2 of Dasypus novemcinctus. Taxonomy (NCBI): domain Eukaryota; kingdom Metazoa; phylum Chordata; class Mammalia; order Cingulata; family Dasypodidae; genus Dasypus; species Dasypus novemcinctus. The sequence continues at coordinate 25,957,580 of NC_080694.1, forward strand.
TGGGATCTCTCTTCATAAGACTCTCATGCTAATGTGCTGGAGGTGCAGTTAGTGTCGGGGTTTAAGATATATTTAGGGGATTTGAATCTCTGGACTGACAATGTGATAGCCAGGTACTGAGCCTCAACAGACTCCAGCACCTACAATCTGACTTATTGGGCTCACCACACTCAGCTAAGATGGAGTTGAAGAAGGACAACCACCACACCATGGAGCCTAGAGTGATTACAACTGGAAGTGGGAGGATTGCATCCAGCATCCATGTGGAATCTGAGCCTCCTCTTGACATAGAGGTGCAATGGACACAACCAATCCAATGTCCACATAGAAAAGGTGGCATTGGATTGAGAAAAGTGGACATGATGGCTGATGGGTATGGGGAAAGACAGGAAGAGATGAGTGGTAGAGGCGTCTTTGGGACATGGAGCTGCCCTGGATGGTGCTTCAGGGGCAAACACTGGACATTGTAAATCCTCACAGGGCCCACTGAATGGAATGGGGGAGAGTGTTTGCCATGGTGTAAACCGTTGACCATGGGGTGTGGGGGTGCCCAGAGAGGTACTTGCCAAATGCAATGGCTGTGTCATGATGATGGGAGGGAGTGTTGCTGGGGGGGGGGGGGAAGAGGTGGGGTGGGAGTGGTAGGGTTCAATGGGACCTCATATATATATTTTTTTAATGTAATATTATTACAAAGTCAATAAAATAAAAGAAAAAAAAAGAAAGAAAAAAGGCCAGTGTGTTCAGGAGAGAGGGAAAGAGTAAAAAAAGGACAGTAATATAAAGAGTAAATATAAGACAGAAAACAGAGCAAAGGTATTAGAAATAAATTCAGAAAAATAGGGGGGCAAACAAAGAGATGTGTAATGTAAGAGAAACAATAAATGATGGAGGATAGAAAGATGTACAGGAAAGGGGATAGTGTTGGTGACCAAAATCAATATACACACAAAAGTGGAATGGAGAATGAGGAAATACAGCAAATGTGAAGCACTCCCTGCAGCACCTAATATTTTAAAAAATTTAAAAAAGGAGATGAAAGAAAGAAAAGGAAAAAAGGGACAAAAAGGAGGGGGTAAGTAAGCAAGAAAAAGAAAAAGAGTAAAAAGAAAAAGAAAAGAAAAAGACCTTGGGGGATTAAGAGAAAGAAAACAAGAAGACAATCCAATAAAATGCCAGACAAAGTTTCAAGCAAGGTATCTCTTTGCAGTTAAATAAAATGCTTAGGGATTTGACATTCTCCCCTTTTCCCCTCCTTACTTCCCTGTCACCCAGGGCAGCAGGAAAGCTTCCTGAGAGGTCCAGTAGGAGATTCAAGTGGGTCCTTGTTGAACCAGCTCTACACAGAAAACAGTGACTTTTGTTTTCCAGAGAGAGAGCACCCACAGCTCACCAGGAACCCCAAGTATGCTATTGGAAGCTTGGAAAGCACCTCCTACAGTCCCTCTCCTTTAGGTGTGCTATGAGAGGGCTAGTTGATTTTCCGACTCCACTTTCTCCCAGACCAAGTTTCATATCACAGGGTATTTAGGTGAATTGGGTTTTGTCAGGAGATTCACTACTCCTTTCTTCCCAGGCTCTCCCCAAGCCAGCTGGTATGCTCCTCGAAGCACAGATACACAGAAAAAAGAGGGAGGGAGAACCAGAAAATTGAACCTTCACTCGCTTGGCCCCTTTGCTGCACCTTCTACCGAATCCCTCCCACTCATGGAGTCAGTCCAGAACTGGAGGGCTTGGGCAATCCCGGACCTCCAGAAGTGCTGGACTTGGGAAACGGAAGCCCAGAACACTGCAGACTCAGAGTATGTAGGTGTGTGGAATGCGGGCTATGGAGCTTAGGGGACACAGACCTGGGGACCACGTATCTGGGGATCATGGTGCCCAGGGACACCACCACACAACTGACAGTTCTCAGGGATCATTGTGGCCACCAGCCATAAGTGGAAGGGTCCCGCCTCCCCACAGCTTTCAACCTCTGTGCTTGTAACCTGCAATTCTACCTTTAGCAAGCACTACTTCTGTCACTGTCTCTAAAAAACAGACTTCCATACACCACCTGCCTTGCAAGGTCCTGAAACAGCCTGCTCCGGCAAGACTCCAACACCACTTTGCTGCTTCTTTGCAGTTGCACTCACTCAGACACCACCTTGCCCTGCCTCCTCCTGTAGAAGTTTTAATTAACTGGACTTAAAAGTGTAGTGATGGATAGAGTTGATAATAACACATTATAGTGAGTAGTAACTGGATTATAAATGGGATTGTGGCTGAAAAAGTTAGTCTGGGGAAGTAAATGTCAATAGAAAGAAAGCTAAAGAATAACTAAGAGGGAAGCAGACTTGGCCCAGTGGATAGGGCATCCATCTACCACATAGGAGGTCCGCAGTTCAAACCCCAGGCCTCCTTGACCCATGTGGAGCTGGCCCATGTGCAGTGCTGATGGACACAAGGAGTGCCCTGCCACGCAGGGGTGTCCCCGCATAAGGGAGCTCCATGTGCAAGGAGTGAGCCCCATAAGGAGAGCCGTCCAGTGCAAAAGAAATTTCAGCCTGCCCAGGAATGGCAGGCAGCACACAGCAAGATGACGCAACAAAAAGAAACACAGATTCCCATGCCACTAACAACAACAGAAGCGGACAAAGAAGAGCACACAGGAGATAGACACAGAGAACAGACAACTGGGTCAGGGTGGGGGGGGGAGAAATAAATAAATAAATCTTAAAAAAAAATAAAAGAATACCTGAAGGACTGAAATACACAGTAAACCCAGAGGCAGTTGAGAATTGTGGTTAAGGGTGCAAATACAAGCAAGTTCTTCTGTGAACTAGAGCAGATGTATATCACTATTGTATATACATGGAAAACTACAATTAGTGTGACCTATAGACTGTGGTTAACAGCAATACTATAATATTCTTGCATAAATGTCAAGCTGTACTGTGTTGATAAAGGAGGTGTATGGAAAAAGTGTGCTAAATGTATGCTATGTGCAGAGGACGTGGCCCAGTGGTTAGGGCATCCATCTACCACATGGGAGGTCCGCAGTTCAAACCCTGGGCCTCGTTGACCCATGTGCAGCTGGCCCATGTGCAGTCCTGATGCACACAAGGAGTGCCCTGCCATGCAGAGGTGTCTCCTACATAGGGGAGCCCCATGCACAAGGAGAGCACCCCAGAAGGAGAGCTGCCCAGCGTGAAAGAAAGTGCAGCCTGCCCAGGAATAGTGCCACACACACAGAGAGCTGACACAATAAGATGACACAACAAAAAGAAACACAGATTCCTGTGCTGCTGACAATAACAGAAGCGGACAAAGAAGACACACCAAATAGACACAGAGAACAGACAACTGGGGTCGGGCTGGGGAAGGGTAGAGAAATAAATAAATAAATAAATCTTAAAAAAAAAAAGAAAGATAAAGGTTTGCATGACTCTAAAATAAAAGGATGCTAATGGACCATGATTGGTAGTAATAGTCTGGTCATATTGTCTCATAATCTGTAACAAATGTTCAACAAGGGTGTGGAATTGTATGGGAAATTTACATATCTGTATGATTGTTTTGCAAGTTCACAATATTTGTAATAAAAATATATTTAAAAAATAATATGGGTTGGGGAAAAAATACACCAAATGTAAGATAGGAACTATAGTTGGTAGTAATATTGTGATGATGTTCATGCACAGTTTGTAACAAATGTTTCACAATGCAAAGAGTTGGTGAAAGGGTGCTGTATGAGACACCTGTGTGATGTTATGTATGTATATTTTGTAAGATCACAATCTTTAGTGTGCATGCTAATGTATGAATGATATACTTCCATAAAATATAAAAAGTTTTTTAAGAATAGAGTGTTCAGAGATGATGAAGAAAGAGTTGGCCTTGCTGATTCTGAAACTTCAAGATTCAGAGAGCCACTTACGCACACATTGTTGTGACTGGCAATGGAAGAAATTGAGCATTGATGTGGAGTAAGTGGCCACAGTAGTTGCTGAGGGCAGGGAGAGGGAAGAAAAGAGGTGATGTGGGGACAATTTTGGGACTTGGAGTTGTCCTAAATGATATTGCAAGGACAGATGCTGGACATTATATATCCTGCCATAACCTACTGAATGGACTGGGGGAGAGTGTAAACTAAAATGTAAACTATAATCCACGTGGTGCAGCAGCGCTCCAAAATGTATTCACCAAATGCAACAAATGAACCACAATGATGAATGAGGTTGTTGATGTGGGAAGAGTGGGGTAGGGGGTTTATTGGAACCTCTTATTTTTTTGATGTAATTTGTGATCTATGTATCAATACAATTAAAAATGATGCAATTGGGGGTGGGGAGTGGGGTGTAAAGGAACTTCTTATATTTTTTCAGTGTAACATTTTGGAAAAAATTCTACTCATTCCCTATAAATGTGTGTTATTTTCATAATTAATTATCTTTAAAGACATTTTCAATGATATGTTTTAAACTCTAAAAAAAGAAGTAATATTGGATATGAATGGACTCTGTAAAATAAAGCCAAAAGAAACTATGAAAGTACAGTTCTATAATTAACAATGTACCAACCCACCATGTATGGATTAACAATTCTAATACTTCTATGCATTTGCACTGGAATCAAGTTTCATAGATAGTTGACAGATGAGGGAATATCTTTCACACTGTGAAATAGGTGATTATAGATAAGCAAGGGAGGAGACTAGAATGTTCTATATGTTAATAGTTTAGATTTATTAACTCATGTATCAGTAAATATAGAGTGTTGTATGTAGGCATATTTATAAACATGTTTATACACACATATGTTTCCTCACACTCTCTTCAGAGAGGCCTTAGAAGGCACAGTACCATGGAACTCAGAACATGGAATTTATCACCATTATCCAATAAGTGTCTTCTTGGAGAAATTGTTGACTCTAGGAGAGAAACATGCAAGAAATGACTGGCACAATTTATAGTACCATAGAGTAAATATGTGCTAAAATAAAAGTCTCAATGATGGGGTTATACTACAGATAATGAGTACAGCTGACATTTTACACCCATGGCCAAAAGTGGAACAAATTAAACAAGAAAAGTAATATTGTATCACTACTAAAAGTATCATATAAATTTCATGAGTTCATCCTGATATTAATAAATAATTGATTAAATAAATAAGAAGAGACAAATCTCTCTTGCAGGAAAAAAATCAATAATTTATGTAGATATTACTTTTTCAAGGCCATGGAGAAAAATCCCACTCTTGAAGTATGGGTTTCACTTAGTGACTTCTTCCCAAAGGTGATATAAGGAAGGTTAGAGATATGAGGAACTTTATGCTGGGGAACCACAAAACACTGCTGAAAGAAGTCAATATCAACAATGATAAGTCATGTTGATAGGATGCACCCTGGTTATGATGGTATGAAAATGATACTTTATTTCTGGTGCATTCTTCCAAAAACCCATAAGCTCAGTCTAATCATGAGAAGAACATCAGAAAATTAAAACTGAGGGAAACTTTACAATATATCTTACCTACACTCCTCGAAAGTATCCAGGTTATCAAAATCAAGAAGAGTCTGAGAAGCTGCCACAATCACAAAGTGACTAAGAAGTTATGACAAATAAATAAAAGGTGTTATTTTGGATGGCAGATGGTACGAACAGGGGAAAGGGGGTAAGAGGTTCTTGGAAACTATCTATAACATCCTTACAGGATTTCTGCAACTCTAAAACTCTTCTAAATATTAAGTTTATTAAGAAGTAAAATTTTTAGTGAAATGCAAATTCCTGGGATCATAAAACTCCAAGATTCAATACCGACACAATTATATGCATTGGAAAATTACTCCGATTTCACAGAGTAATTGGAATAACTAAATAAGATGATAAACAAGAAATGACTGACATTATGCCAAGCATTAATAGTGAAAACTTTATGATTCAACCCCACATATGCTAACTCATCACACCTCCTTCCATGCATCCACTCTTCTATTTTCATCCCTCATCATCTTTCCAAAGTTTTTACAACAGATAGAGTCATATTAACCCAGAGAAATCTTTCTACTTGGCAAGGGTTTTCATGAACATCACTCTCTCTAAACCATACACAGACTCCAATAACCTCAAACGTAAAGATCCAATTTGTGGACAGAATACAAGGCTCTCTTTTACAAGGCTCATTTTCAACTTTTCATGAATGCCCATCATTGTTCATCAGATATTCAGAATTATTTCTAAAACTGGACCACATCCTATGGTTATACTGAACTCACATTTGTGTCCCTCTTATCTCTTTTTGTTGTGCTTCTACCTCCACATCCTCATGGAATTTTTCCAATTCCTCCTTCAAGGCTCAGTTCAATCATGAGGTCCCATATGATGCCTTCATTAACTCGCACAACACAGGATGAGTCCAAAGTTCTAGACCCTCTTCACTAGGAATTCAGAGCCAGCTCAGGATATTGCATGTACTCATTTCTATGTCTCTTAAATTGTTTAGATATAATCTTTTATAAAAGAAACAATGTATCACTCAATTCTTCATTCCCAAATTCATATTTAGTTCTTCATATTGTTTGATGACTAAATGTCAGTTGAATTACTAAACGAAAAAAATGGATGAATGTGTTGAACCGGATTCTTCCCAAAATTTTAGAAAAAGAAAAAGCAGTGAAACAAAAATCTCTATCTATGAAATTATGTTCCACTGTGTGTCTTCTCCAGTGTATCTTCATGAGTGAGTGTTCATTTATATAGGACACCAAGGGGGCAGGGACTCAACCATGAGTACCACCAGTGATATGATCAAATCAAAGCTCTAATCTTGATTTAATTAATTAAATGTAAAAAAATGAATTTAAATCAATCAAAGGGTATCATATACAGAGGAACAGACCAGTTTACAAACATAATTGAAATCTCTTCTTGGAATTCATAAATAGTATCAACCTGCCACAGAGACCTTTAGGGATTTCATTCCCATGAAACTCATTAATGAATTATTCTTTTGTCTCTCTTCTTGATAAGATACATACTTCTCTGGAGGTAAGAAAGAAAACCACAAAGCAAACTCGTGCCAGTTTTGAACCTCAGAAGACAGATAAGGAGAATCATGTCCATCTCTTATCCCACTGAACACCTTCCTTCCCTGTAGGAAGTCACCTTTCTTAAGATGTGAACTCTAATATTACAAGGTTTCCCAAAATGGTTTCTCTATCACTGATAGTAAAAAAGATTCTGGGTACACTAAAATATCTTGTTTCCAATCTGTCTCCTTTGGAGTCATGGGACTTCCCTCTCTCAACAAGATTTTCTTTTCTCTCCCTGATTCTCCATTCTCCCCAAAACTTAGCAATATATGTGCAAATCACTCAATCATTTATTTCTTAATCATTTAACAAATATTTATTCAACAATACTGTATGGTAAATAGTAAGTTATATTCTGGGAATGAATAGAAGAGTGAGATATTTTGCTTCTGCTCAAACAGCTCACAGACTTTAGAAGGCATGAGATAAGCAAATAAGTAAATGCAACATAATAAGATGGTACTGGAGTCCTCCTGGAGTATATTTCCATATAAATCAGGATCAGCTTTTCCCTTTCTGCTAAAAAGGCTCTTAGGACTTAGATGGAATTACATCGAAGCTGTAGATAACTTTGGGTAGTACTGACATGTGGCAGCTTGCTCGGTCAGTAGAGGTGCGCTCTGGCTGTGGACGAGGGGTCGGTCCAGCTCTGGACGAGGGGTCGGTCCCGCTTGGGACGAGGGGTCGGTCCCACTTGGTACGAGGGGTCGGTCCGGCAGCAGACGACGGATCGGTCTCACAAGGGGTTGCGCGGTTCGGCTGACGGGGTCGCCCGGCAAAGCCAGTGACGAAGGGGTCGCCCGGAGAAGCAGGCGATGAACTGGAGACAAGGGAGGCCAGGCCCTTGTCGGGGGCTCTCAGGACTGGAGGGCGCACGGCAGAAGAACTACCGCGGAGACAAGGTAAACATGCAAGTCCACTTTATTGAGGGAGAGGCAACAGTTTTATAGGGGCTGGGGAAGGCTGATTGGTCAAAGCCACGCCCTGTTCTGATTGGTTGCCGTGAAAGGTCAGTGGGCGGTACTGGACGGGGGAGGGGTGGTAGTTAGGGATTGGCTGTCGCTGTTGCTGGGGGAAGGGGCAGGGTTTAGGGATTGGTGGCTGCTGTTGCTGGGGTGGAGGGCAGACTTGAGTTTCCCACCCATGCCTGGCTGTTGCTGCTGTCGGGGGAGGGGAAAAGGGCAGACTGAATTTTTCTGCCCACGCCTGGCTGTTGCTGCTGTCGGGGGAGGGGAAAAGGGCAGACTGGAATTTTCCACCCTGCGCCTGCGCAGGGAGAAAGAAGAAGAAGGGTGCCGCCCCACAGGCATCGTGTAGCACCATCCGGGAGGAGGGGCGGCCACGGAAGCATGGCTGCCGAGAAGGGGAGACCCAAGGGCACTCTGCGCCCATGTCGAGCTCCCTTCAGGGGTGGCGGTGAGTCCGACCAGCCACCCTATTATGGGGGCAGCGGCTTGGCCTGCCGGGGCTGCTCCCCCGCCAGGCCAACAAACCACACTTCAGCCTGAGGGGTGACCGCATTTCCCCCTTCTTTTCAAATAAGGGCCAGGATGGCAGCAGCAACAAGTAGCCAAGGCCCAAGAGGCAGTAAGCAATGAGGGAAGCGGGGCTGAAGAGGGAGGTGAGTATGATGGGGATATAAATGTACAATTTGGGGGGTGGTATCTTGCCGTTGCAAGCAAGGGTGGCCAATGTCCAATTCTCGTTTATCTCAGTCGCTATAAGGTCCATGTGCTGTTAAAAGTCCAGGATGATAGCGCGTTACAGGTAGTTGATCTCTTCTTGGCGGCGAAGAGCGGTAGAGGCAGACTGTGTGATGGTCTGGAGGATTGCAGCGGTGAGGACAAGTCGCGTCAGGGCACCAGCGACGGTGGTGGCGGCAGCGTCGGGAGTGGTGGATAAGTAGGCGAGGACAACAAGAAGGCCAAAGTCTCCACGGGCGCGAGAGAGGCCGATGTTAACGGGGCGGGCCGACATGGGGTGGCCCAATCTGCAACACAATGGGGGTTCAAGCGAAAAAGGAGGGGGGCGGGGGATGAGAAAGGATGCTTTGGATGGCTGAGAAGAGGAGCGAGGTCAAGACAGGAGGAAGCTCTGCAGAAGTATGGGTAGGCAAAAGCAGAAACATTATTAGATGCTAGAAAGCAGGCCACGGGCCGGGGAAAGTGGGTTGCGGGCCGTTTTGCGGGGCTGGAGCTGCTTGAGAGCGATGGCGGCATGGGGGGCCGCCATTACAGAAGACTTGGGGCTGTTTAAAAGAGATCTTACACCGGTGAGTGTGTAGGAGACCGGTGAGGGCCCGAACTTGTGGGGCTTGCTTAGCAGATAGGATGTTACCCATTGCTAATGGCCTTTTGGAGCCGATAAGGAAAGGGGCCCTTACCTTGAGAGCACGGCGATGGGAGCCGAGGTGCACGGTGAGACGAAGGGTTGGAGCCGATGGGACTCCGACGGTGGTCATGGGCCAAAAGAAGGCCCTGACGAGGGGAGGGTGGAACGATGAGCAGTGGAGCAAGGCAAAGGGGAGCAAGCACGGAGGGGAGGAGGCAGAGGTGAAGGCAGGGGTGGAGGTGCTCAGGCACGCGCTCCTGAGAGTTTTATTGGCGCCTCTTAATCATAGCGGGTCGGTATAAGCCCCCGACATGGAAGGAGAAAGCCATCCAGCGATTCTCCCAGACCGCCGTGGATCGTATGAGGTCACCAAGGTTCAGGAGCAGCAATGCAGAGCGAAAAGATAGGGGTGAGAGGAGAGGAGAGCGTAGGGCTATGGTAGGGTTACTTCAGACGTGCAAGCGCGTGCTCCCGAGAAATCCAAGGCTCCTCTTAATCATAGTGGGTCGGTATAAGCCCCCGACATGGAAGGAGAAAGCCATCCAGCGATTCTCCCAGACTGCTGTGGATCATATGAGGTAGCCAAGGCTCAGGTAGCAGCAATGTTGCACGAGAGAAGTCCCATGGTGAGAAGAGAGGAGGGGGGGGCGCCAGGTAATGGAGTGAGGCTGTGGTGGAGTTGCCTTGCCCCACGTTGGGCGCCAGCTGCGGCGGCTTGCTCGGTCGGTAGAGGTGGGGTCTGGCTGCGGACGAGGGGTCGGTCCAGCTCTGGATGAGGGGTCGGTCCCGCTTGGGACGAGGGGTCAGTCCCACTTGGGATGAGGGGTCGGTCCGGCAGCAGACGAGGGATCGGTCTCACAAGGGGTTGTGCGGTACGGCTGACGGGGTCGCCCGGTGAAGCCAGCGATGAAGGGGTCACCGGGAGAAGCAGGCGATGAACTGGGGACAAGGGAGGCCAGGCCCTTGTCGGGGGCTCTCAGGACTGGAGGGCGCACGGCAGAAGAACTACCGCAGAGACAAGGTAAACATGCAAGTCCACTTTATTGAGGGAGAGGCAACAGTTTTATAGGGGCTGGGGAAGGCTGATTGGTCAAAGCCATGCCCTGTTCTGATTTGTTGCCGCGAAAGGTCAGTGGGCGGTGCTGGACGGGGAAGGGGTGGTGGTTAGGGATTGGCTGTCGCTGTTGCTGGGGGAAGGGGCAGGGTTTAGGGATTGGTGGCTGCTGTTGCTGGGGTGGAGGGCAGACTGGATTTTTCCGCCCACGCCTGGCTGTTGCTGCTGTCAGGGGAGGGGAAAAGGGCAGACTGGAATCTTCCGCCCTGCGCCTGCGCAGGGAGAAAGAAGAAGAAGGGTGCCGCCCCACAGGCATCGTGTGGCACCATCTGGGAGAAGGGGCGGCCGCGGAAGCATGGCTGTCGTGAAGGGGAGACCCAAGGGCACTCTGCGCCCATGCCAAGCTCCCTTCAGGGGTGGCGGTGAGTCCGACCAGCCACCCTATTATGGGGGCAGTGGCTTGGCCTGCCGGGGCTGCTCCCCCGCCAGGCCAGCAAACCACACTTCAGCCTGAGGGGTGACCGCACTGACATCTTAACAATATTAATTCTCCCTATTCATGAACACAGAATACCTTGCCATTTACTTAGTTCTTTTATTATTTCATTCAACTTTTTTTTTGAAGTTTTCATTGTGCATCCTTTTTAGTTAAAGTTATTCCTATGCATTTTCTTCTTTTAGATGCTATGGTGAGTGGATTTTTTTATTGTCCATTTAAGAATGTTCTTTCTGTTGTATAATATAAAACTTTTTTTTTCATGTAAACCTGATAGGTTTCATTTGGTTGAATTCATTTATGATCTCTAGGGTTTTCTTGGGGCAGCTTGTCATGATATAGATAAGGATCACCACATTTCTTAAAACAGATGATTTTACTTTTTCTTTCTAAATTGGGTAGACTTTATTTAGTTTTATGGCCTAATTTCTTAACTTCCAGTATAATACTGAATAGCAATATTGAAAGCAGTCATCCTTGTTTTGTTCCAGATCTCATTCCACTCTTTCAGGATTGAGGATAAGATTACCTGTATTTTCTTATATATTTTGTTTATTCTGTTTGGGGGGTTATTTATATTTTTATTTTTCTAAGTATTTTTATCATGAAAAGGTGTTGGAATTTATCATTCACATTTTCTGCATCAATTTAGATTTTCATGTGATTTCCTTTTCATTAGGTTAATGGGTGTATTACATTGATTTTCTTAAGTTGAACATTCATTTTGAATCCCATTTTGTCTTAGTGGGTAATTCTTGTAATATTCTCTTGGATTTGACATGCTAGTATTTGTTAAGTGCTTTGCATCTATATTTATGAGAGAAATTGCTCCTTGCTTTACTTTCTTTGATATGCTTTATGTAGTTTTGGCATCAAAATAACTTTAGTCTCATAGAATGAGTTTGGAGGCTATATGTATCTTGACTTCAAGTTGGAAGGTTATGAAAAATATTGTCATTAATTCTTCTTTGAATATTTCATAGGTTTCATTTTGGAAGATGTCTGATCCTAGACTTCTAGTTTTGAGAAGTTTTTGATAACTAATTGAATTTCTTTACTCATTATGTTTTTGTTGAGATGTATTTCTTTTCAGTCAATTTAGAGAAATTGCATGTTTTTAGGAATTGGTCCATTTCTTCTATTTTCTAGAATTCGGTAGACAATTATTCATAGATTTAATTCATAATCCCTTTAATGTCAGCAATATTTAGCAACATCCCTGATTACATTTTTTATTTTGGTAATTTACATCCTCTTTCTTGTTTCTTTTTCAATCTAAGTAAACCTTTTCTATTTTATTGATCTTTTCCAAGAAACAATTTCATTGGTTCACACAATTGTTTTTTCTATACTCTAGTCCATTTCTCTTCACTGAAATCTATATTGTTTTTCTCCTTCTTCTAGATTTAGGTACAGTTTGCCCTTCTTTTTCTATTTCCCACAAATCTGTAGTTAGGCTTTTTAAAAAAAATTTCTCTCCCCTTCCTCCCTGCCCCCACACCCCAGTTGTCTGTTCTCTGTGTCTATTTGCAGCATGTTCTTTGTCCGCTTCTGTTGTTGTCAGCAGCATGGGAATCTGTGTTTCTTTTTTGTTGTGTCATCTTGCTGCATGAGCTCTCCGTGTGTGCGGTGCCATTCCTGGGCGGGCTGAACTTTCTTTCACACTGGGTGGCTCTCTTTATGGGGTGCACTCCTTGCGCATGGGGCTCCCCTATGCAGGGACACGCCTGCGTGGAATGGTACTCCTTGCATGCAATAGCACTGTGCGTGGCCAACTGGACACAGGTCAAGGAGGCCCTGATTTGAACTGTAGACCTCCCATGGGGACCTCCCATGTGGTAGACGATGCCCTATCCACTGGGCCAAGTCTGCTTCCCTGTAGATAGGTTTTTGATGTGTTATTTTTTAAAATATGAGGATTCACACCTACAAATTTCCCTGAATATTTCAAATTCATCCCAAATCCGGCCTAACAGAATGAATTAGTTTAGCCACAAAATAAAAAATAAAATGGACTGTGATGTGTAGTGGATTTCAAATGCCAGCTGCAGTTTTGAGAGACTGTCCACATTAAGGAATTTGAGATTCCATATTACTAAATAAGTTCTATATGAAAATGAATTAGAAAATTATCCTAAGTGGGAACTCTGGTAAGAGATTCCTGTATAAAAGATGGATCCTTAGAATTATAGTTGCATTGTAAAGGTTAACAAAGTATAAATACATTAATCAAGTATGTGTATGAAGAGACACACTTCTCCTGACCATGGTGCTACAAGTGCCAAAGCTCTCTGAATGAGGATCCAGCATGCAGTCTGAAATCACAGAAGCTTTGTGACCTTAAAGGCTCAAGGTGCTCAACTTAACATTAAATTGTTTTAGCTTGCTAATTTCCAAATAATTTAAAATGTGAATCCTCTCTTTTCCACTGAGACCTCCAAGAATTCACACAAATATGTCCTCAAATTAAACAGCAGAATTTTAAAACTCAGTATATCAATGGATAAATTCTTACATTGCTAGAATCACAATAAGTCCATAGTAAGATACCAGTAAGTCTACTTTAGTCCAAATTTCATTCCCCAAACCAGAGGATTCTGGGATGGTGATGTCTACTCCACATCTAATAGAGAGGGGCTGTGATCCTTTAGAGCTGATGGATGGGACTATGTTGCTTGCAGTTTTAGGCTTTCTCTGTTACTTGGTATGTAGTTGTCCATCATCACCCCCTTGCCTGTTGTCTTGGGTGAAAGCAATGAACTGGAGAGTAAGTGTTGCAAATCTATTGAGGTTCAGGGCCCAGCTGGCACATGGGCAGCCCCCAAACTTAAGTCACTTGTACATAAACCTACAAACTCTAGTACTAATTACAAGTACAAATGAAAGGACAGAAAAGCCACATGTAGGGAATCTGAAGGTAGTGGTCACTGGAGGTTCTGAGGGTAGGAAACAGTAAAAAGTGTTATAAGACAGGGGCATTTTTTGGAATTGGGAATTGTCCTAAAAGACATTGCAATAACAGATGCAAACCATTATATATCTTGCCATAACTATGGAATTATGTCGAAGAGAGTGTAAACTACAATGTAAACCTTTGTCCATGCTTAGTGGCAATGCTCCACAGTTTGTTCATCAATTGCAATGAATGTACCTCACTAATGAAAGATGTTGTTCATGTGGGAAAATGTGGGAAGTGTGGGGAGTGGGGCATATTAGAATCCCCTATCTTTTTCATATGATATTTGTGTAATCTAAGTATCTTTTCAAAAATTAAAAATATCTATACAGACCCTAAGAAAGCAAGTTATCATGACTAAAACAGAAAAAAGACAGACAATAGGAATAAAAGCTTTTAAGTTTTTCAGATTTTGAAAATATTCAGAGAATATGAAACAACACTTTTTAATGAGTTTTAGAAGATTAAAAAGAATATTGCAATTATATTAAATGGTATATTTCAATAATTAAATAAATAGAACCTCTGAAGCTAAAATGTACAATGATGAAAATGTAAAATTTCCAAGTAGGAATGGGAGAAATTTATCTACCATGGGAATCAAAGACCCACTAATCCTGAAACAGAAATGGAAAATAAACCAAATTTATATCTGTGGACCTACTACACTTGACATTTTATCCATGTCCCTCCATTTACTGCCAGTAAAACATTCCCTTTCATATTTTCTTTGCACAGTGAAACAGATCTACAGGTTGATTTCAGTGATTTATTGTTCCACTGATGTTTTCCTTCTTGGATAATAAATAAATACAAAATATTTTCATTCAGGAAACGAAAAAAATATATATATAACCACACTTAGGATGATGTATCTCAGAGCTATTAATATGCAGGTGCTTCCAATTCTTCTGAGAGGGATGATCTGGAAATGAGGAGAAATGGGAAGTGTGACATTGGAGAAAGACATTAGAATGTGAAATCCAGGACCTTCTCATTCAATACTGTTACTCGAGAATTTGCTTCTCTTGCAAACTCAGTTCTTGGCAGTGGAGGGAGGAGTAATTGCTCCTATGTTTGAAATATACTCACTTAGGCATGGGCTACCTTATTACAATGCATTATAATAGGTAAGTGTTCTGTTACAGTTTTCTACTTTCTCTTGGTTTAAATGATGTTCCTTGGACCTGGGTGTGTTTATTCTCACTTCCCCACTCTGGACAGTAAATCTTCAATTGGCAGTATTCATCTTTTCTAAATTTCTCATGTTAGGGTCCCAAAGTATTTATTCTACTCATAAAACATTCAATTAAACAGAACACAGATCACTCAAAATGTATCTTGCCCTCCTTCTATGTAACATATATTTCATGGTTTTCAGACAGCAAATAAATCCCCCACTTATCCAGGAAAAAAAACAGTTTTTCCCTCTGTAACTTGGTGTTTATCTCTCACTGAAATTATGGAAGTGTCTTTCGATGAAATCTATATTTTAGGAACTCTCTGCAAGGTTTCCCTTTTTAAAAAAACCTAACTGTACTTAAGTTTCACTGATAAAAGACAATATGATGCTTTTTTCCCCTTATAGCCATTTATAGACTCTTAAGGAATAAACTTTGTTTTACATGAGAACAAATTTTACCCTCATTTTAGAGTGAATCATTGTTTTCACATATTTTAGGATCCTGGAGAAGAATAAAATTCTACTGACAAAACCAGGAATACTTTTTTATTTTAAAGGAAAAGAGAAGATGCAGGAATGGGGAAATAAGAAAAGATCTTTTTAATAACATAAGTTCGAGGAGAATATAAGAGAGTTGAAAAGGTCTCCATCACTCACATATGATATTTGCTTAATAAAAATGTTACCTTATGAATCAGTGTACCAGCTAAATATTTAGAAAGGAAACAGGAAGTTTCTTAGGGGATTTTGAAACATACCAATCACCCTCTCTTCATAAATACAATCAAAGTGTAAGTAAGTTTGGCATCCACAACTGAGTCTTCTTAGGGTGTGACTTCAGTAGGGTAGGTTATTCTTAGCAGTCTTTTCTCCCTCTTTCTGGTTTGTGTTCCTGTCCTCCAGATGGGGAAACTGCAGGTGGTGGTGCCTATTTAATCAATACTGAAGACATGAGCCTCCTTCTCCCTGACTGCAGAAAGGGGGCATATTTGTGTGGTCAATAATTCCAGTGCAGTCTTCTTGATTATACAGTGTTCCTGATTATAACAGAAGTATCACCTTTCTTAGCTGGACTGTTTTTCACTCTTTTCCATACTTCCAAATATTGAAAGACATAACTCTAGTTTCTTCAGTAACATGAGTGTTCATGACTACCACGGTTTTTCTCAAGATTCTTTTTCAAAATTTTCTTAATGTTTTTATTTTTAAAGAAGCTTTAGATTACATAAATGTTACATTGAAAATACAGGAGATTTCCATATGCTCCAGCCCCTCAAGATCCCACACTTTACCACATTAACAACATGTTTCATTAGAGTTGTACATTTGTTAACTTTGAAGGACACATATTGAAGCATTGCTACTAACCATGGACTACACTGTAGATTATAGTTTACCCTCAGTCTTAGACAATTTTATAGGCTGTGACAAAATGTATAATGGCCTTGTTTCCATCATTGAAAGGTCATGTAGGAGAACTCTTATGTCTCCAAAATGTCTCCATATTACTCCTTATTCTTCCCTTTCCTCCCCTCAGAACCTCTGGTGGCCAATGTCTTTATTTCAATGATAAAATTCTTTAATTACTATAATAACACATCTATAATAGAATAATAATATCTAGTTATTATAATGTACAATGGACTAAAGTAAAAATTCTTAAAAGCTTTTATTTGGAAAGAGATTTCTGCTCAAAAATAAGCCCTTCATGTAAACTATTTTGTACCAGAACTGATTACAAAATAGCAGTCTTGCAGGGTAGCAATTGGGAACTGATACATCAAATTGTTGGGAGTGAGAACACCACTGACACTATTTCCATGTGGTAAATGTACATAATTGCTCTTGTATAGCTTGGAAAAAATGATTCACAATATATTGTTTGCAGTAACATTTAAAGAAAGCACCTAGGAAAGGTAATGACAAACTGGTTTATGTGAAAAATGATTTTACTGAGAATCCTAATTCAAGTTAATGTGGAATAAGGTGGGGCTCTTACTTGCACTGGAGAGAATTCCAGAAAAAAGTGACAAGGTGAGGATTTTTAATTTTCAGATTAAGGTGTAATCAAAACATACATTTTATAAAACTGCATGAATGAAATATCTTTTCCTGAAAATTTCAGTTCTGATAAGTGTATGACTCACATCAGAGACTGAACCTGTGTGTCAATAAATTACAAGTGAAAATGAATTCACAGCTTTGCCAAAGAATTTGAAGTGAATACAAATATGTAAGCAATTATTAACATCTTCAAATATGACCATTAGCTCAGAGAAATCATTACCTCCAAAATGCCACTCTGGTTTGCCATTTGTAGTGATGGCAAGGAAATCAGTTGATGAATGAAGCATTCACCTTAGTCTACCCAGAAGAAAACAGCAAGCTTACATAAAAGTCTGAAATTTTGTCTTAATATCTGGGTTTAATATAAGGATAAGATATAGTAGGAAAGGCAGAAAAACACATATTTGCTTTTTATGACCCATAAATGAGGACTATTATTGCAGGGAGTGCTGAAAGAAATTTCCAGAAAATATCCTTTAATATGGAAATATTTTTTAAAGGGCAAACTTACATCACTGGAAGAATGATAGAAATTATTGAAACCATCATTGTTTGAAAAATCAGGGAATGTGTTGTTGATTACAACCTCGCTTGAATTATGATTTTGAAGGTGCAGTAGAAAGGCACATATTGGAGATGGAATGTGGATTACTATAAAGCAGTCAGATGACATCTCCAGTTCAAGATGTGACCTCTTTCAGGAACTAATGAACAAGCCCTGGTAGGTGGTACAGAGCCTTTGCTAGGAGAGCTTATTTTTCACTAACACCATAAAACACAAGCAGTTTCTTTCATCTGGGAGTGACTGCAATACACTTTCATCCCTCCAGCACCTGCTATAATTTTATATATACAGAATAAACTGAATGAAATATTTTAGTGCTGAAAATCCAGGCAGGAGTTTCTATCTTCAATCCTGAATCCAGGAATACAATGAGGGAACACATGATGTAAAATAATAGAAAAGAAATAGGAATCCGTGATATACCAAAATGAAACAAATGTAAGTTTTTATTAGGCAAATGCAAGATTATCTCTCTATACACTTACAAAGTACCTAGATTAAGATCTCCTCTAATCCATATTTTATTCCTCCACCTTGTGTACCCTGGGATGGTGATGTCCACTCCACCTCTAAATTGAAAGTTGGCTTAGATCCCACATGGCTGATGGGTGGAATTCTCCTGCTTGCACGTGTAGACTCTCTCGGTTCCCTGGTATGGTGGTTGACCATCCTCACCTCCCTGTTAGCTGACACTGGCAAATCCAATGAATTTGAGAGCAGGTGTTGCAATTCTCCTGAAGCTCATTCAAGTCTCCTGACCATACAACAAACCCAGCACCAACAAAAGGTTGAGTAAAAGTGACAGAGAGGCACATGTAGAAAGATCACATCTGAGTCCAACTCCATCACACTTCAGGGTACAAATTCCAAAGTAGGATCTTCTGACAAGACACCAAACTCCAGAATCATCTGCCATGACCATAGGAATGAGGTGTCTCTGTAGTCCTCAGGAGAACCACTACCTGGGGTAGTACCTACATAGACTCTCTCTGAGATCCTGCTGAAAGATGCATAAGTCCAACTCATCTGAAGACCTGACTCATTTTGAAGTCTCTTAGCCATATGAACTCATTTGTCATTCCCATTTCCCCTTTTTATTCAAGGTATTTTTCTAATTGTATCACGAGCTGGTGGTTGGTAGTAATTCCTCAGCACCAGGGATTCTCAACCCAGCGGATATGTCCCATGCTGGAGGGAAAGTAATGTTGAGTTGATTTAGGGAGTGGCCACATTTGAGCAACATGGAGGCTCTCAGGAGGTTACTCTTAGGCACCTTGCATCTCTAGACCTAGTTGAAATTTCAAGGACACAGGCTCATAAGCATTGTCATCAGTATCAAGGGCCCATCATTGGACCATCCTTCTTCACTGGTCTTTGTTCTTGCACTTGGGGGATAGTTGCTCCTCAACTGGGGAGTGCAACATAGTTTCCCAGAATAGGAATTCAGCACTTCCTCAGTTGTCATGTCAAACTCTACCTAATATGACAATTAATATCCAAAATATATTTATATACCCTGCATGAATGCCCTGGAGAACTGCCCCCTGCCCATGCATCCCCCATCAATGACATCCCACACCAGTGCTCCTGCCCTGCAATTGTTGAAACACTCTGTGATCCAAAACTTCTTCAAAACTATATGCTAATATATTTCCAAACTCAATTAACAGGAAAATGAAATATTAGTGATAGGTTTAAAGATAAAAAATAGAATATTTTTATTCTATATTTAAGAAAAACTAAAAGTAAAAAATAAATCAGGGTATTAAAATGCAAAATATCATAAAATATATTTTACATTTTGCCTTCATCACTGTAATAGGTGTTGCTGTGTATGTACAGTAGAAAAGCTCTCTCTCCCATTCTTTTCTCAGGGTCTTCATCCTTTGTTTAAAAAAAATTATACTGTCTTCAAAAAAGTTTTAGATCACAATAAAGTCACATATACAATATAAGGGAATCTGATATGCCAACATCAAACACTTTTCTCTCTTCCCCCTGCAATTATCTTTTTAATGTGTGTATATTTGCTATAGCTGATGAACAGATATTGAAACATAGATACAAACCATGGTTTCACTATGGTTTACATTATGGTTTATATTTTAGATTGTACAATTTTATAAAAATTTGGTTGTACTATGGTTTACATTTAATTTTTTGGTGAAATTTAACAAGGCCTATATCCATCACTGCATAATCTTGTGGAACACTTCCACTGCCCCCAGTTGTCCCATCTTCCATCTATTCTATTCCTCTCTCCCCCACCCCTTGGGGCCCACAGTGACAACCAAGCTTCACTGCCTGAAAGACACGATTCACAGATACTTGCAATAATGCTGAGGATTTGACACACTAGTCTGTCTGGAGACAGTGGCTGTGGGAGTTGCAAAGTGCTGGGAGAGGGAAGATGTGTGATATGGAGGCATTTTTAGGACTTGAAGTTGTCCTGAATGATATAGTACGGATAGATGAAGGACATTACATATCATGCCATAAGCCATTGAATGGACTGTGGGGAGTTGCAAACTACAATGCAAATGATAATCCACACAACCATAAGTTGTTGGTATGAGAGGAGTGGGGGTGGGGTGGGGAGTGGTATATACGGGGACCTCATATTTTTAATGTTACATTTTGCGTTATCTATGTATCTTCAAAAAAAGACAACAAAATATTTCATTTTCAAAAAAAGAATCTTCTAGTCTTTGATCTCTGTTAATCATTAGCACTTTTGTAAACTTGAGACAAAGTATCATTTTATAGACAGAATGTTTCCCAGCTTTTTAAAGGCCTGCTTTATGTCCTTGTTTCTAAGAATGTAAATAAAGGGGTTCAACATGGGAGTAATCACTGTGTACATCACTGAGGCTATTGCATTTGCCTTTGAGTTTTTGGTAGCAGCAGAGCTAAGATACACTCCAATACTTACCATAAAACAAGGTCACTACTGAGAGGTGAGATCCACAATTAGAAAATGCTTTATATTTACCACGAGCTGTTGAGATTCTCAAAATTGAGGATATAATTTTATAGTAAGAGAAAAAGATCCCAGTGAGTGGTATAACCCCCAGAAGTCCACCTGCAAAATACATCACAAGGTCATTGAGGAAGGTTTCAGAACAAGCATGTCTGACTACCTGATTAAGTTCACAGAAAAAGTGGGGCATTTCCATCTCTGTACAAAAAGACAATTGTAAAACCATTAAGTTATGCAAAAGAGAGTCCAAAACACTCAATAACCAGGATACCAGCAGTAGGAGGCCACAGAGCCAGGGTTTCATGATGACTGTGTAGTGCAGGGGGTGACAGATGGCCACGAAGCGGCCATAGGCCATTGCAGTCAAGAAGGAGTTATCTAATTGTCCACAAAGCATGAAAAAATACATCTGGGTGAGACGGTTTTTAAAAGTTATGATTTTGTTGCCTGTCTGAATGTTCAGCAGCATCTTTGGTTTCGTGGTGGAGGTGAAACAGATATCAGTAAAAGACAGGATGGAGAGGAAGAAGTACATGGGTGTGTGGAGATGGGAGTCCAAGATGATGGCCAGGATGATGAGCAGGCTGCCCATGAATGTAACCAGGTACATGGACAGGAACATTCCAAAGAGGAGGGACTGCACCTCTGTATTTTCTGAGAGCCCCAGGAGGATGAATTCTAAAGCATATGTTTGGTTTTCTGTTTCCATGTGGATGATGAATTTCCTGAGGAGATATTCAATACAATGCAATTTAGCCTCAAGCCATAATCAGAAAAATATAATAAATGGTACTGTTTGTATTGTAATTACATTACGTTAATATTTTTATGGATTTTATAGAGATCTAGTACCCTTTTCTGGAAATAGGGAAAACATATGTTCCTGCTTCTCCTTGATAGTTGTGATGGCTAGAAACCCTTGGTCATAATAGAATACACTTTGCCAAGGCAATAATTTCCATGATAAGTTCTCTCAGACTTTATTTTAAGCAACAAACATTATGTCCATGTTTTTGTACCCTGTGACAAAATAGAAAAGAAGAACAAAGTAGTAGGAACCATGTTATTTGGTTGTAACAGTTATTATAAAAACACAATAATTTAAAAAATCTTTTTGGTGAAATGGACAAATGACCCCACACAAATGTGTTCCACTGATGTTTCACAGAGGACAAGGGTAATTCAGTGTAGAAAGTATGATCTTTTCAAGAAGTGGTGTTGGAACAAAAGTGAAGCAGGCTAGTAAGATAGGGAATAGATGGATCTAGAACCTGACAGAATCCACATGGACATCAAAACCCCCTAATGATGGCTGCTGGAGGAATCTCACCCTGGGATTTGCTACCCAGAACAAAGCCTCCTTCCTGAGAATATGGAAAAGCCTGGATCTTCCCTAGGAACTTTATCACTGGGTCCTCACTAAGGAATTGATGGGCAGGGTAATCAATCCAAAGAGGAAACAGCTGAAACCCCCTCCCCTGCCATTAGCAAAGGGGTGGATAACTAGCAGTTTAAAAGCAAACCATGAGGATTGAGCTTGCTCTTGCCTAGCTTTTTGCCTATTGACCCGTCTTGCCTTCTGCATGTCACTTTCATCATTTTTCCTCTGCCATGTGGCCATGCAAGTTACCCTCGAGACTTATAATCTATAATGGGGAATTGTAGCTTGTAAATTAGCCCTATTCATCCCTTTTCAGCCCCTTCCTCACTACCTGCTGGGGCCCTGCTCTGTTATTTTCTCCCATTTCTCTTCCCTTCCTACCTGAATTAATTACTGGCCTAACTCACCTGGCGTGTTCTTGAAATTCACTTCTGCAGCATAGCCAAGAACTTAGTTAGAAGATGGTAACAATAGGATGCACTCATGCCAAATAAAAAAGGAACTTAGGCACTGATTGAATTCATTTCACAAAAATTAAATCAAAATGAATCATACCATTTTAAAGTAAAATGCATTGTGAAAGTGCTAGACTAAAATGTGAAGAAAATCTAAGGGCCCATAGGTTGGAAAAGAGTTTTTAGATATAGTAATGGAAGCATGATTCATGAGAGATTAAAATTTATAAGTCAGTTTTTATTCAAATGTAAAATATCTACTCTGTGAAAGACATTGATAAGGGGTTGTAAGAAAACATGCAGATTTGGAAAAATACTTACAAAACACATCTGATAAAAGATTTGTATACAAATGTAGAAATTAATATTAACACCACAAAATAAGAAAGCATAAGCTGAATTTATAAATCTGCAAAAGATATAAACAGAATCCTAACTTAGGAAGAAATTCAAAATACAAATACAAAATACAATATATAAAAAGAAATTCAACTTCACTGGCACCTAGGTATTATGACCAAATGCCAACTAGCAATGTCTCTGAAAAAGACCTTGGCCTAAAAGGGGAAATATTCAGTGCAGATGAAATTTTATGATTAAGAGATTTTAAAGTGAGTTTGGTGGTCATTCCAGAGGTTATGCTTATGCTCATCTCAGCAGAATCTCACTATCTGTTACAGTAAACAGTGCCTCAAACAGTAGGGATCCTGATGGTTCTAGAGATATCTAGACACTGTAAATAGTGCAGGGAATCTCAGGAATTTGGCACCCTGTCAGTAGACCTTACTTTGGAATTTATGCTCCCCAGTGTAAAAGAGTTAGCCTCATTTGTAGATTCCCAAAATGTGGCTCTTCTCTAAATGTTATTAACGTAAAGCCATGTGTTGGCACTATCCTTGTTAAATACATGAGCCAGAGCATTATGTTTTTGGTCTCTTCATGTGCCAGTTGAACCCTTAATCTAAGCAGAGTTTCAACACTTACTCTCCAGTTCATTGGACCTATGTAGAACAACTAATAAGGAGATGGTAATGGACAACACCTATCCCAAGGAGCAAAGAATGGCTGCACCTCTAAGCAAGCTAGTTCCACCCATATATCCCAAGGGATCTAAGCCCCCTCTCAATTAGAAACAGTGGGCATCACCATCACAAAATCCTGAAGATTGGGGAATGAACAATGGACTAAAGTAGACATTATTTTTATATTATAGACTTACTATTCTAGCAATGGAAGAATGTTTATCATTGATATAAAGGCCATGGCCACCAGAGATTCTGAGAGGAGGGAGCAGGCAGAATAGGTGTAATATCAGGGCATTTTCAGGACATTGGGATTGTTCTGCATGACATTGCAATGAGGGATACAGGCCATTATATGTTTTATCATTACCTAAAATTGTGCAGGACAGGCTCTTAACTATAATATAAACTATAATTCATGGTTAGCAGCATTGTTTCTATATGCATTCATCAATTGTAGCAAATGTACTATACTAATGAAAGTTGTTGTTACTATGGGAAAGAGTGGGAGGGTGAAGGGGTGGGGCATATGGGTCCCCTCTATATTTTATGTAACATTTATGTAATCTAAACCTGTTTTAAAATTTTTAAAATTTAAATAAATAAATGAATAAATAAACTCATTAAAACTCTTTTAAAAATTAAACATCATCTGTCATTAGGGACTTGGAAGACTATGAACACAATAATATATGACCACATGTTTATTAGAAGAGATAAAAACCTAAAAACTGAGAATACCAATTGCTGTTGAGTATATGGAGCAATACATCTCTCATTCACTGCTAGTGAGAACACAAAATGGTTCATCCAGAAGACAGTTTCTTTTAAAACTAAACATTGTCTTACCATACAACCCAGCAGTTTTGCTTTTAGGTGTATATATATATACACACCATATCATATATATATATATGATATGAAAATTAGAGTCCACACAAAAGTCCACACATGAACGTTTACAGCAGCTATATTTTTAAACTCCAAATCTGAAAGCAAACAAAATGCCGGTCAACCACCACACCAGAGAACAGAGAGAGTCCACAACTGCAAGCAGAATTCCATCCATCAAACATGTGGGATCTAAGGCCCCTCTTGATTTAGAGGTGGAGTGGTCATCACCATCCCAAGATCCTCAAGATAGAGGAATAAAATAAGAATTAGAGTGGGCTTAGCGGTATTCTACTATAGACTTATTGTGACTCTAGCAATGGAAGAAATTGTGTCACTGTCATGGAGACAGTGACCACTGGAGTTGTTGAGTGCAGGGAGAGGGAAGAAGAGGGTGTGATATGGTGGCTTTTTTGGGGACTTGGAGTTGTCCTGAAATATATCTCATGGACAGATGCAGGATATTATATATCCTACCATATCACACTGAATGGACTGGAAGAGAGTGTAAACTAACATGTAAACAATAATCCAAGCTTTGTAGCAATGATCCAAAATGTATTCATTAAATAAAAGGAATGTGCCACACTTATGAAAGGTTGTTAATGTGGGAGGATGGGGAATTTAGGGAGTGGGGTATATGGGAATGTCATATTTTAAAATGTAAAATTTAGTGTGATCTATGTATCTTAAAAAAAGAAGACCATAATAATTTTTGCTAAAGAAATCTCATAGCGAATTTATAAAAACAAACAAGAAAAATCTTTACATCTCAATGAACATACTCTAATAATGACTGAGTAATAAATGCACAATTATGTCATTAAGGCAAATACAACAAATTTTACATGTCACAGGAATTGTATGCTTTTTAAATATGTATCAATAAAGTTTATTTCTTTTTTAAAAAGAACTATTTTTAAAACCTCACCACACCATATAATTATTGACTCCATATTTGTGTCCATGTCATCTCTTCTTCATGTACTTCTAGCCTTTTCTCCTTCTGAAATTACTCTAAATCCTCTTTCAAGCCTTATT
Source organism: Dasypus novemcinctus (assembly GCF_030445035.2). Classification (NCBI taxonomy): domain Eukaryota; kingdom Metazoa; phylum Chordata; class Mammalia; order Cingulata; family Dasypodidae; genus Dasypus; species Dasypus novemcinctus. The sequence continues at coordinate 25,983,077 of NC_080694.1, forward strand.
GCAATTAAAATCTCCCTTGTGATGCCTTTACTAACCTCCCCAGGATGAGTCGGTAATTTCTGATCCACTTCACCAGAATTCCAGAGCCACATATATTGAGTGACTAAAAGAAAAAAAAATGAATAAACACAGGTAAACAGATAATTTCTACAAGTATAGAGAAAGAAGAATGAGTGAAACAAGGAAACAATGCTTCTGAGAGAGGGAAGACCCAAGAGTAAGAGATCAGAGGAGGCAGATTGGGAAAAAAAATCTATTTTAGTTTATCTGCTATTTTCACTCAGGCTTTTTAATAAGACAGAACTTTGTGTTTTAAGTTTTCTCTGTGGTCATAATCTGCTGATTTCCTTAAAGCTTCTACCAATAAAAGGTGTCCATGGAGTCAAAAATATATTCCCCCAGTACCTGTGAAGATTCTGTAAGTCGCTCTGAAATTATCAAGTCAGGGTCTAAGTTCACCAATGCAGGTTCTTCCTTGACAGATGAATGAAGTTGGAAACTCTGTTCCCAAGAAGTGAAGTGAGATGGAATGAGTCATAAGGTCTGTAGAAGACAAATTGTGTTTTCTTTGATACAGTGAAGGAGAAGCACATAGAGTATCTGAGCAATTAGGGATTCCATTCCCATGAACCACATTAATGAAGTATTCTTTTGTATCAATCTCCCTGAGATAATTATTTCTCTGGAGATAAGAAAGGAAAACACAATGCAAATTTGCACCAGTTTAGTCCCTTGTGACAGCTTTGGAGCTCCATGTTCATCTCTTATCCCTGTGGACACCTACCTCCCAGGAGGAGTCACCCTTATTAAGGTGTGGACTCTAGTCTTGTAAGGTTTCCCATGCTGATTTCCCTCTTGTTGCTTCTGGAGTAAGATTCTGAATACACTAAACTATCTTATTTCCCAATTTTTCTCCTCTGGAGTTGGCTGTCATGAATGGAGACACCCACTCACAAGTGAATTTCCTCTTGTCTCACTGCTTCTCCTTTCTCCCCCATAATTAGCAATATCTGTTCAACCCACACAACCATCTGGTTTCCTAGTCATTCAACAATATTTATTCAGCAATACTGTATGGTAAATCCTAAAGTACATTCTGGGAATGAAGAGAAGACAAAGGTACTGTGTTTCCTAACAAACTGTTCACAGTTTTAAAAAGCCAAGAAATGAGCACTCACACAATCCTTAGAAGCCTGCCCCTGGTGCACCTTGTGCCAGATGTCCACCATCCAATACCCTAAAACAGTAACCCTTCCTTATTATATCGTCAACAGTGTTTTCTCAAGGATGGATAGAAGACATTTAAAATTACACAAAAAATATATAGGGGCTGATAGGCTAAATATAAATCATAATGTAAAACATAAGATAACTAAAAATATAGAAAATTGTATAGTCTAAAAAATAAACCACAATGTAAACACAAATGTTACCTTATTTGAAAGCTATTGTCTCATATCTGTACATCAGTTTTAGTAAATATGGTATGAATATGTTAAAAGATTACTGCTGTGGAAGGGAAAAGATATTATGTTGGATATGTGGGATTACTGTATATTGTATATATGAATTACTGTGATCTAAAACTCTTGTGAAGATAAGCTTAATAATTAGAAAAAAGAAAAGGAAAAGATAGGATGTTGAATTTTTCCAAATTAATATGTACTGTATATCTAACCTTTAAACTCATCGCTATATTCCATTTTACTCTTAAGGGAACCTGGCAATATATTGGGCTTCACTTTTCAGGAAGTTTTGGATCACAGAGTGGTTCAACAATGGCAGGGGAGGAATACTGGTGTGGGATGTTATTGACAGGGGACACATGGTTGACAGGGAGTTCTACAGGGCATATATCCAAGGTACATAAAAATGTTTGGATATTTTCATAGTGGAAACAATTAAAAACAACTGAGGGAGTGCTGAGTTCCTAGCCAGGGAAGCTCTATCACAGTCCCTAAAGGAATAGCAACAATCCCCCAAGTGCAACAACAAAGACAAATAAGAATGAAGGTCCAACAATGAGCCCCTGATACTAATGACTATGCTTGTGAGCCTGTGCACCTGAAATAAGAACAAAGGCTAGAGCAGCAATGTGTCTAAAAGTTACCTCCTGAGAGCCTCCGTGTTATGCAAATATGGCCAGTCTTGAAGCCAAAGTCAGCATGTAAATTTGTTGCCTTCCCCCCAGCATGGGACATGAATCCCAGGGATAAGCCTCCCTGGTGCCGAGGGATTAATACCAAGTACCAGCTGATGATGTAACTAGAAAATGACCTTGAATAAAAGGTTCAACTCGGACCAGCAGAATATCTCTGTCTACATATAATAACAGGAGTTAAAAATGCTTTTTGACCTAAATCAAGGGGCAAATGGAAAGGGCAAATGAGTTTATATGGCTATGAGTCCAAAAAAGAGCTGGGAGTTTATCAGAGGGGTTGCCCTTATGCACAACTCAGCAGAGTCTTAGAGACAGATAAAGTAGATAGAACCCCAGGTATTTGTTCTTCTGAGGGCTACAGAGACCCACAGGTTTTATGGTCATGGCAGATGGAGTTCAGTGCCATGTCAGTTGGCCCTTCTTTGGAGTTTGTGTTTCTGTGTGATGGAGCTGGACTCAGATGTGATCACTTTTCACAAGTCTTTCCTGTTACTTTACCAGAATTGTAGTTGGTGATGGGGATTAATATATACCCAGGGGATCTGAATCTCTGGACTGACCATATGATAGCCAGGCCCTGAGCCTCAACAGACTTCAGCTCCTACACTGGTTTATTGGACTTACCCCACTCAGAGAACATGGAGTTGAAGAAGGTCAACCACCACACCATGGAGTCAAGAGTGCCTACAACTGAAAGCAGGAGAATTGCATCCAGCATCCATGTGGAATCTAAGCCCCCTGTTGACATAGATGTGGAATGGACACAACTAATCCAAGGTCCACAGGATGTAGGAATAGAATATGGATTAGAGTGGACTTACTGATATTCTACTCATGAACTATTGTGATTAGTAATCGAAGAAAATGTGGCATTGGTGTGGAGAAATTGGCCATGGTGGCTGCTGGGTGTGGGGAATGGGATGAAGAGATGAGCTGTGGAGGCGTTTTTGGGGACTTGGCGTTGTCCTGGGTGGTGCTGCAGGGACAATTAGTGGACATTGTAGGTCCTCCCATGGCCCACTGGATGGAACATGGGAGAGTGTGGGCTATGATGTGGACCATTCACCATGAGGTGCAGCGATGCTCAGACATGTATTCACCAAATGCAATGAACGTGTCATGATGATGGAGGAGAATGTTGCTATGGGGGGAGTAGTGGGGTGAGGGGAGTAGGGGATATATGGGGACCTCCTATTTTTTGAATGTAATATTAAAAAAATGAATAAAGACCAAAAAAGTGAAAATAAAATAAAGATGCAGAATCAGGATTATAGTGACAAAAAAAGTGTTTTCTCAACATTATAATTTCAACCACGCACACATCAATCCTGCGTGTTCACCTTTCCACACCAAACATACCCACAATTCCATGGACCATCTGACCCAGTGTGTTATATTCGTGAGTGTAGAGCAATACAATGAGCAAGAATTGTTGTACACCGATAATGAAGAGGACACTTAGATGTTCTCAAATAGAGGGGAGAGTATCTCTCAAGAGCAAGGCTTGCTCCTAATGGGAGAGGATAGACCAGTTTGTCAAGCCCTCAGCATTGTTGCAAGTATCTATGAATCTTGTCCTTCAAGCAATGAAGCTTGGTTGCCAATGTGGGACCCAAGGAGAGGGAGAGAGAGAGAAAATAGATGGAAGAGGGGGTAAATGGGGGTAAATGGAAGTGTTCTGTATGATCTTTCAATGATGGATACAGGCCATGATAAATTTCAACAAAAATTTTTGAAAGCGTTTGGTCTAAATTGTAAACCATATTGTGTACTACTGAGCATGGTTGGTAGCTATCCAATATTTGTACATCAGTTGTAGGAAATGTAACATCCACAAGTAAAAACATCATTGGTGAGGAAGAGGGATGATGTTGGGTATATGGGAGATACCTATATTCTGTGCATGATTTTACTGTGACCTTAAACTTTTTTGAAGATATAATGAAAAATAAAAAAGGCAAGACACTGAGGAAGAAATGAAAGAGATTGCCTTGCCACTATATATACAAGACAACACCTATTAGAGTGATAAAATGCAAAACCTTAAAAAAAATTTATAAAAATTTTCATTTTTGTTTTCTTTATATGAGGTCCTCATATACCCCCTCTATATGAGGTCTCCATATACCCCCCACACCCTCACCACACTCCTCCCCCCATAACAACAATCTCCTCCATCATCATGAGACATTCATTGCATTTGATGAATACATCTCTGAGTACCACTGCACCTCATGTTCAGTGGTCCACACCATAGCGCACACTCCCACATTCTACCCAGTGGGCAATGGGAGGACATACAATGTCTGGTAAGTGTCCCTGCAGCACCATCCAGGACAACTCCAAGCCCAAAAATCGCCCCCACATCTCATCTCCTCCCACTCCCTACCCCCAGAAGCCACCATGGCCACTTTCTCCACACCAATGCCATATTTTCTTCGATTACTAATCACAATAGTTCATGAATAGAATATCAGTAAGTCCACTCTAATCCATACTCTATTCCTCCATCCTGTGGACCTTAGAATGGTTGTGTCCACTCCACATATATATCAAGAGGGGGCTTAGATTCCACATAGATGCTGGATGCACTTCTCCTGCTTTCAGTTGTAGGCTCTCTTGGCTTCCTGGTGTGGTGGTTGACCTTCTTGACCTTCATGTTATCTGAGTGGGGTAAGTCCAATAAACCAGAGTACAGGGGTTGCAAGTCTGTTGGGGCTCAGGGCCTGGCTATCAGATCATCAGTCCAGAGATTCAGGTCCTCTGGGTATACACTAAACCCTAGCACCAACTACAGATCCAGTAAAAGCAACAGGAGGGGCTTGTGGACAAAGAACACATCTGAGTTCAGCTCCATCACACAGAAACACAAACTCCAAAGTAGGGCCATCTGACATGGCACTGAACTCCATCTGCCATTACCATAAAAACTGTGGGTCTCTGTAGCCCTCAGAAGAACCAATACTTGGGGTTGTATCTACTTTATCTGTCTCTGGGACTCTGCTGAGGTGTGCGTAAGGGCAACCCCTCTAATAAGCTCTCAGCTATTTTGGAGACTCAAAGCCATATAAACTCATTTGTCCTTTCCATTTTCCCCCTTTATTCAGATCAAAAAACATTTTAACTCCTGGTATTCTATGTAGACTGATATATTCTGCTGGTCTGAGTTGACCCTTTTATTCAAGGTCATTTTCTAGTTACATCATCAGCTGGTACTTGGTAGTAATCCCTCGGTGCCAGGAAGGCTCATCCCCAGGAGTCATTTCCCACACTGGGGGGAAGACAACACATTTACGTGCTGAGTTTGGCTTTGAGACTGGTCACATTGTAGCAACACGGAGGCTCTCAGGAGGTAACTCTTAGGCACCCTGCAGCTCTAGGCCTTGTTTTTATTTCAGGTGCACAGGCTTAAGAGCATAGTTATTAGTTTCAAGGGCTCATTGTTGGACCTTCCTTCTTTTTTGGTCTTTGCCATTGCACTTGGGGGATTGTTGCTGTTCGTTTCAGGATTGTGATAGAACTCCCCTGGCTAGGAACTCAGCACTCCCTTAGTTGTTTTTAATTGTAACCACTATGAAAATATCCAAACATTTTTATGTACCCTGGATATATGCCCTAGAAAATTCCCTCCCAATCGTGCATCACCTGTCCATAACATCCCACACCAGTATTCCTACCCTGCCATTGTTGAGGTTCTCTGTGATCCAAAACTTCTTCAAAAATGAAGTCAAATATATTGCCAGGTCCATTAATAGTAAAAAGGAACATAGTGATGAGTGTAAAGGTTAGATATAGAATACATATTAATTTAGAAAAAATAACGTACAAATAAATTGGGGAATCAAAAAATTAAAAAATTCAAAGCTTTGTTTTTGATGCTCTGTCTTCCATTACTGCAATAAATGTTGCCCTGTATGCACATTGGCAAGGCAACTTCTTCCGTCTTTTCCTCACTGTCTATGTCCTTTTTTTTTCTTTTATTTCCTAATTATTAAGCTTACCTTCACAAAAGTTTTAGGGCACTGTAATTCACATATACAATATACAGTACTCTCACATATCCAACATTAAACTCTTTTCCCTTCCACAGCAATAATTTTTTTACATATTCATACTATATTTACTGAAACTGATGTACAGATATTGACACAATAGCTTTCAAACAAGGTAACATTTCTGTTTACATTGTGGTTTATATTTTAGACTATACAATTTTCTAAATTTTTGTTATCTTATGTTTTACATTATGATTTACATTTTAGCCTATCAGCCCCTATACATTTTTGGTGTAATTTAACATGTCTTATATCCATCCTTGCAAAACCTGTGGAACACTTCTATTGCCCACACAGTTATATTGGTTCCATCTATTCAATACTTCTTTCCCACTCCCATCAGGGCCCACAGTGACAGCCAATCTTCACTGCTTGAAGGGCCATGTACAGAGATCCTTGCAACAGTGTTGAGGGATTGACATGGTCAACTGCCCTAATGCATTGTGTGCCAACATTTCTCACAAGAGATACAATTTCCTCTTATTGAGAACATCAGTCCTCCCCAGGAAATGGGTATAACTTTGCTCTCATTATATGGGTCTCTATCCAATTATATAACCCGCTATGGCAAAATGAGCACTCACACACTCCCTAGAAGCCTGTTCTGCATCAGATTATTACCTTTGAGCATCTTAAATAGGTAACTTTCCTTATATTTTTGAAAAAGTTTTCTCAGCATTGTATTCTCAACCAAATACCTGAGAATCTCCTATGTTCCTATGTTCCCCCACCGTCCTCCTAATTTCTTGGGCAATATTACCCATCCTCCCATTGCTAGCCCCCCTCAAGTCCACAAAGCCCTACCCAAATTTAGCCCTATGTCCCATTTTACCCCTTCTTTGTGCAAATACCTTCAGCTTATATAGATTTCTCCCATGTAGGTGTCAGCTTACATCTTTCCTCTACCCCCCAATATTCTTTAAACCTATCATCCAGTCTCTAGCTCTCTGAGGCAGCTTGGTTTACTTATTTCATATCATTGAGATCATGTAGTATTTGTCCTTCAATGCTTGGGTTGTTTCACTCAGTATAAGCGTCTCAAGATTCATCCATGTTATCACTTGTGTTTGTAGTGAATTCATTCTTAAAGCTGAGTAGTATTCCATTGTATGGATATACCACATTTTATTTATTTATTTATCCATTCATCTGTTGGTGGGCATTTGGGTTGATTCCAACTTTTGGCAATAGTGAGCAATGCTGCTATGAACATTGGTGTGCATATATCGGTTTGTGTCCTTGTTTTCAGCTCTACTGGGTATATACCCAGCAGTGGAATTGCTGGGTCATATGGCAAATCTATAGCTAGTTTTTTGAGAAACTGCCAAACTGTCCTCCAGAATGGTTGGATCCTTCTGCATTTCCACCAGCAATGGCTGAGTGTTCCCATTCCTCCACATCCTCTCCAGCACTTGTAGTCCTCTGTGTTTTTGATAGCTGCCAGTCTCATGGGAGTAAGACGATATCTCATTGTAATTTTGATTTGTGTTTCCATAACATCTAGTGATTTTGAGTATTTTTCATATGCTTTTTAGCCATTTGTATTTTTTATTTGGAGAAGTGTCTGTTTAAGTCTTGCCACTTTTTAAGATGTGTAGGTTGTCTTTTTATTTTTTGAGATATAGAAGTTCTTTATATTTGAAGGATATTAGTCTCCTATCATATACATGGTTACCAAATATTTTTTCCCATTGGGTAGGCTCTCTTTTCATTTTCTTGACAAAGCCTTTTGAGGTTCAAAAGGCTCTAATTTTGAAGAAGTCTCATTTATCTATTTGTTCTTTTGCTGCTCGTGTTTTGGGTGTGAAATTCATGAAGTCATTTCCTATTACAAGGTCCTGTAGATGTTTCCCTACATTGCTTTCTAAGGTCCTTATAGTCTTGGCTCTTATATTTAGGTCTTTGATTCACCTTGAGTTGGTTTTTGTATAAGGTGTGAGTTGGTAATTCCCTTTCAGTGTGTTTGGTGGCCTTCGGAATATCATGTGTCTGTATCTATGAGGATCTATATCAGAATTTTCAAATTGGTTCCATTGATCAGTGTACCTCTCCTTGTGCCAATACCATGCTGTTTTCACTAGTGTACTATGTTTTGAAGTCAGGTAGTGTGATTTCTCCAATTTCATTTCTCTTTTTCAATATATCTTTGGATATTCGTGGCCTCTTTCATTTCCAAATAAATTTCATAGCTAGTTTTTCTAGTTCCTTAAAGAATGCTATGTTGATTTTTATTGGGATTGTATTGAATGTGTAGATCAGTTTTGGTAGGATAGACATCATACAAATATTTAGCCTTCCTATCCATGAACGGGGAGTATTCTTCCTCTTGTTTAAGTTTTTTTTGGTTTCGTTGAATAGTGTTGTGTAGTTTTCTGTGTATAAATTTTTTACATCTTTAGTTAAATTTAATCCTAGGTATTTGATTTTTAAATTTACTATTGTAAATGGTATTTTTTTCTTGATTGCCTCCTCACATTTTTCATTATTGATGTACAGACATGCTACTGACTTTTGCACATTGATTTTATAACCTTCAAAATTACTGAACTCATATATAAGTTTTAGAAGTTTCGTTGTAGACTTCTCAGGATTTTCTATGTATAGGATCATATCATCTGCAAATAGTAAATTTTGACTTTTTCCTTTCCAATTTGAATGCCTTTTATGTCTGATTCTTGCTTCAATGCTCACCCAAGTACTTCTAACAAATATTAAATAGAAGAGGTGATAATGGGTTCCTTCCTTGTCCCTGATTTTAGAGGGAAAGTTTTCAGATTTCAAAATTGTAAATGATGTTAACTGGAGGTTTTCATATATATATTTTATTATGTTCGGAAATTTTCCCTCTACTCCAATTTTTGCAGTGTTTTTATTAAGAAATAGTGCTGTATTTTGTCAAATGCTGTTTCTGCATCTATAGATATGATCATGTGATTTTTTTCCTTCAATCTGTTTATGTGGTTTTTACATTAATGTATTTTCTTATGGTGAACAATCCTTGCACACCAGGAATGAATTCCACCTGGTCATGGAGTATAATTGATTTATGGTGCTGTTGAATATGACTAGTAAGTATTTTGTTGAGGATTTCCACATCTATGTTCATTAGAGAGATTGGTCTGTAATTTTCCTTTCCTGTGGTGTCTTTGTTTGGCTTTCATATTAGGGTAATTTTGGCATCATAGTATGAGTTATGCAATGTTCTTCTGTTTCAAATTTTTGGAAGAGTTTCAGCAAGATTCGTGTTAGTTCTTTATGGAAAGTTTGGTAGAATTCACCTGTGAAGCCATTTGGCCCAGGGCTCTTAGTTGGGAGGTTTTTAATGACTGATTCTATCTCTTTACTTGTGATTAGTTTGTTGAGATCATCAATTTCTTCTTTCATCAATATAGGCTGGTTATGTATTTCTAGAAATTTGTCCATTTCCTCTGAATTGTCATCTTTGTTGGAATATAGTTTTTCAAAGTATCCTCTTATGATAGTCTTTATTTCTGTGGGGCCAGTGTGATATCTCCTTTGTTATTTCTTATTTTGTGTATTTGCATCTTCTCTATTTTTTTCTTTGTTAGTCTAGCTAAGGGTTTGTCAATTTTATTGATCTTCTCAAAGACCCATCTCTTGTTTTGTTTATCTTTTCAAGTGCTTTCTTATTTTCTATTTCACTTAGTTCTGCTCTTATCTTTGTTATTTCTTTCTTTCTTCTTCTGGCAGGGTTACTTTGTTGTTTTTTTCCTAATTCCTCCAAATGAGCAGTTAGTTCCTCAATTTTTCCTCTTTCTTCTTTTTTGATGTATGAATTTATGGTTATAAGTTTCACTCTCAGTACTGCTTTGCTGCATCCCATAAGTTTTGGTATGTTGTGTTATCATTTTCATTAGTTTCAAGGTAGTTATTAATTTCTTTTGAGATTTCCTCTTTGACCCACTGTATTTCTAAGAGTGTACTGTTTAATTTCCATATCTTGGTGTGAAATCTGGGCCTCTGGCCCTTGCAGATTTTCAGCTTGATAGTGGTGTATTAAAGTCCCCCACTATAATTGTAGAGACATCTATTCCTTCCCTTAGTTTCTCCAGTGTTTGCCTCAGATATTTGGAGGTACCCTTGTTAGGAGCATAAATGTTTATAACTGTTCTTTCTTTTTGAATGATTATCCCTTTCACTAATATGTAGTGTCCATATTTGTCTCTCACAAATGTTTTGCATTTAAAGTCTGTTTTGTCTGATATTAACATAGTTACTCCTGCCCTTTTTTGGTTATTATTTGCTTGTAAGATTCTTTTCCAGCCATTCATTTTCAACCTCCTTGAATCCCTGGGTCTAAGATGTTTTTCATGTAGACAACATATAGATGGATCATACTTTCTTATCCAATTTTCCAGTCTGAGACTCTGGACAGGTGAGTTTAATTCATTGACATTCAGTGTTATCACTTTCAAGGAATTATTTATATTAGCAATTTTTTCTTTGGATTTGTGTTTGTTATATTTTGTTCATTTTTTTAGTCTTTTTAGTTGTTCTTACACTCTCCTCCAACTCTGTCTCTCCTGTTTTTTTCTTTCCTCCTATAGAATTTCCTTTAGTAATTCTTGAAGGGCAGGATTCTTGTTGGCATACTCTATTAATTTCTGTTTATCTGTGAGTATTTGAACTCTCTATCATATTTGATTGTTAGTTTAGCTGGAAAGAGTATTCTTTTTCAGAAATTTTTTTTTCATTTAGTATCTTGACTATGTCGTAAGACTTCCTTCTTGCCTCCATGGTTTCAGATGAGAAATCAGCACTCAATCTTATGAAGCCTCCTTTGTATGTGTGGTTTTTTTCTCTTGCTGCTTTTAGAATTTTCCCTTTGTCTTGAGCATTGGATAATTTGACAAGTATATGTCTTTGGGTAGGCCTGTTGGGATTTATGCTATTTAGGGTGCATTGTGCTTCCTGGATGTGGGTGTTCATCTCCCTCACTAGGTGTGGGAAGTTTTTATCCATTATTTCCTCCAACACCCCTTCTGTTCCCTTTCCCTTCTCTTCTTTTTCTGGGATGCTTATAATGCATATGTTTTCACATTTTGCATTGTCATTCAGGTCCCAAAGTCCCTGTTGAATTTTTTCTCTCTTTTTATCTATCAATTCTACTAACTGTTTGATTTCAGATGTACTGTCTTCCACATCACTAGTTCCTCTCCCTCTTCAAATGTACTGTTATTTGCTGAGAGTGTATTTTTGATTTCTTGGATTATGCTGTTCCTTCCCATCATTTCCGTTGTCTTTTTTTTTTTTTTGCATGATTGCAATTTCTCCTGCATGCTCTCCAAGTGTTTTCTTCATATTCTTATCTCTTACTTCACCTCATTAAATTGGCCCCTATTAAATGTTTTGAGAGGTTTAATTACTTGCTTGATGTTCTGCTCTTCTTCCTAATGTTAGTTTGTTCACTGGATTGGGTCATGTTTTCCTGATTATTGGTTTGGCTTATAGTTTGTTGTTGCTGTCTGGTCATCATTTTATCTTGCTGGCTTGATTAACTTCTTTGTCTAGTCTCAGGGATAACTAGTTGTTTTTGCGTGTGTGTTAAGTCTTCTCTTGGCCACTTTGTTCTTATTCTATTTCCTTGCTGTTGGCTAAGTTCACTTGAAGTAAAATATTAGGGCAAGTGAAAACAAAACAAGTAAGAAAAGGAAAAAGTAGAATAGTAGTATTGATAGTAAATGTTAGCAGAAGAACCATGTGAGATCTAGGACAATGGGTATTAGACTCATGTAAGCTGTGTAGAGTTAGAACAGTAAGAAAAATGGAGTATCTATAATGAGACAGTAAACTGAATATGGGGAGGAATATAGTATGAATTAAAAGACCAGTGTGGTCAGGAAAGTGGGAAAGAGAAAGGAAAAGACAATAATATGGAGAGCGAATAAAAGACAAAACCACAGAAAGGTATCAGAAATGAAAATTGAGGGCTAAATTAAGAGCAGTGGAATGTAAGAGAGACACTAAATGATGGAGGATAAAAAGATGTAGAGGAAAGGGGTTAGCATTGGTAGCCAAAATCAGTACACACAGAAAAGAGGAAATCGAGGATGAGGAAACACAGCAAATGTGAATCACTTCCTGGAACACCTAATATTAAAAAAAGAAGAGAAGGAAAAAAGGGAGGGAAGGGGGGGAAACGGGGGTGGAAATGCAAGCAAGAAAAACAGGAAGATGAAGAAAAAGAAGAAGAAGAGGAGGAGGAGGAAAGGGCTGTGGGGTATAAAGAAGAAGGAAAAAATAAGAAAATAAACCAATAAAAAAGACCAAAATTTCAAGCAAGGAATCCTTTCTGTATTTAAATAAAATGCTTAGGAGTCTGACCTTCCCCCTTTCTCCCTTTCTCACTTCCCTCTCTCCCAGGGCAGCAGGGAAGCTGTGTGAGGTGTCCAGTAGGAGATTCAAGTGGGTCCTTGGTGTACCAAATCACCAGAGAAAATAATGTGTTTTAATTTCCAAAGACAGAGTGCCCCCACCTCACCAGGAACCCCAAATATGCTAATGGAAGTTTTCAAAACACATCTTACAGCTATCTCCCTTAGTTGTGCTACAGGAAGGGCAGTTGATTTTCTGACTTCACCTTCTTCCAGACCAAGTTTCCTAACCCAGCATTTTTAGGTAAATAGGGCTTTCTCGGCAGATTTGCCTCTCCTTTCTTCCCCAGCTTTCCCCAAGCCAGCTGGTATGCTCCTCCAAGTTCAAAAAAAAAAGGGGGGTCAGGACCTGAAAATGAACCCACACTCATTTTGCACCTCTGCACCTCCCACCCAAACCCTCCAACTCACAGAGTCAGTCCAAAACTGAATGGCTAGTGTATTCTTTTACTGCAGGGAGCTCTGGATTTGGGAGTGGGAAGTCTGGGATATTGTAGACTTAGGGTATGTAGGTCTGTGGAACGTCCGCTGTGGTGGCTTAGGGGACATGGATCTGGAGACCATGCTTCTGGGGAACACAGGGCCTAGGAATGCCACCACACTACTGACAGTCCAGGGAATGCCTAAGGGGGAAGAGTCCCACCTCTCCACAACTTCCGACCTCGGTGCTAGAAACCTACAATTCTACCTTAGCAAGCATGATTTCTGTCTCTCCAAATCAATGTCCAAACAACTCCTGCCTTGCAAGTTCCCAAAACAGCCCACTGCAGCAAGATTCCAACCCTACTCAGCTACTCTTCTGAGGGCGCAATTATGAAGTGCATTCACTCAGATGCCATCTTGCCCCACCCATCAGCTATCATCTTTTAATATCTCCATTTGTTCACCCCAGCTTGTCCTTAAAGGGAAAGTACATCTGCCTCGTTATCTAATAAAAGATGAAGAAATGCATATGCTAGCTGTTCTTTAATCCTCTCCTGGTTAGCCATGTATATCACTCTGGCTGCTTAGATACTCCCAACAGTGAACTCAGACACTTGTTCTTGCTGGATTTGGGAAGTATCAGGTCTCGATGCCAGGTTACCTAAGTTTGTTTTTGCATTACTTTTTTCCTCTGGGTAGTAATGCTAGGAAGCATTTCTACCAACTGCAAGGCACAAGGCAGAAAGTACAGTGAAGAGAATGCAGCACATATGCAGAGTATGCTGGAAAACCCAGTAACCCCCATGCTCACTGACTCCAGGAATTCAGATTGGGTGAAAGCAGCTTCAATTGAGTCTCTACAGATCCTTCACACACCTTCCATCCTGTGCAAGACACCTGGTCATTCTGGGAGCGGTGTGAAGATAAGTCAGCCTGGTTGTTGTCCACAGCCACCTGTTAAGGCCAACAAGGCAATCCTTAGTATTGTCTTAAAGTTCTTGAGAATTCCAGGGGTGCCATACTAAAGGAACTTGTCCCACGGCTGCTGGAAATCCTGGTGTGCCTGTGCTCCAAGTCACTTTACAGGACGGGGAGGACAGAAAACCTCCCAGCATGGGATCAAGGCTCCTGCTCCCACACCACGGCTAGCCAGAACCAGCCCACCATACCCGAGCTTCCTCCCACAGCTGCCTTCAAGCTTGTCCACTTCTGGCATGGTCACAGGGTGCCCTGGTCCCCTGTGGCCTTCACTTCTGTGGAAAGCATCACCTCCAGTATGGCTCCTACACTCCTAGGTTAACAAGAAGCCCAAACAATGGACAGTGATAAAGTTTTTAGTGTTTGGTACTGTGAAAGTTGGATAGATCTTTAGGTTAAAAATAAACTTGTATCTTCCCACTTCATTGTAGACAAAAGAAAATTCTGGATGGATTTTTTTTTAATTTTTTTATTTTTTATTGACTTTGTAATAATACCACATCAAAAATATATATGTGAGGTCCCATTCAACCCCACCCCCCCACCCCCCCTCTCCCACCCCCCAACAACACTCGTTCCCATCATCATGACACATCCATCGGACCCGGCAAGCACATAAAGGTGAAAAACAGCTCTAAGGGTCTTCTAATCATCAAAGCAATGGGGAGAAATCACAAAAAAATATCAACCACTTTGACTATATGTATTAGTCAACTAAAGGGGTACTGATGCAAAGTACCAGAAAGCTGTTGGTATTTACAAAGAGGGTTTATTTTGGGTAGAAGCTTACAGTCACATGATCATAAAGTGTAAGTTACTTCCCTTACCAAAGTCTGTTGCCACATGTTGGAGCAAGATGGCTGCTGGTCTTTGTGAGGATTCAGGCTTCTTCTTCACACTCCATGGTCCCAGCTTCTTCTGGTCTCAGATGTAGACTGGCATAAGGCTTGTCTCTCTGTCTGGCACTTGTTACTTTATGGGCTTGGCTTCTCTGGTCTCTCCACAAGGTCAGCTGTAGACCCTCAGGTTATCTCTCTTCCCAGGCCTCTGCCATGTCTAAGAAGCCATCTCTATTTCTCTGTGTTCTTCTCCTGTGTGTTTACTTCCCCAAGTTCCAGCATCAAAACTCCAACTACTTCCTTTGCCATGTCTTTTTCTTGCTGAGTCCCTGCCCACCAAGGGGGTGAAGACTCAATGTCCTACTGACATGGGCCATTCAAACCCCTGATCATCATTTAATACGTAAAAATGAAACCTATGAAGTTAATACAATCTATCATGCCCAGAGGAACAGACCAGTTTACAAACATAATCCAATATCTATGTTTGGAATTCATAAACAATATCAAATGGCTACACTATATAAAAATTAAAGATATTTGAATTAAATCAAATAAAATCCAACAGTTTAAAAAACGTAATGCACCATGGAGAGATCACATTATCTTTAACATACATAACGTAGGATGTTGATTGGCCGAGAGTCACCTCTAGCTAGCAGTGTTATGTCCTCTAGAAGGAAACTTTGTAGGTAAGCCCCTAGACCAGAAGGCCCTTCAGGAACCCAAGGAAGCCCAAGCACCCCACCCACACTCCTGGGATGATGGAAGCTCAATTCTCCAAAGAAGGAACTTGGTCTCCTGTCAGGCAAAGTTCTGGAATCCACAGGTTCAGAGTTACTGCCCAGCCCACTTGAGGCCAGCTGGCAAGAAAGGAAGATAACATGCTCTCCATCACTCACACCACTTCCATATGCCCAGTAAATTAAGGACTTAGAAGGGAGCTGGGTTCCTGGTCATTCTGTGGCTTAAGTCACTCCTGGCCAGCCCACCCGTGGAACACATATGTGGCTGGAGAACACATAGACCAGGCCTCCAGACACCTGGTGGAGAGGTGGGAGGCACCTTCCTCTCTCACACCTGAAAGCCTGGTGCCAAAGTGGATAGGGCAGTAGGTCAGCCAGCTGGGGGCAGCACTAACAGCAGGGGAACAGGGAAAGGGAAGATCCTCATGGAAGAGGCTGGGCTTGTGCTTTCCTCTGATCCTTCTAGGCTGAGTAAGTCCCTAGGGTTCTTATTCTGAGGGGAAGATCCTAAAGGGGAAGAAGGGACTCAAGAACAGAACATGCAATCACCCTACACTGAATGTGAGGGCAAATGGCACTTTATTTTGTTCCCTAAGCTGGAGAAAATCAGCATAATAGAGTATGATATGCAACATGACAGAAAAATGCCCATTTCTTCTCCTTCTAATTAGTTCTAAAACTCTCTTTAATGTACGAATGATAAGAAAGCAGCAATGCCTGCCTCCCAAACCCTGGATTAGTTACCAGGAGCCTATCATAGCTCAGAATAACCTTCCTTAACAATGCTGGTGGATGTTATCAGAATCTTAGACAGCTCTTCTTTGTGGGGATTTCGTGTCTTCAGAACTTTTGCAGAACAAAATGAAATTTTTTTATCACAGAAAAATAAAGAAAATAATATTCATCACCAGTCAACCTCAGTTAATAACATGGTTATCCATTTCCAACAACTAATCAAACTGAAAAATCTGGTTTTCCTTGATTTGTGTCATCAATTTTTCTTCTTTCCTCTTTTTTTTTCTTTCACTACTTTATGGATTGAAGCAGAATGTCATTAATAAAACTGATCCAAATTTAGATGCTACCACAAAACGGAGCTTCTGGGTTTATTGGTATTTCATTATTACCATTTCTCAAGGGAGTTCTTGTTTCACAAAGGATGTTGCTTTTAAAACACAAAGCAAGGCTATACTCAGGCAAGACGGCATCTGAGTGAGTGCACCTTATAACCTCTCCTGCAAAGAAGCAGCTGAATAGGGTTGGAATTTTGCTGGACTGGGCTGTTTTAGGCATTTCCAGGGCAGGAGGTGTCTGGATATCAAATTAGTGGCACGGTGAAAAAGAAGATTCGTGTATAATGTAGAATTTTGGGTCTCTTTCACGGAGATTGGAGCTGCTCATACGAAGCTTCCCCCTGGGGTGGGCAGTCCTGGAGACTTTGCTGAACCAGGGAATTCCCAAGACCTGAGTGGGCTATTTGGGGGCTTGCAGGGTGGGAGGTGTCTGGAAGTCAATTTGGTGAGACAGAGATGGAGGCATTCTTGCGAGACGTGGAATTTTTGGTTTCTGACACAGAGATCAGAGCTTCCAGCTAGAGCCCCTCCCACTAGAGCAGACAGCCCATCTACCGCATCCCCAAACTGCTTGTAGTACAGCGGTGCTCCCAGCAGGCTGTTTCAGGGACTTGCAGGATGGGAGGTGTCTGGAAGCCAATTAGACAAAGACAGAGATTTTTGCGAGATGTGGAATTTTGGATTTCTGAGATGGAGCTCAGAGCTTCTGGCTAGAGCCCCTTCTTGTAGGGCTGGCGGCCCATCTGCAGCAGTCCCTGAATTGTCTATAGTACAGTGGCATCCCCAGCAGGCTGTTTCAGGGGCTTGCAGGGCAGGAGGTGTCCTGAAGTTGACTTGGTGAGACAGTGACAGAAGAGACCCTTGTGAGAGGGGGAATTTTGGGTTTCTGACATAGAGGTCAGAGTTTGTGGGCATGACCCCTCCCCATAGGGCTGGTGCCCAGCTGTGGGGATCCCTGAAGGCTGTGTTGCACTGTGGTGCTCCCAGGCTCCCTGTTAACTGGATTTGTGGTTCCCAGGTCTGTGCCCCCTAAACCCTGGTGGCTTACACCCCAGAGACTCACACCTCTTGAGTCTGCAATATCACAGACTTCCTATCCCTGAATCCTCCATGCCCTGAGGGCCATCAAGGTCCTTGACTGTCCTAGCCCTTGGCGTTTGTGGGTTTTTTTTTCCTTTTTTTTTTTTTTTTTAACTGCCTTGGTTGCTAATATTGCATTATCTCCTGGTCTTTTCTCCCATTGTATCCCCCAAGGTCCTTTTTTGTTTATTGGGTTTTTTTTCTTTTTTCTTTTCTTTTTCTTGCTTGTTTCCCTCTCTTTTCTTTGCCGACCCTCTTTTTTCCTTCTCTTTTTTTTCTTTTCTCTCTTTTTCTTCCTATTTTATATTATTTTATTTATACAGTAGGTGCTGCAGGGAGCGCCTCACATTTGCTGTGTTTCCTCATCCTCCATTTACTCAGTTCTGTGTGAATTGATTTTGGTCACCTACACTAACCTCTTTCCCCCACATCTTTCTATCCACCACCATCTACTGTTTTTCTTACATTCCACCTCCATTTCTTTGGTCCCCAAATTGTCTAACTTTTATTTTCTAATACCTTTGTTCTGTTTTCTGTCTTTTATCCACTCTTGATACTATTGTCTTTCTTTTCTCTTTCCTCTCTCATGAAAACACTGGCCTTTTAATTCATACTATATTCTCCCCATAATCAGTTGACTGTCTCATTACAGATACTTTAATTACTGCTATAACTCTACACAACTTACATGAATCTAATATCCATTCTCCCAGATCTCATATTGTTGCTCTGTTAACATTTATTACCAATACTACTTTAAACATTTTCTCTTCTTATACAATTTCCTTTCGCTGGCCCTAATATTTTCCTTCAAAGTGAACTCATCCAGCAACAAGAAATTAGAATAAGAAGAACAAAGTTACAAAGAGAAGATATGACCCTTATGCAAGAACATCAACTAATTAATCCCCTAGACTAGACAAAGAAACTAAGGATGATTAAACTCATGAAGATAAAACGATGGCCAGACAGCGAAAAAAAGCTACAAACCAAAAGAATAATCAGGAAAACATGCTGAATCCAATGAACAAACTAAAAACCAGGAAGGGGCAGAACATTGGACAAATGTTTATTAAAGATCTCAGAACATATATTAGAGACCAACTTAATGAAGTAAAGGAAGAGTTTAAAAATATGAAGAAAGCACTTGGAGAGGAAATTGCAGACATACACAAAAAGATAACAGATATGATGGGAATGAACACCACAGTTCAAGAAATCAAAAATACACCCGCAGCAAATAGCAGATTAGAAGAGGCAGAGGAGAGAATTAGCAACGTGGAAGGCAGTACATCGGAAATCAAACAGATATTAGAATTCATCGATAAAAAGATAGAAAAAATCCAGCTAGGACTTAGGGACCTGAATGACAATGCAAAATGCACAAACATACGTATTATAGACATCCCAGAAGGAGTAGAGAAGGGAGAGGGGTCAGAAGGGGTGTTGCAGGAAATAATGGCTGAAAATTTCCCAAATCTACTGAGAGAGACAGATGTACATATCCAGGAAGCACAATGCACCCCAAACATCATAAATCCCAACAGGCCCACCCCAGGACATACACTTGTCATATTATCAAATGCTCAAGACAAAGAGAAAATTCTAAAAGCATTAAGAGAAAAGAAAATGATCACATACAAGGAGGGTCCATAAGATTAAGTGCTGATTTCTCATCTGAAACCATGGAGGCAAGAAGGCAGTGCTATGCTATAGTCAACGTACTAAAAGAAAAAATTCCAACCCAGAATACTCTACCAAGCTAAACTAGCATTCAAAAATGATGGAGAGTTCAAAATATTCACAGATAAACAGAAATTGAAAGAGTATGCCAACAAGAAACCTCCCCTTCAAGAAATAATAAAGGCAGCTCTGCAGGAAGAAAGGAAAATACAGGAGAGACAGAGTTTGAGGAGAGTGTAAGAGCAACAAAAAAGACAAAAAGAGAAGGAAAAAAACAAACAAAATATGACAAACACAAGTCCAATCAAAATATGGCTAACATAAATAATTCCTTGAAAGTAATAACACTGAATGTCAATGGATTAAGCTCACCTATCAAAAGATTCAGACTGAGACATTGGATAAGGAAATATGACCCATCTATATGCTGTCTACAAGAAACACATCTTAGAATGTGAGAGAGTCTGGGCTATGATGTGGACCATTGACTATGGGGTGCAGTGATGCTCAGAGATGAACTTACCAGGTGCAATGGATGTATCACGATGATGGAGAGAGT
Organism: Dasypus novemcinctus; assembly: GCF_030445035.2. NCBI lineage: Eukaryota > Metazoa > Chordata > Mammalia > Cingulata > Dasypodidae > Dasypus > Dasypus novemcinctus. The sequence goes on from NC_080694.1 coordinate 26,003,069, forward strand.
GTTGCTGTGGGGGGAGTGGGGGGCGGGGGCGGTGGGGTTGAATGGGACCTCATATATTTTTTCAATGTAATTAAAATAATAATAATAAATAAATATTAAAAAAAAAGATGTCTCTGGCTATTCAGGATGACTTAACATTCCAAATAAATTTGATAATTATGTTTTCCATTTAAAAAAAAAAAAAAAAACACATCTTAGACCCAGGGATTCATGGAGGCTGAAAGTGAATAGATAGTTGGAAAACAATCTTACAAGCAAACAATAACAAAAACAAAACAAAAAAACAGCAGTAGCTATATTTTTATCAGACAAAATGGACTTTAATTGCAAAACAATTGTGAGAGACAAAGAAGGATACTACATATTAGTGAAAGGGACAATCTCTCAAGAAGAATGAACAATCATAAATATTTATGCTCCTAACTAGGGTGCCTCCAAATACGTGAGGTGAACACTGGAAAAACTAAGGGAAAGAATAGATGCCTCTACGACTATAATGGAAGACTTTTTTTTTTTTAATATTACATTCAAAAAATTTGAGGTCCCATTCAACCCCACCGCCCCCACCCCCCACTCCCCCCACAGCAACACTCTCTCCCATCATCATGACACATCCATTGCACCTGGTAAGTACATCCCTGAGCATCACTGCGCCCCATAGTCAATGGTCCACATCATAGCCCACACTCTCCCACGTTCCATCCAGTGGGCCCTGGGGGGATCTACAATGTCCCGTAATTGTCCATGTAGCACCACCCAGGACAACTCCACGTCCCGAAAACGCCTCCCCATCTCATCTCTTCCTCCCATTTCCCGCACCCAGCAGCCACCATGGCCACCCTTCTCACGCCCATGTCACATTTTCTCTGTGGACATTGGATTGGTTGTGTCCATTGCACATCTGTGTCAAGTGGGGGCTTGGATTCCACATGGATACTGGATGCACTCCTCCTGCTTTCAGTTGTAGACACTCTAGGCTCCATGGTGTGGTGGTTGACCTTCTTCAACTCCATGTTAGCTGAGTGGGGTAAGTCTAATAAATCAGAGTGTATGAGTTGAAGTCTGTAGAGGCTCAGGGCCTGGCTATCATATTGTCAGTCCAGAGATTCAAATCCCCCAAATATATTTCAAACCCCAGCACCAACTACAATTCCAGTAGAGTAGCATGCGAGTCTTGTGAAAAGAGATCCCCTCTGAGTCCAGTTCCATCATGCAGAAACACCAACTCCAAAGAAGGGCCATCTGACATGGCAGTGAGCCCCATCTGTATAATGGAAATAAAGACTATCATAAGAGGATAATTTGAAAAAGTATGTTCCAACAAAAATGACAATTCAGAGGAAATGGAGAAATTCATAGAAACACATAAGCAGCCTATACTGACAAAAGAAGAAATTACTGATCTCAACAAACCAATCACAAGTAAAGAGATAGAATCAGTCTTTAAAAACCTCCCAACTAAGAAGAGCCCAGGGCCAGATGGCTTCACAGGTGAATTCTACAAAACATTCCAGAAAGAACTAACACCAATCTTGCTAAAACTCTTCCAAAAAACTGAAACAGAAGGAACATTTTCAAACTCATTCTATGATGCCAACAATAAACAATACCCTAGTACCAAAGCCAAACAAAGACACCACAAAAGAAAATTACAGACCAATTTCTCTAATGAACTTAGACGCAAAAATACCTAACAAATACTTGCTAACCATATTCAACAACACATTAAACGAATTATACACCATGACCAATTGGGATTCATTCCAGGTATGCAAGGATGGTTCAACATAAGAAAATCAATGAAAGTAATACACCATCTAAACAGATTGAATGAAAAAAATGATGTGATTATATTTATAGATGCAGGAAAAGCATTTGACAAAATACAGCACCCTTTCATGATAAAAACACTGCAAAAGATTGGAATACAAGGAAATTTTTTGAACATGATAAAGAGTATATATGAAAAACCTACAGCCAACATCGTTTACAATGGTGAAATCCTAAAATTCTTCCTCTAAGATCAGGAACAAGACAAGGATGTCCACTATCACGTCTTCTATTAAACATTGTCTTAGAAGTACTTGCTCAAGGACTGAGGCAAGAACCAGATATAAAAGGCATTCAAATTGGAAACGAGGAAGTAAAAATTTCATTATTTGCAGATGACATGATCCTATATATAGAAAACCCTGAGAGGTCTCCAAGAATGCTTCTCGAACTCATGAGTTTAGTAAAGTCGCAGGTTATAATATCAATGCACAAAAATCAGTAGCATTTCTGTACAACAATAATGAGCAAGCTCAGGAGGAAATCAAGAAACAAATACCATTTACAATAGTCAATAAAAAAATCAAATACCTAGGAATAAACTTAACTAAAGAGGTAAAGAACTTATACACACAGAACTACACAAGATTGTTCAAAGAAATCAAAGAAGACTTAAATAAATGGAAGAATATTCCCTGTTCATGGATAGGAAGACTAAATATTATTAAGATGTCTATCATACCAAAACTGATCTACACATTCAATGCAATCCCAATAAAAATCAACACAGCATTCTTTAAAGAACTAGAAAAAAGTAATTGTGAAATTTATTTGGAAAGGAAAGAGACCCGGAATAGCCAAAGACATATTGAAAAAGAAAAATATAATTGGAGGAATCACACTACCTGACTTCAAAACATACTACAAAGCTACAATAGTGAAAACAGCATGGTATTGGCATAAGGAGAGACACACAGACCAATGGAACCGAACTGAGAGTTCTGACATAGATTCTCATATGTATAGTTATATAATATTTGATAAAGCCACCATACACTCTCAACAGGGAGAGAATGGCCTATTCAACAAATGGTGCCTGGAGAACTGGATATCCATATGTAAAAGAATGAAAGAGGATTACCATCTCACACCTTATACAAAGATCAACTCAAGATGGATCAAAGACCTAAATATAAGAGTCAAGTAATAGGAAATGGCTTCATGAACTTCACACCAAAAGCACACGTAGCAAAAGAACAAATAGATAAATGGGACTTCCTGAAAATTAAAGCCTTCTGGACCTCAAAGGAGTTTGTCAAGAAAGTAAAAAGGGAGCCTACAGAATGGGAGAAAATATTTGGGAAACATATATCAGATAGGAGACTTATAACTTGCATATATAAAGAAATCCTATATCTTGAAAATAAAAAGATAAACAACCCATTTAAAAAATGGGGGAAAGGTTTAAACAGACACTTCTCCAAAGAAGAAATACAAATGGCTAAAAAGCACATGAAAAAATGCTCCAAATCTCTAGCTATCAGGGAAATGCAAATCAAAACTACAATGAGATACCATCTTACTCCCATAAAATTGGCAGCTATGAAAAAAACAGAAGAGTACAAATGCTGGAGAGGATGTGGAGGAATGGGAACACTCATCCACTGCTGGTGGAAATGCATAAGGATCCAACCATTCTGGAGGACATTTTGGCTGTTGCTCAAAACTAACCATAGATTTGCCATATGACCCAGCAATTCCGCTGCTGGGTATATACGCAGCAGAACTGAAAACAAGGACACAAACTGATAGATGCACACCAACGTTCATAGCAGCATTGTTCACTATTGCCAAAAGTTGGAATCAACCCAAGTGCCCATCAACAGATGAATGGATCAAGAAAATGTGGTATATACATACAATGGAATACTACTTGGCTTTAAGAACAAATACACTACAAACACATGTGATAACATGGATGAATCTTGAGAACCTTATATTGTGTGAAGCAACCCAGGAATTGAAGGACAAATACTACATGACATTAATGATATGAAATAAGTAAACACAAGGTGCCTTAGAGAGCTAGAGACTGGATGATAGGCTTACAGGAAATCGTGGTGTAGAGGAAGGATGTAAGCTGACATCTACATGGGCGAAATCTGTGATAAGCTGGAGGTAAATATGTGTACCCAGAAGGGATAAAATTGGGGCATAGGGTTACCTTTGGGTGGGGCTTTGTGGGCTTTAGGGGGGCTAGGGATAGGCAAATGGGTAATATTGCCAAGAAATTGGGGGGAGTTTGGGGCAACATACGAACATAGAAGATTGTCAGGTATTTGGTTGAGAGTATAATGCTGAGAAAACCTTTTCAAAAATATAATAAGGAAAGTTACCTGTTTAACTTCCTTAAAGGGGATAATCTGATGCAGGACAGACTCCTAGGGAATATGTGAATTCTCATTTTGCCAGAGAGGTTTATATCACTGTGTAGAGACCCATATAATGAGAGTGAAGGTATACCCACATCCTGGGGAGGACTGATGCCATCAAATAGAGGGAACTGTATCTCTCAAGAGAAATGGTGGCTCCCAGGGCATTAGGGCAGTTGAGCATGTCAAGCCCTCAACACTGTTGCAAGTATCTCTGAACATGGCTCTTCAAGAAATGAAGATGGACTGTCACTGTAGGCCCTAAGAGGAGGGGGAAATAGGTATTGAATAGATGGAACCAATATAACTGTGAGGGCAATAGAAGTGTTTCATAAGAGTACGCAAGGATGGATATAAGACATGTAAAATTACACCAAAAATACATAGGGGCTGATAGCCTAAAATGTAAATCATAATGTAAAACATAAGATAACTATAAATTTAGAAAATCGTATAGCCTAAAGTATACACCACAATGTAAACACAAATGTTACCTTGTTTGAAAGCTATTGTCTCAATGTCTGTACATCAGTTTCAGTAAATATGGTATGACTATGTTAAAAGATTATTGCTGTGGAAGGGAAAAGGTTTTCTGTTGGATATGTTTGAGTACTGTATATTGTATATATGAATTACTGCGATCTAAAACTCTTGTGAAGATAAGCTTAATAATAAGAAAAAAGAAAAGAAAAAGATAGGATGTTGAATTTTTCCAAATTAGTATGTACTCTATATCTAAACTTTAAACTCATCGCTATATTCCATTTTACTATTAAGGGAACCTGGCAATATATTGGGCTTCACTTTTCAGGAAGTTTTGGATCACAGAGTAGTTCAACAATGGCAGCAGAGGAATACTGGTGTGGTATGTTATTGACAGGGGACATATGGTTGACAGGGAGTTCTACAGGGCATATATGTTTGGATATTTTCTTAGTGGAAACAATTAAAAATAACAACTGAGGGAGTGCTGAATTCCTAACCAGGGAGCACTATCACAGTCCCTAAGGGAAGAGCAACAATCCCCCAAGTGCAACGGCAAAGACGAAAAAGGAATGAAATTCCAACAATGAGCCCCTGATACTAATGACTATGCTTGTGAGTCTGTGCACCTGAAATAAGAGCAAGGCATAAAGCAGTAGTGTGCCTAAGAGTTACCTCCTGAGAGCCTCTGTGTTGCTCAAATATGGCAAGTCTCAAAGCCAAACTCAGCATGTAAATGCATTGCCTTCCCCACCTCCCCACCTCCAGCATGGGACATGACTCCTGGGGATGAGCCTCCCTGGTGCTGAGGGATCACTACCGAGTACCAGCTGATGACATAACTAGACAATGACCTTGAATAAATGGTTCAACTCGGACCAGCAGAAAATCCCTGTCTACATATAATAACAGGAGTTAAAAATGCTTTTTGGCCTAAATCAAGGGGGAAATGGAAAGGACAAATGAGTTTATATGGCTATGAGTCTCTACAAAAGAGCCTGGAGGTTATCAGAGGGTTTGCCATTATGCACACCTGAGCAGAGTCTCAGAGACAGATAAAGTAGATACAACCGCAGGTATTGGTTCTTCTGAGGGCTACAGAGACCCACAGGTCTTATGGTCATGGCAGATGGAGTTCAGTGCCATGTCAGTTGGCCCTTCTTTGGAGTTTGTGTTTCTGTGTGATAGGGCTGGACTCAGATGTGATCTCTTTTCACAAGCCTTTCCTGTTACTTTATCAGAATTGTAGTTGGTGCTGGGGTTTAAGATATTTCTAGGGCATCTAAATCTCTGGACTGACCACGTGATAGTCAGGCCCTGAGCCTCAACAGACTTCAGCTCCTACAGTCTGGTTTATTGGACTTACCCCACTCAGTTAACATGGAGATGAAGAAGGTCAATCACCACAACATGGAGCTTAGAGTACCTACAACTGAAAGCAGGAGGAATGCATCCAGCATCCATGTGGAATCTGAGCCCCCTGTTGACATAGATGTGGAATGGACACAACCAATCTAAGGTCCACAGGATGGAGGGATAGAATATGGATTAGAGTGGATTTACTGATATTCTATTCATGAACTATTGTGGTTAGTATTCAAAGAAAATGTGGCATTGGTATGGAAAAAGTGTCCATGGTGGCTGCTGGGTGTGGGGAATGGGAGTAACAGATGAGATGTGGAGGCATTCTCGGGACTTGGAGTTGTCCTGGGTGGTGCTGCAGGGACAATTACTGGACATTGTAGATCTTCCCATGGCCCACTGGATGGAACGTGGGAGAGTGTGGGCTATGATGTGGACCATTGACCATGAGGTGCAGCGATGCTCAGAGATGTATTCACCAAATGCAATGAATGTGTCATGATGATGGAGGAGAATGTTGCTATGGGGGGAGTAGTGGGGTTAGGGGGATGGGGGGTACATACAGACCTCATATTTTTTTAATGTAATATTTTAAAAAATGAATTAAAAAAATAAAAACACAAAACAAAACAAACTCCATTTACCTTTCTCTCTTGATATCCATTTGGCCCTTTGTGTTTTGAGTATTGTTGAAATTCAGTGTTTCCTGATACTGGTTTGGCCCTTGTTGTGTACCATCAGTTTTCCCTCAGGAAATAGCTGAGGTGTGAACAAAGTGCAGGGTGACACAGAAGGAGGGTTGCTGATGTTGGTGGTGCTGGGGGTAGGAAATGGACATGACAGTGGAGGAGACCTTGGTACTGCAGATAGAGCTGCTGGCTGAGAAAGGGCACTTGGTAGGAGAAGCAAGGGCTTTCCAGCAGTGGGAAATGGAGCCAGAGACCCAACACTGGAGGGCACTTCAGGATCAGCTGAGTGGTAGATGGCACCAATAGCCAATTCTCCTCCACTCCCAGCCACCCACAGGAGTAACCATCCCTGCTCCTCTCCTAGGTGCTTGCATGTGATCAAGGAGCCATGTGTGACTCTTCAGGCAGAAGCATGTAAGCACCCATGGCCAGGAGCTCCAGAGACTTCACACTGAAAGGACAACAGCTTGACTGGTGACCCTCCCTCCACCTGGGTTCCTGAGACTGGACTGAGCAGAGCCTCCCTGCCGCATACACAAACACACACACACACACACACACACACACACACACACACCCCTTGGCATGGGAAGTCTATCTTTACTTTTATCCACTGTCTCAGTTTGCCAGGGCTCGTCTGACAATGCCCCAGAACTGCTTATTTAAGCCCCCAGGTTGACGGTTCTATCATGTGCCTCTCTGACAGTGGTCAGATTAGGAAGGAAAGGCTTGGCCCAGTGGACCCAATCCTTAGCAAAAGGGCACTGACCATCACTAGCCAAAGCCAATTAGTCTATGGGGTGCAGCAGTGCTCCAAAATGTATTCACCAAATAGAATGAATGTGCCACACTAATGAAAGAGGTTGATGATGTGGGAGGAGTGGAGTGAGGGGTGTGGGGGTATATGGGAACCTCTTATATTTTTTGAATGTAACATTTTTTGTGATCTATGTATCTTTAAAAAATACAACAAAAAAATTGATGGGAGTGGGGAGTGGAGTATATGGGAACCTCTTATGTTTTCTAATGTAACTTTTTGTGTGATCTATTAACTTTAAAAAAAGATAATTAAAAGATTAAAAATTAAAAACCAAACAGTAATTAGAGCTCCACTGACCCAGGGCTTACTGTGAGCCACTGTATGCATGCTAATTACATTCATTTTCATAAGTGGTCCATGAGGTCAGTTCTGTTTGATCTGTCCTAGAATGGCAAAGTGAGACAGAGAGGCTGTGACTTGTGAAGGCTTCACAGCTAGTCACCGTAGCGCTGATACTTCTACCCGGGACTCCTCAGCCTGGGATGCTAACCAACACACTGACTACTGTTAACTGTGCTCCAAGGAAATTGACTTAGGAAGTAATTTGATCAGCTTTGTTAGGGGCTGAACGTACCTGCAATGAATTTTGGGGCAGTTTGGTCCTTCAGCAAACCTGTAGTACAGAATTCACACTCTTTATGATCAATGATCCCAAGGTCGGAGAAACTGCGCCTGGAGCCCTGGAGTTGATCAAATACCAGTGCCCATAATCCCAATACCATGGTGTGAACATTGGTACAAATGGACTTTGAAATGCCTTTTGCTGTTCTTGTTGCTTTTAAGGCTCTTTTCTTTAGATTTTAATTAATATTTATTTCAGTTTCATAATTTCCTTTTGGCATACACAAAGCTCCAGGACTTGAATTTGCCTGTAACCCCAGCTAATCAAAACGGCCATGAAATGCTTTAAACACATAAAATCCCATTTGAATGAATGTATTCTAAAGACAATTCCCTTTTTCCAGGCGGCAGTAAGGCATTAGAGCAGGAGTCAGCGACTTTCTCTGTGAAGGGCCAGGTGGGAACTCTCCTGTCCCAGGGGCTCTGTCACTATCACTCAACCACGACATCCTACACAGGGAGGCAAGAGAAATGAATGGGTGTGGCTATTTTCTAATAAAACTTTATCAAAACTGGCTGGGGGCCAGATTTGGCCCACAGGCCTTAGTGTGCCTACAGTGTCATATAGAAAGGCGTGCTTATGGCTCATTCTTGATTTTCCTCCAAGGGGCAGAGCCCCAGTCACTTCCTACCTCCAGGCCCCTCTCCGGCCCTTGTTCAGTCAGCCCTGGAAGGTGGGACTGCTTATCAGACCGGCAAATTCAAGAAGGAGATACTGAGTCTTCAGGCTCACTCTGCCCTTCTCCGTCTTGGGCCTGGCCCACAGGGGGCAGGGGTTCTGCTCTGCTCTTCACCACATTTGAGCTTCAGAAACCACAAGCCCCACTGTGCAGTCCTCAACAGTACTTTCCATCAGTGACACCCTATCAAGGAGCAAACCACAATCCACCTTAGGGTGCTATGGAAAGGGACTCCTCAAAGGTACAAACAAAATGGTGTAGCATGAACTCTCTTTGTTATTCTGAAAATCCAGATGAATTTTATATTCTCTCAATAAAGAAGCATTGAACAACTTCAGACACCAAGAGTCCTGGCTTTTTCACTATTATCACATGATGGCCATCAACTCACTGGCAGTATCATAGGTACCATAGACTCAAAATGTAAACCCCATTTAATAAGTGAAACTATTTACAGTTGTTCAAAACCTATTGCTCACAGGAAGAAAATACACGAAGTGTGTGTTGGCAGAAGGTCAGGAACCCTTCCGTTCCACCCCTCTCCATTTCAATGGCCAGCAGAGACAGGTACCTTGTCAGATGGCCCCAGAAGTCCCCTTCCTTCCTTCCTTCCTCCATCCAGTCCTTCCACATGCTAGAAGCCAGGCAGAGGGGTACCTCGGATTCAAGAGACATCCCGGGGGGCAGACTGAGGGCCATAGTTGCTTCAACTGGAAACTACGCTTCTATGTGTGAAGTGAAGCTCATGAGACTCAAGAGGCCTCCCACTAGTACTCCAGCAAGAGTTGACCAGAACTGGGGACTCACCTGGGCACCACTAATACTGGGTGGCTAGGAGAAGAGGAAGGAGGCATTTTTTGGGATTATTTTACACACCATTAACTTCCTTTCCAAGGGAATACGTGTTCCACATTATGGGTTGAGCTGTGTGCCCCAAAAAGATACCTTGAAGTCCTAATCCCAGGTACCTGGGAACATGAACTTTTTGCAAAAGCATTACTGCAAGCAGAATCATTTAAACTGAATGAGGCCGACTGCAGTGGGTGAACTTTTAGTCCAGGATGGCTGGTGTCTTTAGAAGGGGGGTGTGGGCACAGATAGAAGGGGAGTGCGCCATGGGAAGAGAGACAGAGCAGGCCATAGGGTGACTGAGGAGGCACTGAAAACCGAAGGCTTGCTGGCAAAGGGACAGGTGCCCCAGAGGCCAGGACTGACCCACCAGAACGGCCCACCCACTTGAGGCTTCAGCCTGCAGGGCTGAGAGAGCGGTTCCTGGTGTTTTTAGCCACCTAGTTCATGGCACTTGTGACAGCAGCCTGAGAAAAGTGAGATGTCCCTCTTCTGGCACTACCATCCCTCCAGGAGGGCTGAGGGATAGCCCAGGTGCCCAGCTGTCCGCCAGGCTGAGGTTCCTTAACCAAGGCTTTTATCTAATCAGATGCCTTGAGGAACGCCCTGGGGACGGACAGAAACAATGTTGAAAAGAAAGGAATGGGTGACCTGGACAACTCTGAACACCCTTCTCTTCCTTCCTTCTGCCCTCTCTTGGGTGCTTCCGGTGCTTAGACCCCAGAGCTCTTCCCACCATGCACATCTTCACAGAGGGGCCGGGCCAGACGGTGCAGACCTATTCCTGGTTCTTGGTGAGTGGGAAGGCGGCCCTAGGGTTCCCGGGACCCAGGACCGTCCATCAGCCTGGCTGCTTATTCATAGCCCCAGGAACCACCGCACATACTGCTGAGGGGGCCGCATCCTGCACACTGGATAGCCTCGGGGCTCCCTTTCTAGACTCTTTGAGCACCCCCGGATTGCCGCGAGGCCCCTCCAGCTCTGGGGGGGAGGGGTGCATCTGTGTCTCTCAGTAATAGAAGCTCTGCTCTTCAGGGTCCAGGTGCCTGTCCCAACGACCCCGCGGAGCAGCCCCTGCCCCCTCCACTCCCGGGCACCCCATCGAGTCTTCCTCCCTGGTGAGCAATCCCCGCCCCCCTCCCGTCACTTGACCTTCCCGGTAGACCTTTCCCAGTATGATGTCCTGCTCCCACCCCCACAGAAGCATCCCCCACCCTGCCCGGACCCCGCCCCCACCCCCTGCCTGGTCCCCAGACCCCTTCCACGCGGTGCCGCTGGGTGTCCTGTCCCGCACAGCCCCGCCCCAGCCGCTCCCTAGCAGGGGAGCCCTGCCCCCAGCACCGCCTCACCCCCGCCGCTCGATGCCGCCCCTCCCGTCTCACCCTGGCCTAGCGGGAGAAGTCGCTGTGCTCCTCGGGGTCCAGGCGCCGCGGCGGGACGTAGCTGAAGGCGGACAGCGCCGAGGTGGGGCGGCGGCCGGGGCTTGCCCCGCAGCGTGGCAGCGGCGATCTCCTCGTCCCCCAGGCCGCCCCCATCCAGCTTCTCCGCCCAGGCCAGGTCGGTCCCACCCGGCCGGGGGCCCCGCCCGAGTCCGCCTGGCTGCCAGGCGCCCGCGTTCGGCAGTTGCCGGGAAACCGCGGCCTCGCGTCACAAAGCTCGGCGGGGGCGCAGGGCTGGGGCGCTGGGCCAGGGGCGCAGGGCCGAGGGCGCAGCCGGGCTGGGGATGGGACCGTGCCCTCCCGTCTCCCTGCGGGTCCCTGGAGCGCCCATTTGGGACGCGAGGAGCCGCGTCTGCTGGACTGGGGGCCTGCGCAGGCTTGCCCTTGCCCTTGAGCTCGCGGAGGGTCCCAAGCGGGCTGTCTGGAAGAAGTGCAGGCCACCCGCGCGCTGCATCTGAAACCCTCCAGGAGCCGCGGAACACTAGTGGAAGAAAAAGGTGGAATTCATTGCCATCGTATATTAACTCAGCGTGTCCGCAGCAGCATCGTGTCAACGTGCAACGAATCAATTTTCAGCGCCTCGGTCATCATGAGGGATCACCGTTCACGGTACTGGCAGGTGCGGGTGTGCAGCGGCACGAATCGAATCCAGCCAAGTAATATCTGGGAAAACTGAGCTGTTCCGCAGCGCTCTGCTGTTTCTTGAGTCAAATGCTGGTTCAATAGGTGAGTTCCTTTTGTCGAAAATTCACTTAATTCTAAAGCCTCGAATGTGTGTGTGTGTGTATCAGTAAAAAGGAAAAGGGGAACAAAACTGGCCTTGGGAATACTTTAATCAGGGGGGCTCTAGGAAGACCGGCTTGAAACATAAATGATAATGAGGAGCCAGACTTGTGAAATCTGGGGAACAGTTGGTCATTCCAGGCAGAGGGAAGAGCATCTGTGGTGGCCCTGAGGCCGAGCCCATTGATGTGCAGGCGGCAGAAAGGGAGGACAAGGACGGTGCAGCTTTCAGAAGGGGTAGGCAGCAGGGAGTGCAGGTGGACAGGCAAGCAGGGGAGGGGTCGCTCTCAGGCCGGGACCAACTAGCACCCCTCTCAGGGGGCTTCTTGCCTGCAGGTCCTTGCTGCAGGCAGAGGTTTTAGAGATTTTTCAGTACCATGTCCTTGATGCTAATTAACAAAAACAGTAACCACACATTCACAGTGGCACCCCTAGAAGTAGAGGACCATAGAAGTATGGTACCCCTAGAAGTACAGCACACTAGCAGTAGGGGACCCTAGAATTATGGCACCCCTAGAAGTATGACCCAGCAACCCAGTCTGTGCTTCTCCTACCCCTCCTTACACGTACCCTCACCAAAAGCTGTGTCAATAAAATCTGACTGGAAAAGAAAGCACCCTAGCACCTCTATGAGAAGCGACGATAGCACCTGCCATTGACTAAGCATTCCCTTCACTGTTTGCTAGGTGCTGCCCTAAGCAATTCCATGGCATGTTTCATTGACTATCCTCCACTATTTAGACTACACTTATTTGAAATTTTGGGGATATCTCAGCCTCCAGAGGTGCTCAGTTCACCAATGAGCCAAAATCCCCTCTGGATTTGTGGCCCAAGCCCTTGTGATGGTGTAGCCTTTTTGGAGGGAACTGACTGCTCTTCTTCCCCAGGACTATCTCAACTACACTGATTTCTGCTCCTCCCTAGTTTTCCTTCCATCTGACAAGCATTCCCCAATTTCCTTATGCACCAGCCTACAAAGGCTTGGAAGGCAGCAACTTTAGGACCACACACTCCACAGGCACCTCTCCCAGCAGCACCATCCCTCTGCCTCCAGGCCTGGCTCAGGCAAAGTGCTTCTTCACTGGGAGGAAGGTAAGCAGTGCAAGAGAAACTGCTCCCCTTTTGCTCAGCCGGAACTGTCACTGTACCTTTCTGCAGCTACTGCTCTGCCCAGCAATTACAGGATCCAGGGACCATCCAGAGTTTCAAGGGTGGCCAATAAATCTACTAAGTTTTGCTGCCCCCTACTGACCGGAGAATACCTCCATTGCTTAAGAGGTGATGCTCACAAGTACAGCTCTTTTTAATCATTTTCCTTTCTCTGCTTTAATTTTGAAGACTAATGGCAAGAAGATGCTATGTTCAAAATTATCTTCAAATGCATGGCTCCAACACTTCCAACAGGAACACTGGGAAATGTTTTGCTAATCTCTAACCATTTATGTGAATGTCACCTCAAATTCTTCAGGGTCATCATCAGAGACCAGTGCTACACAGTGAATACTAAAATGGTTTGAATCTTGGTTTCACTTGCTACTAGATGTCACCTGCTTTGTCTAACACCACTACAGAGTTGGTGGGCAGAGTATATGAGGAAGTCAGATGGCCCCAGCATTATCGCCCATTTGGCTTGTGTCTGTAGAAACATTAGAATTAGATATACATGAGGATTCGGGTCGTAAGGACTGGACTTTGAAATCTAACAACTTGTCAAATCCCTCCCCTTGTAGTGGGATGGTTAGTGAACGCAGCAGTCATGTACTCAGTAGCTTAAATTTTTCATAACAAGCACATGCATTCTTGCAGGATGAAACATTTTAAGCAGTTGCAGAGGGAGCGCCAGCCCCGTGGCCTGACTTTGCTTCATGCTTTGCACAGTGTGCTGCAGCCGGCGCCATGTCTCAGATGCTCCCCATCCATGGCAGCCTGCAACTCAGGAACCCACCCAAGGGCCTCCTCTCACTCCCTGGGCTGGCCTGAAGTCTCCTGCACTCCCACAGATGTTTGCACATGCTTCCAGAATGCTGGCTGCACATCACTGGAATGTGGACTCACTTATCTCTTTGTCCCACACAACTGCTAAGGCAAGCACAGGGGATCTTTTCTCCTTTACCCTGGAGCACTTAGCACAACACCTGCAAGTGGGAATCCCTTATATGATAGATGTGTGAAGTGGGCAGGGGGAGGCCGGATGAGGCAAGGGCTCCATGGAGGAGGGAACTGAAAGAGCAATGCAGGAAAAGGCCTTGATGGATGAGGACCTGAGTGGAGAGGGTGGAGGAATGTTCTAGGCTGCACGTTTTCTTCACATTATTCACAACCACATTACCAATGTGCATGGCAATGTAATCAGGTCTCCCCTCTTTAAACTCTAAACTCAGGGTTTACTTTCATACCAAGGGTGAGCTGAGAAACAAGGAGGATGGGGGGGAGGGCTGCAAGGTGGGGCAGAGAAGGACAAGAGAGCTCACAGAAGACAGAAGTGACACTGGGCTTGGTCTCGGTAGCAAAGAGGAACTGTGGAAGGGTTTCTGAGGCATAGAATGATCCAGAACAGGGCCCAAAGCCATGAACTGCATGAACTGTAAGTAAGTACCGCTAAGAACTGTAAATGAGACCACTTCACATGTTTCCAAGATGTGAGAGTCCTTTCAGCCTGGCCCCCAGGTGAGTGGCAATTCACTTGGGCATATGAACACATCTGAATCTATTGCATCTCTCTCCCGGTCAATCTTTAATTTGCTTCTATATGTCTCATTCCTTCTCTGCAAAGAAGCATAAAATTTTACAGGGAACTTAGAGCTCTAGAACTCATAGAGTTTCAATAACCTATGCTAAAGATAAAAAAAACTTTAAAAAGTAAAGATAAAGAGATCTAAAAAGTTACATGTGATGGTTAATCACCATCCAGTTGGTGCCGAGTCATTGGATGATGCAAGCCCTGGCCTGCCACTGTGAGGACATTCTGTCGGTGACTTTAGATTATTAGGCAGTTGGTTGCATCTAAGGCTGGTTACATCCACAAACAAGGGTGACTGCCTTCAGCAAGGAGGGGAGTCCCATCACCCCAGCAGCTGGAGGTCTTAAAGCAACACCAAGGCTCTCAGCAGTCACAACTCCTTTCTCTACTTCTCCAGCTTTTCCCGAGGAAGTCATCTCCTGTGCTGTTTCCAATGCATGGCCTGCCCTAGGAAATCTGAACTTGCCTATCCCTAGGGTCACTAAGCCAATTCTACTAACAAATCCCTTCCTATTTACATATGGCCCCATATCCTATTGGCTGTTTCTTCAGAGAACTCTAATACTGGTAGAAATGCAGACATTACTAGCTAATATGTCCTGTGATTACTTTGTGGTGGGCCTTTTGCTAAATGTTTTTATGTGTATTAACTCATTTCATCCTTATTTTCTGATTAGCCATTTGGAAATGAGGCCCAAGGTTATACAATTTGCAAGAGAGGTTGAAATCAACCCCACGTGCCTGACTCCTGAACACAGATTCTCAGTCCTCTGCTGCATTGCTGCTCAGACCAGGTTCAAGTCTCATCTTCACCCGTGGTTCTGTACCCAAGGCACGCATTGACCATCTCTGAGCTTTGGAGAGGGAACACTGCCCAAGTCCAAGGCCCCTGGAAGTCATACAGGCCTGTGTTCAAGTGCTTAGCATGGAGCTCGGCACAGAGCAGGTGCAAAGTAAATGGCAGCTACTTCCCCTGTTCAAGGTCCCAGAAATAGCCGGAGGTAGAAACCCAGTCTCCTAACTCTGCAGCCCTTTCCACACCTGCCTGCCTTGTCTCACTCTCCCCTTAAGCTTTAACCTGACCGTAATGGGCTGTACTTCACTAAATACAATGTAATTCACTCATGATTTACATTTTAGAAGATTTCCCCCACAATCAAACCTGGCCCCTCACAACCCTCCCTAAATTTACTTTACTTCATTGTACATTTAAAAGAAAAGCTCCTGAATACATATATATTTAAGATTTTATTTTAATTGACCCCCCCCAGTTGTTTGCACTTGCTGACTGCTCATCTTCTTTTTAGGAGGCACTGGGAACAGAACCTGGGGCCTCCCATGTGGGAGGGAGGCACCTAATTACTCAAACCACCTCTGCTTCATTTGATATGTCTCATTGTGTTTCTTCACTGTGTCTCTTAGTTACATCACTCACTGCATCATCTGTTTGCATCAGCTCACTGTGTCACCTTGTTGCATCTGCTCACCAAGTCAGCTCGTCCTGCAAGGTGCAGCCTGCAGGGGTCACAAAAGTCAGCAGAGGAGGTTCTACGGTATCCTGTGAGTAGGAAAGAGACAAGGTTTTTGATCACAGGCTGGCATGCTGAGGGTTTTCAGAAGATTAGTCTGGGGTGTGCAAGATGAACTGGACAAGAGTAAGCTAGAGAGGAAACCGGGGAGCAGACTAGCACCAATACCTTAGAGAACTTGGGAAACTCATCTACATTCTAGTCACTCATCATCATAATGCCTTATTAAGTAACTTACAAAGGAAACAATAAAGTCTTAGGCATTAGGGAGTGATGAAGATATTGGTTTTAGTGAGTCATCTTGTCCATTCTTTCCCTTATATCAGGGGGAAATTAAAACAGATATTCCAATAATTTAATAACTCTAAAAACAGAGTTGAGCATAGCTTATGAAGAATATAGGCATGTTCTGCTTTTGGAAAACTGAAGGTAAGAAAATTCCATATTTCAAAACAGAAGCCAAAGATTTATAAAAAATATCCAGTACCCAGAAAAGCCTAATTAACAAAGTGGGTACTTAAATTAGAGATATGAGATTCTTAGTTCACTGGGCTAGCAGACTACTTAGGACCCTGGAAAAAGCAAGTTTGAATTAGGGATTACTTTGGGGGTGGGGGAAATGGAACCATACCTGGACAACTTGATAATCAAGTAACTGGAAGTGCCATTGTTTAATAGCCTCTTTTCCTAGTAAATGTTTGCTGTTAAAATCTTTTGGGGCCATTAATGAGTAGTGCTACTCTGAAAAAAAATTGAAAAATAAACATATTTTCTATAACAATCCAAAACATTCTTAATATTTTTTGGCCAAAGTTTACTCAAGATTTGGCTTTTCCTAATGGCCAATACTTTCACATCAATCACAAATCTGTTACTCTTTAGTCTACTAAAAAAGTACTTGGCTTTATTAATGATGCTATTTATAAAATATTATAAGGAATTTAAAAAGAAAACATATCCTGAAAAGTAGTTTTAATTTCTGAAATCATCTATTTTTCTCACCCTTTTAAGAAATGATCCTTGCCTATTCACTTCAACAGGCCTTGTAACGTAAAAACCACAACAGTTTCTTTACCTTTTGTGTAGATCTTCATCAACTGTAAAAGGTAATACAAATCCTTCTTTATCTAATTTAATTTCAATATCTGGTGAGAGAAGGAAAAATGTCTTCATGTGATACCCTCACAAACACTATCTTCCTTTACTTCTTTGTTCTATTTTGATTTCTTCCAAACTATTTATCAATAGGACAGAAGGCTGCAAAGTAATGACCACAACCAAATGAGGATGTTCACTCAACTACAAGAACAAGCCTATAACCTGAAATTAGGGAGGCTTCCTGGGCTAAAGCAAGGAGTAGGTCCTGAAATTAGCCAGGAGCAGTAGGAACCACCCACTCTCTCCTTCTTCTTACAAGGGTGGCACACTCTCAATTCAGACAGTGAAGAAAATCTTCTAAGTTCAGCAAAGTTAGACACCTAAGCAGCTCAACACATCCATCTCTTCCATGCCTCCTGGCAGCTAATGCAGCCCATGACCGCGGCACCCCATCACTGCAACATGTGGCCAAGGGGAGTGGCTGGAGTTCCCTTCCCAGCCCTCTGGTGTATGCCATTCCTTGTGTAGAAAGGACCATGAGAGCAGCAGAGGTGGAACATGGGACATGAAGCCTATCAGAAATGGTCCTCTTTGAGATGACTTTTTAATTGATGAAAGGAAGGACTTGGACTTGAAGTCACCATAGTCCAGTAGCTATTTCCGGGATGATTCATGTGCTTACATCTGTGCTAATGTGGTAGCCACCAGCAATGGGAGGCCTTGGAGCACTTGAAATGTGATATATGACTAGGGAAATGAATTTTAAGTTTTACTTATGTTTAATTTAAATTTAAGTAGCCATCTGCACTAGCGGCTACTATACTGAACAGCACAGGCCTAAACTATAAGAGCAGCTAAGCAGACATGAGCACTTCTTGTGTTAGTCCCTCATTTATATACCCTCTTGCCATACGTGTTTGAGGTCAATATTCCTCTTACTCACATTTTACAGATGAGGAAGTAAAGAGAAAAAGGTTAAGAAGGGTAAATACACTGTGCAAAGACATTCTGCTGATCTGTGGCAAGCTGGATTCAAATACAATCTATATATTATATTCTACCATCTACACTCTAGAGCCTCATGCGGGGCAGGGAAGATTCCATTTTGCATTCTGTGGCTACTAAGTTCCACCTGTCTCCCAAAGAGATAACAACCACTAAGGTTCTGTAAACAAACCCCCTGGTACTTACCTTTTGTATACCAATAGGGTGTTACACTTTGGAAGCAAAGTAGGATCTTGCTCCTAAAAGGTCAACCAATCCAATCACTAAAGATTTATGAAAGTGAAAATCCACAGGGGTCTCCAGGGAATGGTATGGAATAAGAAATGATTTCACTTGATATTTAGGAAGAAGTTTGGGACCCTAAAAATTATATATACAAACATGAGAGAGATAAACAAGATACCTTTCTTAACACAGCAATGAAAAATATCCTTGTTATAGTTCAAGTCTAATAGCTCAAAATATCTTTAAAATGTGTTTTAAAAGTAGTCACTGAAAAAAGAACAATAAACATCACGACAATGTTGTCAAGTTCAAGAAACATCTCTGAAACTCTCAGAATTGCTTTAAGGACCTGAAGGACACTCAGTTAAATTTTTTAATCCAAGAAGAAATGATAAAACTGACATCTCAATTCAATAAATAAAGGATTGCAATGGAACAAATAGTGATGGAAAATTGGTTATCTGTCTAGAAAAGAACAGGTAAACTCCTACCAAACATCAGAATATGGGCATATCTCCTTTTACTGAGTTTTGCTTTATTGCACTTTGCAGATATTGTGTTTGTTTGTTTTTTTAAATAAACTGAGGGTTTGTGGCAATCCTGTGTCAAGCAAGTCTGTCAGTGCCAGTTTTCCAACAACGTGTGCTTGCTTCATCAGTGTCACATTTTATTTTGCCCGTTTTCCAACAACATGTGCTCGCTTCATCTGTGTCACATTTTAATTGAGGTATATGTATTTAAAAATAAAAAATAATGTTATAGCATACTTAAAAGACTATAGTATATGTGCACTGGGAAACCAAAACATGCATGTAACTCACTTTATTATGGTGGTCTGGAACTGAACCTGCCAAATCTCTGAGGTATACCTATATAATAAATCCCAGGTGGATTAAAGATCCAATGGGGAAAAATTAGTAAAATATTTGCACTAACACATATTTAGTGAAATAATCTTATGCATGATGGGAAAGTCAGGAACCATTATATGACATGTAGATTTGGCCACACAAATCTTAAAAACACAAGGCAATAGAAAGATGAATTAGGGAGCAGGAAGGCAATTCCTAGAAAATACAAATGGTCAATAAACATTTGACAAAATGCTCAACTTCATTATTGCTCATTCAAATGCAATTTAAATACATGACAAGACACCCTTTTCCACTGAATTGCGTGGCAAAAGCTAACAGGACAAAAAAACTGTACAGTGGAGGTGGGGGTGACACAGCCACCTTCACTCTCTGCTGGGGAGGTGTGACATCTACCATTCAGAATCACTATCTACTGACATTACACTAGTAGTCCCACTCTTAGCATTCTAGTCTGCCGCTTGAAGTAGCATGGGCCCCAGTAGAATGACATGCAAGGATGTTTACTACAGCATTGTGGATAGAGACCAAAGATGGAAAGAACCTGAAAGATTATAAGCTGGGGAACTAGTGAGTAAGTCCCATAAAATACTACACCACTTCGAAAAAGAACGTATTTGATCCACACATATTGGTCTTGAGGAAGGTCTATGTATACTGGACATAAAAGTAAATTATATGATACACTGGAAATAACAAAGAGAACAGAAAATTGGTTTCCATATTTGTGTATGTTTGGCATAGAAAGCACAGTTACAAATTTGTTATTTCAGGGAATCGAGGTGGTTGGGGTTAACTAATTTTAGTGTTTATCTTTATAGGCCTTGGCATTGTTAAAATTTTTTTAAAAGAAAAGAGTAATGACTTTTCATATATTTAGCTTTTACCAGAATATGATCCTGAGTCAAGTTTGAAGGACAAAGCAGAAGGTGTTGAAGTCTGTTGAGACTATTTCCAATCACACAAAAAAGGTGTGCTGTGAAATTTATGAGAGGGAATCTTTATAGCTCAGATACCACCTAAACTAAAGTCTCCCAGAGAAGAGTGAAATTTCTGACTTGGTTTAAAAATGCACTCAGAAATAATTAGGATTTGTAGAGTTCAGAGATTCAGACTTTTTAATCAAATGGCTATTGTGTGTGCTAAACCCTTTAAAACCCTTGAAGTGAATCAAGGAATACTAAGACTCATACACCTTCAACACTTGAAACCATCTAGAAATCTCATACAGCGGGAACTGGTCCTATAGGACAAGACAGAAATGGGGTCAATTTACCAAAGAAAAGGCCAGCTATTTCACATAGCTCCAAGTAAATGAAAGTTTTCCCTTTTAATAAAGTTATGGAGATGAGTCAAAAGAGAAGCGACTTAGTTTTCAGAAGGGGCACAAGAAAAATGTTTGCCCTCAGTGAAATAATGCCATACACTTTTTGTTTTTACCTTATAGAAAGGATATTCTAGAACTGAGGATAAGTACAGTTGTGTCAGTTGTGCTAGACTCAGTCTGTCCAGACATGATTCTTCACCTGAAATGAAAAGCATGCCAATCAGTTACGTTTCAATTTTCCTACTTGTAATGAAAAAAATCATGAACATCCAGCACTAATTCATTCATTCCAGAAGTGTGATGGATTTTTAAGTGACACTAGAAAATGAACTTGTTAGAATTATGCCCTCATGCTTGCTTAACCAGTAACATCTTATTTTGACTTCTACAAACCCAAGCTCCTAACTTCTGCCCCTTGTTGGGAGTCAGGCAGTTACAGCAGCAGACCTCTGCTAATGGGAGCATCTCGATGATCCCCCACAGGAGCATGAATGGCCCATTGAGGTGCTGATGTCTTCCACCTTTAGGAAGCACATCCACCAGCCCATCAAGCCACTGAACCACCACCATGGCAACCCCAACCACGTGAGGGCTGACTTCTACAGGAAGAACGACATCCCCAGGATCAAGGCTCCTGGCTTTAGGTACTTTTCTCCAGCCTGAGGGTCACCCCAGGCCCCAAAGGCCCAGGAGCTCCTTTCATGGGGGAGGAGGGACACCTGGGGCCTTAAATCCTCATTGTGCTGACATCTTGAAACTGCAGAGATTCCCCATTTGGCCTTATGGTGGGGACAATGAATGACAAGCAGCTTCCCTAAGGGGCCCTGGTTAAGAACCTGGCAGACACCTTTAGAATGTAGGCACATCCAGCAGGTGGAATTTACATGAGACTATTTCAGATTGTGATGCTGGTGACTCATTCACTGCGGGCATCTTGACAACATTAAAAATATCCCCCCACCTTAAGTGACTGGGATTTGTGTTCATGGGCTTTCTGCATTTGTGTTCTGGGAGGGGTGTGCAGTTATTTTCCTAATAGTCACAGAAGCCACTACTGCCTGATATTATCTCTAGTGTACCTAAAACAATGCTTGCAATTTACTTTCCTCAAGAGGAAATATCAGGAAAGTTACATTTTAGCACAACTGAACTCTAGATATACTGCAGTGCAATTTCTCCCCAGTGGTCTGAACTGCAAATAATGGAATTTTGTTCACTCGAGGACAAAAATCCCTAGGAAGGATGGATGGCCCTGGTGCCCAGCATTTTCTGTTGTCACCCTGTAAGTGAGAAGCAGCTGAGGTCATGAGGAAAGCATGGGGCTTGGCATTCACCAGGGTTGGGTAGAATTCTGGCTCCTCCATTTTCTAGCTCTGAGGTCTAGTATAAGTTTTGTCATCTCTCTGAGCCTACATTCCCCCATCTTTACAGTGGGGAATGCTAACCTTGTCTGTGTCTGAGTCTGAATTCAGTGTCTCAGGGTTTGGAGGCTACACATCAGATCAAGGGATTACCAACCACACAGTCCTGCAGGGGGGCATCCTGATGTTGGCTCAGCCTCTGCTCATCACATGGCCATCTGAATCCTGTGGTCTCCACTTCTGCACAGGGGTACATCTGTCTAGATCCCCTCCTTGTGAGGTCTCCAGTCCTGTAGGATGAAGGCCCTCCTGGCTCAAAATTTGGCTTCATCTTAAAAGGATCTTTGAGATTCTTCCAATAGCTCCCACCCACAGCACTAGGGACCAGGATTTGAATGTGTCTTTGGGTATATGAGTCAGCCCCCATCAGTAAGTCTGTGAGGGGCTTGGTGAGCTCACAGAGTTGGTCATAAAACAGGTGGCCCTCTGGTACACCACCCTGCTCATCAATCGTGCTGAAGATCATCAACTTTTGATGATTTTAAAGCAGACTGCTTTTTTTTTCAAATTCTACTCAGTTTATTCATTTTTTAAAAAGATATTACATTAAAAAAAATATGAGGTCCACATTCACCCCCACCGTCCCCACCCCACCACTCCCCCCACAGTAACACTCTCCCCCATCATCATGTCACATCCATTGCACCATTGCATCTGGCGAGTACATCTCCAGGCATCGCTGTACCCCATGTCCCGTATTCCACACCATAGCCCACTTTCCTACGTTCCATCGGGTGGGCCATGGGAGGACAAACAACATCTGGCAATTGTCCCTGGGGCACCACCCAGGACAACTCCAAGTCCCGAGAATGCCTCCACATTTCTTCTCTTCCTTGCCTTCCCTGCACCCAGCAGCCACCATGGCCACTTTATCCTCATCAATGCCACATTTTCTTGATTATTAACCACAATAGCTCATGAATAGAATATCATTAAGTCCACTCTGATCCTTACTGTATTCCTCCTTCCTTTGGACCTTGGCTTGGTTGTGTCCATTCCACATCTATGTCAAGAGGGGGTTTAGATTCCACATGGATATTGGATGCAATCCTCCTGCTTTCAGTTGTAGGCACTCTAGCCTCCATGTTGTGGTGGTTGACATTCTTCAACTCCATGTTAGCTGAGTGGAGTAAGTCCAATAAATCAGAGTGTAGGAGCTGTAGTCTGTTGAGGGCAGGGTCTGCCTATCATATTGTCAGTCCAGAAATTCAAACCCCCAAGATATATCTTAAGCCCCAGCACCAACTACAATTCTAGTAAAGTACCATGAAAGGCTTGTGAAAAGAGATCCCATCTGAGTCCAGCTTCATCATGCAGAAACACCAGTTCCAAAGAAGGGCCAACTGACATGGCAGTGAACCCCATCTGCCATGACCATAGAAACTGTGGGTCTCTTTAGCCCTCAAAAGGACCAATATCTGGGGGTGTATCTACTTTATCTGTCTCTAAGACTCTGCTCAGGTGTGCATATGGGCAATTCTTCTGACAACCTCGAGACTCTTTTTTAGAGACTCATAGCCATATAAACTCATTTGTCCTTTCCATTTCCCCCTTAATTTAGGTCAAACAGAATTTTTAACTCCTGTTATTATATGTAGATAGGGATATTCTGCTGGTCCGCATTGAACCTTTAATTCAAGGTC
Source organism: Dasypus novemcinctus (assembly GCF_030445035.2). NCBI lineage: Eukaryota > Metazoa > Chordata > Mammalia > Cingulata > Dasypodidae > Dasypus > Dasypus novemcinctus. Next base: position 26,026,857 of record NC_080694.1, read on the forward strand.
ATTTTCTAGTTGCATCATCAGCTGGTACTTGGAAGTGATCCCTCGGTGCCAGGGAGGCTCATCCCCGGGTGTCATGTCCCACGTTGTTGGGAAGGCATTGCATTTACATGCTGAGTTTGGCTTCGAGACTGGCCACATTTGAGTAACACGGAGGATGTCAGGAGGGAACTCCTAGGCACAGTGCTGCTCTAGGCCTTGTTCTTATTTCAGGCATATAGGCTCACAAGCATAGTCATTAGTATCAGGTGCTCACTGTTGGACCCTCATTCCTTCCTGATCCTTACCATTGCACCTGGGATACTACCGCTGCTCCCCTCTGGACAACAGCAGAGCCCCCACTGGCCAGTAACCCAGTACCCCCCAGCTGTTGTATTTAATTTTTTCCACTATGAGTATATCCAAACATTTCCATACCCTCTGGACGTATGCCCTGTATAACTCCCTGTCAATCATATATCGCCTTTCAATAACATCCCATACCAGTATTCCTCCGCTGCCATTGTTAAACCACTCTGTGATCCAAAAGTTACTGAAAAGTAAAGCCCAATATAATGTCAGGTTCCATTACTAGTAAAATGGAATATAGCAATGAGTTTAAAGGTTAGCTGTAGAATGCATATTGATTTGGAAAAATACTACATCCTATCTTTTTCTTTTCTTTTTTCCTAATTATACAGCTTCTCTTCAGAGGAGTCCCAGATCACAGTAATTCGTATATACAATGTATAGTACTCCCACACATCCACCATAAAACCTTTTCCCTTCCACAGCGATAATCTTTCAACTTATTCATATCATATTTACTTAAACTGATGTACAGAATCTGAGACAATAGCTTTCAAACAAGGTGACATTTGTGCTTACATTGTGGTCCATACTTTAGGATATACAGTTTTCTAAATTTTTTAGTTATCCTTTGTTTTACATTATGGTTTACATTATTAGTCTGTCGTCCCCTATATGTTTTTGGTGTAATATTACATGTTTTATATTCATCCTTGTGTACTCTTACGAAACTCCTCTCTTGCCCCCACATTTACATGGTTCCATCCATTCAACATCCATTTTCCCCTTCCCTTGGGGCCCACAGTGACAGCCAATCTCCATTTCCCAAGGAGCCACGCCCAGGTATACTTGCAACAGTGCTCAGGGCCTGACTTGCTCAACTGCCCTAATGCCCTGGGAGTCATCCTTTCTCTCGATTGATACAGTTCCCTCTATTTGATGGCATTAGTCCTCCCCAGGGTGTGGGCCCACCCCCACTCTCACTACTTGGGTCTCTACACAATGGTACAACCCACCCTGGCAAAATGAGCATTCAGACATTCCCCAGGAGTCTGTCCCGCATCAGACCATTCCCTCCAAGCATCCTAAACAGGTAACCCTCCTAATTATATTTTGATAAGGTTTTCTCTGCATTTTACTCTCAACCAACACCTGACACTCTCATTTGTTCATATGTTGCCCCTCCCTCCCCCAATTTTTTGGGCAATATTACCCCTCCGCCCATCCCCAGGCCCCCTCAAACCCGCAAAGCCCCACCCAAAGGCAACCCCTTGCCCCCATTTTATCTCTTCTTTGTGCTCATACTTAAAGCCAGATCATCATAGATTCCACCCCTGCAGACGTCAGCTTACATCCTTCCTCTACCCCCCGATTTCCTGTAAGCCTATCTTCCAGTCTCTAGCTCTATCAGACAGCTAGCTTATTTCATATCATTGAGGTTATGTAGTATTTGTCCTTCAATGCCTGAGTTGCTTCACTCAATATAAGGTTCTCAAGATTCATTCATTTTATCACGTGTGTTTGTAGTGTATTTGTTCTTAAAGCTGAGTAGTATTCCACTGTATATATATACCATATTTTATTGATCCACTCATCTGTTAATGGGCATTTGGGTTGATTCCAACTTTTGGCAATAGTGAACAATGCTGCTATGAACATTTGTGGGCATATACCTGTTTGTTTCCTTGTTTTCAGTTCTTCTGGGTATATACCTGCAGTGGTATTGCTGGGTCAAATGGCAAACCTATGGTTAATTTTTTGAGAAACCACCAAACTGTCCTCCAGAATGGTTGGATCCTTCTGCATTCACACCAGCAGTGGATGAGGATTCCCATTTCTTCACATCCTCTCCAGCATTTGTATTCTTCTGTTTTTTTCATAGCTGCCAATCTTAAGGGAGTAAGATGGTACCTCATTGTAGTTTTGATTTGCATTTTCCTGATAGCTAAAGATTTGGAGCATTTTTTCATGTCCTTTTTAGCCATTTGTATTTCTTCTTTGGAGAAATGTCTGTTTAAACCTTTCCCCCATTTTTTCAATGGGTTGTTTATCTTTTTATTTTCAAGATATAGGAGTTCTTTATATATGCAAGTTACTCGTCTCTTATCAGATTATGGTTGAAAAATATTTTCTCCCATTGTGTAGGTTCCCTTTTTACTACCTTGACAAACTACTTTGAGGTGTAGAGGGCTTTAATTTTGAAGAAGTCCCATTTAATTCTTTGTTCTTTTGCTGCTCGTGCTTTTGGTGTGATTTTCATGAACCCATTTCCTATTACAAGTTCTTGTAGATGTTTCCCTAAACTGCTTTCCAAGGTCTTTATGTTTTTGGCTCTTATATTTAGGTCTTTGATTCCTCTTGAGTTGATGTTTGTATAAGGTGTGAGATGGTAATCCTCTTTCATTCTTCTACATATGGATATCCAGTTCTCCAGGCACCATTTGTTGAATAGGCCATTCTCTCCCAGTTGAGAGGGCTTGGTGTCTTTATCGAATATTATATGGCTATATATATGAGGTTCTATATCAGAACTTTCAGTTCAATTCCATTGGTCTGTGTGTCTGTCCTTATGCCCATACCATGCTGTTTTCACTTCTGTAGCTTTGTAGTATGTTTTGAAGTCAGGTAGTGTGATTACTCCAATTTTAATTTTTCTTTTTCAATACGTCTTTGGCTATTCAGGGCCTCTTTCCTTTACAAATAAATTTCATAGCTAATTTTTCCAGTTCCTTAAAGAAGGCTGTGTTGATTTTTATTGGGATTGCATTGAATGTGTAGATCAGCTTTGTTAGGATAGACATCTTAATAATATTTAGTCTTCCTATCCATGAGCACGGAATATTTTTCCATTTATTCAGGTCTTCTTTGATTTCCTTGAACAGTCTTGTATAGTTCTCGGTGTATAAGTTTTTTACCTCTTTAGTTAAATTTATTCCTAAGTATTTGATTTTTTTTTTACTATTGTGAATGGTATTTGTTTCTTGATTTCCTCCTGATCTTGCTCATTATTTGTGTACAGAAATGCTACTGATTTTTTGCGCATTGGTCTTGTAACCTGCGACTTTACTAAACTCATTTATGAGTTCCAGAAGCTTTGTTGTAGACCTCTCAGGGTTTTCTATGTATAGGATCTTGTCATCTGCAAATAATGAAATTTTGACTTCTTCCTTTCTAATTTGAATTCCTTTTATATCTGGTTCTTGCCTCAGAGCTCGATCAAGTACTTCTAAGTCAATGTTTAATAGAAGGGGAGACAGTGGGCATCCCTGTCTTGTTCCTGACTTTAGAGGGAAGGATTTTAGGATTTCTCCATTGTAAACAATGTTGACTGTAGGTTTTTTCATATATACTCTTTATCATGTTCAAAAAATTTCCTTGTATTCCAATCTTTTGTAGTGTTTTTATCAAGAAAGGGTGCTGTATTTTGTCAAACACTTTTTCTGTATCTATAGATAAAATCATGTGATTTTTTTCCTTTAGTCTGTTTATATGGTGTATTACATTGATTGATTTTCTTTTGTTGAACCATCCTTGCATACCTGGAATGAATCTCACTTGGTCGTGGTGTATAATTTGGTTAATGTGTTGTTAAATATGATTAGCAAGTATTTTGTTAAGTATTTTTGCGTCTAAGTTCATTAGAGAAATTGGTCTGTAATTTTCCTTTCTTGTGGTGTCTTTGTTTGGCTTTCGTACTAGGATAATGTTGGCAAGAAAGAAGGAGTTAGGTAATGTTCCTTCTGTTTCGATTTTTTGGAAGAGCTTCACCAGGATTGGTGTTAATTTTTTCCTGAATGTTTCGTAGAATTCACCTGTGAAGCCATTTGGCCCTGGGCTCTTCTTAGCTGAGAGGTTTTTAATGACTGATTCTATCTCTTTACTTGCAATTGGTTTGTTGAGATCATCAATTTCTTCTTTCATCAATATAGGCTGCTTCTGTGTTTCTAGGAATTTGTCCATTTCCTCTGAATTATCATTTTTGTTGGAATATAGCTTTTCAAAGTATCCTTTTATGATAGCCTTTTTTCCTGTGTGGTCAGTTGTGATATCTCCTTTCTCGTTTCTTATTTTGTGTATTTGCATCTTCTCTCTTTTTTCTTTGTTAGTCTCGCTAAAGGTTTGTCAATTTTATTCATCTTCTCAAAAAAACAGCTCTTGGTCTTGTTTATCTTTTCAAGTGCTTTCTTATTTTCTATTTCATTTAGTTCTGCTCTTATCTTTGTTATTTCCTTCCTTCTTCTTCCTGTGGGATTACTTTGTTGTTTTTTTTCTAATTCCTCCAAATATGCAGTTAGTTCTTCAATTTTTGCTCTTTCTTCTTTTTTGATGTATGAATTTATGGCTATAAATTTCACTGTCAGTACTGCTTTTGCTGCATCCCATAAATTTTGGTATGTTGTGTTATCATTATCATTTGTTTCAAGGTAGTCATTGATTTCTTTTGAGATTTCTCTTTGTCCCACTGTTTTTCTAAGTGTGTTCTGTTTAATTTCATTATTTTGGTGTGAAATCTGGGCCTCTGGCCCTTGCAGATTTCTAGCTTCACTCCACTGTGGTCAAAGATTTTATTTTGTATTATTTCAATATTTCTGAATTCATCAAGCCTTTCTTTGTGGCCTAGCCTAGGTCTTTCTTGTAGAATGATCCATGTGCACTTGAGAAGAATGTATATCCTGCTGTGTTTGGGTGTAATGATCTGTATATGTCTATTAGACAAGCTTCTCTAATAAATTGTTCAAATATTTCATTTCTTTAGTGATTCTGTTTTGAGATGTTCTGTCCAGAGTTGATAGTGGTGTATTAAAATCCCCCACTATAATTGTAGATGTGTCTATTTTTTCACTTAGTTTTTCTGGTGTTTGTCTCACGTATTTAGAGGAGCCCTTTTTAGGAGCATAAATATTTATGATTGTTCATTCTTCTTGACAGATTGTCCCTTTCACTAATATGTAGTATCCTTCTTTGTCTCTCACAATTGTTTTGCATTTAAAGACTACTTTGTCTGCTATTAATATAGCTATTCCTGCCCTTTTTTTTGGGTTATTGTTTGCTTGTAAGATTGTTTTCCAACCATTCATTTTCAGCCTCCATGAATCTCTGGCTCTAAGATGTGTCTCTTGTAGATAACATATAGATGGGTCATATTTCTTATCCAATGTCCCAGTCTGAATCTTCTCATAGGTGATTTTAATCCATTGACATTCAGTGTTATTACTTTCAAGGTATTATTTATGTTAGCCATATTTTGATTGGACTTCTGTTTGTCATATTTTGTTTTTTCTCTTCTTCTCTTTTTGTCTTTTTTTTGCTCTTACACTCTCCTCCAACTCTGCCTGTCCTGTTTTGTCCTTTCTTCCTGCAGAACTCCCTTTAGAATTTCTTGAAGGGGAAGTTTCTTGTTGGCATACTCTTTCAATTTCTGTTTATCTGTGAATATTTTGAACTCTCCATCATTTTTGAATGCTAGTTTAGCTGGATAGAGTATTCTTGGTTGGAAATTTTTTCTTTTTGTAATTGACTATATCATACCACTGCCTTGTTGCCTCCATGGTTTCAGATGAGAAATCAGCACTTAATTTCATGGAGCTTCCCTTGTATGTGATGGTTTTCTTTTCTCTTGCTGCTTTTAGAATTTTCTCTTTGTCTTGAGCGTTGGATAATTTGACAAGTATATGTCTTGGGGTGGGCCTGTTGGGGTTTATGATGTTTGGGGTTCACTGTGCTTCTTGGATATGTACATCTGTCTCTTTCAGTAGATTTGGGAAGTTTTTGGCCATTATTTCCTGCAACACTCCTTCTGACTCCTTTCTCTTCTCTTCTCCTTCTGGGATGCCTATAATATGTATGTTTGAGCATTTTGCATTGTCATTCAGGTCCCTAAGTCCTAGCTGGATATTTTCTATCTTTTTATCGATCAATTTTCTATCTCTTTGATTTCCGGTGTACTGTCTTCCACATCACTAATTCTCTGCTCTGCCTCTTCTAATCTGCTGCTATTTGCTGCAGGTGTATTTTTGATTTCTTGAACCGTGGTGTTCATTCCCATCATATCTGTTATCTTTTTGCATATGTCTGCAATTTCCCCTTCAAATGTTGACTTCATATTGTTAACCTCTTCCTTTACTTCATTAAAGTTGTCTGTGATATATGTTCTGAGATCTTTAATTACTTGTGCGAAGTTCTGCTCCCCTTCCTGATTTTTAGTTTGTTGATTGGATTCAGCCATGTTTTCCTGATTACTGGTTTGTTTTGTAGTTTTTTGTTGCTGTCTGGTCATCATTTTATCTTGATGGGTTAATCAGTTTCTTAGCTTCTTTGTCTAGTCTTGGGGATTAGTTAGCTGTTGTTTTTGTGTAAGTGTTATATCTTCTCTTTGTCACTTTGTTCTTCTTATTTTAATTTCTTGTTGCTGGGTGAGTTCACTTTGAAGTAAAGTATATATAGGGCCAGGGAAAGGCAATTGTGTAAGAAAGGAAAATGCGTAAAGTAGTATTGGTAAGAAATGTTAACAGAGCAACAATATGAATTCTGGGAGAATGGATATTAGATTCATGTATGTTGTGTAGAGTTATAGCAGTAGGTAGAGTACCTATAATGAGGTAGTTGACTGAATATGGGAGGAATATGGTATGAATTAAAAAGCTAGTGTTTTCGTGAGAGAGGGAAAGAGAAAAGAAAGGCAATAGTTTCAAGAGTGGATAAAAGACAGAAAACAAAACAAAGGTATTAGAAATTAACAGTTAGACAATTTTGGGGATCAAAGAAAGGGAGGTGGAATATAGGAGAGACAATAGATGATGGAGGATATCAATATGTGGGGGAAAGGAGATAGTGTAGGTAGCCAAAATCAATTCATACAAAACTAGGCAGTGGAGGATGAGGAAACCCAGCAAATGTGAGGTGTTCCCTCCAGCAACTATTGTATAAGTAAGATAAAATAAGAAGAAAATGAGTGACAAGAGAGAAAGAAGAAAAAAAAGACCTTGGGGGATACAATGGGAGAAAAGATTAGGAGATAATGCAATGTTAGCAATCACTACAATAAAAAATAAAAAAATTAAAAAAAAAACAAAAAAACAAAAAAGAAAAAACACAAATGTTGAGGGCTAGGACATTCAATGACATCAGATGTACCACAGGGCGTGGTGGATTCAAGGATGGAAAGTCTGTGATATTGCAGACTCAAGAGGTGTGATTCTTGGGGTGAAGGCCACCAGGGTTTAGGGGACACAGACCTGGCAACCTCAAATCTGGTTAACGGGGAGCCTGGGAGCACCACAGTGCAACACAGCCTTCAGGGATCCCCACAGCTCAGTGCCAGACCTATGGGGGAGATCACATCCACAAACTCTGACCTATGCTTCAGAACCCCACAATTCACCCTCTCACTAGTGTCTCCTCAGTGGCTGTATCACTAATTTGACTTCAGGACAGCTCCCATCCTGCAATCACCCGAAACAGCCACCTGTGGGTCCCTCTACATTGCAGCCAATTTAATGACGCTGCAGATCAGCAGCCAGGCCCAGCTGGCGTGGCTCCAGCCGGAAGCGCAGATATCAGTGTCTGAACCCTAAATTCCCATGCCTTGCAAAAGATTCCCCTAATCGGCTTCCAGATGTCTCCCACCCTGCAGGCCCCTGAACCAACCACCTAGTGATGTCTCTTTTTTGTGAGCGATTTAAGGCTGCTGCAGTTTGGCAGCCAGCTTTGGGGGTGGGGCTCTAGCCGGAAGCACTATTATTCATTTCAGAAATAAAAAATTTCACCACCTCACACAAAACTCCCGTCTGTCTCCCCAAATTGGTCTGCGAAGGCCTCCTGCAGCTCCGCCCACCCCAGGAGAGAGCGTCCCAAATGCAGCCCCCACCACCGTGTAAGAGAGCCTCAATTTTATCTTATACATGAATTTTTTCTATTGCCTTCCCACCAAATCAATGTCCAGACACCTCCTGCCCTGCAAAATCTTGAAACAGCCTGGTTCTGAAGAATTTCCAATGCTGCCCAGTTGCTTCAATGCAGGAGAGACACTCAGGTGCACTCACTCAACCACCATCTTGCCCCTTCCCTCTCCCCCTGCCTTTGAATTCAGCCCCCTGCCCTCCAGCAAGTGTGAGGGAGGAACAATTCTTATCCAACAGTGGCCCCTACTGGTGGTAGATTTGCTTCTGACTTTCCACCACAGAGCCGCTTTCCTTTTCCTGTAGCTTCTTCTGCCTCTTTTCTTCCCATCAGACATACATGAGAGAACTGTCCAGGACACAAGAGCAGAGGTTCTCTTCTCACAAAATGATTTTAAGAGCCAAAGATGGGTTCCATATATTAGTAAAAGGGGTAAACTTTCAGGAAGAAAGAACAAAAATAAAGATTTATGCACCTAAGCATGAGGCTCAAAATACATGAGGCAAACACTGGGAAAATTAAGTGGAGAAATAGATGCTTATACAAGTATAGTGGGGTAATTTAATACAAAATTATTATGACTAGACATAACATCTCAACAAAGAATCAATAAAGAAACAAAGACTCTGAATAATACATTAGAGGATCTGGACCTAATTGACATATACATAATAATACACCCAATACAGTGGGATATACTTTCTTCTCAAGTGCACATGGACCATTATCCAATATACACCACATACTAAGCCACAGAATAACACTCAAAGAATTAAAAAAGATTGAAATTATACAAAGTAATTTCTCTGATTATAATGGTGTGAAGCTTGAAATTAGCAGGGGCCAGAAAACTACGTCAGACAAAAATATATGGAAATTAAACAACACACTCTACAACAAACACTGGGTCAAGGAGGAAATTACAAAAGAAATCAGGAAATACCTTGAAATGAATGAAAATGACAACAATACATATCAAAACGTATTGGATTCAGCCAAAGCTGTACTGAGAGGGAAATTTATAGACATAAATATATAAATGAAAAAAAAAAAAAGAAGAGCAAAAATCAAAGACCTAACTACACACCTGTAGGAATTAGAAAAAGAAAAACAAACTAACCCCAAATGAAGTAGAAAGAACTAAATAAAGATTAGAGTAGAAATAAATGAAATAGAAAATAAGAAATCACTAGTAAAAATTAAGAAAACTAAAACATGGCTCTTTGAGAAGATCACTAAGATTGAAAAACTCTTAGCTATATCAACAAAGAAAAAAGGAGATAAGATGTAAATACACAAAATAATAAATGAAGAAGGGGATATCACCATTAACCCCACAGAAATAGAGTACCAGAAAAGGATACTTTGAGAAATTATATGCCAACAAGAAGGATAATTTAAAGGAAATGAACTAATTCTTAGAAACACACAAGCAGCTTACATTGACAAAAGAATTTGATGAACTCAACAGACCAATCACAAGTAAATATGGAATCAGAACCTCCCAAATAAGAAGAGTGCAGGATCAGACAGCTTCACAGGTGAATTCTACCAAACATTCCACAGAGAACTAACACCAATCCTGCTTAAACTCTTCCAAAAAAAAAACAGAAGTAGAAGGACCATTGCCTAGCTCATTCTATGATGCCAACATTACCCTAAAAACAAAGCCAAACAAAGACACCACAAGAAAGGAAAATTACAGACTAATTTCTGCAATGTCCTTAGATGCTAAAATCCTCAAAAAAATACTTGCTAATCATATTCAAAAGCACATCAAATGAATTATATACCATAACCAAGTGAGTTTCATCCCAGGTATGTAAGGATTATCCAACAAAAGAAAATCAATCAATGTAATACACCATATAAACAGATTGAAATAAAAAATCACATGATCATATCTACAGATGCAGAAAAGCATTCACCAAAATACATCACCCTTTTCCTGATAAAAATCCTGCAAAAGAGATAGTAATAGGAGGAAAATTTTTGAACTGGAGTATATATGAAAAAGCCACAGCTAACAACATGTACAATGGTGAAATCCTAAAACCTTTCCCACTAAGATCAAGAACAAGACAACGATCTCCACTGCCCCTGCTTCTATTTAACATTGTGTTAGAAGTACTTACTCAAGCACTTAGGCAAGAAAAAGATATAAAATGCATCCAAATTGAAAGGAAGAAGTCAAAATTTCACTATTTGCAGATATCATGATCCAATGTATGAAAGGCCCTGAGAAATCTACACCAAAACTTGTAGAACTTACAAATTATTTCAGTAATGTCACAGGTTATAATATTAATGCACTAAAGTCAGTAGCATTTCTGTACACTAGTAATGAGCAATCTGTGAAGGAAATCATGACAAAAATCCAATGTACAAGAGCAAATAAAAGAATCCAATACCTAGGAATAAACTTATCGAAAATGTAAAGGATTCTACACAGAAAACTACACAGCCCTGTTAAAGTAAATCAAAGAAGACTTTTTTAAAAATGAAGAATATTCCATTTTCATGGATGGGAAGACTAAACTTCATTAAAATGTCCATCCTACTGAAAATGATCTACACATTTAAAACAATCTCAATAGAAATCAACACATCATTTTTATTGAATTGGAAAAACTAAATATGAAATTTAAATGGAAGGGCAAGTGTCCCCAAATAGCAAAAGATATATTGAAAAAGGAAAATGAAATTGGAGGAATCACACTTTTTGACTTTAAAACATTCTATAAAGCTACAGTGGTCAAAACTTCATGGTATTGACACAAGGATAAACATACCAACAAATTGAGCCAAATTGAGAGTTCTGATATAGAATCAGATATTCAAAAAGGCCACCAAACACATTCAACTGGGAGAGAATGGCATCTCCAACAAATTGTGCTTGGAAAACTGGAATCCATATCCAAAAGAATTTGAAAGAAACACCATCTCACACTACATACAAAAATCAACTCAGGATTGATCAAAGATCTAAATGTAAGAGCAAACAGCATAAAGACCTTGGAAGATAATCTAGTGGAGCATTTACAGGACCTTGTAATAGGGAATATTTTTTCATCTCTTTATTGTTTTTAATGTTACATTAAAAAAATATGAGGCCTCCATATACCCCCCACGCCCTCACCGCACTCCTCCCACATCAACAACTTCTTTCATCATTGTGGGATATTCATTGCTTTTGGTGAATATAATTTGGAGCACATGGATAATGGTTTACATTGTAGTTTACACTCTCCCCCAGTCCACCTAGTGAGCCATGGCAGGACATACATTGTACAGTGTCTTTCCTTGCAGTACCACCGAGGACAACTCCAAGTCCTGAAAATGCCCCCACATCATATCTCTTCTTCCCTCTCCCTAACCTCAGCAGGTACTGTGGCCACTTTCTCCACATCAATGCTACAAATTCTTCCATTACTAATCACAATAGTTCCATAGTAGAATGCGGTCACCCCTCGGGCTGAAGTGTGGTTTGCTGGCCTGGCAGGGGAGCGGCCGTGGCAGGCCAAGCCACTGCCCCCATAATAGGGTGGCTGGTCGGACTCACCGCCACCCCTGAAGGGAGCTCGGCATGTGCGCAGAGTGCCCTCGGGTCTCCCCTTCTCGGCAGCCATGCTTCCACGGCCGCCCCTCCTCCCGGATGGCGCCACACGATGCCTGTGGGGCGGCACCCTTCTTCTTCTTTCTCCCTGTGCAGGCGCAGGGCGGAAAATTCCAGTCTGCCCTTTTCCCCTCCCCTGACAGCAGCAACAGCCAGGCATGGGCGGAAAAATCCAGTCTGCCCTTTTCCCTCCCCCTGACAGCAGCAACAGCCAGGTGTGGGCGGAAAAATCCAGTCTGCCCTCTTCCCTTCCCCCAACAGCAGCAACAGCCAGGTGTGGGCGGGAAACTCAAGTCTGCCCTCCACCCCAGCAACAGCAGCCACCAATCCCTAAACCCTGTCCCTTCCCCCAGCAATAGCGACAGCCAATCCCTAATCACCACCCCTCCCCCATCCAGTACCGCCCACTGACCTTTCTCCAGCAACCAATCAGAACAGGGCATGGCTTCAACCAATCAGCCTTCCCCAGCCCCTATAAAACTGTTGCCTCTCCCTCAATAAAGTGGACTTGTGTGTTTAACTTGTCTCCGCGGTAGTTCTTCTGCCGTGCGCCCTCCAGTCCTGAGAGCCCCTGACAAGGGCCTGGCCTCCCTTGTCTCCAGTTCGTCGCCTGCTTCTCCGGGCAACCCCTTCATTGCCGGCTTCGCCGGGCGACCCCGTCAACCGAACCGCCCAACCCCTGTGAGACCGATCCCTCGTCTGCTGTCGGACCGACCCCTCGTCCCAAACGGGACCGACCCCTCATCCTAAGCTGGACCAACCCCTCGTCCGCAGCCAGACCCCACCTCTACCGACCGAGCAAGCCGTTGCAGCTGGCGCCCAACGTGGAGCAAGGCAACTCCACCAGACCGATCCCTCGTCTGCTGCCGGACCGACCCCTCGTCCCAAGTGGGACTGACCCCTCGTCCCAAGCGGGACTGACACCTCGTCCAGAGCTGGACCGACCCCTCATCCGCAGCCAGACCCCACCTCTACCGACTGAGCAAACCATAACAGTAGAATATCAGTAAGTTTACTCTAATCCATACTCTAATCCTCCAGCCTGTGGACCCTGGGATGTTTATGTCCACTCCACCTCTATATTGCAGGAGCTTAGGTTCCACATGGATGAAGGATGCAATTTTCCTGATTGCAGGTGTAGGCACTCTTGGCTCTGTGGTGTGGTGGTTGACCTTCTTCACCTCTCTGTTAGGTGGCCAGGGTAAGTCCAATAAACCAGACAGTATAAGTTGCAAGTCTGCTGAGGCTTAGGGCCTGACTATCACATGGACAGTCCAGAGATTCAGGTCTCCTGAATATACACCAACTCCAGTGCTAACCACAGGTGCAGTAAAAGTGACAGAAGAGGCATGTGTAGAAAGGCCATATGCGAATCCAACTCCATCACACTCAGGAACACAAACTCCAAAGTAGGGCCCACTGACATGGCACTGCACTCTGGAGCCATCTGCCATGACCATAGAACCTGTGGGTCTCTATAGCCCTCAGGAGAACCAGTACCTGAGGTTGTATCTACTTTGGCTGTCTCTGGGACCTTGCTGAGGCGTGTGTAAGCACAACCTCTCTGATGACCTCCTGACTCTCTTTTAGAGACTCACAGCCATATAAACTCATTTGTTCTTTTCATTTCCCCCTTTTATTCAAGATCATAAAGCAGTTTTTAATGCCTAATATTACATATAGGCTGAGGTATTCTGCTCTTCTGAGTTGACCGTTTTATTAAGTCTTTTTCTAGTTACATCACCAGCTGGTGCTTGGTAGTAATTCCTCAGCACCAGGGAGTGGCATCCCTGGGAGTTGTGTCCCATGATGGGGGGAAGGTATTGCATTTACATTCTGAGTTTGGCTTGAACTTCACATCGAAATCCCAAACAGTGAAAGAAAAAATAGATAAATGGGAACTCCTCAAAATTAAAACTTTTACACCTCAAAGATGTGATGGAAGAAAATATTTGGTAATTATATATCTGATAGGAGCCTATCATACAGCATATATAAAGAAAACATATCTAAAAACAAAAGACAAACAACCCTTTTAAAAATGGGGAAAAGAGAAAGACAAAGTAGATACAACTCCAGGTATTGGTGCTCCTGAGAGGTATGGAGACACACAGATTCTACGGTCATGGCAGATGCCTCTGGAGTGGGCCTTACTATGGAAATTGTGCTCCTGAGTGTGATGGAGTTGGACTCAGATGTGACCTTTCTACACATGCCTCTTTTGTCACTTTTACTGAATTTGTAGTTTTTCACTGGGGTTGGTGTATCCTAAGAAGACTTGAAGCTATGGACTGGCCATGTGGCAGCTGGGCTCTAAGCCTCAGCAGATTTGAATCTCCTATTCTCTGGTTTGTTGAACCTCCTATTCTCTGGTTTGTTGAACACCGGCCAGCTAACAGGAAAGTGAAAATGGCTAACCACCACACCAGGGAACTGAGATTGCCTACAACTTTAAGTAAGAGAATCACATCCACCAACCATGTTGGAATAAGTCCCCTCTCAGTATAGAGGTGGAATGGACATCACCAACCCAGGGTCTACAGGATGGAGGAATAAATTATGGAATAGTGTGAGCTTAATGGTATTCTACTGTAGAATCATTTTGAATAGTAAGGGAAGCAGCTGTAGCATTGATCTGGGGAAAGTGGCTATGGTAGTTGCTGAGGGAAGGGAGAAGGAAGAGTTGAGATGTGGGACATTTTTGCTACTTGAGGTTGTCCTAAATGATATTGCAGGGACAGATGCTGGACATTATATATCCTGCCATAACCCACTGAATGTACTGGGGAGAGTGTAAACTACAATGTAAACTATAATCCATGCGGTCTGGCAGCGCTCCAAAATGTAGTCACCAAATGCAAATAATATGCCACAATGATAAACAAGGTTTTTGATGTGGGAGGAGTGGGAGGGTGGTGTGTGGGAAATGGAAGAACCTTTTACTTTTTTTAATACAACTTTATTTTGTGATCTATGTATCTTTAAGAAACATACAATTTAATAAGTAAAAAGAAAGAATACGGAACTAGCTCATGGAATAACATGGATGAACCTTGAGGTCCTTATGTTGAGTGAAGCAAGTCAGACATTGAAGGACAAATATTACATGACTTTTGATATAAATTAAGCAAATCAAGCAGACTCAGAGAGCTATTGTCTGTAAGAGATATTTAGAGGAAATACAAAGGGAGAAGTTTGTGAGCCAATGCCCATATGGACCAAATCTATGATAAGGTGAAAGTGTGTCATTGTGTAGTGAAGGACTATGACAAAACATTGGTGATACTATTGGGCTAGGCATTGCTGGTTTGACAGGGATGGGGTAGTGAGGGTAGGTTGGATGGCTCATGGCATTGGGGAGGGTTGGGCAATGGACCATGTGAACGCTGGGAATTGTCAGGTATGTGGCTGAACGTAAAAAGTTGAGAACACTCCTATGGCAATATGACAAGGGAGGGTTACTGCCTTATGGTGTTGGATGGGGAGCATTCAGGACAGGGTGCACCTGGTGCAGGCTTCCAGGGAGAGTGTGAGAGATCATTTTGTCATAATGTTTTGTGTCGGTGTGTGGAAACCCACATAATGAGTGGGAAGCTGTTGAACTCCCATCCTGGGGAGAACCTATATCTTCTCAAACAATGGGACAGGAGTCATTTGAGGGCATAGGTGATTCCTAGGAGGGGAGGACAAACCAGAATGTCAAGACTTCAGTGTTGCAAGTAACTATGAATCTTATCCAATAGTGAAGACAGATGATCAATATTGGCCCCAAGGGGAGGCAGACGGAGCACATAGAGTACATGAAAGAGGGGTATTTATTGGGCAATGGAAGTATTCTACATGATCTTACAATGATGGACACTGGTCATGTTAAATGTCATCAAAATTTATAAATGTATGTGCTGTAAAATGTGAACCACAATATAAACCATTGACCGTGGTTAGTAGCTATGATTTACTGCTTGTATAACAGTTGAAACAAATGTTCCATCCACATATAAAACGGTATTAACATGGGAAAGGGGAAATGGGGGAGGATGTTGGGTATATGGGAGTCCCCTATATGCTGTTTGTGACTTTTCTGTCAACTAAAACTTCTTTGAAAACAAAATTTTATAGTTTTGTTTAATTGAATAAACAAAATGGAGTAAATGGAAGGAAATGTCAGTATACACACTGTACAATATATATTAAACTGATGAAAGAAAAAGTTTTTAAAAAATAATAGTTTTCATTATTTTGTAATATCCCAAATTTTAAATTTTATTTTAAATTTTTTTGTATTTTATTTTTAATATTTAACCTATCATTATTATTTGATTTTCCTAATAATTGTATTTGGCTATTTTATTGGCTTCATTTTTGAAGAAGCTTTGGATCACAGAAGAGTTACAATTGGTGAAGGGGAGAATCATTAGTGTGGAGTGTCAGTAATGAGGGATACATGGGAGGAATTTCACGTGGAAATACACATAAGGTATATAAATGTTTTCAAATATTCATGTGGCATTGCCACAGTGGATGGAGAGACACACAATAACTGAGAGAATATTGAATTCTAATCCTGGAGAGCTCTGCTACATTCTCTAATGGAACAGCAGCAATCCCCCAAGTACAGGGGCAATGACTAGTGAAGAAAAATGGCCCATTGATGGACCCTTGATATTGATGACTGTGCTTATGATCCTTTGCTCTTGAAATTGAAACTTAGCCTTGTGTTTAGGGTGCCTAAAAGTTACCTTCTGAGATCCTCCTTGTTGCTCAAATGTAGCCTCTTTCTAAGACAAATTCAGCATACAAATGCGTTGTCTTCCCCCCAGAGTAGGACATGACTCCTAGGGATGAGCCTTCACCAATCACATAGCAGGGTAACTGGAAAAAGTTGTAAAAGAAAAGGGGGGGAATGCAAAGACAAACGAGTTCATAAGGCTGAGAGACTTCAAAGTGAATTGGGAGGTCATTTCAGAGGTAGCACTTATGCACATCTCAGCAGGATCTCATAGACTGCCAAAATAGATACTACCCCAAATAGTGAGTCTCCTGAGAGCTCTGGAGACACCTAGGTCCTATGGTCATGGTAGATAGGTCAGGAATTTGGTGCCTTCCCAGTGGGCCTACCTTGGGGTTTGTGCTCCCCATTGTGACAGAGTTGGGACTCAGTTATGACTTCCCTACACATAGCTCATCTGTCCCTTCTATTTGAACTTATACTTGGTGATGGTGTTAGTAGGTGTACACCCAAGAAACTTAAGTCTTTGGACTGCCCATGTGCCAGCCGTGCCCTGAGCCTCAGTGGAGTTACAACACCTACTCTCCAGTTCATTGGACCCACCCAGGGCAATTAACAAAGAGGTGAGGATGGGCAACCACTATACCAAGGAAATAAGAAAGCCTATAACTGCCAGCAAGAGCATCCCATCCATATATGGGATCAAACTCCCCTCTCAATTAGAGGTGGATTGGGCATCAGCATCCCAGAATCCTTAAGAATGGGAAAGAACTATGGACTAGAGTGGACTTACTGGTATTCTTCTATAGCCTTATTGTCTATACTTATTTTTACTTATTGTAATTCTAGCAATGGAAGAAATTATAACATTGGTGTGGAGGCAGTGACCGCTGGAGGATCTGAGGGCAAGGAGAGGGAAAAACAGTTGTAACATGGGGGCATTTTGGGGACTTGGAGTTGTTCTGAATGGCTTTGCAATGACAGATAAAGGCCATTATATGTCTTCCCATAACCTACAAAATTATGTGGGAGAGAGTGTCAACTACAATGCTACAATGTAAACTATAATCAATGCTCAGTAGCAATATCCTGAAATGTGTTTATCAATTGCAATGAATGTATGTCCCTAATGAAAGATGTTGTTTATGTGGGAGAATGTGGGAGCTACGAGGAGCAGGGCATATAGAAATTCCTACACATTTTATGTAACATTTATGTAATCTAAGTACCTATAAAATAATTTTAAAAAAATATTTTTTAAAAAAGTAACCAGTCTAAGTAGGATAAGACAAAACAGCAGAGATATTAGAATGATCACTGTTTGCCCAGGCCTTAGGCAGAGGGAGGTACATTGAGTAGGTGAAGCTCAGAAATTTTCAGAACAGTGAAATTATTCTCTGTTATACTGGGATTGCAGGCATATGACATTATGTATTTTTCAAAACCCATTGAACTTGACAACATCCAAGTTCAAAAATAATCTAACTGTATTGTAAATGCATGAAATGCCCTATCTGAGGGGTATGGGAGGAAAAGATGCTGGATTAGTAATATTGGATATGAACAGTGTCTGTAATATGAAATCAATGGGCACTGTACACAGGTATGCTACTCTATTTGATATTGTGTCCCATCAGTGTATGGGTTAACAAATTTTACTTTTATACATGTACACTGGAATTAAGCAATGAAGTAAATGAATGGAATATGGGAAATATGCTTCCCAACATGGTGTGGAAGGATTCAGATAAGCAAGGGGAGGATGTTAGATTGTTCTGTTAATGAGTTAGAGACAGACACATCAGTGTGAATTTGTGTGGAGGTAAATATAGTTACACAGGGTTGCATGTAGAAATATTTGCAGATATGTATATATACATAGGATTGTGTACACACATGTGTGTTCTTGTAATATCCATGGAGATGGCCCAGTAGCAAGGCACATATAGTGTCCAGACTTTAGATATTAAAAGCATTTTTGCAAGAAGAATTTTCTAGGAGAAATAGCTGCCTGCAGGACTAGGTCAAGAAATATACAAAAAGAGTCTGGAGTATCTCTTAGTACCAAAAAGTTAGTATGTGTTAAAATAAAACTGTTAATGTTGGGGATAATTTCAAATAGACACAGGACATAGCCAAAAGGGTTCCAAAGGTCAAAACTGGAATAAACTGGAAAACAAAATGAAGTAGTACTGTATCACAACCCAAAGTAAGAAATAAATGTCATGAAGCAATCCTAATATAAATAATTGATTTTTAAAAGATACATATTTATTGTGAAGATGAATTCCATAATATATGGAGATATTTTTCTCTCAAGGCAGTGGCACAAACATCACACTCCTGAATGTGGGCTTCACGTATTAATTTCATTCCAAAAGCCATATATGGAAATGCAGAGAATTGATGGGGAAGTTGGGGAAGCTCCAAACACTGTTGATCAAGGTCAACATCAAGAGTGATAAGTCATGTTGATAGGATGCACCCTAGATATGATGCAATGAAAATAACACATTATCCTGGGATCTTCCTCCAAAATCCCATTAACCCTGTCTAAACATGAGAAGAATATCAGGCAAATTCAGAGTGAGGGGCACTTTACAAAATACCCGACCTACACTCCTGAAAAGTATACAACTCATAAAACATGAGGAGAAAATCTGAGACGTTGTCACTGCCTGAATGGCTTAAGAATTTTTGAAAATAAATATAATTTGCTATTCTGGCTTGGAGGTGTTAAGATGTTGGAAAAGTATGTGAGAATTTCTTGAAACTCCTCTCTACTATCCTTGCAACTTTTCTGTAAATCTAACACAGTTTTAAAATATTAATGTTATTAATAAATAAGTTATTAGTGAAGTGCAAAATTCCAGAAACTTTGAACGCCAAGGTTCAATCCATGACAATTACATTTACATATCTTGGATAAGAATATAGCATTGCTGCCTCACATTATTCTTCCATTAAATCAGAATAGTGAAAAACAACTTCATGGAATAATTGAATTAAATGAAATAATGAATACAAAATACCTGACACTACTGTGGGCACCAAGGTGGAAGGGAAAATGGACGCTAAATGTGTGGAACCAAAGTAAATGGGGGGTAAGAGAGGAGTTTCTTGAGAGTACAGAAGGATGGATATAAAACATGTAATATTACACCATAACATATAGGAGATGACAGACTGATAATGTAAACCATAATGTAAAACATAGGATAACTAAAAATGTAAAGAACTGTGTATCCTAAAGTATGCACCATAATGTAAGCACAGATGTTACCTTGTTAGAAAGCTAATGTCTCAGACTCTGTACATCACTTTAAGTAAATATGATATGAATAGGGCGTATGAGTATCACTGTGGAAGGGAAAAGGTCTTCTGGTGGATGTGTGGGAGTGCTGTATATTATATATATGCATTGCTGTGGTCTAGGACTCCTGTGAAGAAAAGCTGAATAATTAGGGGGGGAAAAAAAAAAAAGATAGGATGTGGAATTTTTTTCAAGTCAACATTCTTTATCTCAGTTCTTTATCTAACTTTATCCAAGTTCTTTATCTATCCTTTAAACCCATCGCTATATGCCATTCCCTAGTAAGGGACCATGACATTATATTGGGCTTCAAATTTCAGGGAGTTCTGGATCACAGAGTGTTTCAACAATGGCAATGGAGGGATACTGGTATGGGATACCAATGACAGGTGATATATGGCTGACAGGGAGCTGTACAGAACATATGTCCAGGGTGCATGGTAATGTTTGGATATACTCATAGTGGCAACAATTAAAAACCACAGCAGGAGGGGTACTGGGTTCCTGGCCAGTGGTGCTCTGTCGTGGTCCCTAGGGGAGCAGCAACAGTCTCCCAGGTACAGCAGCGGGGACCGGGAGGGAGTGAGGGTTCAACAGTGAGCCCCTGATGCTAATGACTTTGCTTGTGAGCTGATAAACCTAAAATAAGAACAAGGCCTAGAGCAAGATTGTGCCTGGGAATTTCCTCCTGTCAGCCTTCATGTTACTCAAATGTGGCCAGTCTCGAAGCCAAACTCACCATGTAAATGCAATGCCTTTCCCCCAGCGTGGGACATGACACCCGGGGATGAGCCTCCCTGGCAACGAGGGACCACTATCAACTACCAACTGATGATGCAACTGGAAAAGGACCTTATACGGAAGGTTCAATTCGGATCAGCAGAATATCCATGTCTACATAAAATAACATGAATTTAAAATGCTGTTTGACCTAAAGTAAGGGGTAAATGGAAAGGAGAAATGAGTTTATATGGCTACGAGTTTCTAAAAAGAGTCTGAAGGCTGGCAGAAGGATTGCCCTCATGCACAACTGAGCAGAGTCAGAGAGACAGAAAAAGCAGATACAACCCCCAGATATTGGTTCCTTTGAGGGCTAAAGAGACCCATGGGAGTTATGGTCATGGCCGATGGGGTTAACTACCAGGGCAGATGGCCCCTCTTTGGAAATGGTGTTTATGTGTGATGAATCTGGACTCAGATGGGATCTTCCTTCATAAGACTTTCATGCTAATGTGCTGGAGGTGCAGTTAATGTTGGGGTTTAAGATATATTTAGGGGATTTGAATCTCTGGACTGACAATGTGATAGCCAGGTCCTGAGCCTCAACAGACTCCAGCACCTACAATCTGATTTATTGGACTTACCACACTCAGCTAAGATGGAGTTGAAGAAGGACAACCACCACACCATGGAGCCTAGAGTGATTACAACTGAAAATGGGAGGATTGCATCCAGCATCCATGTGGAATCTGAGCCTCCTCTTGACATAAAGGTGTAATGGACACAACCAATCCAATGTCCACATAGAAGAGGTGGCATTGGATTGGGAAAAGTGGACATGGTGGCTGATGGGTATGGGGAAAGGCAGGAAGAGATGAGAGGTGGAGGCGTCTTTGGGACATGGGGCTGCCCTGGATGGTGCTTCAGAGGTAATCACCGGACATTGTAAATCCTCACAGGGCCCACTGGATGGAATGGAGGAGAGTATGGGCCATGATGTGGACCATTGTCTATGAGGTGCAGAGGTGCCCAAAGATGTACTTACCAAATCCAATGGATGTGTCATGATGATGGGAACGAGTGTTGTTGGGGGGGGGAGAGGGGGGGTGGGGGGTGGGGTTGAATGGGACCTCACATATATATTTTTAATGTAATATTATTACAAAGTCAATAAAAAAATGCTAAAAAAATAAATAAATAAATAAATGGTAATAAAAATTATCTTGATTCTGTTAGGAATCTTCTGTTTTCATTTTAACTATGAAAAATAATTTTTTACCTCTATTACTAAAGTAAAATACCTACTATTATCTTCATGGTAAAATTGTATAAGTAAACAGTCATTTAATACGATGTGTTGCACTAAATTGTTTAAAATGTATATAAAAACAAGGAATAAACTTTAACATTGTCAAAAATAAAATAAAAATAAAAAATAAAAATAAAATTAAAAAAAAAATACCTGACACTGTGCTTAGGATAAAAATGAATATTTTTCTTTGTAGTCCAAGCCCACACAGATTCACTTCCCACTACAATTGTGCTATTTCCATCCCTCATCCTCTCTGTAGGGTTTTGGCAACAGCGATCGTCATGTTGACTGAGAGTAAACTTTCATCATGGCAAGTAATTTCATGACCATCACCTTCTATAAACCTGCCCTGACTCTCAATAATTTCAAACATAAATATCCATGTTCTGCACAAAACACCAGGCTCTCTATAGTATGGCTACTGCCAAACTGGTCAGGCTGCTTATCCCCTTTTCACATTCTACCACTTCATTGTTCATGAGATAGCAAGAACTAATTTTAAAACCTCACCACACCATATGGTTATCTTGATTGGATTGTTTCCCTCTTGTTTCTTCTTGGTGTGCTTCTACACCTTTCTCCTCTTGAAGTTACCCCAATCTCTACTTTCAGTGTCAGTGCAGTCATCTCCCTTGTGAAGCCTTCACTTGTCTCCACAGAATGAGCATAAACTTTTAGATCCACTTCACCAGGATGTCAGTGCCATCTCAGGGTATTTCATGTAGTCACTACTATTTTTGCTTGCACATAATCTCTATAAGATGTGGAAGAATATTTTACTTATCTCTTTATTCACAAAATATTATTTAGTAACTTCCATGATGTGTTTGATGACTAAATGGTTGTTGAATGACTAAAATTAAAAATGAATGAGGGATGTGCAGAAAGGTCACATCTGAGTAAAATTCCATCATACTCAGGAATACAAACTCCAAAGTAGGGCCCACTGATATGGCGCTGAACTTCAGAGCCAGCTGCCATGACCACAGAACCCGTGGGTCCCTGCAGCCTTCAGGAGAACTAGTACCTGGGCTTCTTTCTACTTTGGCTGTCTCTGGGACCCTGCTGAGGCATGCATAAGCACGACCCTTCTGATGACCCCCTGACTCTTTTTTGGAAACTCATAGCCATATAAACTCATTTCTCCTTTCCATTTCCCCCTTTTATTCAATCAAAAAACAGTATTTAACAACTGTTATTACGTTATTACGTGAAGGTTGAGATATTCTGCTGCTCTGAATTGACCCTTTTATTCAAAGTCTTCTTCTAGTTACATCATCAGCTGGTGCTTGGTAATAATCCCTCAGCACCAGAGAAGCTCATCCCTGGGAGTCATGTCCCATGCTGGGGGAAAGTAATGCATTTTCATGCTGAGTTTGGCTTAGACAGTGGCCACATTTGACCAACATGGAGGATCTCAGGAGGTAACTCTTAGGCAAACTGCACCTCTAGGCCTAGTTCATATTTTAGGCACACAGGCTCATAAGCATAGTCATCAGTATAAAGGGCTCATTGTTGGACCATCCTTATTAGTCTTTGTTATTGCATTTGGGGATTGATGCTGTTCCATTGGGGAATGTGATAGAGCTCCCTAGTTTAGGAACTCAACATTCCCTTATTTGAAGTTTTTAATTGTAACCACTATGAAAATATCCAAACATTTTTATGTACCCTATATACATGCCTGGAGAACTCCCTCCCAGCCATGTGGCTCCCATCAATAACATCCCACACAGTGTTCCTCCCCTGCCAGAGTTGAACCTCTCTGTTCACACTGAGACTATTTTAATACTTACTCTTTGAAATCTAAATGTGATTTTGAAAATAATTGATTCTTCCTTCCAATGTACAATATATAGTCAAAATAACGTGCTGGATGTTGATTAAATTTAGAATATTAAAATTTTGTTCAACACACACACAGAAAAACTTCTTAAAAAATGAAGCCTAATATATTGTCAAGTTCCACAAATAATAAAGTGGAAGATAGTGATGGATTTAAAGGTTAGATATAGAATACAGAGTAATTTAGAAAAACTAAATAAAGTAAAAATAAATTGGGGTATCAAAAAATGAAAATGCTTCATTTTTGATGTTTTGTCTTTCATTAATGCAATAGGTGTTGCCCCGTATGTACAGTGGCAAGGCAATTTCATTTCTTCCTCAGTGTCTACATCCTTTCTTTTTTTCTAATTATTTGTTTCGTCTTCACAAAATGTTTAGATCACAGTAATTCACATATATAATATAGGGTATTCCCACATATCCAATATCAAACATTTTGTCCCTTCCCTAGCAATGATATTTTTACATGTTCATATTGTGTTTGCTGCACTTGATGTACAGATATTGAAACATAAATTTCACCCAAGGTTCCATGTTGGCTTACATTATGATCTATATTTTAGACTATACACTTTTCTAAATTTTTAGTTATCTTATGTTTTACATTATAGTTTACATTTTAACCTATAGACTTTTATACAATTTTGGTGTAATTTAACATGTCCTATATCCATCATTGCATGATCTTGTGGAACACTTCCATTACCCTACAGTTACCCTGATTCCATCTATTCAATACCCCTCTCCCCCTCCCCAGAGCACCCACTGTGACAATCAGTCTTCATTACTTGAAGGACCATATTCAGAGATACTTGCAACAGTGTTGATGGCTTGACATCCTCGACTGTCCTAACCCATTTAGAGCCACCACTATTCTTGAGAGACACATTTCCCTGTTTGAGAACATCAATCCTCAGGATGTGGGTATAACTTCACACTAATTGTATGGATCTCCACCGAGTGATATAACCCACTATGACAAAATGAGCATTCACACACTCCCTGGAAGCCTGACCTGTGTAAGATGTCCCTGCTTAAGCATCTTAAACAGGTAAACTTCCTTATTATATTTTCTAAAAAGTTTTCTCAAAATTACAGTTTCAACCAAATACCTGACAATCTACTATGTCCAAATATTTCCCCACCCTCCCCCCAATTTCTAGGGCCATCTGACCCTTCCTCCCATCCCTAGCCCCCCTCAAGCCATCAAAGCTCCACCCAAGGCATCCCTATGCCCCCATTTTATCCCTTCCCTCTACAAATACTTACATACAGCTTATCATAGATTTCACCCATGTAGGTGTTAGCTCTCTTCCAAACTTTCTTTAAGCCTATCAACCAGTCTGCAGCTCTCTGAGACAATTTATCATGTAATATTTGTGCTTCAATGCCTGGCTTGCTTCACTCAACGTAAGGTTTTCAAGATTCATCCATGTTATCACATGTGTTTGTACTGTATTCCATCTTATAGCTGAGTAGTAGTCCATTGTATGTATATGCCACATTTTATTTATCCATTCATCTATTGATGGGCATTTGCATTGATTCCAACTTTTGGCAATAGTAAATAATGCTGCTATGAACATTGGTGTGCATATATCAGTTTGTATCCTTGTTTTCAGTTCTACTGGGTAAATACCCACCAGTGGAATCGCTGGGCCATATGGCAAATCCATAGCTAGTTTTTTTTTTTTTTTTTGACAAACCACCAAACTGTTCTCCAGAATGGCTGTATCCTTCTGCATTTCCACCAGCATGAGTGAGTGTTCCCCATTCCTCCACATCCTCTCCAGTACTTGTAGTCTTCTGTGTTTTTGATAGCTGCCAGTCTCGTGGGAGTAAGATGGTATCTCATTGTAGTTTTGATTTGCATTTCCCTAATATCTAGTGATTTTGAGCATTTTTCATGTGCTTTTTAGTCATTTGCATTTCTTATTTGGAGAAGTTTCTATTTAAGTCCTGCCACTTTTTAAAATGGGTGGGTTGTCTTTTTATTTTTGAGATATAGGAATTCTTTATATTTGAAGGATATTGGTCTCCTATCAGATATATGGTTACCAAATATTTTTACCCATGGGGTAGGCTCTCTTTTCATTTTCTTGGCAAAGTCCTTTGAGGTGCAAAAGGCTTTAATTTTGAAGAAGTCTCATGTATCTATTTGTTCTTCTACTCGTGCTTCTGGTGTGAAGTACATGAAGCCATTTCCTATTACAAGGTCCTGTAGGTGTTTCCCTACATTGCATTCTAAGGTCCTTATGGTCTTATGGTCTTGGCTCTTATATTCAGGTCTTTGATCCATCTTGAGTTGATTTTTTTATAAGATGTGAGTTGGTAATCCTCTTTCAGTGGGTTTGGTGGTCTTGTGAATATCATATGACTGTATCTATGAGGAGCTATATCAGAATTTTCAAATTGGTTCCATTGGTCAGTGTGTCTCTCCTTGTGCTAGTACCATGCTGTTTTCACTACTGTACTATGTTTTGAAGTCAGGTAGTGTAATTCCTCCAATTTTGTTTTTTCTTTTTCAATATGTCTTTGGCTATTCGGGGCCTCTTTCCATTCCAAATAAATTTCTTAGCGAGTTTTTCTAGTTCATTAAAGAATGTTGTGTTGGTTTTCATTGGGATTACATTGAATGTGTAGATCAGTTTTGGTAGGATAGGCATCTTAATAATATTTAGCCTTCTTATCCATGAACAGGGAGTATTCTTCCATTTATTTAAGTCTTCTTTGATTTTCTTGAACAGTGTTGTGTAGTTTTCTGTGTATAAATTTTGTACATCTTTAGTTAAATTTATTTCTAGGTATTTGATTTTTTAATTTACTATTGTAAATGGTATTTTTTATTGATTTCCTCCTCAAGTTTTTCATTAGTGTTGTACAGACATGCTACTGATTTTTGCGCATTGATCTCATAACCTGTGACATTACTGAACTCATTTATAAATTCTAGAAGCTTTGTTGTAGATTTCTCAGGGTTTTCTATGTACAGGGTCATATCATCTTCAAATAGTGGAATTTTGACTTTTTCTTTTCCAATTTGAATGCCTTTTATGTCTGGTTCTTGCCTCAATGCTCAGGCAAGTACTTCTAACACAATATTAAATAGAAGGGGTAATAATGGGCATCGTTGTCTTGTTCCTGATCTTAGAGGGAAAGATTTTCAGATTTCAAAATTGTAAATGATGTTAACTGGGGGTTTTCCATATATATCTTTTATCATGTTCAGAAAGTTTCCATCTACTCCAATCTTTTGCAGAGTTTTTATTAAGAAATAGTGCTGTATTTTGTCAAATGCTTTTTCTGCACCTGCAGATATGATCATGTGATTTTTTTCCTTCAATCTGTTTATGTGGTGTTTACATTAGTGTATTTTCTTATGTTGAACCATCCTTGCATACGAGGAATGAATTCTTCCTGGTCATCGTGTATAATTCGTTTAATGAGCTGCTGAATATGATTAGTAAGTATTTTGTTGAGGATTTCCGTATCTATGTTCATTAGAGAGATTGGGCTGTAATTTTCCTTTCCTGTGGCATCTTTGTTCAGCTTTGATATTAGGGCAATATTGGCATCATAGTATAAGTTAAGCAATGTTCTTCTGTTTCAATTTTTTGGAAGAGTTTCAGCAAGATTGGCATTAGATCTTTATGGAAAGTTTGGTAGAATTCACCTCTGAAGCCATCTGGCCCAGAACTCTTATTAGTTGGGAGGCTTTTAATAACTGATTCTATATCTTTACTTGTGGTTGATTTGTTGAGATTGTCAGTTTCCTCTTTCATTAATATAGGTTGCTTATGTGTTTCCAGGAATTTGTCCATTTTCTCTGAATTTTCATTTTTGTTGGAATATAGTTTTTCAAAGTATCCTCTTATGATAGTCTTTTTTCTGTGGGGTCAGTGGTGATATCCCCTTTCTCATTTCTTATTTTCTGTATTTGCATCTTTTTTTTTTTTTGTTAGTCTAGCTAAGGGTTTGTCAATTTTATAGATCTTGTCAAAGAACTGGCTCTTGGTTTTGTTTATTTTTTCAAGTGCTTTCTTATTTTTTCATTTAGTTCTGCTCTGATCTTTGTTATTTCTTTCCTTTTCCTTTGCGTTTAGTTTGTCATTGTTTTTTTTACTAAATCCTCCAACTGTGAAGTTAGTTTTTCAATTTTAACTCTTCTTTTATCACGTGTGAATATATGGCTATAAATTGCCCTCTCAGTACCACTTTTGCTGCATCCCATAAGTTTTGATATGTGCATTATCATTTTCATTTGTTTCAAGGTAGTTATTGATTTCTTTTGAGAGTTCCTCCTTGACCCACTGTTTTTCTAAGAGTGTTTTATTTAACTTTCATATCTTGTTGCCAAATCCGGGTCTCTGACCTTTGCAGATTTCCAGCTTCATTCCACTGTAGTCAGAGAAATTATTTTGTATGATTTCAAACGTTCTGAATTCACTGAGACTTTCCCAGCAACCTATCCTGTTGTCTATCTTGGAGAATGTTCCATGTGCACTTGAGAAGAATGTTTATCCTGCTTTATTTGGGTGTAATGTTCTGTATATGTCTATTAGGTCCAGTTCCTCTAATATATTGTTCAAAGTCTTTTCTTCTTTATTGATTTTCTTTTGAGATGTTCTGTCCAAAGGTGATAGTGGTGTATTAAAGTCCCCCACTATAACTGTAGAGGCATCAATTCCTTCCCTTAGATTGTCCAGTGTTTGTCTTACATATTTGTAGGCACCCTTGTTAGGAGTGTAATGTTTTTGTTTGTTTTTGTTTTTGTTGGTAACGATGTACTTATTTATTTCTCTCCCCTCCCCCCCACACTAGTTGTCTGTTCTCTCTCTTTTTGCTGCATCTTCTTTGTCCGCTTTTGTTGTCAGTGGCATTGGAATCTGTGTTTCTTTTTGTTGCATCATCTTGCTGTGTCAGCTCTCTGTGTGTGCAGTGCCATTCCTGAGTAGGCTGCACTTTCTTTCACACTGAGCAGCTCTCCTTACAGGGTGCACTCCTTACGCTTGAGGCTCCCCTACACGGGGACACCCCTGCATGGCACAACAATCCGTGTGTGCATCAGCACTGTGCATGTGATAGCTCCACATGGGTCAAGGAGGCCCCAAGTAGGTCCAGGGTTTGAACCGCGGACCTCCCATGTGGTATACAGATGCCCTAATCGCTGAGTCAAGTCTGCTTCCCAGGAGCATAAATGTTTACACCTGTTCTTTCCTTTTTGAATGATTATCCCTTTCACTAATATGTAGTGTCCATATTTGTCTCTCACAATTATTTTGCATTTAAAGTCTATTTTGTCTGATATTAACATAGTTACTCCTGCCGATTTTTGGTTATTATTTGCCTGTAAGATGTTTTCCAGCTATTCACTTTCAACCTCCTTGAATCCCTAGGTCTAAGATGCTTTTCATGTAGACAACATATAGATGGATCATACTTTCTTATCCAATCTTCCAGTCTGAGTCCCTTGACAGGTGAGTTTAATCCATTGACATTCTGTGTTATCACTTTCAAGGAATTATTTATATTAGCCATATTTTCTTGGGATTTGTGTTTGTTATATTTTGTTTGGTTTTTTACTTTTTTTTGTCTTTTTATTGTTCTTACACTCTCCTCCAACTCTGTCTCTCCTGTTTTTTATCTTTCCTCCTATAGAACTTCCTTTAGTATTTCTTGAAGGGCAGGATTCTTGTTGGTATAATCTATTAATTTCTGTTTGTCTGTGAATATTTGAACTCTCTATAATATTGAATGTCAGTTTAGGTGGACAGAGTATTCTTTTTTGGAAATTATTTCTTTTAGTACTTTGACTATATCATACCACTTCCTTCTTGCCTCCTTGGTTTGAGATGAGAAATCAGCACTTAGTTTTATGAAGCCTCCTTTGCATGTGATGTTTCTCTTTTCTCCTGCTGCTTTTAGTATTTTCTCTTTGTCTTGAGCATTGGATAATTTGACAAGTATATGTCTTTGGGTAGGCCTGTTGGGATTTATGCTATTTAGGGTGCATTGTGCTTCCTGGATGTGGACATTCATCTCCCTCAATAGGTTTGGGAGGTTTTCACCCATTATTTCCTCCAACACCCCTTCTGTTCCCTTTCCCTTCTCTTCTTATTCTGGGATGCCTATAATGCATATGTGTTCACATTTTGCTTTGTCATTCAGGTCCCAAAGTCCCTGTTGAATTTTTTCTCTCTTTTTATCTATCAATTCTACTGTCTGTTTGATTTAGGATGTACTATCTTCCATAATAGAAGACAGCACATCACTAGTTCTTTCCTCTCCCTTTTCAAATCTGCTGTTATTTGCTGAGAGTGTATTTTTGATTTCTTGGATTGTGCTGTTACTCGCCATCATACCCATTGTCTTTTTTTTGCATGATTGCAATTTCTTCTCTATGCTCTCCAAGTGTTTTCTTCATAGTCTTATCTCTTCCTTCACCTCATTAAATTGGCCCCTATTAAATGTTTTGAGAGCTTTAATTACTTGTTTGATGTTCTGCTCTTCTTCCTACTTTTTAGTTTGTTCATTGGATTGGGTCATGTTTTTCTGATTATTGGTTTGGCTTGTAGTTTTTTGTTGCTGCCTGGTCATCATTTTATCTTGGTGGGTTGATTAGCTTCTTTGTCTAGTGTCAAGGTTTAATTAGTTGCTGCTTTTCATGTGTGTTAAGTCTTCTCTTTGCCATTTTGTTCTTCTTATTCTATTTCTGTCCTGTTGGCTAAGTTCACTTGAAGGAAAATATTAGGGTAAGTGAAAGCAAAAAGAGTAAGAAAAGAAAAAAATATAATAGTAGTATTGTTAGTAAATATTAGCAGAAGAACCATGAGAGATCTAGAAGAATGGGTATTAGACTCATGTAAGCTGTGTAGAGTTATAACAGTAAGAAAAATGGAGTATCTATAATGAGAAAGTAACCTGAATATGGTGAGGAATATAGTATTAATTAAAAGACCAGTGTGGTCAGGAAAGTGGGAAGAGAAAGGAAAGGACAATAATATAGAGAGTGAATAAAAGACAGAAAACAGTACAAAGGTATTAGAAATAAAAATTGGGGGCTAAATTAAGAGCAGTGCAATGTAAGAGAAACACTAAATGATGGAGGATAGAAAGATGTAGAGGAAAGGGGTAAGTATTGGTAGCCAAAATCAGTACACACAGAAAAGAGGAAATAGAGGATGAGGAAACACAGCAAATGTGAATCACTCCCTGCCACACCTAATATAAAAAATATAAAAAAGAAGAGAAAGGGAAAAAAGGGGCAACAGTGGGGGTGGAAATTCAAGCAAGAAAAGTGGGATGAAGAAGAAGAGGAGGAGGAGGAGGAGGAGAAGTAGGAGGGGGAGGAGGAAAGGGCTGTGGGGTTATAAAGAGGAAGGAAAAACAAAAAAAATAAACCAATAAAAAAGACCAACGTTTCGAGCAAGGAGTCCTCTTTGCATTTAAATAAAATGCTTAGGAGTCTGACCTTCCCCCTTTCTCCCTTTTTCCCTTCTCTCTCTCCCAGGGCAGCAGGAAAGCTGTGTGAGGTGTCCAGTAGGAGAATCAAGTGGGTCCTTGGTGAACAAAATCACCAGAGAAAACAATGTCTTAATTTCCAAAGAGAGCATGCCCACACATCACCAGGAACACCAAATATGTTAATAGAGTTTTCAAAACACATCTTACAGTCCTTCTCCCTTAGTTGTACTACAGGAGGGCTAGTTGAATTTTTTTTTAAAGATTTATTTATTTATTTATTTCTCTCCCCTTCCCCCCCCCCAATTTTCTGTGTCTATTTGCTGTGTCTTCTTTGTTCGCTTCTGTTGTTGACAGTGGCATGGGAATCTGTGTTTCTTTTTGTTGCATCATCTTGTTGTGTCAGCTCTCCGTGTGTGCAGCACCAATCCTGGGCAGACTGCACTTTCTTTCGTGCTGGTTGGCTTTCCTTACAGGGTGCACTCTTTGCACATGGGGCTCCCCTACATGGGGGACCCTCCTGCATAGCAGGGTACTCTTTGCGTGCATCAGCACTGCGCATGGGCCAGCTCCACACAGGTCAAGGAGGCCCAGGGGTTTGAACCGCAGACCTCCCATGTGGTAGACAGACACTATAACAACTGGGCCAAGTCTGCTGCCTAGTTGATTTTCTGACCCCACCTTCTCCCAGACCAAGTTTCCGATCCCAGCATTTTTAGGTAAATTGGGCTTTCTTGGCAGATTTGCCTTTCCTTTCTTACCCAGTTTTCCCCAAGCCAGCTGGAATGCTCCTCAGCTCAAAAAAAAAAAAAAGGGGGGGGGAGTGGCAGGACCTGAAAATTGAACCCCCATCTCATTTGGGCCCTCTGCACCTCGCACCAAAACCCTTCAACTCACAGAGTCACTC
Source organism: Dasypus novemcinctus (assembly GCF_030445035.2). Taxonomy (NCBI): domain Eukaryota; kingdom Metazoa; phylum Chordata; class Mammalia; order Cingulata; family Dasypodidae; genus Dasypus; species Dasypus novemcinctus. Next base: position 26,058,944 of record NC_080694.1, read on the forward strand.
CAAAACTGAACGGCTAGTGTATTTCCTTACCGCAGGGAGCACTGGATTTGGGAGAGCACTGGATTTGGGAGTGGGAAGTCTGGGATATTGTTGGCTTGGGGTCTGTGTGTCTGTGTAATGTGGGCTGTGGTGACTTAGGGGTCATGGACCTGGGGAGCATTCTTCTGGGGAACACAGGGCTTGGGAATGTCGCCACCCTACTAACAGTCCAGGGAATGCCCTAGGGGGAAGAGTCCCACCTCTCCACAACTTCTGACCTCAGTGTTAGAAACCCACAATTCTACCCTTAGCAAGCACGAATTCTGTTCCAGTCTCTCCAAATCAATGCCCAAACACTTCCTGCCTTGCACGTCCCCGAAACAGCCCACTGCAGCAAGATTCCAACTGTACTCAGCCGGCCTTTTGCAGGAACAATTATGAAGTGCATTCACTCAGGTGCCATCTTTCCCCACCCATCAGCTATCATCTTTTAATATCTCCATTTGTTCATCCCAGATTGTCCTTAAAGGGAAAGTACGTCTGCCTCATTATCTAAAAAAGATGAAGAAATGCACTTGCTAGCTGTTCTTTAATCCTCCCCTGGTTAGCCATGTATATCACTTTGGCTGCTTATATCCTCCCGACAGTGAACTCAGACACGTGGTCTTGCTGGATTTGGGCAGGATCAGGTCTCGAACCTAATGCCAGGTTGCCTAAGTTTGTTTTTGCCTTACTTTTTTCCTCTGGGTGGGTAACAAAAGGAAGCATTTCTACCAACTACAAGGCACAAGGTAGAAAGTACAGTTAAGAGAATGCAGCACATATGCAGAGTATGTTGGAAAACCCAGTAATCCCCAAGCTCACTGACTCCAGGAACTCAGACTGGGTGAAAGCAGCTTCAACTGAGTCTCTACAGACCCTTCACACACCTTCCATCCTGTGCAAGACACCTGGTCATTCTGGGGGAGGTGTGAAGATAAGTCAGCCTGGTTGTTGTCCACAGCCACATGCTAAGGCCAACAAGGCAATCCTTAGTATTTTCTTAAAGTTCTTGAGAATTCCAGGGGTGCTATACTAAAGGAACTTGTCCCATGGCTGCTGGAAATCCTGGTGTGCCTGTGCTCCAAGTCACTTTACAGGACGGGGAGGACAGAAAACCTCCCAGCATGGGCTCAGGGCTCCTGCTCCCACATGACGGCTAGCCGGAACCAGCCCACCACACCTGAGCTTCCTTCCACTGCTGCCTTTAAGCTTGTCCACTTCTGGCATGGTCACTGTGGGTGCCCCGGTCCACTGTGGCCTTCACTTCTGTGGAAAGCATCACCTCCAGTATGGCTCCTACACTCCTAGGTTAACAAGAAGCCCAAACCATGGCCAGTGATAAAGTTTTCAGTGTTTGGTACTGTGAAAACTGGATAGCTCTTTGGGTTAAAAATAAACTTGTATTTTCCCACTTCATTGCAGACAAAAGAAAATTCTGGATGGATTTTAAAAGGTAAGTGAAAAAACAGCTCTAAGGGCCTTTTAATCATCAAAGCAATGGGGAGAAATCAAAAAGAAAATATCAAACACTTTGACTATGCATTAGTCAACAAAAGGGGTACTGATGCAAAGTACAAGAAATCTGTTGGCATTGACAAAGGGGGCTTATTTTGGGTAGAAGCTTACAGTCGCAAGACCATAAAGTGTAAGTTACTTTCCTCACCAAAGTCTGTTACCACATGTTGGAGCAATATGGCTGCTGGTCTCTGTAAGGATTCAGCCTTCTTCTTCAGACTCCATGGTCCCAGGTTCTTCTGGTCTCAGCTGTAGGCTGGCATAAGGCTTGTCTCTCTGTCTGGGGCTTGTTTCTTTATTGGCTTGGCTGCTCTGGTGTCTCCACAAGGTCAGCTGTAGACCATCAGGTTCTCTCTCTTTCCAGGCCTCTGCCATGTCTATAGAGCCATCTCTGTTCCTCTGTGTTCTTCTCCTGTGTGTTTATTTCCCTGGGATCCAGCATCAAAACTCCAACTACTTCCTTTGCCATGTCTTTTTCTTAGTGAGTCCCTGCCCACCAAGGGGGTGAAGACTCAATGTCCTACTGACATGGGCCATTTCAACCCTTGATCATAATTTAATAAAGTAAAAGTGAAACCTCTGAAGTTAATACAAACTATTATGCCCATAGGAAGAGACCAGTTTACAAACATAATCCAATATCTATGTTTGGAATTCATAAACAGTATCAAATGGCTACACTACATAAAAACTAAAGATATTTGAATTAAATCAAATAAAATCCAACATTTTAAGAAACGTAATGCACCGTGGAGAGATCACATTATCTTTAACATACATAACATAGGATGTTGATTGGCTGAGAGTCACCTCTTGCTGGCAGTGTTATGTCCTCTTGAAGGAAACTTTGTAGGTAAACCCCCAGATCAGAAGGCCCTTCAGGAACCCAAGGAAACCCAAGCATCCCACCCACTCTTCTGGGATGATACAAGGTCAATTCTCCAAAGGAGAAACTTGGTCTCCTGTCAGGGAAAGTTCTGGAATCCAGACCCTCCCCTCTGAGGTTCAGAGTTACTGCCCAGCCCACTTGAGGCCAGCTGGAAAGAAAAAAAGATAACATGGTCCCCATCACTCACATCACCTCCATATGCCTAGTAAATTAAGGACTTAGAATGAAGCTGGGCTCCTGGTCATTCTGTGGCTTAAGTCCTTCCTGGCCAGCCCACCAGAGGAACACATGTGTGGCTGGAGAAGAGCCACAGGGTCCAACACATAGACCAGGCCTCCAGACACGTGGTGGAGAGGTGGGAGGCACCTTCCTCTCTCACACCTGAAAGCCTGGTGCCAAAGGGGACAGGGCAGCACGTCAGCCAGCAGAGGGCAGTGCTAACAGCAGGGGAACAAGGAAACAGAAGATCCTCCTGGAAAAGGATGGGCTTGTGCTTCCTCTGACCCTTCTGAGCTGAATTAACCCCTAGGGTTCTTATTCTGAGAGAAAGATCCTAAAGGGGAAGGATGGACTCAAGAACAGAACATGCAATCACCCTGCACTGAATGTAAGAGCTAATGGCACTTTATTTTGTTCCCTAAGCTGGAGAAAACCAGCATAATAGAGTATGATATGCAACATTATTGAAAAATGCCCATTTCTTTTCCTAATGAGGTCTAAAACTCTCTTTAAAGTAAGAATGATGAGTAAGCAGCAATGCCTGTCCCCCAAGCCCTGGATTAGTTACCAGGAGCCTATCATAGCTCAGAATAACTTTCCTTAGCAATGCTGGTGGATGTTATCACAATCTTAGACAGCTCTTCCTCATGGGGATTTCGCATATTCAGAACTTTTGCAGAACAAAATGAAATTTTCTATCACAGAAAAATAAAGAAAAAAATATTCATCACCAGCCAGCCTCAGTTAGTAACATGACTATCCATTTCCAAAAACTAATCAAACTGAAAAATCTGCTTTTCCTTGATTTGTTTCACCAATTTTTCTTCTTTCCTCTTTTTTTCTTTCACTATTTTATGGATTGAAGCAGAATGTCATTAATAAAACTGACTCAGATTTACATGCTACCACAAAATGGAGCTTCTGGGTTTATTGGTATTTCATTATTACCATTTCTCAAAGGAGTTCTTGTTTCACACAGGATGTTGCTTTTAAAACACAAAGCAAAAAGAACGCCACTTACTTTTCTCTCTTGATGTCCATTTGGCCCTTTGTGTTTTGAGTATTATTGAAATTCAGTGTTTCCTGATACTGGTTTGGCCCTTGCTGTCTACCATCACTTTTCCCTCAGAAAATAGCTGAGGTGTGAACAAAGTGCAGGGTGACACAGAAGGAGGGTTGCTGAGGTTGTTGGTGCTGGGGGTAGGAAACAGACATGACAGTGGAGGAGACCTTGCTACTGCAGGTAGAGCTGCTGGCTGAGAAAGGGTACTTGGTAGGAGAAGCAAGGGCTTTCCAACAGTGGGAAATGGAGCCAGAGACACAACCCTGGAGGGCACTTCAGGATCAGCTGAGTGGTACATGGCACCAATAGCCAATTCTCCTCCACTCCTGGTCACCCACAGGAGTAACCGTCCCTGCTCCTCTGCTAGGTGCTTGCATGTGATCAAGGAGCCATGTGTGACTCTTCAGGCAGAAGCATGTAAGCACCCATGGCCAGGAGCTCCAGAGACTTCACACTGAAAGGACAACAGCCTGATTGGTGGCCCTCCCTCCACCTGGGTTCCTGAGACTGGACTGAGCAGAGCCTCCCTGCCACACACACAAACACACACACACACACACACACACACACACACACACACACACACCTTGGCATGGGAAGTCTATCTTTACTTTTATCCACTGTCTCAGTTTGCCAGGGCTCGTCTGACAATGCCCCAGAACTGCTTATTTAAGCCCCCAGGTTGACGGTTCTATCATGTGCCTCTCTGACAGTGATCAGATCAGGAAGGAAAGGCTTGGCCCTGTGGACCCAGTCCTTAGCAAAAGGGCACTGACCATCACTAGCCAAAGCCAATTAGTCTATGGGGTGCAGCAGTGCTCCAAAATGTATTCACCAAATACAATGAATGTGCCACACTAATGAAAGAGGTTGTGGATGTGGGAGGAGTGGAGTGAGGTGGTTGGGGGTATATGGGAACCTCTTATATTTTTTGAATGTAACATTTTTGTGATCTATGTATCTTCAAAAAATACAACTAAAAAATTGATAGGGGTGGGGGTGGGGAGTGGGGTATATGGGAACCTCTTATGTTTTCTAATGTAACATTTTGTGTGATCTATTAACTTTGAAAAAAGATAATTAAAAAATAAAAAAATAAAAAGAAACCAGTAATTAGAGCTCCACCGACCCAGGGCTTACTGTGAGCCACTATATGCACACTAAGCACATTCATTCTCTTAAGTGGTCCATGAGGTCAGTTCTGTTTGATCTGTGTTAGAATGGCAAAGTGAGACAGAGAGGCTGTGACTTGTGATGGCTCCACAGCTAGTCACCACAGAGCTGATACTTCCACCAAGGACTCCTCTGCCGGGGCTGCCAACCAACACACTGACTACTGTTAACTGTGCTCCAAGGAAATTGATTTAGGAAGAATTTGATCAGCTTTAGTACAGAGTTTGATCAGCTGTATTACAGAATTCACCCTCTTTATGACCAATGATCCCAAGGTCAGAGAAACTGCTCCTGGAGCCCTGGAGCTGATCAGATACCAGTGCCCATAATCCCAATACCATGGTGTGAACATTGGTTCAAATAGACTTTGAAATGCCTTTTGCTGTTCTTGTTGCTTTTAAGGCTCTTTTCTTTAGATTTTAATTAATATTTATTTCAGTTGCATAATTTCCTTTTGGCATGAACAAAGCCCCAGGACTTGAATTTGCCTGTAACCTCAGCTAACCAAAACTGCCCTGAAATGCTTTAAACACATAAAATCCCATTTGAATGCATGCGTTCTAAAGACAGTTACCAGACATTGTATGTCCTCCCATGGCCCACTGGGTGGACTGTGGGAGAGTGTGGGCTATAATGGGGACCATTGACCATGAGGTGCAGCGGTGCTCAGAGATGTATTCACCAAATGCAATGAATGTCTCATGATGATGGAGGAGATTGTTGCTATGGGGGGAGGAGAGGGGTGAGGGGAATAGGGGGTATATGGGGACCTCATATTTTTTGAATGTAATATTAAAAAAATAAAGACAAAAAAAATAAAGACAAAAAAAATAAATAAATAAAGACATTTCCCATTTTCCAGGAGGCAATAAGGCATTCAAGCAGCAGTCAGCGACTTTCTTTCTGGAGGGCCAGGGGGGAACTCTTCTGGCCCTGTGGGCTCTGTCGTTATCACTCAACCCCAACATCCTGCACAGGAACGTTAGAGAAATGAATGGGTGTGGGTGTGTTCTAATAAAACTTTATCAAAACAGGCAGGCGGCCAGATTTGGCCTGCAGGCCTTAGTTTGCCAACCCTGTCATATAGAAAAGTGTGCTTATGGCTCATTCCTGATGTCCCACCAAGAGATAGAGCCCTGGTCACTTCTTACCTCGGGGCCCCTCTCTGGCCCTTGTTCAGTTAGCCCTGGAAGGCGGGGCCATATATCAGACTGCCAAATTCTGGAAGGAGACACTGAGTCTTCAGGCACACTCTGCCCTTCTCCCTCTTGGGCCTGGCCTGCAGGGGGCAGGGGCTCTGCTCTGCATTTCTACCACATTTAAGCTTCAGAATCCACAAGCCCCACTGTGCAGTCCTCAGCAGTACCTTCCATCAGTGACACCCCATCGAGGAGCAGGCTACAGTCCACCTTATGGAAAGGGACTCCTCAAAGGTACAAACAAAACGGTGTAGTGTGAACTGTCTTTGTTATTCTGAAAATCCAGATGAATTTTATATTCTCTAGATAAAGAAGATTTGAACAACTTCATACACCAAGAGTCTTGGCTTTTTGACTATTATCTCATGATGGCCATCAACTCACTGGCAGTATCATAGGCACCGTAGACTCAAAATGTAAACTCCAATTAGTAGTGAAACTATTTACAGTTGTTCAAAAGCTATTGCTCACAGGAAGAAAACAGATGAGGTGTGTGTTTACAGAAGGTCAGGAACCCTTCCGTTCCACCCCCCTCCTGTTTTAATGGCCAGCAGAGACAGGTACCTTGTCAGACGGCCCCAGAAGTCACCTTCCTCCATCCAGTTCTTCCACACGCTAGAAGCCAGGCAGAGGGGTACCTCAGATTCAAGAGACATCCCGGGGGGCAGGCTGAGGGCCATGGTTGCTTCAACTGGAAACTACGCTTCTGTGTGTGAAGTGAAGCTCATGAGACTCAAGGGGCCTCCCATCAGTACTCGAGAGAGAGTTGACCTGAACTGGGGACTCACCTGGGCACCACTGATTGTGGGTAGCTAGGAGAAGAGGAGGAGGCATTTTGTGGGATTATTTTATACACCATTAACTTCCTTTCCAATGGAATCTGTGTTCCACGTTATGGGTTGAGCTGTGTACCCCAAAAAGATACCTTGAAGTCCTAATCCTGGGTACCTGGGAACACGAACTTTTTGCAAAAGCGTTATTGCAAGCAGAATCATTTAAATTGAATGAGGCTGACTGCAGTGGGTGGACCCTTAGTCCAGGATGGCTGGTGTCTTTAGAGGGGGGGTGGACACAGACAAAAGTGGGGGGCGGGAGCACCATGGGAAAAGAGACATAGGGTGACTGAGGAGGCACTGAAAACCGAAGGCTTGCTGGCCAAGGGACAGGCGCCCCAGCGGCCAGGACTGACACAACAGCACGGCCCACGCACTTGCGGCTTAAGCCTGCCGGGCTGAGAGAGCCATTTCTGGTGTTTTTAGCCACCCAGTTCATGGCACTTGTGACAGCAGCCTGAGAAAAGTGAGGTGTCCCTCTTCTGGCAGTCCCATCCCTCCAGGAGTCCTGAGGGATAGCCCAGGTGCCCAGCTGTCTGCAAGGCTGAGGGTCCCCAATCAAGGCTTTTATCTAATCAGATGCCCTGAGGAACACCCTGGGGACGGACAGAAACAATGTTGAAAAGAAAGGAATGGGTGACCTGGACAATTCTGAACACCCTTCTCTTCCTTCCTTCCGCCCTCTCTTGGGGGCTTCGGCTGCTTAGACCCCCGAGGTCTTCCCACCACGCACACCTTCCCAGAGGGGCCAGACGGTGCAGACCTATTCCTGGTTCTCCTTGTCGGTGGGAAGGCAGCCCGAGGGTTCCAGTGGCCCAGGACCGTCCATCAGCCTGGTTGCTTATTCACGGCCGCGGGAACCACCGCACATACTGCTCAGAGGGCCGCATCCTGCACACTGGATAGCCTCGGGGCTCCCTCTCTAGACTGTCCGCGCACCCCCGGATTGCTGCAAGGCCCCTCCAGCCCGGGGGAGGGGTGCCACTGTGTCTCCCAGTACTAAAAGCTCTGCTCTTTTGGGACCAGACGCCCATCTCACCGACCCTGCTGAGCAGCCCCTGCCCCCACCACTCCCAGGCGCCCCATGGAGTCTTCCTCCCTGGTGAGGACTCCCTCCTTGCCCGCCCCCCACTTGACCTTCCAGGTAGCCCTTTCCATCTATGATGTCCTGCTCCCACCCCCACAGAAGCATCCCCCACCCTGCCCGGGTCCCGCCCCCACGCCCTTGCTTGGCCCCCAGATCCCTTCCACGCGGTGCCGCTGGGTGTCCAGTCCCCGCTCCAGGTGGCACAGCCCTGCCCCAGCCCCTCCCTGGCAGGGGAACCCTGCCCCCAGCACCGCCTAACCCTCGCCGCGAGGTGCCGCCCCTCCCGCCTCACCCAGGCCTGGCGGGAGAAGTAGCTGCGCTCCTTGGGGTCCAGGCGCCGCTGCGGGACGTAGCTGAAGGCGGACTGCGCGGAGATGGGCGGCGGCCCGGGCTTGCCCCGCAGCATGGCGGCGGTGATCTCCTCCTCATCCGCCAGGCCGCCCGCGTCCAGCTTCTCCGCCCAGGCCATGTCGGTCCCACCCGGCCGGGGGCCCCGCCCGAGTCCGCCTCCCTGGCTGCCCGGTGCCCGCGTTCAGCAGTTGCCGGGGAACCGCGGTCTCGCGTCACAAAGCTGGGCGGCGGGCGCAGGGCTGGGGCGCAGGGCCAGGGGCGCAGGGCGGAGGGCGCAGCTGGGCTGGGGATGGGACCGTGCCCTCCCGTCTCCTTGCGGGTACCTGGAGGGCCCACTTGAGACACAAGGAGTCGCGTCTGCTGGAATGGGGGCCTGCGCCAGATTGCCCTTGCCCTTGCCCTTGCGCTCCCGGAGGGTTCCAAGCGGGCTGTCCGGTAGAAGTGCAGGCCACGCCACCGCGGCATCTGAAACTCTCCAGGAGCCGCGGAACAGTAGTGGAAGACTCAGTGGAATTCACTGCCATGGTATATTAACACAGTGTGTCTGCAGCAGCATCATGTCAACGTGCAAAGAGTTGGTTTTCAGCGCCTCGGTCACCACGAGGGGCCACCGCTCAAGGTCCTGGCAGGTGCTGTTTTGCAGCGGCACAAATCGAATCCATTCAAGTGGTATCTGGAAAAACTGAGCTGTTCCGCAGCGCTCTGCTGTTTCTTGAGTCAAATGCTGGTTCAAGAGGTGTGTTCCTTCTGTCGAAAATTTGCTTAACTCTCAAGCCTGGGATGTGTGTGTATGAGTAAAAAGGAAAAGGAGAACTAAACAGTCCTTGGGAATCCTTTAACCAGGGCAGCTCTAGGAAGACTGGCTTGAAACATAAATGATAATGAGGGGCAAGACTTGTGAAATCTGGGGAACAGTGGGTCATTCCAGGCAGAGGGAAGAGCATCTGTGGTGGCCCTGAGACTGAGCCCATTGATGTGCGGGTGGCAGAAAGGGAGGACAAGGGCGGTGCAGCTTTCAGAAGGGGAAGGCAGTAGGGAGTGCAGGTGGACAGGCAGGCAGGGGAGGGGGCGGTCTCAGGCCCGGACCAACGAGCACCCCTCTCAGGAGGCTTCTTGCCTGTATGTCCTTGATTCAGGCAGAGGTTTCAGAGATTTTTCAGTACCATGTCCTTGATGTTAATTAACAAAAGCAATAACCACACACTTACAGTGGCACCCCTAGAAGTAGAGCACCCTAGAAATATGGCACCCCTAGAAGTACAGCACACCTAGCAGTAGGGAATCCTAGAATTATGGCACCCCTAGAAGTATGACCCAGCAAGCCAGTCTGTGCTCCTCCTACACCACCTTACACATGGACACAACCATTCTAAGGTCCACAGGATGGAGGACTAGAGTATGGATTGGAGTGGACTTACTGATATTTCTATTCATGAACTATTGTGATTAGCAATTGAAGAAAATGTGGCATTGGTGTGGAGAAAGTGTCCATGTTGGCTGCTGGGGGTGGGAGTGGGAGGAAGAAATGTAAATGTGGGGGCATTTTCGGGATTTGGAGTTGTCCTGGGTGTTGCTGCAGGGACAGTTACTGGATATTGTATGTCCTCCCATGGCGCACTGGGTGGACTGTGGGAGAGTGTGGGCTATGGTGTGGACGATTGACCATGAGGTGCAGCGGTACTCAGAGTTGTATTCACCAAATGCAATGAATGTCTCATGATGATGGAAGAGATAGTTTTTATGGGGGTTGGAGTGGGGTGAGGGCGGTGGGGGGTATCGGGTGTGACAGGGAGGGACAAGAGAGCTCACAGAAGGCAGAAGTGACACTGGGCTTGGTCTGGGTAGCAAAGAGGGACTGTGGAAGGGTTTCTGAGGCATAGTATGATCCAGAATAGTGCTCAGGCCCAAAGCCATGAAATGCTCTAAGAACTGTAAGTGAGACCACTTCACAGGTTTCCCAGAGATGTGAGAATCCTTTTGGCCTGGCCCCCAGGTGAGCGGGAATTCACTTGGGTATATGAACACATCCGAATCGATTGCAGCTCTCTCCTGGTCAATCTTTCATTTGCTTCTGTTTGTCTCATTCCTTCTCTGCAAAGAAGCATAAAATTTAAAAGTGAACTTAGAGCTCTAGAACTCATAGAGTTTCAATAACCTATGCTAAAGCTTAAAAAGCCTTAAAAAGTAAAGATAAAGAGATCTAAAATGTTACAGCATGATGGGGTCATACGATGGTTAATCACCATCCAGTTGGTGCCTAGTCATTGGATGATGCAAGCCCTGGGCTGCCAGTGTGAGGGCATTCTGTAGGTGGCTTTAGACCATTAGGCAGTTGCAGCTATGGCTGATGACATCCACGAACAAGGGCGACTGCCTTCAGCAAGGAGGGGAGTCCCATCACCCCAGCAGCTGGAGGTCTTAAAGCAACACCAAGGCCCTCAGCAGTGGCAAATCCTTTCTCTCCTTCTCCAGCTTCTCCCAAGGAAGTCATCCCCTGTGCTGTCTCCAATGCATGGCCTGCCCTAGGAAATCTGAACTTGCCTATCCCCAGGGTCACTGAGCCAATTCTACTAACAAATCCCTCCCTATTTAGGTATGGACCCATATCCTGTTGGCTGTTTCTTCAGAGAATCCTAATACTGGTAGGAATGCAGACGTTACTAGCTAATATGTCCTGTGATTACTTTGTGGTGGGCCTTTTTCTAAATGTTTTTATGTGTATTAACTCATTTCATCCTTATTTTCTGATTAGCCATTTGGAAATGAGGCCCAAGGTCATACAATTTGCAAGAGAGGTTGAAATCAACCCCACGTGCCTGACTCCTGAAAACAGATTCTCATTCCTCTGCTGTATCGCTGCTCAGACTAGGTTCAAGTCTCATCTTCACCCGTGGTTCTGTATCCAAGGCAGGCATTGACCAACTGTGAGCTTTGGAGAGGAAACACTGCCCAAGTCCAAGGCCCCTGGAAATCATACAAGCCTGTGTTCAAGTGCTTAGCATAGAGCTCAGCACAGAGCGGGTGAAAAGTAAATGGAAGCTCCTTTCCCTGTCCAAGGCCCCGGAACTAGCCAGAGGTAGAAACCCAGTCTCCAAACTGTGCGGCCCTTTCCACATCTGCCTGCCTTGTCTCACTCTCCCCTCAAGCTTTAACCTGACCATAATTGGAGAGTGAAGTATCTGTACTTCACTAAATACAATTTAATTCACGCATGATTTACATTTTAGATTTTCCCCCAATCAAACCTGCCTCCTTACAACCCTACCGAAATTTACTTTACTTCATTGTATATTTAAAAAGAGAATACTCCTGAATATATATATACTTAAAGATTTTATTTTAATTTACCCCTCTCCCCGGTTGTTTGCACTTGCTGTCTGCTCATCTTCTTTTTAGGAGGCACTGGGAACCGAACCTGGGGCCTCCAATGTGGGAGGGAGGCACCTAATTACTCAAACCACCTCTGCTCCATTTCATATGTCTCATTGTGTTTCTTCACTGTGTCTCTTACTGCATCATCTTGTTGCATCAGCTAACTGAGTCATCTTGTTGCATCAGCTCACGAAGTCAGCTAGTCCTGTCAGCTTGCTATTTGGCTCATCATCTTTACGAGGCACTGGGAACTGAACCTGGGATCTACCACAGTGTGGGTACGAGTCCAGCTGCTTAAGACACATCCACTTCCCTATATTTTATTAAAGGATTATTTCTGTATAATTCTACAATTATAAATGTTATAGTAATCCAAAGTGCTGTCATCTGTTTTCCCATTGCTCCTCCTCACCATACATTATATCTGCTAACAAAGTACATCAGGAAATGGGAAAAAAAACATTTCTTATATTTGTAGGAGGAGGAAATGAAGGTCTCTAAAAAGCATACTCTTTTCATTTAGCAGATAACTGTTACAAGATGGCAGATTTAAAAATAGTCATTCATTGTATTCATTTATTCTACTTGATCGATTCTGTTTGACATATAAAATCAAGTATCTATGATACTAATATTAAATTGAACTTTAATTTTAAATCAATCACTGACACTTGGTATTCATGGTAGAGGGAAAATAAAGGCTCCTTCCATGTCTCTGTAAGATCTAGACAGATCCTTTTCAGATCACCAAATAGTCCATAATTCTGCAAAATTGCTAATTCACAAATAAGGCTCTTTTTATGCTGAGACCCATAAAAACACAACTTCTTTCATGATCTGAGTTCTGAAGTCACTATTCCTTCTTGTCAGCACTGAATCCCGGGGTTTTGAGAAAACAATTTTCTTGATAAAGATTTGACAAATTCAAGCCTTGATTTTAGCATCTCAGCCTCATGAAAATGGATCTGTTACGGGAAGAATAAAAAAAAAAAGGAACTGGCTAGTATAATCCTTCACAATTGAAATTACCATGTTGAACTTGTTTTTCTCTAACAACCTGCCCACAAATACTTGCACACACATAAGAATGGAAGCTCCTCGAGGGCAAAGTCACAGCTATCTTACTTGTGTACTCCCAGAGCCCAGAACAATGCTTAGTACATAATAAGAGCTCAATAAATATTAGTTGCTTAAATAAGAGGGATATTTAAAGGATCAAAGATGATTCCTGTCCTCGAAGACACAATCAATACTAGAAATATGCAACAAGCCAATGCAGAGTGTGTGAAGAAAATCAACATTCCAGCCCTCAGAGGAGGTCAGGGTTTTAGGTTGTGGGGAAAGAAGAGACCTGAGTGGGGTGTTGCTGAATGGACAGAATTTAGTCATGAGGAGATGCTGTCTGGAGGGAGAGGGGGCACCTAGTCAAAGGAGCAAGGGGAGAGAGAATGGAGTGGGTTAGGTGGGAGGGAAGAGACCGCCAGATTGAAGACAGGTAACAAGGTGCAGCCTCAGAGAATCCCAAAAGTCAGAGCAGAGGAGGTTCTACTGTATCCTGTGAGTAGGAAAGAAACAAGGTTTCTGATCACAGGCTGGCATGCTGAGGGTTTTCAGAAGATTAGTCTGGGGTGTGCAAGATGAACTGGACAAGAGTAAGCCAGAGAGGAAACCAGGGAGCAGACTAGCACCGATACCTTAGAGAACTTGGGAAATTCATCTACATTCTAGTCACTCATCATCATAATGCCTTATTAAGTAACTTACAAAGGAAACAATAAGGTCTTAGACATTAGGTAGTGATGAAGTTACTGGTTTTAGTGAGTCATCCTGTCCATTCTTACACTTACATCAGGGGGAAATTAAAACAGATATTCCAATAATTTAATAAATCTAAAAGCAGAGTTGAGCATATCTTATGAAGAATATAGGCATATTCTGCTTTTGGAAAACTGAAGATCAGAAAATTCTGTATTTCAAGGGAAGCAGACTTGGCCCAGTGGTTAGTGCATCTGTCTACCACATGGGAAGTCCACGGTTCAAACCCCGGGCCTCCTTGACCCATGCTGGCCCATGCACAGTGCTGATGCACACAAGGAGTGCTGTGCCATGCAGGGGTGTTTCCCGCATAGGGGAGCCCCACACGCAAGGAGTGCGCCCCATAAAGAGAGCAACCCAGCATAAAAGAAAGTGCAGCATGCCCAGGAATGGTGCTGCTCACACAGAGAGCTGACACAACAGGATGACGCAACCAAAAGAGACACAGATTCCCATGCCACTGACAACAACAGAAGCAGACAAAAAAGATGCAGCAAATAGACACAGAGAACAGACAACCGGGGTGGGGGTTGGGAGGGGAGAGAAATAAATAAAATAGATAAATCTTAAAAAAAAAAAGAAAAATCTGTATTTCAAAACATAAGCCAAAGATTTATAAAAAATATCAAGTACACTGAAAAGCCTAATTAACAAAGTGGGTACTTCAATTAGAGATATAAGATTCTCAGCCCACTCTCCTAGCAGACTACTTAGGACCCTGGAAAAAGCAAGTATGAATGAGGGATTACTTTGGGGGGTTGAGGGAATGGACCCATACCTGGACAACTTGATAACCAAGTAAATGGAGTTGCCATTGTTTAATAGCCTCTTTTCCTAGTAAATTTTTGCTGTTAAAACAAACTCTTTTGGGGCCATAATGCATAGTGTTACTCTGAAGAAAAAATCAAAGAGAAATAAACTTAGTTTTTATAACAATCCAAAACATTATTTTTTTGGCCAAAATTTACTCAAAATGTGGCTTTTCCTAATGGCCAATACTCTCACATCAATCATGAATGTGTTACTCTTTAGTCTACTGAAAAAGTACTTGGCTTAATTAATGATGCTGTTTATAAAATATTACAAGGAAATTCCAGAAAACATATCCTGAAATGTAGTTTTAATTTCTGGAATCATCTATTTTTCTCACCTTTTTAAGAAAATGATCCTTTCCTATTCACCTCAACAGGCCTTTTAATATAAAAACTAGAACAATTTCTTTATCTTTTGTGTACATCTTCATCAACTGTAAAAGGTAATACAAATCCTTCTTTATCTAATTTAATTTCAATATCTAGTGAGAGAAGGAAAACATTCTTCATGTGATACCCTCACAAACACTATCTTCCTTTACTTCTTTGTTCTGTTTTGATTTCTTCCAAACTGTATTTACCAATAGGACAGAAGGCTGCAAAGTAATGACCACAACCAAATGAGGATGTTCACTCACTCAGCTTCAAGAACAAGCCTGTCAGCCTGAAATTAAGGAGGCTTCCTGGGCTAAAGCAAGGAGTAGGTCCTCAAATTAACAGGGGAAGAGTAGGAACCACACACTTTCTCCTTCTCCTTACAAATGGTGGCACACTTTCAATTCAGACAGTGAAGAAAATGTTGTAAGTTCAGCAATTTAGACAACTAAGCAGCTCAACACATCCCTCTCTTCCATGTCTCCTGACAGCTAATGCAGCCCATGACTGTGGCACCCCACAACTGCAACATGTGACCAAGGGGAGTGGCTGGAGTTCCCTTCCCAGCCCTCTGGTATATGCCATTCCTTCTGTAGAAAGGGCCATGAGAGCAGGAGAGGTGGAACATGTGACCATTTGAAGACTATCAGAGATGGTTCTCTTTGAGATGATTTTTAATTGATGAAAGGAAGGACTTCGACTCAAAGTCAGCATAGTTCAGCAGCTATTTCTGGGAGGATTTGTGTGCTTATATCTGTGATAATGTGGTAGCCACCAGCTATGGGAGGCTTTGGAGCACTTGAAATGTGATATATGATTAGGGAAATGAATTATAAACTTTACTTATGTTTAATGTAAATTTAAGTAGCCATCTGCACTAGTGGCTACTATACTGGACAGTGCAGGCCTAGACTATAAGAGCAGCTCAACAGACATGAGCACTTACTGTGTTATTCCCTCATTTATTCCTTCTTACCATAAGTGTTTGAGGTCAATATTCTTCTTAATCACATTTTACAGATGAGTAAGCAAACAGAAAAAGGTTAAAAAGGGTAAGTACACTGTGCAAAGACATTCTGCTACTCTGTGGCAAGCTGGATTCAAATACAGTCTATATACTATATTCTACCATCTACACTCTAGAGCCTCATGTGGGGCAGGGAAGATTCCATTTTGCATTCTGTGGCTACTAAGCTCCACCTGTCTCCCAAAGAGAAAACAACCACTAAGGTTCTGTAAATAAATCCCCTGTTATTTACCTACTGTATACCAATAGGTTATTAACATTTTGGAAGCAAAGTAGGATCTTGCTCCTAAAAGGTCGATCAATTCAAATACCAGAGATTTATGAAAGTGAAAATCCACAGGGGTCTCCAGGGAATGGTATGGAGTAAAAAATGATTTCATTTGATATTTAGGAAGGAGTTTGGGATCCTAAAAATCATATATTCAAACATGAGAGAAAAATAAGATACAAAACCAGAGAATAAAGTGAAGGTAGTGAGTTACCTATGTATAAAAGTTTGATACAAAATTCCTTTAATGAATGATATTTTTCTAGGACTTAGGACTGATATCTTTCTTAACACAGCAATGAAAAATATTCTTGTTATAGTAAAGTCTAATAGCTCAACATATTCTTAAAATGTGTTTTAAAAGTATTCACTGGAAAAAGAACAATAAACATCATGACAATGCTGTCAAATTCAAGAAACATCTCTGAAACTCTCAGAATTGCTTTAAGGAGGACACTCAGTTAAAATTTTTAATCCAAGAAGAAATGATAAAACTGACATCTCAATTCAATAAATAAAGGATTGCAATGGAACAACTAGTGCTGGAAAATTAGTTATCTGTCTAGTAAAGAAGAGTTAAACTCCTACCAAACATCAGACTATGAGCATATCTCCTTTTACTGAGTTTTGCTTTATTGCACTTTGCAGATATTGTGTTTGTTTGTTTTTTTAAATAAACTGAGGGTTTGTGGCAATCCTGGGTCAAGCAAGTCTATCAGTTCCAGTTTTCCAACAATGTGTGCTTTCTTCATCTGTGTCACATTTTAATTGAGGTATATACATTTAAAAATAAAAATAATGCTTTTGCATATTTAAAAGGCTATAGTACACGTGCACTGGGAAACCAAAACATGCATGTAACTCACTTTATTATGGTGGCCTGAAACTCGACCAGCCAAATGTCTGAGGTATACCTATATAATAAATCACAGGTGCATTAAAGATCCAATGGGGAAAAATTAGTAAATATTTGCACTAACAAATATTTGGTGAAATACTCTTATGCATGATGGAAAAGTCAGGAACCATTAAAAGACAGGTAGATTTGGTCACACAAAACTTAAAAACACAAAGCAATAGAAAGATGAATAAGGGAGCAGGAAGGCAATACCTAGGAAATACAAATGGCCAATAAACATTTGACAAAATGCTCAACTTCATTACTGCTCACTCAAATGCAATTTAAATACATGACAAGACACCCTTTTCCACTGAACTGAGTGGCAAAAGCTAACAGGACTAAAAAAACACAGCCACCTTCACTCACTGCTGGGGAGGTGTGACATCTACCATTCAGAGTCACTACTGACATTACACCAGTGGTCCCACTCTTAACATTCTAGTCTGCAGCTTAAAGGAACATGGGCTGCAGTAGAATGACACACAAGGGTGTTTACTACAGCACTGCTGATAGAGACCAAAGTTGGAAAGAACCTGAAAGATCATAAGCTGGGAAACTGGTGAGTAAGTCCCATAAAATACTGCACCACTTTGAGGAAGAACGTATTTGTTCCACACACATTGGCCTTGAGGAAGGTCTATGTATAATGTGCATAATGGTAAATTATATGATATACTGGACATAAAGAGAAAAGAAAATTGGTTTATATATTTGTGTATGTTGGGCATAGAAAGCACAGTTACAAATTTGTTATTTCAGGGAAGGGAGATATTTGGGGTTAACTAATTTTAGTGTTTATATGCCTTGGCATTGTTAAAAATGTTATAAAAGAAAAGAGTAACGACTTTCCACTTCTTTACCTTTTACCAGAATATGATCCTGAGTCAAGTTTGAAGGACAAAGCAGAAGGTGATGGAGTCTGTTGGGACTATTTCCAATCACACAAAAAAGATGTGCTGTGAAGTTGATGAGAGTGAATCTTTATAGCACAGATACCACCTAAAATAAAGTCTACCAGAGAAGAGTGAAATTTCTGACTTGGTTAAAAAATACACTCAGAAATAATTAGGATTTGTAGAGTTCAGAGATTCAGACTTTTTAATCAAATGGCTATTGTGCGTGCTAAGCCCTTTAAAACCCTTGAAATGAATCAAGGAATATTAAGATTTGTATGCCTTCAACACTTGAAACCATCTAGAAATCTAACACAGCAGGAATTGGTCCTATAGGACAAGACAGAAATGGGGTCAATTTATCAAAGAAAAGGCCAGCTGTTGCACCTAGCTCCAAGTAAATGAAAGTTTTCCCTTTTAATAAAGTTATGGAGACAGGTCAAAAGAGAAAAGACTTAGTTTTCAGAAGGGGCACAAGAAAGCTGTTTGCCCCCCTTGAAATAAGGCCATACACCTTTTGTTTTTACCTTATAGAAAGGATATTCTATGACTGAGAATAAGTAAAGTTGTGTCAGTTGTGCTATCCTCAGTCTGTCCAGATATGATTCTTCACCTGAAATGAAAACATCCCAATCAGTTATGCTTGAATTTTGGTACATGTAATGAAAAAAATCATGAACATACAGCACTAATTCATTCATTCCAGAAGTGTGATGTATTTTTAAGTGACACTAGAAAGTGAAGTTGTTAGAATTATGCTCTCATGCTTGTTTAACCAATGACATCTCATTTTGACTTCTATGAACCCAAGCTCCTACCTTCTGCCCCTTTGCATGTTTCAGGCAGCTACAGCAGCAGACCCCTGCTAACGGGAGCATCTCAATGATCCCCTACAGGAGCATGAATGGCCCATTGAGGTGCTGATGTCTTCCACCTATGGGAAGCACATCCACCAGCCCATCAAGCCACTGAGCCACCACCATGGCAGCGCCAACCACGTGAGGGCTGACTTCTACAGGAAGAACGACATCCCCAGCATCAATTCTCCTGGCTTTGGGCACTTTTCTCCAGTCTGAGGCTCACCCCAGGCTCCAAAGGCCCAGGGTCTCCTTTTACAGGGGGTGGGGACCCTAGGGCCTTATATCCTGGTTCTGCTGACATCAAGAAACTACAGAGATGCCCCCATCTGGCCTTACGGTGGGGACAATGAAAGACAAGCAGCTTCCATAAGGGCCCTTGGTCAAGAGCCTGGGAGACACCTTTAGGATATAGGCACATCCAGCAGGTGGACTTTTACATGAGACTATTTCAGATTAAGTGATGCTGGTGACTCATTGACTGCAGGCACCTTCACAACATTAAAAATATCCCCCCACCTTAAGTGACTGGGATTTTTGTTCATGGATTCTCTGCATTTGTATTTGGGGAGGGGTGTGCAGTTATTTTCCTAATAGTCACAGAAGCCACTACTACCTGATCTTATCTCTAGTGTACCTAAAACAATGCTTGCATTTTACTTTCTTCAAGAGGAAATATCAGGAAAGTTACATTTTAGCACAATTGAACTCTAGATATACTGCAATGCACTTTCTCCCCAATGATCTGAACTGCAAATAATGGAATTTTGTTTACTTGAGGACAAAATCCCTAGGAGGATGGATGGCCCTGGTGTCCAGCATTTTCTGTTGTCACCCTGTAAGTGAGAAGCAGCTGAGGTCATGAGGCAAGCATTGGGCTTGGCATTCACCAGGGTTGGGTAAAATTCTGGCTCCTCCTTTCTCTAGCTCTGAGGTCTAGTGTAAGTCATGTCATCTCTTTGAACCTACATTCCCCCATCTTTACAGTGGGGGATGCTAACCTCGTCTGTCTGAGTCTGGCTGGTTGACTGTGACACATACCATAGGCAGTAGGAATTCAGTGTCTCAGGGTTTGGAGGCTAGACATCAAATCAAGGGATTAGCAGCCCCATGGTCGTGCAGGGGGGCATCCTACTGGTGGCTCAACCTCTGCTCATCACATGGCCATCTGAATCCTGTGGTCTCCACTTCTGCACAGGGGTCCATCTGCCTAGGTCCTCTCCTTGTGAGGTCTCCAGTCCTGTAGGATGAAGGCCCTCCTGGCTCAATTTGGTTTTATCTTAAAAGGATCTTAGAGATTCTTCCAAATAGCTCCCACTCACAGCACCAGGGACTAGGATTTGAATGTGTCTTGGGGAATATGAGTCAGCCCCCATCACTAAGTCTGTGAGGGGCTTGGTGTGCTCCCGGAGTTGGTCATGAAACAGGTGGCCCTGTGGTACACCACCCTGCTCAACAATCGTGGTGATGATCACCAACTTTGGGTGGTTTTTAAGGCCGTCACTTTTAACCTCATTTGGAAATGTTTACTTTGGATAGAATACGAAAAATTGTTTGAGTGTTAAGATACTATCTATATTTTTAATGAAGTGATCCCTTGGAAAAGATAATCCCTCATCATTTGTGATTAAATTCTCTAGTTTAGTAGTTGAAAGGTAGGTGATTCAGTTGATTTCAACCCTGATTCCTCAATCATTGGTTTTATTGTTTTGAAGACCAGGTCATTCTCAAAGGACACATGACATTGAATTACTGGTAATTTCAAGGCTGAGTGACTTCTAAATATGTCTTTATTAATTTGAAGCCAGCTTTTTTCACAATATTTGCCTTTTATTTTTTTCAAACAATTAACAATATTTTATTCAGAATGCCTTTGGGTCCATGATATCATATTAGTATATTAGTAATGCCATAAAAGAAAATATATAAAGTTTAGGTTATATACATTTTTATAAATAACTCTTTCTTCAGTCTAGATTACCAAGAAAAAACAATGCATCTGTGGGAGATGCCTTCATCTGAAAGTGACAGCAATAAATTAATTTCAAACTCAAGTTATTTTCATTTAGTTTAAATTAGACCTTTAACCTTTTAGTGCTTACTTTTAATAAGCAGGGTTTGAAATGGGCAAGATTTCAAAAGCTCTCATGTTTGTTAGGCAGCTAGGGAAATTAAATGTATTTCTGTAGATGAGACATTTTCAACTTAAATGTGTTAAGTATGCCCATTAGAGCCATATCAAGCAGAAACATATTCTTAGATTAAAATAATTTGTTTTACTTAATCAGATATCCACCATTAGTCAAAAATGAATTTTCTATTGTTAGACATATCTAGAGCAAGGGGAAGTGGAGTGGTTGCTGGCTTTAAGAATTGCATATTGAGTTTGGAAAAAGAATAATATAGAGGATTCAAGACAAAGCCTAGTCATTTCTAAACAGATGCTTTGAAATACTGGAATTTTAAAGGGTGTGGACTTAAAGTGTTTTTGTGTTTTCTAAAGATTTTATTATTTGTTTATTTATTCATTTATTTATTTAATTTATCTCTATATTTCTCACCCTCTCATTGTTTGTACTCACTGCCTGCTCTCTATGTCTAGTGTTTTTTTTTGTTTTTGTTTTTTTTAGGAGGCATCTGGAACAGAACCCAGGATCTCTCATATGGGTGGGAGGTGTTCAGCCACTTGAGATACATCTGCTCCCTGCTTGTAGCATCTTTTGTAGTGTTTCCTCATTGTGTTGTCTCATTGTGTCATTTTGTTGTGTCAACTTGCTGCACCAACACTTTGCATCAGCTCTCTGTCTTCTTAGTTTTCTTTAAGAGACACTGGGAACTGAAGCCAGGACTTCCCAAGTGGTGCCCAACTGCTTGAGCCAATTCTGCTTCACCTAAAGTGCTTTTAATGAAAGAATACTTCCTACAAAGCTTAAGCGTTTAGAAGAACTTTGAGTATGGGCATTTTTACTCACCTATGGATGTCACTGTTCATTGGCTTGACAGAAGTGAACTCCAAGGCTTCTGATTTGCATTTTTAGTTCATAGAGTTGTTCAGTTGCCTGAAGCTTTGCATAGGTTTTACTCTGTCTTGGAATTCAGGGAAGAGGCAATTTTCCATTCCATTCTTGCCTCAGCCATTGGACAACTGTGAAAATTTGGAGATGTCCCTTATCCTCTCTGCAATTCAGTTTTGTTTTTGTAAAATACAGGGGCTGGTCTAGTGCCTGGACTCTCAGCCACAGGGTCTCAAGATTGACCTTGAATCAGAGTCTCCTGGACAACTGTTAACTAAAACAGCCTGCCCTATCCCTGGAGTTTCTGATTCAGCAGGTCTGGATCTGGGTCTGAGAATTTGCCTTTCTAACAAATTCCCAGGTGATGCTGTGGCTGCTGGTAGGTGGGTTGGGGGAACCCCACTCAGCCAGGCCCTTGTATGCATAGAGTTTCATCAGGTAGACTCTGATCATAATGCTGATTGCTTTTAAGGCCTATTGGTTAGAAAGACTGCTGATAAAGCCTCAGGAAAGAAAAATCTTCCCTTTGTGTTCTTTTTGCCATAAACCCCAAATTGAGATAATCTCATGGGGGTAGAGGGGAGGGACCATATTTGAGAGGATTTAGCAATCACTAGCTGTGGACATTTCCATGGGCTAGCAAAGGGGACGGCTGTGCTACCTCAGGAAGGTCTCTATGACATGGGCTATGGGTGGGAGGCTCTTTGTCTCTTCAGAGATAACTTAAACTGTCTGACTTGTGGGTGTGAAATGGTAAGAGGCTGCAGTCCTGCCCTTGGTGACAATGGCAACATCTCCAGTCCCAGGAAACAGTTTAACAATGCAAGGTCTATAAACTTTAAGTATTAAGGGGAAATGTAAACCAAATATGCTAAAAGCTTATCTAGAATGTATGAAGTCCATGCTAAAACCTAACCTAGGATGTGGAAGATATATATGCTAATTCAAGCCTATTGAGAACTGAAACAAAGGGACCATTTAATGTTTCCTCCATATAAAAGGGATTCAAAAATCTTGTTCAGGGCTCAGGATTGAAACAGAAACCTCCTGAGTCCGACCACCATCAATAAACCATTTTTCCTTCTCAAAATCATTCCTGAGTCCTGGCCTCTCTATACACAAATAATTGAACCTCTCTCAAATTCTACAACAATATCATACTATTTTCTGTCTTTTAACCATTTATTTCACCCTTTGTAATAATCTTCATTTCAACACTATTCTCCAAGTCTCTCTCTTTTTTTCCCTTTCAGGATGCAGTAGTCCCTTTTGTATCTCTTGTAAGTCTTTTGGTAACATTCTATTAGTGTTCGTTTTTTTTTCCTGTGAAAACTTTGGACTCACCCTCATTTTTGAAGTTCAGTTTTACCAGATACAAAATTCTTGGCTGATGGATTTTTCTTTTTAAGTACATTAAGGACTTCATACCACTTTCTTCTCTTCTTCATGGTTTCAGATGTGAGGTCAGCACTTAATCTTACTGAGGTTCTATTGCATGTGATGCTTTTCTTTTGCTGCTTTCAGAATTCTTTTTATCTCTTATGTTTGTCATTCTGAATAGCAGGTGTCTCAGAGTAGGTCTATTTGGATTTACTCTACTTCTGGTGCATTGTCCTTCTTGGATTTTGATATTTATATCTTTCATAAGGGTTGGGAAGTTTCCATTTGCTATTCCCTCAAATATTCTTTCTACCCCTTTTCCATTCTCTTCTGGGAAACCAATAGTGTAAATTTGTGTACTTTGCATTGTTTTTTGATTTCTTGAAAACTTGTTTCACTTTTTCCACTGTCTTCTCTTTTACTCTCCTGTCTTTTCCAGTTCAGGTGTTCTGTTTTTGAAATCACTAATTCTGTCATTGAACATTGAAAATCTGCATTTATTGCCTCTAATGTATTTTTAAATTCATTGAACTATATCACTCATACATAAACATACATAAACAGTAAGTGTATAATAGTTGTAAACTTACAAAACATATATAACATCAAACAAACATATATAATATCTCACCCTACCACCAATAACTTATATTATTTTTAAAACTTTTTAACTAATAAAAAGTATTGTCAAAATATTACTACTAAACAATTTTCCCCTAACCAATCCAATTATTATCTTTACATCATTCATATATGAGCATACATAAACAATTAAGTGTATAGTATAAGTTGTGAGCTTACAAAGCAAACCTGCATAACATCATACAGGGGTCCCATACATCAACCCTCCACCAACACCTTGCACTGTCATGAGACATTTGTTACAAATTATGAAAGAATATTGTCAAAATCTTACTATTAATCATAGTCCTTATGTTACATTTGTTGTGTTTTCCCCCAACCCACCTCATTATTTTTTAAATATTTTCTATGACAGAAGTTGTAACCTTATAAAAAATCATGCATATGTGCAGAATTCCCAAACAACACCCTCCATCAACACACCACAATGTGGTGTGTGTCATTTGCTACAGATGAAATAATATCAACTGATTGTTACCATGTCCATAGTGTACATTTGGCTCACTTTTTCTGTACTGCCTCAGTACCAACACAGTACATCTTTCACACAGATGCAAGAATATTATATTATTACTACTAACCACAGTCCATAGGTCACTCCAGCTGTGTTTTTCCCATCCTTCTCCATATTCCCAACACCCAGCAGTAGTGATCTACATTTGTTTTACCTAACAAAGGACACTCTTGCATCTGTATCATCAATCACAATTCTCACCCACCTCTTAGTTTACTATGCTACTCAGTTCCTAGATTATTTCCTAGCATTCTGTCAATTGGCATTTTCAGAACTAGACTACCATTTTCAGCCACATCTCCATTTATAAACTAGCTGTTACTCACTGTGTGTTACCATCCACTCTATATATTTCCATACCTTTACAGTAAAGCTAATTAAAAATTCTACATACATTAAACATCAGTAGTCCACTCAGTCCTTCTCTTATCTCTTCTAAGAATCCACCACCCACCACCAGGTATTGAAGATATTTTCCTAAAATGTCTTCTATAAGTTTTATGGTGCTTGCTTTTATTTTCAGTTTGTGATATATTTTGACTTAATTTTTGGATAAGGTGTGAGATAGGAGTCCTCTTTCCTATTGTCAGCTATGGATGTCCAGTATTTTCAGTGCCATTTGTTGAGTGGATTGTTCTGTCCAAGCTGTGTGACTTTGATAGGCTAGTAAAAAATCACTTGAACATATATGTGAGTCTGTTTCTGAACCATAAATTTGATTCCATTGGTCTATTGTGTCTGTCTTTAGGCTAGAACCATGCTATTTTTACCACTATATGTAGGTATTGTGATTTAAAGTCTGGAGATGAGGGCTTGCTTTTCCTTTTTATGATGTTTCCCTCATTGTGCCAGGGACCAATGAAGCTTCTTCCAACTTTCAACTTTGCCAGGGGTAGGGACAGGGTCACAGCTATGTAGAATAACCCAAGTGCAGGCCTAGACTGTAGTTGCCCAGAGAGACTGATGAAGCTTCATAACTTTTTCTCCCCTGCCTGGGACAGGGATGGAGCTGCAGGTGTGGGCAGCAATCTATGCAGTGCAGGTCAAAGATGACTACAGTTGCCCTGGTAGACTTCTGATTTTTCAGTCTTTTACAGGCAAAGTTACCTGCAGTTACCTGTATAGGCTGGTGCAGGGCTCCTCAGGCTTCTCCCTGCCAGAGGCAGGGCTGAAAGCCTAGGTGGGCTGCAGGCTGATCTGCATGAAAGAAACTGGTTCCTGCCAACACTGAGAATTTCAGTCAGCCTGGCTTCCCCTCAGCCTGGAGGTGAAGTCAGAATGATGGCTACTGGCCTCTTTTTGACTTGGGCTGGTTCACACCCCAGCTGTTCCCAGGGTTATATCTTAGCCAGCTGAGTCTACCAATCAGCAGCCCAAATTGGCAGCCAACTGTCTCCTCCTTCCCCATTTCTGGGAAATGGAGCTTCCAATTCCAGCCACAGAATAGCCTGTGGGGTGGCTCCTGCAGCCAGAGTAGGATAGTCACCAGCCTCCATGGCTTGGCTGGTAATTTCCCAGAGAGGCTGATGCAGGTCTCTGCAGCTTCCTCCCTGCTGAATAAGGCACTGGGGCCTAGGCTTGAGCTGTAATATGATCTGGGTGGGAAGAAGCCGGTCCCCACCAGCACTGGGATCCTCAGTCTACCCTGCTTCCCCTCATGCCAGGCGCAGAGTTAAGTTGGTGGCTCCCCACCTCTTTCTGACTTGGACAATCTCAAACTTTAGCTGTTCTCAGGATTATATCATAGCACACTGAATTTACTCATCAGTAGCTGAAATTCGTGCCCAACTGACTCTTCCTCCCCCATTTTGGGGAAGTGGAGCTTTTAGTTCCAGCCATGGAACAGCTCCCAAGGTGGCTTGTGCCTTCAGTGGATGATAAGCACCGACCTCCGTGGCATGGAGTACTCTACTTATGAGTCTTCTCTGAAGATTCATCTTCAGATGAATCGTCTACTCCTTCAAGGACATTGCAGGATGCTCTTCTGGCTTCCTGGAGCACCCAAAGAGGTGCTTCAGCTAGCTCCAGAGAGCTCTTTGTGTTTACTAACAGCCCCGTAGCAGGAGCTGATTCTAGGAGCGCCTTACTCTGCCGCCATCTTGCTGGTTCCTCTAATATATATTTTATATATATAAATAAATATTTTAAAGATACATAGATTACACAAAATGTTACATTAAAAAATATGGGAGGTTCCCATATGGCCCACCCCCACATCCCCCACTTTTCCTTCATCAACAACTTCTTTCATTAGTGTGGTGCATTCATTGTATTTGCTGAATACATTTTGGAACACTGCTACACAGCATGAATTAGAGTTTATGGTGTGGATTACACTACCCCAGTCCACCTAGTGGGTTATGTCCCTGCAATATCATTCAGGATAACTCCATGTCCCCAAAAAGCCCCATATCACACCTCTTACTCCCTCCCCCTGCCCTCAGTAGCTTCAATGCCCACAATCTCCACATCAGTGACATAATTTTCTTCCATTGCTAGAGTCACAGTAGTTCTATAGTAGAATACCAGCAAGCCCACTAAAATCTGTAATATATTCCTCCATCCTGTGTAACTTGGGATGGAGATGTACACTCCACCTCTAGAATCAAGTGGGGACTTAGATTCCACATGACTGATGGATGCAATTCTCCTGCTTGCAGTTGTAGACATTCTTGGTTGCCTGGTGCGGTGGTTGATCATTATACTTCCCCATCAGCTGATCTGGGTAAGTCCAAGGAAACACAGAGTAGGTGTTCCAACTCTGTCGAGGTTCAGGGCCCAGATGACACATGGACCATCCGGAGATTCCAGTCTTCTGAGCATACACAAACTGCAGCATCAGTCACAGGTTCAGTAAAAATGACAGAAGAGGCATGTGTAGAGAGGTCACATCTGAGTCCAACTCCATCAGTCAGGAGCACAAATTCTAAAGTAAGGCCCACTGCAAGGCAATGAATTCCACAGTCATCTGTCATGACTATAGGACCTGTGTGTCTCTGTAGCCCTCAGGAGCACCAGTATCTGGGGTTGTATCTACTTTGGCTGTCTTCCAGATCCTACTGAGATGTGCATTAGTGCGACCCCTCTGATGACCTTCCAACTCATTTTGAAATATCTTAGCCATATAAATTAATTTGTCTTTACCACTTCCCCCTTTGATTTAAGGTCTTTTTCTAGTTGCATCACCAGCAGGTGATTGGTAGCAATCCATCAGCACTAGGTAGGCTCATCCCCGGGTGTCATGTCCCACGCTGGGTAGAAGGCAGTGCATTTACATGCTGAGTTTGGCTTAGAGAGTGGCCACATTTGAGCAACATGAAGGCTCTGAGGAGGTAACTCTTAGGCACCCTGCAGCTCATGGCCTAGTTTAAATATCAAGCACAGAAGCTCATAAGCATAGTCATCAGTACAAAGGGCCCATCATTGGGCCATTCTTCTTCATGGGTCTTTTCCCTTGCACCTGGGGATTATGCTCTTCCACTGGGGGATGCAACAGAGCTCCCCAGGATGGGACCTCAGCACTCCCTCAGTTGTCATGTGTAACTCTATTCACTATGACAATATCCAATGAACATCTGAACATATCTATATATCCTATATGCATACCCTGGAGAACTCCCTCCCACCCATATATTCCCTTTCAATGACACCCCTCACCAGTACTCTTCCCCTGTCATAGTGGATCCTCTCTGTAATCCAAAACTTCTTCAAAAATTAAGTCTAATATATTGCCAAATCCAATTAGAAGGATAATGAAACAGTATTGACATGCTTATAGATTAGATATAGAATTTATAATAATTTAAAAAAACTAAAATAAAGAAATAAATTGGGGTATTAAAAAATGAAAAATATCATAAAACTTTGTTCCTGATGTTCTGTGTTTCATCATTGTAATAGGTGTTGCCCTGCAAGTACAGTGGCAAGGCAATCTCTTCCATTCCTTCTGCAGTATCTACATCAATTTAAAAAATTTTAATTTTATCTTCTAAAGTTTTAGATCACAATAAAATCACATATACAATTAGGGGACCCCCATATACCCAATATCAAACCCTTTTCCCCCTTCCTCAGTAATGATCTTTTTACATGTGCATGTTGCATTTGCTACAGCTGATGTACAGATTTTAAAATATAACTATTAACCATGATTCCGTTATGGCTAACATTATGGCTTATATTTTAGACTGTATACTTTTTGGTTACTGTATAGTTTACATTATGTTTTACATTTTTGACTATTCACTTTTATATATTTTTGGTGAAATTTAACAGGGCTTACATCCATTTTTGTAAGATCTTGTGGAACACTTCCATTGCCCTCCAGTAAACCCCACTTCCATCTATTCTATTCCTCTCTCCCACTCCCCTCAGGGCCCACAGCGACAACCAAGATTCACTCCTTGGAGAACAAGATTCATAGATACTTACAACAATGCTGAGGGCTTGACACTCTAGTCTATCCTCCCCCTTTGGGAACCACCCATGCTCTTGAGAGACACCTTCTCCTCTGTTTGAGAACATCAGTCCTCCCCAGGATGGGCGTACAATACCTTCGCACTCATTCTAAGTATCTCCACCCACTAATAAAACACAATATGACAAGATGAACCCTCACACACTCCCTAGAAGTCTGTCCCGGGTACATCCTGTGCCAAATGTTCCCCATCAAACACCTTAAACAAGTATCCTTTCCTTAATATATTTTCTAAAGAGTTTTCTCAACATGTAGTTTTAATCACATACCTGACAATCTCCCATGTTCTCCCCCTCCCCCAACCCTTGTCCTCAACTACATGGGCCAGCTGACCCACCCTCCCAATCCTAACCCCCCAAGCCTTCAAAACCCCACCCAATAGTATACCTATGCCCTCATCTTATCTCTTCACTCCACAAAAACTTACCCACATTTTATCATAGATTTCTCTCATGTAGACATCAGCTCACACACACACACACACACACACACACACACACACATTTCCTATAAGCATATCGTCCAGTCTCTAGCTCTCTGAAACAGTCTGATTTGCTTAATTCATGTCAGAGAAGATATGTAGTATTTGTCCTTCAATGTTTGGGTTACTTACTCAACGTAAGGTCCTCAAGGTTCATCCATGTTATCCCATGTGTTAGTACTGTATTCTTTCTTACAGATGAGTAGTATTCTGTTGTATGTATATACTACATTTTGTTTATCCATTCATCTTTTGATGGGCATTTGGGTTGATTCCAACTTTTGGCAAAAGTGAATAATGCTGCTATGAACATTGGTGTGCATGTATCAGTTTATGTCCTGGTTTTCAGTTCTTCTGGGGATATACCCAGCACTAAAATTGCTGGTCATATGGCAAATCTATAGCTAGTATTTGAGGAACTGCCAAACTGTCATCCAGAAAG
This sequence comes from Dasypus novemcinctus, assembly GCF_030445035.2. Taxonomy (NCBI): domain Eukaryota; kingdom Metazoa; phylum Chordata; class Mammalia; order Cingulata; family Dasypodidae; genus Dasypus; species Dasypus novemcinctus. The sequence continues at coordinate 26,088,564 of NC_080694.1, forward strand.
GCTGGATTCTTCTACATTTCCACCAACGGTGGATAAGGAATCCCATTCATCTGCATCCTCCTCAACACTTGCACTTCTCTATTTCTTTAATAGCCTCAAGTCTAATTGGTAAGACGGTATCTCATTGTAGCTTTGCTATGTATTTCCCTAATAGGTAGTGATGTTGAGCATCTTTTCATGTGTCTTTTATCCATTTGTATTTCTTCTTTGGAGAAACATCTGCTCAAATCTCTTGCCCACATTTTGAATGGGTTGTTTGTCTTTTTATTTTTGAGAAATAGGATTTTTTATATATGTTGGATATTAGGATCCTATCTGGTATATGGTTACTAAATATTTTCTTCCATTGGGTAAGCTGCCTTTTTACTTTCTTGATAATCTCCTTTGAGGTGCAAAATGCTTTAATTTTGAGGAGGTCCCATTCATCTATTTTTTCTTTTGCTTTTGTGTTTTGGGTGTGAAGTTCATGTAGCAATTTCCTATTACAAGTTCCTGTAGATGCTTCCCTACATTGTCTTCCAAGGTCTTTATGGTCTTGGCTCTTATATTTAGATCTCTCATTTATTTGAGTTGATTTTTGTATAAGGCATGAGTTGGTAATCCTCTCGTTCCTTTGCATATGGATATCCAGTTCTCCAAGGACCATTTGTTTAAGAGGCCATTCTTCCCAGTTTAGTGGGCTTTGTACTTTCTTGAATATCAGATGACTGTATATGAGCATGTGTGTCTGAACTCTCAATTCAGTTTCATTGGTCAGTGTGTCTATTCTTCTGCCAATACGATATTGTTTTGACCACTGTAGCTTTATTGTATGATTTAACATCAGGTAATATGGTTCCTCACATTTCATTTTTCTTTTTCAAATGTCTTTGACTGTTTGGGGCCACTTTCCCCTCTAAATAAATTTCATAGTTAGACATTCCAGTTCATTGAAAAGTGCTGTGTTGATTTTTATTGGGTTTGCATTAACTGTGTAGATGAGTTTGGATAGGATAGTCATCTTAATGATGTTTATTCTTCCTATTCATGAACAGGGAGTATTCTTCCATTTATTTAAGTGTTCTTTGATTTCCTTTAACAATGTTGTGTAGTTTTCTCTAATATAAGTCCTTTACATGTTTAAATTTATTCCTAGGTATTTGATTTTTTAATTGGTATTGCAAATGGTATTTTTTTCTTGATTTCCTCCTCAGATTGTTTAATATTGGTGTGGAGAAATCCTACTGATTTTTACACATTTGATATTATACCCTGTGACTTTACTGAACACATTTATAAGTTCTAGAAGCTTTGTTTTAGATTTCTCATGGCTTTCTATGTAGAGAATCATGTCATCTGCAAAGAGTGAAATTTTACCTCTTCCTTTCCAATTTGGATACCTTTTATATCTGTTTCTTGCCTCATGCCCGACAAGGTACTTCTAACACAATTTTAAATGGGAGAGGTGATAATTGGTATTCTTGTCTTGTTCCTAATCTTAGAGGGAAAGATTTTACAATTTCAGCATGTATATGATTTTAGATGTGTGTTTTTCATATATATCCTTTATCCTGTTCAGAAAGTTTCCTTCTATTCTTATCTTTTGCAGTATTTTTATTGGGAAAGGGTGGGTATTTTGTCAAATGCTTTTTTCTACATCTATAGACATGATCATGTGATTTTTATTTGACCTGATTATATGGTGTATTACTCTGATTAATTTTCTTACGTTTAGATTTCATTGCATACTAGGGATGAAATCCACTTTGTCATGGTGGATAATTCATTTGATGTGTTGCTGAATACAATTAGCAAGTATTTTGTTCAGGATTTTAGTATATAGATTCATTTGAGAGTTTGGTCTGTTAATTTCCTTTCTTGTGGTGTCTTTGTTTGCCTTTGGTATTATGGTAATGTTGATATCCTAGAATGAGTTACACAATGTTTCTTTTATTTCAATTTTTCGTAAGAGTTTAAGCAGAATTGGAGGTAGTTCCTTCCAGATGTTTGGTGGAAGTCACCTGCGAGGCTGTCTGACCCAGGGCTCTCCATATTTGGGTGGATTTAATGACAGGTTTTTTCTCTTTACTTGTGATTGGTTTGTTGAGATCATCAGTTTCTTCCTTTGTGAATGTCAACTGCTTATGTGTTCTTGTTGGTATATAGTTTTTCAAAATATTCTCCTATGATTATTTTTATTTCTGTATGTTCAGTGGTAATATCCCCTTTCTCATTTCTTATTTTGTCTATTCACACCTTTGGTCTTTTTTCTGTGTTAAAAAAAAACACAGGAAAATGCTAAGGGTTTGTCAATTTTATTGTTTTTTTCAAAGAACTCACTCTTTGTTTTGTTTATTTTTTCTAGTGCTTTCTTATTTTCTTTTTCATTTAGTTCTGCTCTGATCTTTGTTATTCCTTTCTTTCTTCTCCCTTTGGGGTTATTTATTCTTTCAACAATTCCTCTAAATGTGCAGTTATTTGTTTGATTTTAGCTATTTTTTCTCTTATGATATATGACTATATGGCTAAGAATTTCCCTCTCAGTACAGCTTTTGCTGCATCCCATAAGTTTTAATATGTTGTGTTATCATTTTCACTTATTTCAATGTAGTTGCTGATTTCTTTTGAGATTTCCTCCTGGGCCCACTGTTTGTCTAAGAGTGTGTTGCTTGACTTCCATATCCTTGTGCCTAATCTGGTTCTCCAGCCCTTGCAGACTTTCAGTTTCATCCCACTGTGGTCAGAGAAATTATTTTGTATGATTCCAATCTTTCTGAATTCATTGAGGCTTTCTCTGTGGCGTAGACTGTGGTCTATCTGGGAGAATGATCCATATGCACTTGAAAAGAATGTATTTATGCTGTATTTTGTTGTAGTGTTCTGCATATGTCTATTAGGTTCAGATCCTCTAATAAATTATTCAAATCTTTGTTTCTTTATTGATTCTCTGTCAAGATGTTCTGTCTAGTGATGATAATGGTATATTAAAGTTTCCCACAATGATTGTGGAGTCATCTATTCCTCCATTTAGTTTATCCAGTGTTTGCCTCATGTATTTTGAGGCACTCTGATTAGGTGCATAAATATTTATGATTGTTCTTTCTTGATAGATTACCACTTTTACTAATATGTAGTGCCCATTTTTGTCTCTCACAATAGTTTTGTTTTTAAAGTCTGTTTTGTCTGATATTAGTATAGTTACCTTTGCCTTTTTTGGTTATTAGTTGCTTGTAATATTATTTTTCAGCTATTCACTTTCAACCTTCTTGAATCACTGGGTCTATGGTGAATTTCATATAGACAGCATATAGATGGGTCACATTTCCTTATCCATTCTGCCAATCTGTGTCTCTTGACAGGTGAGTTTAAGCCATTAACATTCAGTGTTATTACTCACAAGAAATTACTTACATTAGCCATATTTTCTTTGAAGTTGTGTGTGTCATATGTTGTTTTTATTTCTTTTTTGTCTTTTATGTTCGTCTTAAACTGTCCTCCAACTCCGACTTCAGTTTTTTTCTTTCAAGCTACAGAATTCCCCTTCGTATTTCTTGAAGAGCACATTCATTATTGGCATACTCTGTTAGTTTCTGTTTATCTGTGAATATTTTGAGCTCTCCATCAATTTTGAATGCCAGTTCAACTCAACAGAGTATTCTTGGCTGGAAAATTTTTTCTTTTAGTATCTTGACTATGTCATACTACTGTCTTCTTGCATCCATGGTTTCAGATGAGAAAACAGCACTTAATCTTATTGAGCCTCCCTTGTGTTCGATGGTTCTCTTTTCTCTTGCTGCTTTCAATATTTTCTCTTTGTCTTGAGCATCAGATAATTTCGCAGATATGTTTTGTATTAGGTCTTTGGGATTTATACTGTTTGGGTTGTGCTGTGATTCCTGGGCATGTACCATCCATCTCCCTCAGTAAGTTTGGGAATTTTTCAGCCATTATTTCCTCCAAAAAACCTTCTGTCCCCTTTCCCTTATCTTCTCCTTCTGGGATATTTGTGCATTTTGTGTTGTCATTCAGATCCCTAAGTCTCTATTGGATTTCTTCTAAATTCTTATCTAATAATTCTACTCTTTCTTTGATTTCAGATTTAATGTTTTCCACCTCAATGATTCTTTCCTCTGCCTATTCAATTCTGATGTTATTTGCTTAGAGTGTTTTTTTTTATTTATTTATTTTTTATTTCTTGGATTGTGCCATTCATTACCAACAATTCTGTTATCTTTTTCCATATGTTTACAATTTCTTTAGTAGGCTCTGCAAGTGTTTTCTTAATATCCTTAATCTCTTCTTTCACTTCATTATAATGAGCCATGATATTAGTTTGGACATCTTTGTTTAGTTGTTCAAAGTTCTGCTTCTCTTTCTGGTTTTAAGTTTTTTTCATTGGTGTGAGCCATGTCTTCCTGATTATTGGTATGTTTTGTAATTTTTTGTGGCTCTCTGCTCATCATTTTATCTTGATGGGTTTCTTCAGTTGGTTATGTCCTCCATGTAGTCTCAGGTTTTATTTAGTTGCTGTTTTTGTGGGGGTATTAAGTTTTCTATTTTACACTTTGTTCTTCTTATTCTATTTCCTTGTTGTTGTCTAAGTTCCCTTGAATGAAAAAGTTTACATCCAGGGGAAGCAAAAGAAGTTAAAAAAAAAGATTTAATAGTAATATTGATAGTAAATGTTAGCAGAAGAATCATTTAAGACCTAAGAGATTGAATATTAAACTAATGTAACTGTGTAGAAATAAAGGAATAAAAAAGTGGTGCACCTACAAGGAAATGGGAAACTGAATATCAAAAAGAATATAGTGTGAATTAACAGGTCAGTGTGATGAAGAGAGAGGGAAACAGACAAGAAAGGATAAAAATAGAAAGGTAATAAAGGATAGAAAACAGAACGGTTAGAATTAAAAAGTCAGGAAAATTGGGGACTAAACAAAGGTAATTGGAATGTAAGGACAACAACAGAAGGTGGAAGTTAGAAAGATGCAGGAGGGAAATGAGACAGCATTGATTGCCAAAATAAGTACACACAGAAATGAGAAAATCAAGAAAGTGGAATCACACCAATCAAGAAACAAGCTGGCAGCATCGAAATGACTCTCAGTCTCTTTGAAAGAGAGCACCCACACCGTGCTGGGAACCCTAAATATGCTCTTGGAAGCTTATTAAGCACTTCCTACTGTCCCCCTCCCTTAGAGGAGTTGCACAGGACTAGTTAATTGCCTGGCTTCACCTTCTCCCAGACCAATATTCCCTATCCCAGGGAGGCTAGGTAAATCAGACGGCCTCAGCAGATTTACCTCTCCCATCTTCCTGGTTTCTCCAGAGGCCAGCTGGTATGCTTCTGAAAGCTAAAAAAAGGGGGGTCCAGACCATAGAACCCACACTCAGGGGATCCCTCTCCACCTTTCACCAGAACCCTCCCACTCTCAGAATTTGTCTCTTTTAGATGACTGACTGGCAAGGGTCAGGGAATGCTGTGGCTCCTGCCCTGAGGGAGGGGCTCAGCTGTCCAATAGCTCCTGCCTGAAGCATCAGAAACTCATGGTTTGACCTTGCACAATCACGCTTTTTGTTATGCTCTCTGCAGATGGATGCCCTTAAGCCTCCTGCTTTTTGGGTTCCCAAAACAGCTCAGTCAGGAAGGATTTTGCTGAACTCAGTTGTTTTACTTAGGAGAGATGATGTAGGTGTACTTAATCTGTCACCATCTTGCCTCTCTCCATTTTTTTTTCTTGATTGAATTTTTTATACAAAGTCTTTGTTAATTTCAGAAGAAAAGAAGTTAATATAGGAAGGAAGAGAAGTTAGGAAGAGTGCTGGTGAAGGAAGGATGGGTCTGTGTGAAAGGACCTTTGTGCAGGAATGCCAAACCCAGCAGTTAGACAGGGTGAAGGACATGTCACTGCTATTTGATAGGATTTGTTATCTTCTTGGTGAATGAATTGCAGTTGCTTAAAGAATTTTATCATATCACAGTTTACATAATGATTTCAAGTACTTTTCACAAGTGAATCAATTTTCTCAGTTTATTCAACTATTTTAAAAGCAGAAACCTGGGAATGATATCTACCCTTCCCCCCACATACCAACTAACACTGTAGGGCACAGCTTTCTACTGGGATTCCCTCATTTTTGTCTGGAGCCAGAACCCTCAGCCCAGAAGAGAAGTGGCTCTTCTCATTCAAGACCCCCAGCACTTGCCCTCTGAATTTGAGTCATTTTCTGGTTGCATAGCAAACAGGAAATCTGCTTCTCCTCCCTTGGGTCTGACCAAGGCCACCAGACATTGAGCAGTGGGGCCAGGGCTGATGAGACCACAGTAAGCAATAGCCATGTTTAAGGGTAAAGAAAACATGTTGAGGTCTGGACCTCAGAAATTCAGGGTCACCCCATTCCTCTCTGCACCCCACCTTGGTCTGCAGGCAACATCTTCAGACTATCACACATAGCTTCAGAGAGAGGGAACCCGCCCCATTCCCCACAGACAAAACACCAAAGGTCAGCCCGAATAGGGGTCCTGAATGTGAAAGAGAGCCCAGTGCTGACCCTGGTTCTCCCTTGCCTCTTCACGTTTATGGGCCTTGGTCTGTCCCTTTCCTTCACATAGCCTCAGTGTCCCCATCCCTAAATGAGGGCCTAGGACTCATATGTCAGTTGTAGAATTGGAATAGAGCCTGAGGGAGCTTTTGTTGATTCACTATCTTTTACCTTATTTATCCTTGAGTAAGCCAGCATAAGCAAACTATGTCTAGAATTAAATTCATGATCATCTTTGGGAATGGTTATTATGAAAAGGAAACTAATATTTTAATCACAGATATTTTTTTGTTTAAAAATTATTTCAAAGCTGTTTTGACTCTTGACCCCTAACTGAAATCCTAAAATGACTGGGCATAAATAAGACATTAACAGAGTAAGGGATTTATTGTTCTTTTATTATTCTCCCAATTACTATGAACAATTAAAAGAATCAGGGAGTTATTGTTAAGTAAAAACAGTTCAGGAGAGTGACTGTGGCTCATGTATTGAGTGCCTGCCTCTGACATGGGAGATCCTGGGTTTGGTTCCTGGTGCCTTCTGAAAAACACAACAAAAAAGAAACACCAAGGAAACAAATGAAAAAAAAAACGTCAGGGGATAAGTGATGATTTCTCACTTAAAATGTCCCAGGTTCAATCTCTGGCCCTGGGACCTCAAAAAAACCCACCACATCACAAAAATTCAAAGCCCCTTACCTGGCAGATCCAGTCACAGAAATTCCTCTATTGTTTTATTTTTCCATAAATAATATAACACCAGTTTGTTATTTCATTTATATACCAAACTCTCCTGACTGGCTCTCCTGTTCATAGAAATCCTTTAAATAAAATACATTCCAAGAACTAAAAGCATCTGTAAGTATTTAAGATTTCTACTTTGAAATCATCATCAGGACTAACAGGGATGCCTAGGCCCGCCATGACCCTGGACCACCACGTGGCATTAATCTGCATCTTCTTCCCACAGGATCAGAGCTGTGAAAGGGGGGCTGTGTATCTGTGGGTCACGGGCCCAGGAGGAACAGGACTCAGAGAAGGTGACCACTCAGGGGATGGCTGGTGGGGAAAGACAGAGAATGAGCAGGATTCTGCTGACCAAAAACAGCATTTGTCCTGAGCTTATGGAGGAATGGGAGGGTTAGGGACTATATGAAAAGGACAAGGAGGGGGAAAGGAGTTGTCTTAAATTGTCATGTTTCCATGCAAAAAAAAATCATGTACAATTGTGTTAAAGCACCTGTAAACAGAGTGATAGCGAGGGTATATTGGGTACTTTTAAGTTAATATGCGTAGACAAATATAAATAGGTAATAATTAATATTGGTGTGAATGTGTCTGTAGGTAAATATAGCCACAATTAGTTTGGCCTTACTGGCCCCAGGGCCTATAGTCAGTCTTATTTAGGCAACTGCGTGAAGTAGGAAACAGGGTTGTGGTCTGTAGACCAGGACAGAAAGTGGTCATAAGAGACCCAGGTGGGACTTTGCCTTGATTTAGGAGTCCCCATGGGAGTTTACTTTAAGAAAGTCAGTTGACATTAAAAAAAGAATCAGGAAGCCATTATAAATGGCATTACTTGGCCTAGAATTGTCTCTTAATAAACAAACATCTATCTACTGTTATGGATTAGTGATATTAACCAGACTCAGACTTTGAATAAAGTTCCAATTGAGAGCTTCATTAGCTGTGCAGTGACGGTCTCATCCTATGCGGAGGAGACAGCAGCCCTGAGTTAAGGGAAGAGGTGTTTTTATAGCCTTTGAGGATGGGGGGGGAGTTACTAGCAAGCAAGCAGGCACAGAAGCAGAACACTGTGGTTAGCTGAAGATACTGTATCTATTTTTTTCTTTTTTAAAAGCCCTTTCTTGTGATCAGTCCCATGTTATTTTTTGGCCCTTTTCTTGGGGACAGCCCTAAGTTATTTACTGACACTCTCCTTGGAGACAGCCTAAGTTATTTATTTATGTGAAGGCACATGCAATTCCCATTTCCTAATGTAGTTCTATTCCTATTTTGCCAATGTGGCCTTACCCTTACACTACCAAGAAATGAAAGACCTTCCAAATGGTGTGTTTAACTTTATGATGATTGTCATCCTGTGCAGCAGCCCTTGGGGATGCATCCCTAGGAGGAGGCTTCCCTAGGAATCCCTCCACATTGAAAGCCCTCAGCACAGGGTCAGGGACAAATCATTTGTGGGAGGGGCTTAGCAGTGTTGGGAATGCTGATGAGTCATTTCAGATATAGTAGCTTTAAAACTCTCATGACTGGCTTGCCTAGCTGTCAATTTTGCAGAAAATCCTCTTGAGAAAATACCTGTGAAGAAATAAATTTATTTTGAGATCTTTGAGGCACAGCTAAACTCAAATAATTACATTTGCAATTGTCTTAAAATTAGCCCAATAAACATTTTTTAGCCATTTAGCATTAACTGGCTTTGCATACCCCAGGAAACTAGCTCAACATAGGCTCACAATTTGTGGGTAAGCAGGGATGTTTATATGGTCCCAAGCTGCCTTCGCACTTCTTGCCCTGCTTCCCCTTCAGCGGACTCCTTCCAACCTGTGGCCTTTGGAAGCTTTTCTGTAGGGGTCCATCCTACAAAACAGTCAACACCATGTCCGATGAATAGATTGTCACTGCCATCTGGTGGTTATGTCTTCTGGGTCAACGACAAAATCCTCCATTTAAATTCCCCACAGTTGCACATCCTGTTAATGTGCTTCCTGTGTTCCCTGAGCATGTGAATTGTGGAATTTCCTTTCCGACCCAAAAAGGGGCTTCACCTGGTATTCCACTGCTCTTTCTTTAGCGGCGCCAAGTGTAGAGAGGGAAGCTGTGGAAGGGGAGCAGATACCTGGATCCTGGCCCCAGATTTGGACAGGAGTATGTCCCAAGTGGGAAACATGTCATGGGGAGTCAAGAAGGAGGAACAGGTGCCAGAGAGCATCCTCCCTTCACGCAGACTCTTCTCTCCATATTTTATCCCAGCTCCAGCTGTCACACCCAGGCTCTGATTGTAGCACTGGGGACATCTTTATCACACATATGTGATGTTACAGTGGGGCACCACTTCACATCACCCTCCTCCCCCCAGGTGCTTGGCTCCCTCCATGGAGTCCCCACCCTCTCAGAGCCCTCCCTCTCTTATGCCCATCAACTCTCTGCTGTGTCCTTTTAGGAAATGTTCACAGAGATCTAGAAAGTTCATCTGGGTAGAAGCTAAATGTCTGCCTCCATGCCAGTGATTCTCTAAGAGGGCTAGGAAAAGTGAGGAATGGGATTAGCCCCAGACTGGGGGTTTCCCAGAGGCCCTCTAATTTTCAACCTGCGACCTGGGTGTGGGGGGGGGGAGGAGTAGTTGAAAGAAGCCTGTGGCTGTATCCCATACTGCATTTACACTTATGCTTCTAGCTTTCAGAATGTTTGCATTTGAAAGAAGTAATTGAAATCTGCTATGGGTTTGGGAGCAAAGGTAAGGGATTGTATCTTTTTTTTCTATCTGGTTGCACCATCCTCTTTTTGGTGCTTCATTTTGCATGTGGGGGCAGGGGCTGCACCTCACTGCACAGGTCTGGGATGCCTTTATTTTTTAACAGGAGGTTCCAGGAATTGAACCTGAGTCCTACATATGGTAAATGGGAGCTCAATTGCTTGAGCCACAGCTGCTTCCTTAGAGTTGCATCTTAAACGATCAACCAAGCCTGAAGCCATCTATAGGAAATTATTCTCAGATAACTAAAAGAACTTCATTAATGCCACATTTGGCAACCTGCACTAAATTCCTGTGACAGGTGACATCCTTCCATCTAAGCTCAGAAGCTTCCTGTGGAATAACAGTGTGAGGACTGGTCTCTAAAGGTAAGTTAATTCTTAAGCTGAAATTCAACAAGTGTTTTAGGCAAAGTCCCCATAGTGGTGACCCATTTGGGGATGAGACCTTTATCCTGGGATTGCCCTTCATATATCTCTGCTTTGGGATCTGGTTTTGGCTGTGAAAATCCTGGGGAGGCCTGTGGAAGGAGGTTGGTAGGGGAAGACCATAGGATGGCCAGCCAGTGGCCACTATATGGAGCTGATGCCACCCTTGACCTGAGAACACAGAGACCGCTGATCCCCAGATCTTGGGAAAGGGCAAATGGAAACCATCTGTGATCTTATGTATGCAATTGCCAGGGTTTCTATTTATTCCAGGCAAGGTGTTAAGACATCAATAACAATACTATGGGAAGTAATACCAATAGAAGTGACTACTAGTCACTGCTTTCGGATAAGAATTGTTTCAATATTCACAGTTCCTCAAGGGGCAGGGGACTGGGCTTTTTATACAGGAGGAGGAGGCAGGGACACTTCTGTAAAGGGGTGTGTGGACCCATGTAGAGTGGGTGCCTGGGTTTGATCTGTGACTGATGTGTGACCCTCCCTCCTGCTGATAGCTCACCTGGCCCAAGGCTTGCTGGCAGTAGGAGCCTTGGTTGATCCAGGCTGCCTGGTAATATGGGCAGAGGGATTTCCTCACAAAAAATGTTCCATGACTTTGTCAAAGGGGCCTCCCCAAGGCTGGAGATATACTCAGGGTATCTTCTATCACAAGGCTCAAAGAAAAGTTCTGTCCATAGCATCATCTCCATCTTTTTATGTAAAAACGTGGCCTTATGAATTGTTGGTGGGAATCTGCCTTGTCTATCAGCCAGCTCTGCAGAGAACTGTCTCTCTCCTTTTGTAGGTAAATAGAGGAGGGCCTCAGAGTCTTTGTGTTAGGAGTCAATTACCTCTGTCTCTTTTCTTTCTGGGATGAGAGGGGCCACTCACACCCCCAGTTACACTTACCAGGCTGCCCTTTCTCCTCATTCCTCTATTTTTCACCCTGTTCATGATCATTTTTATTTTTATTTTTTTGAGTTCTTGTGACCAAGAAAACAGCTGCTTAAAGATTTGTGTAAAAGATTGTATGTGGACATATTTTCCATTCTCTTGAGTAAATATTTACAAGTGGGACTAAAGGAATATTTGTTAAGTGTATGATTTACTTTAGGAGAAACTGATATTCTATTCCAAAGTGGCAGTTTTGTTTTGTTTGGTATTCATATGAGTAAAACATATGAGTTCCTGTTGTTCTGCATTCATGCCACTATTTGATATTCTCATTTTTTTCAAACTAGTGGTAGTGTTGTCCTACGATGTTCTAATTTGCATTTCCCTCATGGCTAATATGTAGAACTTTTTTTCATATATTTTTTCCTACCTATGTATTTTTTTAAAAGGTACTATTAGGATCACTTAGCTATTTCTAAAATTAGAATGTTTGTATTCTTATGGTTGAGGTTTTTTCTAATGGTCAGAGAAGAAGCTTCCTTCCTTCATTTTTCTCCCCATTGAAAGTAACTGTGACATTCAGAACATAGCCTGCTGCAAACACACAATGAGACATTTAATCATGAGCTGTACTAGGTTAGACATGCTTATGATTAACCAGGAAAATAGATTCATGTGTTATGTTTCATTTTTAATTCTCCATCAATGATAGAAACAGGAGAATATATATGGTTGAGTTTTGAGTATTCTTTGTATATATCTCTAAGGAAGAAATACAAATGGCCAAAAAGCACATGAAAAGATCCACAGTTCTGTGGTAACCGCTCTGGTCAAGGGCAGTCTGGGGCACCTCCCTGAAAAAAAACCCTCTTCCGAGTCCCGAGCTTATACTGACTTGCTTAGGCTAAGAGGCACCTTGTGTTCCCACAATGGACACAGCTGGGGATGGTTGAAAGAAAAGGCTGAGTGAGTATTGTGCATTGTCAACACACAGAGGAAACATGGGAAGCACAGAAAGTAGGACCCCATTAAGTTATATGCAGAAAAACTTTCCCTGAGTTTTCCACGAAGATGTGGCATAAAGTTCTAACCAGGAAATGTTAGAATGCTTTGTGAACTACAATGGCTGGCTTTTGGCATGGGCTGGCCCCAGGAGGGCACCTTTGACCCCGGATCATCTGTAAAGTCCATGAGATGTTAACGAGAAAACCAGAGTGCCCTGGCCAGTTCCCCTACATTGATGCCTGGCAGGACACTGCAAGTCAAAGTCCGGCCTAGTTAAGGGTGAGTAAGGAAGCCAGGATTTGCCTGATACAAAAGCCCACAGGTGCTGTCTGAGGAACCAGGCCAAGCAGGTGCCTTGCAAAGGGTCCAGAGAAAGTAAGCCCCAAATCTAGTGACAACCCACCCATTCTAGAGGGGCCACCAACTTATGAGATTGTTCCTACAGTGCCAGTGCCGAGGAGTGGGGATGAGCCAATTTTCCCAAGCAATGCAACCTCGCTGCCCCGACTGCCATCTCCACTGCCGTCCTCCCTGAGCAGTATGACCTCGCTACCCTGACAGCTGTCTCCACTGCCATCCTTCCTGAAGAGCGTGACCTCACTGCCTCCACATCCACCGTCCTCCCTGAGCAGCGCTACCTCGCAGCCGTTCCTGCAGCCGCTTCCACAGCCATTCCCACAGCCGATTCTGCAGCTGCTTTCTCCAAGCAACACAGCCCAGCTCTTCCTACAGCCACTTACACAGTCCTTTCCACAGCCGGTTCAGTTCCATGGCCACTTTCTCCAAGAAACAGGAGCCAGTTGCTCCTGCAGCTGTTTCCACAGCCGGTTTCACAGCTGCTTTCTCCAAGCAACACAGCGCAGCTGCTGCAGCAGCCGCTCTCACAGCAGGTTCTGCTGGCAATTTCTCCAAGCAACATGGCCCAGCCACTCCCGCAGCCACTCCCACAGCCGCTTTCTCCAAACAGTGCAGCCTCTGCACCTCTGCAATGGCTGTCTCCACCAATCTTGACCACTGGCAGCATAGTGCTAGCCATCACTCAGGAGGAGTCCCTGAAAGATAGCAACTCAGACCACGAGGAGCCCCAGGGACAGGTGGAGCAGGGAGAAGGGCCACCCTGCAGCTACCTCTCTCTGAAGCCTGGGCTCCAATTTATTATGATGCTGATGACCCTATACAAGGAGGACACTTCACTACTACTGATCTCTTTATCTGGAAAAGTCACACCCCACATACCTGGAGAAGCCTCAGGTCATGATGGACCTCTTCCAGTCTATCTTTCAAACCTGCAAACCCACCTGGGCTGACTGACTGTAAGCAGCTCCTTATGACCTTACTCAACTTCAAGGAGAGAATGTGAGTCACAAAAGGAGCTTTCACCTGGCTTAAAGAGCACCCTTCTGGTAGAAGCCTGGACAGGGATCAATATGCCCACACTCAGTTCCCAGACAAGGACCCCCAATGGGATCCCAATGACATGACCAGGCCCAACTGTTTAGAAACTTTCCATAGGGCCTTAGTTGAAGGTTTCAGAGCTGGGAGACAAAAGGTAGTAAACATGGCAAAGACCACCCAAGTCCTACAGACTCTCGAGGGAAGTTGGCTCAATTCTGACAGGATTGACTCCTGACATTTATTTCAAACTTTGGGGTGTGATACGATACTACTTTTGTTGTTGATTTTCAATTTGTTCTACTTTTTAGCCATGGTAGCTCTTTGCAGTGCATCCTATTGCTCTTTACTATAACCCTATCATTGACGGGTTTATTTTACATCTATTTACTTTTTGGTACTACAAAATATTCCAGATCCTTCTTGCATATTTCTTTCCTAGAAAGAGCAATTTCTCTAAGAAGGCATTTGTTGGAGAATGGTTTTAAAACCTAAAGTCTGGGCATTGCCTCCACTCATTGTTACTGCAGCCTTGAGGGCCTCTCTGCAGAGAGTGTAAGGAAATATATGTGTATATACTAAGATGTGTAAATGCACATATCTAGAACAACAAGAAACCTCCCCTTTAAGAAATTCTAAAGAAAATTCTGCAGAAAGAAAGGAAAAAACAGGACAGGCAGAGTTCGTGGAGAGTGTAAGAGCAACAAAAAGACAAAAAGACAAGGGAAAAAAAGCACACAAAATATGACAAAAACAACTCCAATCAAAATATGGCTAACACAAATAATTCCTTGAAAGTGATAACACTGAATGTCAACGAACTTAACTCACCTATCAAAAGATTCAGACTGGGACATTGGATAAGGAAATATGACCCATCTATATGCTGTCTACAAGAGACACATCTTAGACCCAGAGACTCATGGAGGTTGAAAGTGAGTGGTTGGAAAATAATCTTACAAGCAAACAATAATAAAAAAATTGCAGGAGTAGCTATATTAATATTAGACAAAATAGACTTTAAATGCAAAACAATGTTGAGAGACAAAGAAGGATACTACATTTTAGTAAAAGGGAAAATCTGTCAAGAAGATCAAACAATCATAAATATTTATGCTCCTAACAAGGGGGCCTCTAAATATGTGAGGCAAATGCTGGAAAAACTAAGTGAAAGAATAGGTGCATCTACAATTATAGTGGGGGATTTTAATACACCACTATCAACTCTGGACAGAACATCTCAAAAGAGAATCACTAAAGAAACAAAACATTTGAACAGTATATTAGAGGAGCTGGATCTAATAGACATATATAGATCATTACACCCAAACACAGCAGGATATACATTTTTCTCAAGTGCACATGGATCATTCTCCAGGATAGACCATATGCTAGGCCACAAAGAAAGGCTTAATGAATTCAGAAAGATCGAAATCATACAAAATAATATCTCTGACCACAGTGGAGTGAAGCTGGAAATCTGCAAGTGCCAGAGGCCCAGATTTCACACCAAGATACGGAAATTAAACAGCACACTCTTAGAAAAACAGTGGGTCAAAGAGGAAATCTCAAAAGAAATCAAAGACTACCTTGAAACAAATGATAATGATAACACAACATTCAAAAATTTATGGGATGCAGCAAAAGCAGTACTGAGAGGGAAATTGATAGCCATAAATTCATATATCAAAAAGAAGAAAGAGCAAAAATTTAAGAACTAACTGCACATTTGGAGGAATTTAAAAAACAACAACAAAGTAATCTAAGAGGAAGAAGAAGGAAGGAAATAACAAAGATAAGAGCAGAACTAAACAAAATAAAAAATAAGAAAGTACTTGAAAAGATCAACAAGACTAAGAGCTGTTTTTTTGAGAAGATCAATAAAATTGACAAACCTTTAGCAAGACTAAAAGTAAAAAAAGAAAAAAGATGCAAATACACAAAATAAGAAATGAGAAATGCGATATTACCACTGACCCCACAGAAATAAAGACTATCATAAGAGGATACTTTGAAAAAACTATATTCCAACAAAAATGAGAATTCAGAGGAAATGGACAAATTCCTAGAAACACATAAGCAGCCCATATTGACAAAAGAAGAAATTGATGATCTCAACAAACCAATCACTAGTAAAGAGATAGAATCAGTCATTAAAAACCTCCCAACTAAGAAGAGCCCAGGGCAAGACGGCTTCACAGGTGAATTCTACAAAACATTCCAGAAAGAAAAAACACCAATCCGGCTGAAACTATTCCAAAAAATTGAAACAGAAGGAACATTGCTGAACTCCTTCTATGATGCCAACATTACCCTAGTACCAAAGCCAAACAAATACACCACAAGAAATAAAATGACAGACCAATTTCTCTAATGAACTTAGACGCAAAAATACTTAACAAAATACTTGCTAATTGTATTCAACAACACATTAAACGAATTATACACCATGACCAAGTGAGATTCATTCCAGGTATGCAAGGATGGTTCAACATAAGAAAATCAATCAATGTAATACACCATATAAATAGATTGAAGGAAAAAAATCACATGATTATAACTATAGATGCAGAAAAACCATTTGACAAAATACAGCACACTTTCTTGATAAAAATCCTCCAAAAGATCGTAATACAAGGAAATTTTTTGAACATGATAAAGAGTATATATGAAAAACCCACAGCCAACATCATTTACAATGGAGAAATCCTAAATTCCTTCTCTCTAAAGTTAGGAACAAGACAAGGATGCCCATTGTCTCCCCTTCTATTTAACAGTGTCTTAGAAGTACTTGCTGAAACACTGAGGCAAGAACCAGAGAGAAAAGGTATTCAAATTGGAAAGGAAGAAGTCAAAACTTCATTATTTGAAGATGACATGATCCTATACATAGAAAACCCTGAGAGATCTACAACAAAGCTTCCAGGACTCATAAATGAGTTTAGTAAAATCGCAGGTTATAAGTTCAATGTGCAAAAATCAGTAGCATTTTTGTACACCAATAATGAGCAAGATCAGGAGGAAATCAGGAAACAAATACCATTTACAATAGTAAGTAAATAATAAAATATTTAGGAATAAATTTAACTAAAGATGTAAAAAACTTATACACTGAGAACTATACAAGACTGTTCAAGGAAATCAAAGAAGACCTAAATAAATGGAAGAATATTCCCTGTTCATGGATAGGAAGACTAAATATTACTAAGATGTCTATTCTACCAAAACTGATCTACACATTCAATGCAATCCCAATAAAACCCAACACAGCCTTCTTTAAGGAACTAGAAAAACTAACTATGAAATTTATTTAGAAAGGAAAGAGGCTCAAATAGCCAAGGACATATTGAAAATGAAAAATGAAATTGGAGGAATCACACTACCTGACTTCAAAACATACTACAAAGCAACAGTAGTGAAAACAGCATGGTATTGGCATAAGGAGAGACACACAGACCAATGGAATTGAATTGAAAGTTATGATATAGAACCTCATATATATAGCCATATAATATGTGATAAAGCAATCAAACCCTCGCAACTGGGAGAGAATGGCCTATTCAACAAATGGTGTCTGGAGAACTGGATCTCCAGATGTAGAAGAATGAAAGAGGATTACCATCTCACACCTTATACAAAGATCAACTCAAGATGGATCAAAGACCTAAATATAAGAGCCAAGACCATAAAGACCTTGGAAAGCAGTGTAGGGAAACATCTACAGGACCTTGTAATAGAAAATGGCTTCATGAATATCACACCAAAAGTACGAGCAGCAAAGAACTAATAGATAAATGGGACTTCCTCAAAATTAAAGCCTTCTGCCCCTCAAAGGAGTTTGTCAAGAAAGTAAAAAGGGAACCCACACAATGGGAGAAAATATTTGGTAACCATATATCTGATAAGAGACTTATAACTTGCATATATAAAGAACTCATATATATTGAAAATAAAAAGATGAACAACCCGTTAAGAAACGGGAAAAAGATTTAAACAGAACTTTTCCATAGAAGAAATACAAATGGCTAAAAAGCACATGAAAAAATGCTCCAAATCTCTAGCTATCAGGGAAATGCAAATCAAAATTATAATGAGATACCATCTTATTCCCATAAGATTGGCAGCTATGAAAAAAACAGAAGACTACAAATGCTGGAGAGGATGTGAAGAAAGGGGAACACTCATCCACTGCTGGTGGGAATGTAGAAGGATCCAGCCATTCTGGATGACAGTTTGGTGGTTTCTCAAAAAACTAACCATAGATTTGCCATATGACCCAGCAAAACCACTCCTGGGTATATACCCAGCAGAACTGAAAACAAGGACACAAACCAATATATGCACACCAATGTTCATAGCAGTATTGTTTACTATCGCCAAAAGTTGGAATCAACCCAAATGCCCATCAACAGACGAGTGGATCAATAAAATGAGGTATATACATACAATGGAATACTACGCAGCTGTAAGAACAAATACACTACAAACACACATGATAACATGGATGAATCTTGAGAACCTTATGTTGAGTGAAGCAACCCAGGCATTGAAGGACAAATACTACATGAACTCAATGATATGAAATAAGCTGCCTCAAAGAGCTAGAGACTGGAAGATAGGCTTACAGGAAATCGGGGGGTGGAGGAAGGATGTGAGCCGACGTCTGCAGGTGTGAAATCTATGATGAGCTGATGGTAAGTATGAGCACAAAGAAGAGATAAAATGGGGCAAGGGGTTGTCTTTGGGTGGGGCTTTGCAGATTTGAGGGGGGCTAGGGATGGGAGGATGGGTAATATTGCCCAAAAATTGGGAGGAGGGAGGGGCAACATATAAACATAGGAGAGAGTCAGGTGTTGGTTAAGAGTAAAATACTGAGAAAATCGTATCAAAATATAATCAGAAGTGTTACCTGTTTAGGATGCTCGGAGGGGATGGTCTGATGCAGGATGGACTCCTGGGGAATGTCTGAGTGCTCATTTTGCCAGGGTGGGTTGCACCATTGGGTAGAGACCCAAGTAGTGAGAGTGGGGGTGGACCCACATCCTGGGGAGGACTAATGCCATCAAATAGAGGGAACTGTATCTCTTGAAAGAAAGGGTGGCTCCCAGGGCATTAGGGCAGCTGAGCAAATCAGGCCCTGAACACTGTTGCAAGTATCTCTGTACGTGGCTCCTTGGGAATTGGAGGTTGACTGTCACTTTGGGCCACAAGGGGAGGGGAAAATGGATGTTGAATGGATAGAACCAAGGTAAATGTAGGGATAAGAGAGGAGTTTCGCGAGAGTACACAAGGATGGATATAAAACATGTAATATTACACCATAAACATATAGGGGATGACAGACTAATAATGTAAACCATAATGTAAAACATGGGATAACTAAAAATTTAGAAACCTGTGTATCCTAAAGTATGGACCACGATGTAAGCACAGATGTCACCTTGTTTGAAAGCTATTGTCTCAGAGTCTGTACATCAGTTTCAGTAAATATGATATGAATAAGTTATTAGAATATCACTGTGGAAGGGAAAAGGTTTTATGGTGGATGTGTGGGAGTACTGTATGTAATGTATATATGAATTACTGTGATCTAGGGCTCTTGTGAAGAGAAGCTCAATAGGAGAAAAGAAAAGAAAAAGAGAGGACATAGACACTGAGGAAAAGACGGAAGTACTTGCCTTGCCTATTTGCATACAGGGCAACACTTATTGCAGTGACGGAAGGTAAAACATCCAAAACAAAGCTTTTGCATTTTTAAATTTTTTGATACCCCAATTTATTTTTACCTTAATTTTTCCAAGTTAATATGTATTCTATATCTAACCTTTAAACTCATCACTACATTCCATTTTACTATTAATGGAACCTGGCAATATATTGGGTTTCACTTTTCATGATGTTTTGGATCACAGAGAGGTTCATCAATGGCAGGGGAGGAATACTGGTGTGGGATGTTATTGACAGGGGACACATGGTTGGCAGGATGTTCTACAGGGCGTATATCCAGGGTACATAAAAATGTTGGGATATTTTCATAGTGAATACAATTAAAAACAACTGAGGGAGTGCTGAGTTCCTAGCCAGGGGAGCTCTACCACAGCCCCTAAAGGAACAGTAACAATCCCCCAAGTGCAATAGCAAAGACCAAAAAATAAGTAAGGTCCAACAATGAGCCCTTGATACTAATGATTATGCTTGTGGGCCTGTGCACCTGAAATAAGAATAAGGCCTAGAGCTGCAGGGTGCCTAAGAGTTACCTCCTGAGAGCCTTCGTGTTGCTCAAATGTGGCCAGTCTTGAAGCCAAACTCAGCATGTAAATGTGTTGCCTCCCCCTCAGATTGGGACATGACTCCCAGGAATGAGCCTCCCTGGCATGGAGGGATTACTACCAAGTACCAGCTGATGATGTAACTAGAAAATGACCTTGAATAAAAGGTCAACTCGCACCAGCAAAATATCTCAATCTACATGTAATACCAGGAGTTAAAAATGCTGTGTGACCTGAATCAAAGGGGGAAATGGAAAGGACAAATTAGTCTATATGGCTGTGAGTCTCCAAAAAGTTCCAGGAGATTATCAAAGAGGTTGCCCTTATGCATTCCTCAGCAGAGTTCCAGTGACAGATAAACTGGATACAACCCCGGGTATTGGTTCTTTGGAGGGCTACAGAGATCCACAGGTCCTATGGTCATGGCACTTGGAGTTCAGTGCCATGTCAGTTGGCCCTACTTTGGAGTTTGTGTTTCTGTGTGATGGAGCTGGACTCAGATGTGATCTTTGTTCACAAGCCTCACCTGTTGATTTAGATGTGGAGTGGACACAACCATTCCAAGGTCCACAGGATGGATGAATAGAGTATGGATTAGAGTGGAATTACTGATATTCTATTCATGAAATATTGTGATTAGCAATCGAAGAAAATATGGCATTGGTGTAGAGAAAGCGGCCATGGTGACTGCTGGGGGTAGGGAATGGGAGGAAGAGATGAGATGTGGGGGCATTTTCAGGACTTGAGGTTGTCCTGGGTGGTGCTGCATGGACAGTTACCAGACATTGTATGTCCCCTCATGGCCCAGTGGTTGGAATATGGGAGAGTGTGAGTTATGGTGTGGACCATTGACCATGAGGTGCAGTGGTGCTCAGAGATGTATTCACCAAATGCAATGAATGTATCATGATGATGGAGGAGGTTGTTGTTATGGGGGGGGAGTGGGGTGAGGGGGTTGCGGGGTGTATGGGGACCTCGTATTTATTTAATGTAATATTAAAAAATAAAGACAAAAACATAAATGATATTCACCTATTCCTAGAAAAATAAAAGTTGCCAAAAAATAGGCCCCCAAAATTAAAAATCTGAAAAGATTCATATCTTCTTCAGTGATTGAATCTATAGATTAAAACATTCTCATAAATTTTCATATTGACCAATGGCCTTATTGGGGAATTCCACTAAACTTTCAAGGAAAAAATAATACTTATTTACTCAAACTTTTCCAAGGAATAAGAAAAAAATCGGAAAATATCTCCATTTATGATTACGGCTTAACATTTGTATCAAAATCTTATAAGGCCATTAAAAATAGGAAATTTACAGGTTTCTAGCTTTTTCAAACATAAGCTCACATATCATAAAAATATAATCTGCAGTCTAATTCCAGCAATATTTTATAAAGAGGATTTATCATGGCAAAGCAAGGTAATTCAGTATATGTACCCCCTGAAAAGTAGAAACTGTCATCTCAGTGAATGAAGGAAAATACTTAATAAAATTCAACACCCACCAGTGATTTTAGAACAAACAACAAAAGCATAACTTATCAAATAAAAATTGAGAAGAACCATCTTCATCCTTTAAAAGATACTTCCTGAGAACTAACACAAATTTCACATCATATTGAAGTATTTCATGCCTGGGAGATCAATAACAAAACAAAAATTTTCAATATTAACACATCTAATAATGCACTGGAGATCCTTCCCAAAGCAATATTGGCAAGAAAAAGATTGGAAGGAATAATTATTTGAAAGGATAAAGTAAAATTGACATAATTTAGAAAAGAGTTTATTGCATAAGTTGAAGATCTGGAAGATTTTATAAACTCAGTTTAGTGGTCTGAATACAAGGGTAATATAAAAGCTTCTTATATATGCAACTCATAGGGCTTTATAAAATGAAACTTCCAAACATGATATTTAAAATATCTTGAAAGTATTAAATGTCTAAAAATAATATTTAGGAAAGTTTGGAAAGACTTCTGTATAATAAAGGTATCAAGAAAAATTTAAAGAAAACTAAATAAATGGAGGGATGAACCATGTTCATAATTGAAAGGACTCAATATTGTAAAGATATCATTATTCTCCAAATTGATTGACTGAGTCAATGCAATTGTTATCACAATCACAACTTTATGGGGCAATTACAACTTATTAAATCATTCCTATGAGATCATTTTCAAAAAGCTTTGCTAAGACAAACTTTAAAACAAAGAGTGAAATGGGAATGTATATTCTACCTGTTTCTTTTTATAAGTCACTATAATGTTGTTTCATCATAAGGATAAAAAGGAAATAAAATGAAGCAAATGACATATCTAGAAACAAATTGGTCACATGCAGATTCATCAATATCATTAAAATTGTAATTCTAAATGTAAAAATAAAAACCTTAAAGAAACAAAAAGGAGAAGAATGTTTTCATTTTCAAAGGAGAAAATATGTTTAATAAGACATGTATCATCATATATCATCAACCTTAAAGGAAAAGTTTAATGAATGTTAATTACATTAATACTGATATTTTCTGTTTGGCAATGAATGGTCAAGCCACAAGTGGAATAAATTATTTAACATAGATCTAGTCAATAGTGAATTACATCAAAATTATACAGGGACCATCTATAGAAACAAGCAGAAAAACCACTAGAAAAAGTATGATGTGTGGACAAGAAAAGAATGGAAGCTCAACAGTAAATAAATTACACTGTTATCAAGTTGATGGACTGAATGTTTAAAAGAAAGCCAGAGGTCTAAGAGAAAGTTTAGGGAAGGAACAAGAAGCACATTAAAGCACAGGGTTATTTAAAATTATCACAAGCTGGACAAATTTGGCTCAAATTGTCCAATGTTATTCTTTTGGGTCAAGTGAATAAGTGAGAATTACTGAACATGGGCTGATGACACTTTGCATTTCTCACCAGATGTAGAACACGTGTGAAGTGTCCAGATCATCAGAATGCAAACAATGAAAGAACTCATTCCCTCCAAAAGACCCATTGGGGTTGACTCTGGTCTGCACAGCTCTTTGCTTCTCTTTCCTCACTACTGTTATTCTTGGGGTCTTTGTGAAGCACCAAGACACTCCCACCGTCAAGGCCAATAAATGGATCCTCAGCTACATCCCGCTCATCTCCCTTACCCTGTGTTTCCTATGCTCCTTGCTCTTCATCATTTATCCCAACACAGCCATCTGCATCCTCTGACAAATCACATTTAGAATTGTTTTTGCAGTGGCTGTGCCCACTGTTTTGGCCAAAACAATCACTGTGGTTCTGGAATTCAAGGTCCCTGCTCTAGGGAGAAGGATGAGGCAGTGTTTGGAATTAGGGCCACCTAACTTTGCTATTTCCATTTGCTCCCTAATCCAGATGATACTCTCTGGAATCTGGTTCAGAACCTCTCCCCCATTCATTGATAAAGATGCACACACTGAGCCTGGTTATATTACCATTGAGTGTCTTAAGGGCTCAGCTACTGCCTTCTACTGTGTCCTGGGATACCTGGGCTGCTTGGCCCTCTGGAGCTTCAATGTAGCTTTCATGGCCAGGAACCTGCTTGACACCTTGCTGGTGTTCTGCAGGGTTTGGGTCAGTTTCCTCTCTGTCTACCACAGCAACAAGGGGAAGGTCATGGCAGCCATTGAAATCTTCTCCAGCTTGGCTTCCAGTGCTGGATTACTAGGCTACATCTTTGCTCCTAGGTGCTATATTATTTTATTAAGACCAGATAGGAACACTCACCATGGATTATGGTATAGAACATATTCTGTGGACAATAAGACTTCTTAAGTTGTAACTGAATATTGTCCTGCAATAAATAGAATGCCTGAAGAAAATCAACACCATGCTTGCATTTACCTTCACCAATTAAGAAGTGAATCACATTTTTTCTCTAATAATGTCAGGAGAATGACAGTCACATCATCCAACTTTTCAACATTCAATTACATTTTTTTGTCCTTTTTCATTACATTAAATCTAATATTGAATACTCATATTGTAGTTAGTTTTGTATGTTTGGAATACATTTGAATAGACTTCCACTTTGGTTTTCAGTTTTTTGTTTATAAATTTCCTTTTTTCCTAATTATCCTGGAATGCATGATAAAGGTTTCCCTCCTTTCTTCTGTCTGTGGTTATTTTAAAGATCCAACAACATTTTGGGAATATTCCTTATTTTTCCACATATTTGAATTGCTATATATTGAGGATAATAAATACCTACATATAAGTTCTGTTTCTGGACACACTCTGTAGCAGTTTGATATTGATTATGAATTCCAAAAATAGATGTTAGATTTTGTTTGTGAACTGGTCAGCTCCTCTGGGCATATTAGATTAAATTGATTGAGAGGTTTCACTTTTACTTGATTGAATAATAAGCAAAGCTTTGATCGGGCCACATCTGTAGCACACTGGGTGTCCATAACTTTGGTTTCTGAGATTCCAGCTTTTGGACTCAGAAACCAATAATTCCCCAACATCAGAATAGTTTGCAGTGCAAACAGTGCACAGATGAATACCCTGTTGCCCCTAGCCCTAGAGGTGCTCGCAGTCAAGACATGGAGACCAAGCTGATACGTAAACTTTAACTGACTTCTGTACCAAGAAACACAGCATTTTTCCATTACTAGAGGCTGCAGAAACAATGGCAGGCACAGACAAGTAGTTTATTGAGGAAATAGCATGGACCAGGTGTGAAAACCATGTGGTGTATGAATGCTGGAATGGACCATTGTATAGCTCTTGCCCAGTCATTTTAGGTATCATATTAAAACAATTTTTGTACCCCTCTTTCACCTCAATGCATTAAAATTGAATATATTTGCTTACTGGAAGTACTAAAGTGGAAGATGGGATCAGATTTTTAATCACTCTACTTCTGAATCACATTTAACCTGGTATAATTTATAGTCACTAGTACTGAATTACTGGACCCGAATTTACCCTGACATTGAAATGACATTATGCGTTTTACTCTTTAAGCCTTCAGAGGAAATGTTTCCTGTGCACAACACCTTGTGAACACTAGACATCAATATGTTAATTGAATAAATTTTGTGAATGTATAAAAGTGTGATACTATGTGTGCATTTCATTTGTGTGTGTATGTTCATTCATTCAACATGTCTACATTAATACACCTTAAGTATTTATTCCATGAAGATACAAAATTGAATACCATAGAGCCAGAAAATGTCCTCATTAGTCTAACTGAAAAGTTCAATTGTTGGCATTGGCCTTTGAAGGGCGATTCAGGATGCAATGAGAAAATAGAATGGGATGCCCTAATCTGGATATGGCAATAAGAAAAACCCTTCCATGGTAAGGAAATTAGAGAAGATACCTTGAGGAGGAGTAGGAATTGAGACTAGGCAGGGAAAGGGGACATAGATGTGGAAAATTATATTACAAGCATGGGGACAAGCTGAGCATAGACCCCAAGTTTGACAGGTGCATTGAAGAAGACAGAGGCTCTGGAATCCAATGAGGAGGGAGAAGTGAGAATAGATAGGCATGAGTCAGACTGTATGGTTTTTGTAGTTCATTTTAGGGGGAGTATGAACAATTTTATGCTACTTTTATGCGAAAAAAACTAGACAATGTAGATAAAATAGAAAACTTCCTAAGAATGTACAAACAACCTACACTGATGCTCAAAGAAATAGAAGACTCAACAAACCAATCACAAGTAAAGAGATTGAAACAGTCATTTAACAGTTCCCCAAAATGAAAAGCCCTTGACCAGACAGTTTCACAGGTGAGTACTACCAAGCATTCAAAGAAGATTTAATACCAATGTGACTCAAGTTCTTCCAAAAAATCGAACAAGAAGGAATGCTACAAAACTCATTCTATGAAACCAATATCACCCTAACACTAAAGCCAAATAAAGCTATTACAAAAAATAAAGTTATAGGCCCATTTCTCTAATGAATATAGATGCAAAAATCCTCAATAAAATACTTGTTAATCAAATTGAACAACACATTGAAAGAATTATCCTTCTTTATTAAGTGGATTATATGCAAGGCATGTAAGGCTGGTTCAACACAAGAAAATCAATCAGCGTAATACACCACATTAATAAGTCAAAGAAGAAAAATCACATGATCTTATCAATTGACACAGAAAAGGCATCTGACAAAATAGAGTATCCTTTCTTGAGAAAAATACGCAAAGAAATAGGAATTGAAGGAAACTTCTCAACATGATAAAAGCCATATAATAAAAACCCACAGCTAACATTGTATTCAATGGTGAAAGACTGAAAACTTTCTGATTGTCATCAGGGAAAGGACAAGGATGCTCACTAACCACATTGTTCTTCAATGTAGTGGTAGAGTTTCTAGCTAAAGCAATTAGACAAGAAAAAGAAATAAAAGGCATGCAAATTGGAAAAGAAGAATTAAAATTTTCACTATTCGCAGATGATTATATATCTAGAAAGTCCTGAAAAATCTACAACAAAGCTGTAGAGCTAATAAATTATTTCAGTAGAGTGTCAGTATTCAAGATCAATAAGCAAAAATCAGTAGTGTTTCTTTACATGAAAAATGCACAATCTGAGGAGGAAGTCAAGAAAAACACTCCATGTACAATAGCAACAAAAAGAATCAAATATTTAGGAATAAACTTAACCTAGGATGCAAAACACTTGTATTCAGAAAACTATAATGCATTGCAAAAAGGAATTTAAAACACCTAAATAATTGGAATAACATTTCTTGCTCATGGATTGGAAGACTAAATATCATTAAGAAGTCAATTCTACCCAAATTGATATACAGATTCAATGCAATACAAATAAAAATTCCACCAGTATTTTTTTTTAGCAAATGGAAAACACAATTATCAAGTCTATATGGAAGTGTAAGAGTCCCCAAAAGGCCAAAAACATTTTCAAAAGGAAAAGTGAATTTGGAGGACTCTCACTTACAGACTTTAAATCATATAATTAGCTACAGTGGTAAAAACAACATGGTATTGTCATAAACATAGACACATAGACCAATGGAACCAAATTGATGGTTCATAAACAGACACTCACATCTATGGCCAAGTGATTTTTGACAATCCTGTCAAGCCCTCCCAGTTGGGGAAGAAAAGCTTATTCAAAAAAATTTGTTGGGAGAACTGGATATCCATAGGCAAAAGAAAGAAAGAAGACCCCTATCTCACATATTATACAAAAATAAACTCAAAGTCGACCAAAGACCTGAATATAAAAGGAAGTACAATAAAGCCTCTAGAGGAATATGTAGGAAAACATCTTCAAGACCTGGTGGTAGGTGAAGGATTCATAAACCTTACACCAAAAGCACGAGCAAAAAAAGAAAACATGGATAAATGGGACCTCCTCAAACTTAAACATTCCTTTGATTCAAAGGGCTTCATCAAGAAGGTTAAAAGGCATCAAGACAATGGGAGAAAATATTTGGAAACCAATTATCTGATAAGGGTTTGATTTCCATGCTATATAAAGAGATCATACAACACAACAATTTAAAAGCAAGCAATAAATTTAAAAATGGACCAAAGATTTAAATAGACATTTCTCCAAAGAGGAAATACAAATGGCCAAAAAGCACAGGAATAAATGTTTCATATCACTAGCTATTAGGGAAATGCAAATTAAAACAACAATAAGATATCATTTAACACCACATAGAACGGCCATTAATAAAAAAAATAAACAGAGAACAATATGTGCTGGAGAGGATGTGGAGAAACAGGAACACTCCTTCACTGTTGGTGGGAGTGTAAAATGGTGCAGCCTTCATGGAATACAGTTTGGAGGTTCCTGAGGAAGCTAAATATAGAACTGTCACATGATCCAGCAATTCCTCTACAAGGAATATATCCAGATGAACTAAAAACTAGGCCATAAACAGACATCTGCACACCAATGTTCGTAACGAAGTTGTTCACAATTGCCAAAGATGGAAACAACTCAAGTGTCCCTTCATGTTTGAATGTATAAACAAATGTGGTCTATACAAAGGAATATTATGCTGCAGTAAGAAGAAATGAAATTGGGACATATGTGATAACATGGATGAGTCTTGAAGACATTATACTAAGTGAAGTAAGCCAGACACAAAAGAACAAATATTGCATGGTCTCATTAATATAAACTAAATACAAATAATAAACACATGGAATTGAATATGTTATTAGGAGATAAGAGGATTTTTGAGAATAAAGATGCTTAATGTATGTAGAAGTTTTTTTCTTTATTTTCTTTTAAATGTTACATTAAAAAATAACAGGCCCCTTTATACCTCCCACCACCCTCACCCCACTCCTCCCACAACAACAACCTCTTGCATCATCATGGCACATTCACTGCACCTGGGGAATACATTTTGGAGCACTGCAGTCCCGCATGTACAGTGGTCTACATAGTAATCTACACTCTTCTCCAGTCCACCCAGTGGGTCATGGCAGGAAACACAATGTCCGGCAGCTGTCCTGCATCATCACCCAGGACAACTCCAAATCCTGAAAATGCACCCACATCATATCTTTTCTTCCTTCTCCCTAACATCAGCAGCTAACGTGACCACTTTCTTCACATCACTACTACAATTTCTTCCCTTACTAATCACAATAGTTCCCCAGCAGAACACCAGTAAGTCAACTCTAATCTATATCCTACTCCTCCATCCTGTAGACCCTGGGATGGTTCTGTCCAGTCCACTTCTACATCAAGAAGGGACTAACATTCCACATGGATGATGGAAGCAATTCTCCTGCTTGCAGTTGTAGGCACTCTTGGCTCCCTGGTGTGGTGGTTGACCTTCTTCACCTCCCTGTTAGCTGGCCAGGATAAAAGCAATAAACCAGAGGGTAGGAGTTGCAAGCCTGCTGAGGCTCAGGGCCTGGCTGTCACATGGACAGTCCAGAGATTCAGGCCTCCTGAGTATACCCGAAACCCAAAGCCAACTACAGGTCTTGTAAAAGTAACAGAAGAGGCATGTGTAGAAAGATCACATCTGAGTCTAACTCCATCTCACTCTGGAATGCAAACTCAAAGCAGGGCCAACTGACATGGCACTGAACTGCAGAGCCATCTGCCATGAACATAGGGTCTCTGCAGCCCTCAGGAGAACCAGTACCTGGGTTTCTATCTACTTTGGCTGTCTCTGGGACCCTGCTGAGATGTGCATAAACGTTACTCCATTGATGACCTCCCAACTGTTTTTGGAGAATCATAGCCATACAAACTCATTTGTCCTTTCCATTTCCCCCTTTTGTCCAAGACAAAAAGCAGTTTTAAACATTTGATATTACATGTAGGCTGAGATATTCTGCTGGTCTGAGTTGGCCCTTTTATTCAAGGTCTTTTTCTAATTACATCATCAAATGGTGCTTGGTAGTAATGCCTTGGCACCAGGGAGGTTCATCCCCAGAAGTCATGTTCCATGCTGGGGGGAAGGTAATGCATTTACATGCTAAGTTTGGCTTAGTGACCACATTTGAGCAACATGGAGGTCCTCAGGAGGTAACTCTTCAGCACCTTGCAGCTCTACGCCTAGTTCATATTTCAGGCACACAAGCTCATAATCGTAGCCATCAGTATCAAGGGCTCATTGCTGGGCCGCCCATCTTTATTGGTTTTTGACATTGCACTTGGGGTATTCTTGCTGTTCATTTGGGAATGTGATAGAGCTCCCCTGGATTGGAACTCAGCACTCCCTCAGTTGTCATTTTTAACTGAAACCACTATGAAAATACCCAAACATTTTCATGTACCCTGTGTACACACCGTGGAGAACTCCCTCCCAATCACGTGCCCCCTTTCAATAACACACCACACCAGTATTCCTCCCCTGCCATAGTTGAACCCTTCTGTACTCCAAAACTTCTTTAGAAAGGAAGCCTAATATATTGCCAGATTCCATAAATAGCAAAATGGTGTATAATGATGGGTTTAAAGGTTAGATACAGAATATATACTAATTTAGAAAAATTTAAAAAAGGAAAAATAAACTGGAGTATCAAAAAATGAAAAACTGAAAGTTTTGTTTTAACATTTTGCCTTTCATCACTGCTGTAGGTGTTGCCCTGCATATACCGTGGCAAGGCAATTTCTTCCATTTCTTCCTCAGTGTCTACATATTTTCTTTTTTTTTCTTCTTCCAACTATTAAGTTTACCTTCACATAAGTTTTAGATCACAATAATTCACATATACAATATATGGTACTCCCACATACCCAACATCAAACCCTTTGTCCGTTCACAAACATTGATCTTTCTACATGTTCATATTCTATTTGCTGCAGTTCATGTACAGATATTGAAACAATAGCTTTCAAACATGATTCCATTTGAGTTTCCATTATGGTTTATATTTTAGACTATACAATTTTCTAAATTTTTAGTTATCTTATGTTTTACATTATCATTTATATTTTAGCCTATAGACTTTAATACATTTTTGGTGTAATTTAACATGTCCTATATCCATCGTTGCATGATCTTATGGAATACTTCCATTGACCCACAGTTCCACTGATTCCATCTATTCAACACCTTTTTCCCCATCCTCTCAGGGCCCACTGTGAAATTCAATCTTCATTACATGAAGGACCATATTCAGATATACTTGCAACAATGTTGAGAGCTTGACGTACTCGACTGCCCTAACCCACTGGGAGCCACCAATTCTCTCAAGAGGTAAAATTCCCTCTATTTGAGAACATCAGTTCTCCCCAGGATGTGGGTATACTTTCACCCTCATTTTATGGGTCTCCACCCAATAGTATAACTCATTATGACACTCTCCCTAGAAGTTTTCCATGTGTCAGACCCCCCCTTAAGCATCTTAAAACAGGTAACCTTCTATACTATATTTTCTAGAGTTTTCTCTAATTTATAATTTCAACCACATACCTGACAGTTTCCTATGTTCAAATGTTCTGCCCACCGTCCCCCCAAAAAATTGGGCCATCTGATCCATCCTTTCATCTCCAGCCCCCCTCATGCTCACAAAGCCCTGACTCGAGGTATCTTTATGCCCCCATTTTATCCCTCCTCTGTACAAATACTTATATTCAGCTTATCATAGCTTTCACCCATGCAGGTGTCAGCTTGCACCCTTTCTCCACTCCCCAACTTCCTTTAAGCATATCATCCAGTCACTCTGAAGCTGTTTCTATCTGTCTGAAACAGCTTGGTTTACTTATTTCTTATCAGAGAGGTCATGTAGTATTTGTCCTTCAATGCCTGGGTTACTTCACTCAATATAAAGTTCTCAAGATTCATCCATGTTATCAAATGTGTTTGTACTGTATTTTTTCTTATAGCTGAGTAGTATTCCATTGTATGTATACACATTTTATTTATCCATTCATCTCTTGATGGCATTTGGATTGATTCCAACTTTTGCCAACAGTGGATAGTGCTGCTATGAACATTGGTGTGTGTATATCAGCTTGTGTCCTTGTTTTCAGATCTTCTGGGTATATACCCAGCAGTGGAATTGCTCGATCATATGGTAAATCTGCACCTAGTTTTTTGAGAAACTACCAAACTGTCCTCCAGAATGGCTGGGTCCTTCTGCATTCCAACCAGCAGTGGATGAGAGTTCTCATTCCTCCACATTCTCTCCAGCACCTGTAGATCTCTGATTTTTTGATAGCTGCCAGAATTATGGGAGTAATATGGTATCTCATTGTGTTTTGACTTGCATTTCCCTAGTAGCTAGTGATTTTGAGCATTTTTTCATGTGCCTTTTAGCTATTTGTAAAACTTCTTTTGAGAAGCATCTGTTCAAACCTTTTTCCCATTTTTTAAATGGGTTGCTTGTCTTTTTATTTTCAAGATATAGGAATTCTTTATAAATGCAAACAAAGATGTACTTACCAAATCCAATGGATGTGTCATGTTGATGGGAATGAGTGTTGCTGGGGGGGGGGGGGGAGAGGTGGGGTGGGGGGGTGGGGTTGATTGGGACCTCACATATATATTTTTAATGTAATATTATTACAAACTCAATAAAAAAAAAGATATATGGTTACCAAATATTTTCTCCCACTGTGTAGACTCTCTTTTCACTTTCTTTACAAAATCCTTTGAGGTGCAGAAGGCTTTAATTTTGAGGAAGCCCATTTATCTATTTGTTCTTTGGCTGCTCATGCTTTGGGTGTGAAGTTCATGAAGCCGTTTCCTATTACAAGGTCCTGTAGATGCTTCCCTACATTGCTTTCCAAAGTCTTTATGGTCTTGGCTCTTATATTTAGGTCTTTCATCCATCTTGAGTTGATTTTTGTAAAAGGTGTGAATTGGTAATCCTCTTTCATTCTTTTAAGTATGGATATCCAGTTCTCCAGGCACCATTTGTTGAAGAGGCCATTCTCTCACAGTTGAGAGGTTTGGTGGCCTTGTTGAATACCATATGGCTGTTTATTTGAGGATCTATATCAGAACTCTCATTTCAAGTCCATTGGTCAGTATGTCTATCCTTCTGTCAATACGATGCCATTTTCACAACTGTAGCTTTGTAGTACGTTTTGGAGTCAGGTAGTGTGATTCCTCCAATTTCACTTTTCTTTTTCAATATGTCTTTGGCTATTTGGGACCACTTTCCTTTCCAAATAAATATCATAGTAAGTTTATCTAGTTCATTAAAGAATGCTGCGTGGATTTTTATTGGGATTGCATTGAATCCATAGATCAGTTTTGGTAGGATAGACATTTTAATGATATTTAGTCTTCCTATCCATGGGCAGGGAATATTCTTCCATTTATTTAGGTCTTCTTTGATTTCCTTGAGCAGTGTTTGTAGTTTTCTCTGTATAAGTCCTTTACATCTTTATTTAAATTTATTCCTAGGTATTTTATTTTTTTTATTTACTATTGGAAATGGTATTTGATTTCTGATTTCATCCTCAGATTGATCATTATTGGTATACAGAAATGGTATTGATTATTGCATATTGATTTTGTAACCTGTGACTTTACTGAACTCATTTATGAGTTCTAGAAGATTTCTTGTAGACTTCCCAGGGTTTTCTATGAATAGGATCATATCGTCTGCAAATAGTGAAATTTTCAGTTCTTCCTTTCCAATTTGGATGGCTCTTATGTCTGGTTCTTCCCTCAGCGCTTGAGCAAGTAGTTCTAAGACAATGTTAAATAGAAGGGCTGATAGTGGGCATCCTTCTTTTTTTCTTGATCTTAGAGAGAAAGATTTTAGATTTTCAAGATTGTAAATGATGTTAGCTGTGGGTTTTTCATATATGCTCTTTATCATGTTGAGAAAATTTCCCTCTATTCTGATCTTTTGCATTGTTTTTATTAGGAAAGTGTGCTGTATTTTGTCAAATGCTTTTTCTGCATCTATAGATATGATCATGTGATTCTTTTTCCTTCAGTCTGTTTATATGGTGTATTACATTAATTGATTTTCCTATGTTGACCCATCCTTGCATACCTGGAATGAATCTCACTTGGGCATGGTGTATAATTTATTTAGTGTATTGTTGAATATGATTAGCAAGTATTTCTTTGAGGATTTTCATGTCTAAGTTCATTAGAGGGATTGGTCTGTAATTTTCCCTTCTTGTGGTGTCTTTGGCTTTGCTATTAGAGTAATGTTGGCATCATAGAATGAGTTAGGCAATGTTCCTTGTATTTTTATTTTTTGGAAGAGTTTAAGCATGATTGGTGTTAGTTTTTTCTGGAATGCTTGGTAGAATTCACCTGTGAAGCTGTCTGGCCCAGGGCTCTTCTTAGTTGAGAGGTTTTAATGACTGATTCTATCTCTTTACTTGTGATTGGTTTGTTGAGATCATCAGTTTCTTCTTTCATCAATGTAAGCTGCTTATGTGTTTCTAGGAATTTGTCCATTTCCTCTAAATTGTCCTTCTTCTTGGAATATAGTTTTTCAAAGTATCCTTTTATAATAGTCTTTATTTCTGTGGGGTCAATGTTGATATCTCCTTTCTCATTTCTTATTTTGCATATTTGCATCATCTTCCTTCTTTTTTTCTTTGTTAGTCTAGGTAACGGTTTGTCAATTTTATTGATCTCAAAAAACCAGCTCTTGGTTTTGCTCATTTTTTCAAGTGCTTTCTTTTTTTCTATTTCATTTAGTTCTGTGCTGATCTTTGTTATTTCTTTCTTTCTTCTTCCTTTGTATTTAGTTTGTTGTTTTTTTCACTAATTCCTCCAATTGTACAATTAGTTATTCAATTTTAGCTCTTTCTTCTTTTTTGATGTATGAATTTATGGCTATAAATTTCCCTATCGGTATTGCTTTTGCTGCATCCCATAAGTTTGGATATGTTGTGTTATAATTTTCATTAGTTTTAAGGTAGTTATTAATTTCTTTTGTCATTTCCTCCTTGACCCACTGTTTTTCTAAGAGTGCTGTTTAACTTCCAAATCTTGGTGCCAAATCTTGGTCTCTGTCCCTTGAAGATTTCCAGCTTCATTCTACTGTGGTCAGAGAAATTATTTTGTATGATTTCAGTCTTTCTGAATTCATTGAGACTTTTTCTGTGGCCTAGCATGTAATTGTACAAGTATATGTCTTGGGTAGGCCTGTTGGAATTTATGCTGTTTGGAGTGCATTGTGCTTCCTGGACATGTACATCCATCTCCCTCAGTAGATTTGGGAAGTTTTCAGCCATTATTTCCTCCAACACCCCTTCTGTCCCTTTTCCCTTCTCTTCTCCTTCTGGGATGCCTGTAATGTATATGTTTGTGTGTTTTCCATTGTCATTCAGATCCCTAAATCCATGCTGGAATTTTTCTTTCTTTTTATCGATCACTTCTACTATCTGTTTGATTTCAGATATACTGTCTTCCACACCACTAATTCTTTTCTGTGCCTCTTTGAGTCTGCTGTTATTTGCTGAGAGTGTATTTTTGATTTCTAGAATTGTGCTGTTCATCACCATCACATCTTTTATCTTTTTGTGTATGATTGCAATTTCTTCTGTATTCTCTCTAAGTGTTTTCTTCATATTCTTAATCTCTTCCTCCACCTCATCAAATTTGTCCCTAATATATGTTTTGAGAGCTTTAATTACTTGTTTGATGTTCTGTTACTCTTCCTGATTTTAGTTTGTTCATTGGATTGGAGCATGTTTTCCTGATTATTATTTTGGTTTGTAATTTTTTGTTGCTGTCTTGTCATCATTTTATATTGATGGTTTTAATCAGTTGCTTATCTTCTTTGTCTAGTTTGGTGTTTAATTAGTTGTTTTTGCATGTGTGTTAATTCTTCTCTTTGTCACTTTGTTCTTATTCTATTTCCTTGTTGTTGGCTAAGTTCATTTGAAGGAAAATATTAAGGTCAGGGAAAGCCAAAAGAGTAAGAGAAGAAAAATGAACAATAGTAGCATTGATAATAAATATTAAGAGGAACCATGTGTGATCTAGGAGAATGGATATTTGACTCATGTAAGGTATGTATACTTATAACAGTATGAAAAGTAGTGTATGTATAATGAGACAGTAAACTAAATATGGGGAGGAATATAGTGTGAATTAAAAGGCCAGTGTGATATATATGCATTGCTGTGGTCTAGGCCTCCTGTGAAGAGAAGCTCAATAATTAGGGGGGGGGGGAAGATAAGATGTAGAATTTTTTCCAAATCAACACGTATTCTTTATATAACTTTTAAACCCATCGCTATATGCCATTTCCTAGTAAGGGACCCTGACATTATATTGGGCTTCAAATTTCAGGGAGTTCTGGATCACAGAGTGGTTCAACAAAGGCAATGGAGGAATACTAGTATGGGATACCATTGACCGGGGATATATGGCTGACAGGGAGCTGTACAGAACATATGTCCAGGGTGCATGGCAATGTTTGGATATTCTCATAGTGGCAACAATTAAAAACCACAGCAGGGGGGACACTGGGTTCCTGGCCAGTGGTGCTCTGTCGTGGTCCCTAGGGGAGCAGCGACAGTCTCCCAGGTGCAGTGGCGGGGACCGGGAGGGAGTGAGGGTTCAACAGTGAGTCCCTGATGCTAGTGACTATGCTTGTGAGCTGATAAGCCTAAAATAAGAACAAGGCCTAGAGCAGCATTGTGCCTGGGAATTTCCTCCTGTCAGCCTTCATGTTACTCAAATGTGGCCAGTCTCGAAGCCAAACTCACCATGTAAATGCAATGCCTTCCCCCCAGCATGGGACATGACACCTGGGGATGAGCCTCCCTGGCACCGAGGGACCACTATCAACTACCAACTGATGATGCAACTGGAAAATGACCTCATACGGAAGGTTCAACGTGGATCAGCGGAATGTCCTTGTCTACATAAAATAACATGAGTTTAAAATGCTGTTTGACCTAATGTAAGGGGGAAATGGAAAGGAGAAATGAGTTTATATGGCTACGAGTCTCTAAAAAAGAGTCTGGAGGCTGGCAGAAGGATTGCCCTTATGCACAACTGAGCAGAGTCTGAGAGACAGATAAAGCAGATACAACCCCCAGATATCGGTTCCTTCGAGGGCTAAAGAGACCCATGGGAGTTATGGTCATGGCCGATGGGGTTAACTACCAGGTCAGATGGCCCCTCTTTGGAACTGGTGTTTATGTGTGACGAATCTGGACTCAGATGGGATCTCTCTTCATTAGACTCTCATGCTAATGTGCTGGAGGTGCAGTTAGTGTCGGGGTTTAAGATATATTTAGGGGATTTGAATCTCTGGACTGACAATGTGATAGCCAGGTACTGAGCCTCAACAGACTCCAGGACCTACAATCTGACTTATTCGGCTCACCACACTCAGCTAAGATGGAGTTGAAGAAGGACAACCACCACACCATGGAGCCTAGAGTGATTACAACTGGAAGTGGGAGGATTGCATCCAGCATCCATGTGGAATCTGAGCCTCCTCTTGACATAGAGGTGCAATGGACACAACCAATCCAATGTCCACATAGAAAAGGTGGCATTGGATTGAGAAAAGTGGACATGATGGCTGATGGGTATGGGGAAAGACAGGAAGAGATGAGTGGTAGAGGCGTCTTTGGGACATGGAGCTGCCCTGGATGGTGCTTCAGGGGCAATCACTGGACATTGTAAATCCTCACAGGGCCCACTGAATGGAATTTGGGAGAGTGTTTGCCATGGTGTGAACCGTTGACCATGGGGTGTGGGGGTGCCCAGAGAGGTACTTGCCAAATGCAATGTCTGAGTCATGATGATGGGAGGGAGTGTTGCTGGGGGGGGGGGGAAGAGGTGGGGTGGGAGTGGTAGGGTTCAAAGGGACCTCATATATATATATATTTAATGTAATATTATTACAAAGTCAATAAAATAAAAGAAAAAAAAGAAAAAAAAAAAGGCCAGTGTGTTCAGGAGAGAGGGAAAGAGTAAAAAAAGGACAGTAATATAAAGAGTAAATATAAGACAGAAAACAGAGCAAAGGTATTAGAAATAAATTCAGAAAAATAGGGGGGCAAACAAAGAGATGTGTAATGTAAGAGAAACAATAAATGATGGAGGATAGAAAGATGTAGAGGAAAGGGGATAGTGTTGGTGACCAAAATCAATATATACACAAAAGTGGAATGGAGAATGAGGAAATACAGCAAATGTGAAGCACTCCCTGCAGCACCTAATATTTTAAAAAATTTAAAAAAGGAGATGAAAGAAAGAAAAGGAAAAAAGGGACAAAAGGGAGGGGGTAAGTAAGCAAGAAAAAGAAAAAGAGAAAAAAGAAAAAGAAAAGAAAAAGACCTTGGGGGATTAAGAGAAAGAAAACAAGAAGACAACTCAATAAAATGCCAGACAAAGTTTCAAGCAAGGTATCTCTTTGCAGTTAAATAAAATGCTTAGGGATTTGACATTCTCCCCTTTTCCCCTCCTTACTTCCCTGTCACCCAGGGCAGCAGGAAAGCTGCCTGAGAGGTCCAGTAGGAGATTCAAGTGGGTCCTTGTTGAACCAGCTCTACACAGAAAACAGTGACTTTTGTTTTCCAGAGAGAGAGCACCCACAGCTCACCAGGAACCCCAAGTATGCTATTGGAAGCTGGGAAAGCACCTCCTACAGTCCCTCTCCTTTAGGTGTGCTATGAGAGGGCTAGTTGATTTTCCGACTCCACTTTCTCCCAGACCAAGTTTCATATCACAGGGTATTTAGGTGAATTGGGTTTTGTCAGCAGATTCACTACTCCTTTCTTCCCAGGCTCTCCCCAAGCCAGCTGGTATGCTCCTCGAAGCACAGATACACAGAAAAAGGAGGGAGGGAGAAGCAGAAAATTGAACCTTCACTCTCTTGGCCCCTTTGCTGCACGTTCTACCGAATCCCTCCCACTCATGGAGTCAGTCCAGAACTGGAGGGCTTGGGCAATCCCGGACCTCCAGAAGTGCTGGACTTGGGAAACGGAAGCCTAGGACACTGCAGACTCAGAGTATGTAGGTGTGTGGAATGCGGGCTATGGAGCTTAGGGGACACAGACCTGGGGACCACATATCTGGGGATCATGGTGCCCAGGGACACCACCACACAACTGACAGTTCTCAGGGAACATTGTGGCCACCAGCCATAAGTGGAAGGGTCCCGCCTCCCCACAGCTTTCAACCTCTGTGCTTCTAACCTGCAATTCTACCTTTAGCAAGCACTACTTCTGTCACTGTCTCTAAAAAACAGACTTCCATACACCACCTGCCTTGCAAGGTCCTGAAACAGCCTGCTCCGGCAAGACTCCAACACCACTTTGCTGCTTCTTTGCAGTTGCACTCACTCAGACACCACCTTGCCCTGCCTCCTCCTGTAGAAGTTTTAATTAACTGGACTTAAAAGTGTAGTGATGGATAGAGTTGATAATAACACATTATAGTGAGTAGTAACTGGATTATAAATGGGATTGTGGCTGAAAAAGTTAGTCTGGGGAAGTAAATGTCAATAGAAAGAAAGCTAAAGAATAACTGAGAGGGAAGCAGACTTGGCCCAGTGGATAGGGCATCCATCTACCACATAGGAGGTCCACAGTTCAAACCCCAGGCCTCCTTGACCCATGTGGAGCTGGCCCATGTGCAGTGCTGATGCACACAAGGAGTGCCCTGCCACGCAGGGGTGTCCCCGCATAAGGGAGCTCCATGTGCAAGGAGTGAGCCCCATAAGGAGAGCCATCCAGTGCAAAAGAAATTTCAGCCTGCCCAGGAATGGCAGGCAGCACACAGCAAGATGACGCAACAAAAAGAAACACAGATTCCCATGCCACTAACAACAACAGAAGCGGACAAAGAAGAGCACACAGGAGATAGACACAGAGAACAGACAACTGGGTCAGGGTGGGGGGGGGGAGAAATAAATAAATAAATCTTTAAAAAATAAAAGAATACCTGAAGGACTGAAATACACAGTAAACCCAGAGGCAGTTGAGAATTGTGGTTAAGGGTGCAAATACAAGCAAGTTCTTCTGTGAACTAGAGCAGATGTATATCACTATTGTATATACATGGAAAACTACAATTAGTGTGACCTATAGACTGTGGTTAACAGCAATACTATAATATTCTTGCATAAATGTCAAGCTGTACTGTGTTGATAAAGGAGGTGTATGGAAAAAGTGTGCTAAATGTATGCTATGGGCAGAGGACGTGGCCCAGTGGTTAGGGCATCCATCTACCACATGGGAGGTCCGCAGTTCAAACCCTGGGCCTCGTTGACCCATGTGCAGCTGGCCCATGTGCAGTCCTGATGCACACAAGGAGTGCCCTGCCATGCAGGGGTGTCTCCTACATAGGGGAGCCCCATGCACCAGGAGAGCACCCCAGAAGGAGAGCTGCCCAGCGTGAAAGAAAGTGCACCCTGCCCAGGAATAGTGCCACACACACAGAGAGCTGACACAATAAGATGACACAACAAAAAGAAACACAGATTCCTGTGCTGCTGACAATAACAGAAGCGGACAAAGAAGACACACCAAATAGACACAGAGAACAGACAACTGGGGTTGGGCTGGGGAAGGGTAGAGAAATAAATAAATAAATAAATCTTAAAAAAAAAAGAAAGATAAAGTTTTGCATGACTCTAAAAAAAAAGGATGCTAATGGACCATGATTGGTAGTAATAGTCTGGTCATATTGTCTCATAATCTGTAACAAATGTTCAACAAGGGTGTGGAATTGTATGGGAAATTTACACATCTGTATGATTGTTTTGCAAGTTCACAATATTTGTAATAAAAATATATTTAAAAAATAATATTGGTTGGGGAAAAAATACACCAAATGTAAGATAGGAACTATAGTTGGTAGTAATATTGTGATGATGTTCATGCACAGTTTGTAACAAATGTTTCACAATGCAAAGAGTTGGTGAAAGGGTGATGTATGAGACACCTGTGTGATGTTATGTATGTATATTTTGTAAGATCACAATCTTTAGTGTGCATGCTAATGTATGAATGATATACTTCCATAAAATATAAAAAGTTTTTTAAGAATAGAGTGTTCAGAGATGATGAAGAAAGAGTTGGCCTTGCTGATTCTGAAACTTCAAGATTCAGAGAGCCACTTACGCACACATTGTTGTGACTGGCAATGGAAGAAATTGAGCATTGATGTGGAGTAAGTGGCCACAGTAGTTGCTGAGGGCAGGGAGAGGGAAGAAAAGAGGTGATGTGGGGACAATTTTGGGACTTGGAGTTGTCCTAAATGATATTGCAAGGACAGATGCTGGACATTATATATCCTGCCATAACCTACTGAATGGACTGGGGGAGAGTGTAAACTAAAATGTAAACTATAATCCACGTGGTGCAGCAGCGCTCCAAAATGTATTCACCAAATGCAACAAATGAACCACAAAGATGAATGAGGTTGTTGATGTGGGAAGAGTGGGGTAGGGGGTTTATGGGAACCTCTTATTTTTTGGATGTAATTTGTGATCTATGTATCAATACAATTAAAAATGATGCAATTGGGGGTGGGGAGTGGGGTGTAAAGGAACTTCTTATATTTTTTCAGTGTAACATTTTGGAAAAAATTCTACTCATTCCCTATAAATGTGTGTTATTTTCATAATTAATTATCTTTAAAGACATTTTCAATGATATGTTTTAAACTCTAAAAAAAGAAGTAATATTGGATATGAATGGACTCTGTAAAATAAAGCCAAAAGAAACTATGAATGTACAGTTCTATAATTAACAATGTACCAACCCACCATGTATGGATTAACAATTCTAATACTTCTATGCATTTGCACTGGAATCAAGTTTCATAGATAGTTGACAGATGAGGGAATATTTTTCACACTGTGAAATAGGTGATTATAGATAAGCAAGGGAGGAGACTAGAATGTTCTATATGTTAATAGTTTAGATTTATTAACTCATGTATCAGTAAATATAGAGTGTTGTATGTAGGCATATTTATAAACATGTTTATACACACATATGTTTCCTCACACTCTCTTCAGAGAGGCCTTAGAAGGCACAGTACCATGGAACTCAGAACATGGAATTTATCACCATTATCCAATAAGTGTCTTCTTGGAGAAATTGTTGACTCTAGGAGAGAAACATGCAAGAAATGACTGGCACAATTTATAGTACCATAGAGTAAATATGTGCTAAAATAAAAGTCTCAATGATGGGGTTATACTACAGATAATGAGTACAGCTGACATTTTACCCCCATGGCCAAAAGTGGAACAAATTAAACAAGAAAAGTAATATTGTATCACTACTAAAAGTATCATATAAATTTCATGAGTTCATCCTGATATTAATAAATAATTGATTAAATAAATAAGAAGAGACAAATCTCTCTTGCAGGAAAAAAATCAATAATTTATGTAGATATTACTTTTTCAAGGCCATGGAGAAAAATCCCACTCTTGAAGTATTGGTTTCACTTAGTGACTTCTTCCCAAAGGTGATATAAGGAAGGTTAGAGATATGAGGAACTTTATGCTGGGGAACCACAAAACACTGCTGAAAGAAGTCAATATCAACAATGATAAGTCATGTTGATAGGATGCACCCTGGTTATGATGGTATGAAAATGATACTTTATTTCTGGTGCATTCTTCCAAAAACCCATAAGCTCAGTCTAATCATGAGAAGAACATCAGAAAATTCAAACTGAGGGAAACTTTACAATATATCTTACCTACACTCCTCGAAAAGTATCCAGATTATCAAAACCAAGAAGAGTCTGAGAAGCTGCCACAATCACAAAGTGACTAAGAAGTTATGACAAATAAATAAAAGGTGTTATTTTGGATGGCAGATGGTACGAACAGGGGAAAGGGGGTAAGAGGTTCTTGGAAACTATCTATAACATCCTTACAGGATTTCTGCAACTCTAAAACTGTTCTAAATATTAAGTTTATTAAGAAGTAAAATTTTTAGTGAAATGCAAATTCCTGGGATCATAAAACTCCAAGATTCAATACCGACACAATTATATGCATTGGAAAATTACTCCGATTTCACAGAGTAATTGGAATAACTAAATAAGATGATAAACATGAAATGACTGACATTATGCCAAGCATTAATAGTGAAAACTTTATGATTCAACCCCACATATGCTAACTCATCACACCTCCTTCCATGCATCCACTCTTCTATTTTCATCCCTCATCATCTTTCCAAAGTTTTTACAACAGATAGAGTCATATTAACCCAGAGAAATCTTTCTACTTGGCAAGGGTTTTCATGAACATCACTGTCTCTAAACCCTACACAGACTCCAATAACCTCAAACATAAAGATCCAATTTGTGGACAGAATACAAGGCTCTCTTTTACAAGGCTCATTTTCAACTTTTCATGAATGCCCATCATTGTTCATCAGATATTCAGAATTATTTCTAAAACTGCACCACATCCTATGGTTATACTGAACTCACATTTGTGTCCCTCTTATCTCTTTTTGTTGTGCTTCTACCTCCACATCCTCATGGAATTTTTCCAATTCCTCCTTCAAGGCTCAGTTCAATCATGAGGTCCCATATGATGCCTTCATTAACTCGCACAACACAGGATGAGTCCAAAGTTCTAGACCCTCTTCACTAGGAATTCAGAGCCAGCTCAGGATATTGCATGTACTCATTTCTATGTCTCTTAAATTGTTTAGATATAATCTTTTATAAAAGAAACAATGTGTCGCTCAATTCTTCATTCCCAAATTCATATTTAGTTCTTCATATTGTTTGATGACTAAATGTCAGTTGAATTACTAAACGAAAAAAAATGGATGAATGTGTTGAACCGGATTCTTCCCAAACTTTTAGAAAAAGAAAAAGCAGTGAAACAAAAATCTCTATCTATGAAATTATGTTCCACTGTGTGTCTTCTCCAGTGTATCTTCATGAGTGAGTGTTCATTTATATAGGACACCAAGGGGGCAGGGACTCAACCATGAGTACCACCAGTGATATGATCAAATCAAAGCTCTAATCTTGATTTAATTAAGTAAATGTAAAAAAAATGAATTTAAATCAATCAAAGGGTATCATATACAGAGGAACAGACCAGTTTACAAACATAATTGAAATCTCTTCTTGGAATTCATAAATAGTATCAGCCTGCCACATAGACCTTTAGGGATTTCATTCCCATGAAACTCATTAATGAATTATTCTTTTGTCTCTCTTCTTGATAAGATACATACTTCTCTGGAGGTAAGAAAGAAAACCACAAAGCAAACTCGTGCCAGTTTTGAACCTCAGAAGACAGATAAGGAGAATCATGTCCATCTCTTATCCCACTGAACACCTTCCTTCCCTGTAGGAAGTCACCTTTCTTAAGATGTGAACTCTAATATTACAAGGTTTCCCAAAATGGTTTCTCTATCACTGATAGTAAAAAAGATTCTGGGTACACTAAAATATCTTGTTTCCAGTCTGTCTCCTTTGGAGTCATGGGACTTCCCTCTCTCAACAAGATTTTCTTTTCTCTCCCTGATTCTCCATTCTCCCCAAAACTTAGCAATATATGTGCAAATCACTCAATCACTTATTTCTTAATCATTTAACAAATATTTATTCAACAATACTGTATGGTAAATAGTAAGTTATATTCTGGGAATGAATAGAAGAGTGAGATATTTTGCTTCTGCTCAAACAGCTCACAGACTTTAGAAGGCATGAGATAAGCAAATAAGTAAATGCAACATAATAAGATGGTACTGGAGTCCTCCTGGAGTATATTTCCATATAAATCAGGATCAGCTTTTCCCTTTCTGCTAAAAAGGCTCTTAGGACTTAGATGGAATTACATCGAAGCTGTAGATAACTTTGGGTAGTACTGACATGCGGCAGCTTGCTCGGTCACTAGAGGTGTGCTCTGGCTGTGGACGAGGGGTCGGTCCAGCTCTGGACGAGGGGTCGGTCCCGCTTGGGATGAGGGGTCGGTCCCACTTGGTACGAGGGGTCGGTCCGGCAGCAGACGAGGGATCGGTCTCACAAGGGGTTGCGCGGTTCGGCTGACGGGGTCGCCCGGCAAAGCCAGCGACGAAGGGGTCGCCCGGAGAAGCAGGCGATGAACTGGGGACAAGGGAGGCCAGGCCCTTGTCGGGGGCTCTCAGGACTGGAGGGCGCACGGCAGAAGAACTACCGCGGAGACAAGGTAAACATGCAAGTCCACTTTATTGAGGGAGAGGCAACA
This sequence comes from Dasypus novemcinctus, assembly GCF_030445035.2. Taxonomy (NCBI): domain Eukaryota; kingdom Metazoa; phylum Chordata; class Mammalia; order Cingulata; family Dasypodidae; genus Dasypus; species Dasypus novemcinctus. The sequence goes on from NC_080694.1 coordinate 26,133,185, forward strand.
GTTTTATAGGGGCTGGGGAAGGCTGATTGGTCAAAGCCACGCCCTGTTCTGATTGGTTGCCGTGAAAGGTCAGTGGGCGGTACTGGACGGGGGAGGGGTGGTAGTTAGGGATTGGCTGTCGCTGTTGCTGGGGGAAGGGGCAGGGTTTAGGGATTGGTGGCTGCTGTTGCTGGGGTGGAGGGCAGACTTGAGTTTCCCACCCATGCCTGGCTGTTGCTGCTGTCGGGGGAGGGGAAAAGGGCAGACTGAATTTTTCTGCCCACGCCTGGCTGTTGCTGCTGTCGGGGGAGGGGAAAAGGGCAGACTGGAATTTTCCACCCTGCGCCTGCGCAGGGAGAAAGAAGAAGAAGGGTGCCGCCCCACAGGCATCGTGTAGCACCATCCGGGAGGAGGGGCGGCCACGGAAGCATGGCTGCCGAGAAGGGGAGACCCAAGGGCACTCTGCGCCCATGTCGAGCTCCCTTCAGGGGTGGCGGTGAGTCCGACCAGCCACCCTATTATGGGGGCAGCGGCTTGGCCTGCCGGGGCTGCTCCCCCACCAGGCCAGCAAACCACACTTCAGCCTGAGGGGTGACCGCATTTCCCCCTTCTTTTCAAATAAGGGCCAGGATGGCAGCAGCAACAAGTAGCCAAGGCCCAAGAGGCAGTAAGCAATGAGGGAAGCGGGGCTGAAGAGGGAGGTGAGTATGACGGGGATATAAATGTACAATTTGGGGGGCGGTATCTTGCCGTTGCAAGCAAGGGTGGCCAATGTCCAATTCTCGTTTATCTCAGTGGCTATAAGTTCCATGTGCTGTTAAAAGTCCAGGATGATAGCGCGTTACAGGTAGTTGATCTCTTCTTGGCGGCGAAGAGCGGTAGAGGCAGACTGTGTGATGGTCTGGAGGATTGCAGCGGTGAGGACAAGTCGCGTCAGGGCACCAGCGACGGTGGTGGCGGCAGTGTCGGGAGTGGTGGATAAGTAGGCGAGGACAACAAGAAGGCCAAAGTCTCCACGGGCACGAGAGAGGCCGATGTTAACAGGGCGGGCCGACATGGGGCGGCCCAATCTGCAACACAATGGGGGTTCAAGCGAAAAAGGAGGGGGGCGGGGGATGAGAAAGGATGCTTTGGATGGCTGAGAAGAGGAGCGAGGTCAAGACAGGAGGAAGCTCTGCAGAAGTATGGGTAGGCAAAAGCAGAAACATTATTAGATGTTAGAAAGCAGGCCACGGGCCGGGGAAAGTGGGTTGCGGGCCGTTTTGCGGGGCTGGAGCTGCTTGAGAGCGATGGCGGCATGGGGGGCCGCCATTACAGAAGACTTGGGGCTGTTTAAAAGAGATCTTACACCGATGAGTGTGTAGGAGACCGGTGAGGGCCCGAACTTGTGGGGCTTGCTTATCAGATAGGATGTTACCCATTGCTAATGGCCTTTTGGAGCCGATAAGGAAAGGGGCCCTTACCTTGAGAGCGCGGCGATGGGAGCCGAGGTGCACGGTGAGACGAAGGGTTGGAGCCGATGGGACTCCGACGGTGGTCGCGGGCCAAAAGAAGGCCCTGACGAGGGGAGGGCGGAACGACGAGCAGTGGAGCAAGGCAAAGGGGAGCAAGCACGGAGGGGAGGAGGCAGAGGTGAAGGCAGGGGTGGAGGTGCTCAGGCACGCGCTCCTGAGAGTTTTATTGGCGCCTCTTAATCATAGCGGGTCGGTATAAGCCCCCGACATGGAAGGAGAAAGCCATCCAGCGATTCTCCCAGACCGCCGTGGATCGTATGAGGTCACCAAGGTTCAGGAGCAGCAATGCAGAGCGAAAAGATAGGGGTGAGAAGAGAGGAGAGCGTAGGGCTATGGTAGGGTTACTTCAGACGTGCAAGTGCGTGCTCCCGAGAAATCCAAGGCTCCTCTTAATCATAGCGGGTCGGTATAAGCCCCCGACATGGAAGGAGAAAGCCATCCAGCGATTCTCCCAGACTGCCGTGGATCATATGAGGTAGCCAAGGCTCAGGTAGCAGCAATGTTGCATGAGAGAAGTCCCATGGTGAGAAGAGAGGAAGGGGGGGCGCCAGGTAATGGAGTGAGGCTGTGGTGGAGTTGCCTTGCCCCACGTTGGGCGCCAGCTGCGGCGGCTTGCTCGGTCGGTAGAGGTGGGGTCTGGCTGCGGACGAGGGGTCGGTCCAGCTCTGGATGAGGGGTCGGTCCCGCTTGGGACGAGGGGTCAGTCCCACTTGGGACGAGGGGTCGTTCCGGCAGCAGACGAGGGATCGGTCTCACAAGGGGTTGTGCGGTTCGGCTGACGGGGTCGCCCAGCGAAGCCAGCGATGAAGGTGTCACTGGGAGAAGCAGGCGATGAACTGGGGACAAGGGAGGCCAGGCCCTTGTCGGGGGCTCTCAGGACTGGAGGGCGCACGGCAGAAGAACTACCGCGGAGACAAGGTAAACATGCAAGTCCACTTTATTGAGGGAGAGGCAACAGTTTTATAGGGGCTGGGGAAGGCTGATTGGTCAAAGCCATGCCCTGTTCTGATTTGTTGCCGCGAAAGGTCAGTGGGCGGTGCTGGATGGGGGAGGGGTGGTGGTTAGAGATTGGCTGTCGCTGTTGCTGGGGGAAGGGGCAGGGTTTAGGGATTGGTGGCTGCTGTTGCTGGGGTGGAGGGCAGACTGGATTTTTCCGCCCACGCCTGGCTGTTGCTGCTGTCGGGGGAGGGGAAAAGGGCAGACTGGAATCTTCCGCCCTGCGCCTGCGCAGGGAGAAAGAAGAAGAAGGATGCCGCCCCACAGGCATCGTGTGGCACCATCTGGGAGAAGGGGCGGCCACGGAAGCATGGCTGTCGAGAAGGGGAGACCCAAGGGCACTCTGCGCCCATGCCGAGCTCCCTTCAGGGGTGGCGGTGAGTCCGACCAGCCACCCTATTATGGGGGCAGCGGCTTGGCCTGCCGGGGCTGCTCCCCCGCCAGGCCAGCAAACCACACTTCAGCCTGAGGGGTGACCGCACTGACATCTTAACAATATTAATTCTCCCTATTCATGAACACAGAATACCTTGCCATTTACTTAGTTCTTTTATTATTTCATTCAACTTTTTTTTTGAAGTTTTCATTGTGCATCCTTTTTAGTTAAAGTTATTCCTATGCATTTTCTTCTTTTAGATGCTATGGTGAGTGGATTTTTTTATTGTCCATTTAAGAATGTTCTTTCTGTTGTATAATATAAAACTTTTTTTTTTCATGTAAACCTGATAGGTTTCATTTGGTTGAATTCATTTATGATCTCTAGGGTTTTCTTGGGGCAGCTTGTCATGATATAGATAAGGATCACCACATTTCTTAAAACAGATGATTTTACTTTTTCTTTCTAAATTGGGTAGACTTTATTTAGTTTTATGGCCTAATTTCTTAACTTCCAGTATAATACTGAATAGCAATATTGAAAGCAGTCATCCTTGTTTTGTTCCAGATCTCATTCCACTCTTTCAGGATTGAGGATAAGATTACCTGTATTTTCTTATATATTTTGTTTATTCTGTTTGGGGGGTTATTTATATTTTTATTTTTCTAAGTATTTTTATCATGAAAAGGTGTTGGAATTTATCTTTCACATTTTCTGCATCAATTTAGATTTTCATGTGATTTCCTTTTCATTAGGTTAATGGGTGTATTACATTGATTTTCTTAAGTTGAACATTCATTTTGAATCCCATTTTGTCTTAGTGGGTAATTCTTGTAATATTCTCTTGGATTTGACATGCTAGTATTTGTTAAGTGCTTTGCATCTATATTTATGACAGAAATTGCTCCTTGCTTTACTTTCTTTGATATGCTTTATGTAGTTTTGGCATCAAAATAACTTTAGTCTCATAGAATGAGTTTGGAGGCTATATGTATCTTGACTTCAAGTTGGAAGGTTATGAAAAATATTGTCATTAATTCTTCTTTGAATATTTCATAGGTTTCATTTTGGAAGATGTCTGATCCTAGATTTCTAGTTTTGAGAAGTTTTTGATAACTAATTGAATTTCTTTACTCATTATGTTTTTGTTGAGATCTATTTCTTTTCAGTCAATTTAGAGAAATTGCATGTTTTTAGGAATTGGTCCATTTCTTCTATTTTCTAGATTTCGGTAGACAATTATTCATAGATTTAATTCATAATCCCTTTAATGTCAGCAATATTTAGCAACATCCCTGATTACATTTTTTATTTTGGTAATTTACATCCTCTTTCTTGTTTCTTTTTCAATCTAAATAAACCTTTTCTATTTTATTGATCTTTTCCAAGAAACAATTTCATTGGTTCACACAATTGTTTTTTCTATACTCTAGTCCATTTCTCTTCCCTGAAATCTATATTGTTTTTCTCCTTCTTCTAGATTTAGGTACAGTTTGCCCTTCTTTTTCTATTTCCCACAAATCTGTAGTTAGGCTTTTTAAAAAAAATTTCTCTCCCCTTCCTCCCTGCTCCCACACCCCAGTTGTCTGTTCTCTGTGTCTATTTCAGCATGTTCTTTGTCCGCTTCTGTTGTTGTCAGCAGCATGGGAATCTGTGTTTCTTTTTTGTTGTGTCATCTTGCTGCGTGAGCTCTCCGTGTGTGCGGTGCCATTCCTGGGCGGGCTGAACTTTCTTTCACACTGGGTGGCTCTCTTTATGGGGTGCACTCCTTGCGCATGGGGCTCCCCTATGCAGGGACACCCCTGCGTGGAATGGTACTCCTTGCATGCAATAGCACTGTGCATGGCCAACTGGACACAGGTCAAGGAGGCCCTGATTTGAACCGCAGACCTCCCATGGGGACCTCCCATGTGGTAGACAGATGCCCTATCCACTGGGCCAAGTCTGCTTCCCTGTAGATAGGATTTTGATGTGTTATTTTTTAAAATATGAGGATTCACACCTACAAATTTCCCTGAATATTTCAAATTCATCCCAAATCCGGCCTAACAGAATGAATTAGTTTAGCCACAAAATAAATAATAAAATGGACTGTGATGTGTAGTGGATTTCAAATGCCAGCTGCAGTTTTGGGAGACTGTCCACATTAAGGAATTTGAGATTCCATATTACTAAATAAGTTCTATATGAAAATGAATTAGAAAATTATCCTAAGTGGGAACTCTGGTAAGAGATTCCTGTATAAAAGATGGATCCTTAGAATTATAGTTGCATTGTAAAGGTTAACAAAGTATAAATACATTAATCAAGTATGTGTATGAAGAGACACACTTCTCCTGACCATGGTGCTACAAGTGCCAAAGCTCTCTGAATGAGGATCCAGCATGCAGTCTGAAATCACAGAAGCTTTGTGACCTTAAAGGCTCAAGGTGCTCAACTTAACATTAAATTGTTTTAGCTTGCTAATTTCCAAATAATGTAAAACGTGAATCCTCTCTTTTCCACTGAGACCTCCAAGAATTCACACAAATATGTCCTCAAATTAAACAGCAGAATTTTAAAACTCAGTATATCAATGGATAAATTCTTACATTGCTAGAATCACAATAAGTCCATAGTAAGATACCAGTAAGTCTACTTTAGTCCAAATTTCATTCCCCAAACCAGAGGATTCTGGGATGGTGATGTCTACTCCACATCTAATAGAGAGTGGCTGTGATCCTTTAGAGCTGATGGGTGGGACTATGTTGCTTGCAGTTTTAGGCTTTCTTTGTTACTTGGTATGTAGTTGTCCATCATCACCCCCTTGCCTGTTGTCTTGGGTGAAAGCAATGAACTGGAGAGTAAGTGTTGCAAATCTATTGAGGTTCAGGGCCCAGCTGGCACATGGGCAGCCCCCAAACTTAAGTCACTTGTACATAAACCTACAAACTCTAGTACTAATTACAAGTACAAATGAAAGGACAGAAAAGCCACATCTAGGGAATCTGAAGGTAGTGGTCACTGGAGGTTCTGAGGGTAGGAAACAGTAAAAAGTGTTATAAGACAGGGGCACTTTTTGGAATTGGGAATTGTCCTAAAAGACATTGCAATAACAGATGCAAACCATTATATATCTTGCCATAACCTATGGAATTATGTCGAAGAGAGTGTAAACTACAATGTAAACCTTTGTCCATGCTTAGTGGCAATGCTCCACAGTTTGTTCATCAATTGCAATGAATGTACCTCACTAATGAAAGATGTTGTTCATGTGGGAAAATGTGGGAAGTGTGGGGAGTGGGGCATATTAGAATCCCCTATCTTTTTCATATGATATTTGTGTAATCTAAGTATCTTTTCAAAAATTAAAAATATCTATACAGACCCTAAGAAAGCAAGTTATCATGACTAAAAGACAGAAAAAAGACAGACAATAGGAATAAAAGCTTTTAAGTTTTTCAGATTTTGAAAATATTCAGAGAATATGAAACAACACTTTTTAATGAGTTTTAGAAGATTAAAAAGAATATTGCAATTATATTAAATGGTATATTTCAATAATTAAATAAATAGAACCTCTGAAGCTAAAATGTACAATGATGAAAATGTAAAATTTCCAAGTAGGAATGGGAGAAATTTATCTACCATGGGAATCAAAGACCCACTAATCCTGAAACAGAAATGGAAAATAAACCAAATTTATATCTGTGGACCTACTACACTTGACATTTTATCCATGTCCCTCCATTTACTGCCAGTAAAACATTCCCTTTCATATTTTCTTTGCACAGTGAAACAGATCTACAGGTTGATTTCAGTGATTTATTGTTCCACTGATGTTTTCCTTCTTGGATAATAAATAAATACAAAATATTTTCATTCAGGAAACGAAAAATATATATATATAACCACACTTAGGATGATGTATCTCAGAGCTATTAATATGCAGGTGTTTCCAATTCTTCTGAGAGGGATGATCTGGAAATGAGGAGAAATGGGAAGTGTGACATTGGAGAAAGACATTAGAATGTGAAATCCAGGACCTTCTCATTCAATACTGTTACTCGAGAATTTGCTTCTCTTGCAAACTCAGTTCTTGGCAGTGGAGGGAGGAGTAATTGCTCCTATGTTTGAAATATACTCACTTAGGCATGGGCTACCTTATTACAATGCATTATAATAGGTAAGCGTTCTGTTACAGTTTTCTACTTTCTCTTGGTTTAAATGATGTTCCTTGGACCTGGGTGTGTTTATTCTCACTTCCCCACTCTGGACAGTAAATCTTCAATTGGCAGTATTCATCTTTTCTAAATTTCTCATGTTAGGGTCCCAAAGTATTTATTCTACTCATAAAACATTCAATTAAACAGAACACAGATCACTCAAAATGTATCTTGCCCTCCTTCTATGTAACATATATTTCATGGTTTTCAGACAGCAAATAAATCCCCCACTTATCCAGGAAAAAAAACTGTTTTTCCCTCTATAACGTGGTGTTTATCTCTCACTGAAATTATGGAAGTGTCTTTCGATGAAATCTATATTTTAGGAACTCTCTGCAAGGTTTCCCTTTTTAAAAAAACCTAACTGTACTGAAGTTTCACTGATAAAAGACAATATGATGCTTTTTTCCCCTTATAGCCATTTATAGACTCTTAAGGAATAAACTTTGTTTTACATGAGAACAAATTTTACCCTCAGTTTAGAGTGAATCATTGTTTTCACATATTTTAGGATCCTGGAGAAGAATAAAATTCTACTGACAAAACCAGGAATACTTTTTTATTTTAAAGGAAAAGAGAAGATGCAGGAATGGGGAAATAAGAAAAGATCTTTTTAATAACATAAGTTCGAGGAGAATATAAGAGAGTTGAAAAGGTCTCCATCACTCACATATGATATTTGCTTAATAAAAATGTTACCTTATGAATCAGTGTACCAGCTAAATATTTAGAAAGGAAACAGGAAGTTTCTTAGGGGATTTTGAAAGATACCAATCACCCTCTCTTCATAAATACAATCAAAGTGTAAGTAAGTTTGGCATCCACAACTGAGTCTTCTTAGGGTGTGACTTCAGTAGGGTAGGTTATTCTTAGCAGTCTTTTCTCCCTCTTTCTGGTTTGTGTTCCTGTCCTCCAGATGGGGAAACTGCAGGTGGTGGTGCCTATTTAATCAATACTGAAGACATGAGCCTCCTTTTCCCTGACTGCAGAAAGGGGGCATATTTGTGTGGTCAATAATTCCAGTGGAGTCTTCTTGATTATACAGTGTTCCTGATTATAACAGAAGTATCACCTTTCTTAGCAGGACTGTTTTTCACTCTTTTCCATACTTCCAAATATTGAAAGACATAACTCTAGTTTCTTCAGTAACATGAGTGTTCATGACTACCACGGTTTTTCTCAAGATTCTTTTTCAAAATTTTCTTAATGTTTTTATTTTTAAAGAAGCTTTAGATTACATAAATGTTACATTAAAAATACAGGAGATTTCCATATGCTCCAGCCCCTCAAGATCCCACACTTTACCACATTAACAACTTGTTTCATTAGAGTTGTACATTTGTTAACTTTGAAGGACACATATTTAAGCATTGCTACTAACCATGGACTACACTGTAGATTATAGTTTACCCTCAGTCTTAGACAATTTTATAGGCTGTGACAAAATATATAATGGCCTTGTTTCCATCATTGAAAGGTCATGTAGGAGAACTCTTATGTCTCCAAAATGTCTCCATATTACTCCTTATTCTTCCCTTTCCTCCCCTCAGAACCTCTGGTGGCCAATGTCTTTATTTCAATGATAAAATTCTTTAATTACCATAATAACACATCTATAATAGAATAATAATATCTAGTTATTATAATGTACAATGGACTAAAGTAAAAATTCTTAAAAGCTTTTATTTGGAAAGAGATTTCTGCTCAAAAATAAGCCCTTCATGTAAACTATTTTGTACCAGAACTGATTACAAAATAGCAGTCTTGCAGGGTAGCAATTGGGAACTGATACATCAAATTGTTGGGAGTGAGAAGACCACTGACACTATTTCCATGTGGTAAATGTACATATTTGCTCTTGTATAGCTTGGAAAAAATGATTCACAATATATTGTATGCAGTAACATTTAAAGAAAGCACCTAGGAAAGGTATTGACAAACTGGTTTATGTGAAAAATGATTTTACTGAGAATCCTAATTCAAGTTAATGTGGAATAAGGTGGGGCTCTTACTTGCACTGGAGAGAATTCCAGAAAAAAGTGACAAGGTGAGGATTTTTAATTTTCAGATTAAGGTGTAATCAAAACATACATTTTATAAAACTGCATGAATGAAATATCTTTTCCTGAAAATTTCAGTTCTGATAAGTGTATGACTCACATCAGAGACTGAACCTGTGTGTCAATAAATTGCAAGTGAAAATGAATTCACAGCTTTGCCAAAGAATTTGAAGTGAATACAAATATGTAAGCAATTATTAACATCTTCAAATATGACCATTAGCTCAGAGAAATCATTACCTCCAAAATGCCACTCTGGTTTGCCATTTGTAGTGATGGCAAGGAAATCAGTTGATGAATGAAGCATTCACCTTAGTCTACCCAGAAGAAAACAGCAAGCTTACATAAAAGTCTGAAATTATGTCTTAATATATGGGTTTAATATAAGAATAAGATATAGTAGGAAAGGCAGAAAAACACATATTTGCTTTTTATGACCCATAAATGAGGACTATTATTGCAGGGAGTGCTGAAAGAAATTTCCAGAAAATATCCTTTAATATGGAAATATTTTTTAAAGGGCAAACTTACATCATTGGAAGAATGATAGAAATTATTGAAACCATCATTGTTTGAAAAATCAGGGAATGTGTTGTTGATTACAACCTCGCTTGAATTATGACTTTGAAGGTGCAGTAGAAAGGCACATATTGGAGATGGAATGTGGATTACTATAAAGCAGTCAGATGACATCTCCAGTTCAGGATGTGACCTCTTTCAGGAACTAATGAACAAGCCCTGGTAGGTGGTACAGAGCCTTTGCTAGGAGAGCTTATTTTTCACTAACACCATAAAACACAAGCAGTTTCTTTCATCTGGGAGTGACTGCAATACACTTTCATCCCTCCAGCACCTGCTATAATTTTATATATACAGAATAAACTGAATGAAATATTTTACTGCTGAAAATCCAGGCAGGAGTTTCTATCTTAAATCCTGAATCCAGGAATACAATGAGGGAACACATGATGTAAAATAATAGAAAAGAAATAGGAATCCGTGATATACCAAAATGAAACAAATGTAAGTTTTTATTAGGCAAATGCAAGATTATCTCTCTATACACTTACAAAGTACCTAGATTAAGATCTCCTCTAATCCATATTTTATTCCTCCACCTTGTGTACCCTGGGATGGTGATGTCCACTCCACCTCTAAATTGAAAGTTGGCTTAGATCCCACATGGCTGATGGGTGGAATTCTCCTGCTTGCACTTGTAGACTCTCTCGGTTCCCTGGTATGGTGGTTGACCATCCTCACCTCCCTGTTAGCTGACACTGGCAAATCCAATGAATTTGAGAGCAGGTGTTGCAATTCTCCTGAAGCTCATTCAAGTCTCCTGACCATACAACAAACCCAGCACCAACAAAAGGTTGAGTAAAAGTGACAGAGAGGCACATGTAGAAAGATCACATCTGAGTCCAACTCCATCACACTTCAGGGTACAAATTCCAAAGTAGGATCTTCTGACAAGACACCAAACTCCAGAATCATCTGCCATGACCATAGGAATGAGGTGTCTCTGTAGTCCTCAGGAGAACCACTACCTGGGGTAGTACCTACTTAGACTGTCTCTGAGATCCTGCTGAAAGATGCATAAGTCCAACTCATCTGAAGACCTGACTCATTTTGAAGTCTCTTAGCCATATGAACTCATTTGTCATTCCCATTTCCCCCTTTTATTCAAGGTATTTTTCTAATTGTATCACGAACTGGTGGTTGGTAGTAATTCCTCAGCACCAGGGATTCTCAACCCAGCGGATATGTCCCATGCTGGAGGGAAAGTAATGTTGAGTTGATTTAGGGAGTGGCCACATTTGAGCAACATGGAGGCTCTCAGGAGGTTACTCTTAGTCACCTTGCATCTCTAGACCTAGTTGAAATTTCAAGGACACAGGCTCATAAGCATTGTCATCAGTATCAAGGGCCCATCATTGGACCATCCTTCTTCACTGGTCTTTGTTCTTGCACTTGGGGGATAGTTGCTCCTCAACTGGGGAGTGCAACATAGTTTCCCAGAATAGGAACTCAGCACTTCCTCAGTTGTCATGTCAAACTCTACCTAATATGACAATTAATATCCAAAATATATTTATATACCCTGCATGAATGCCCTGGAGAACTGCCCCCTGCCCATGCATCCCCCATCAATGACATCCCACACCAGTGCTCCTGCCCTGCAATTGTTGAAACACTCTGTGATCCAAAACTTCTTCAAAACTATATGCTAATATATTTCCAAACTCAATTAACAGGAAAATGAAATATTAGTGATAGGTTTAAAGATAAAAAATAGAATATTTTTATTCTATATTTAAGAAAAACTAAAAGTAAAAAATAAATCAGGGTATTAAAATGCAAAATATCATAAAATATATTTTACAATTTGCCTTCATCACTGTAATAGGTGTTGCTGTGTATGTACAGTAGAAAAGCTCTCTCTCCCATTCTTTTCTCAGGGTCTTCATCCTTTGTTTAAAAAAAATTATACTGTCTTCAAAAAAGTTTTAGATCACAATAAAGTCACATATACAATATAAGGGAATCTGATATGCCAACATCAAACAATTTTCTCTCTTCCTCCTGCAATTATCTTTTTAATGTGCGTATATTTGCTATAGCTGATGAACAGATATTGAAACATAGATACAAACCATGGTTTCACTATGGTTTACATTATGGTTTATATTTTAGATTGTACAATTTTAATAAAAATTTGGTTGTACTATGGTTTACATTTAATTTTTTGGTGAACTTTAACAAGGCCTATATCCTTCACTGCATAATCTTGTGGAACACTTCCACTGCCCCCAGTTGTCCCATCTTCCATCTATTCTATTCCTCTCTCCCCCACCCCTTGGGGCCCACAGTGACAACCAAGCTTCACTGCCTGAAAGACACGATTCACAGATACTTGCAACAATGCTGAGGATTTGACACACTAGTCTGTCTGGAGACAGTGGCTGTGGGAGTTGCTGAGTGCTGGGAGAGGGAATATGTGTGATATGGAGGCATTTTTAGGACTTGAAGTTGTCCTGAATGATATAGTACGGATAGATGAAGGACATTACATATCATGCCATAAGCCATTGAATGGACTGTGGGGAGTTGCAAACTACAATGCAAATGATAATCCACACAACCATAAGTTGTTGGTATGAGAGGAGAGGGGGTGGGGTGGGGAGTGGTATATATGGGAACCTCATATTTTTAATGTTACATTTTGTGTTATCTATGTATCTTCAAAAAAAGACAACAAAATATTTCATTTTCAAAAAAAGAATCTTCTAGTGTTTGATCTCTGTTAATCATTAGCACTTTTGTAAACTTGAGACAAAGTATCATTTTATAGACAGAATGTTTCCCAGCTTTTTAAAGGCCTGCTTTATGTCCTTGTTTCTAAGAATGTAAATAAAGGGGTTCAACATGGGAGTAATCACTGTGTACATCACTGAGGCTATTGCATTTGCCTTTGAGTTTTTGGTAGCAGCAGAGCAAAGATACACTCCAATACTTACCATAAAACAAGGTCACTACTGAGAGGTGAGATCCACAATTAGAAAATGCTTTATATTTACCACGAGCTGTTGAGATTCTCAAAATTGAGGATATAATTTTATAGTAAGAGAAAAAGATCCCAGTGAGTGGTATAACCCCCAGAAATCCACCTGCAAAATACATCACAAGGTCATTGAGGAAGGTTTCAGAACAAGCATGTCTGACTACCTGATTAAGTTCACAGAAAAAGTGGGGCATTTCCATCTCTGTACAAAAAGACAATTGTAAAACCATTAAGTTATGCAAAAGAGAGTCCAAAACACTCAATAACCAGGATACCAGCAGTAGGAGGCCACAGAGCCAGGGGTTCATAATGACTGTGTAGTGCAGGGGGTGACAGATGGCCACGAAGCGGCCATAGTCCATTGCAGTCAAGAAGGAGTTATCTAATTGTCCACAAAGCATGAAAAAATACATCTGGGTGAGACGGTTTTCAAAAGTTATGATTTTGTTGCCTGTCTGAATGTTCAGCAGCATCTTTGGTTTCGTGGTGGAGGTGAAACAGATATCAGTAAAAGACAGGATGGAGAGGAAGAAGTACATGGGTGTGTGGAGATGGGAGTCCAAGATGATGGCCAGGATGATGAGCAGGCTGCCAATGAATGTAACCAGGTACATGGACAGGAACATTCCAAAGAGGAGGGACTGCACCTCTGTATTTTCTGAGAGCCCCAGGAGGATGAATTCTAAAGCATATGTTTGGTTTTCTGTTTCCATGTAGATGATGAATTTCCTGAGGAGATATTCAATACAATGCAATTTAGCCTCAAGCCATAATCAGAAAAATATAATAAATGGTACTGTTTGTATTGTAATTACATTACGTTAATATTTTTATGGATTTTATAGAGATCTAGTACCCTTTTCTGAAAATAGGGAAAACATATGTTCCTGCTTCTCCTTGATAGTTGTGATGGCTAGAAACCTTTGGTCATAATAGAATACACTTTGCCAAGGCAATAATTTCCATGATAAATTCTCTCAGACTTTATTTTAAGCAACAAACATTATGACCATGTTTTTGTACCCTGTGACAAAATAGAAAAGAAGAACAAAGTAGTAGGAACCATGTTATTTGGTTGTAACAGTTATTACAAAAACACAATACTTTAAAAAATCTTTTTGGTGAAATGGACAAATGACCCCACACAAATGTGTTCCACTGATGTTTCACAGAGGACAAGGGTAATTCAGTGTAGAAAGTATGATCTTTTCAAGAAGTGGTGTTGGAACAAAAGTGAAGCAGGCTAGTAAGATAGGGAATAGATGGATCTAGAACCTGACAGAATCCACATGGACATCAAAACCCCCTAAGGATGGCTGCTGGAGGAATCTCACCCTGGGATTTGCTACCCAGAACAAAGCCTCCTTCCTGAGAATATGGAAAAGCCTGGATCTTCCCTAGGAACTTTATCACTGGGTCCTCACTTTAGAATTGATGGGCAGGGTAATCAATCCAAAGAGGAAACAGCTGAAACCCCCTCAACTGCCATTAGCAAAGGGATGGATAACTAGCAGTTTAAAAGCAAACCATGAGGATTGAGCTTGCTCTTGCCTAGCTTTATGCCTATTGACCCGTCTTGCCTTCTGCATGTCACTTTCATCATTTTTCCTCTGCCATGTGGCCATGCAAGTTACCCTCGGGACTTATAATCTATAATGGGGAATTGTAGCTTGTAAATTAGCCCTCTTCATCCCTTTTCAGCCCCTTCCTCACTACCTGCTGGGGCCCTGCTCTGTTATTTTCTCCCATTTCTCTTTCCTTCCTACCTGAATTAATTACTGGCCTAACTCACCTGGCGTGTTCTTGAAATTCACTTCTGCAGCATAGCCAAGAACTTAGTTAGAAGATGGTAACAATAGGATGCACTCATGCCAAATAAAAAAGGAACTTAGGCACTGATTGAATTCATTTCACAAAAATTAAATCAAAATGAATCATACCATTTTAAAGTAAAATGCATTGTGAAAGTGCTAGACTAAAATGTGAAGAAAATCTAAGGGCCCATAGGTTGGAAAAGAGTTTTTAGATATAGTAATGGAAGCATGATTCATGAGAGATTAAAATTTATAAGTCAGTTTTTATTCAAATGTAAAATATCTACTCTGTGAAAGACATTGATAAGGGGTTGTAAGAAAACATGCAGATTTGGAAAAATACTTACAAAACACATCTGATAAAAGATTTGTATACAAATGTAGAAATTAATATTAACACCACAAAATAAGAAAGCATAAGCTGAATTTAAAAATCTGCAAAAGATATAAACAGAATCCTAACTTAGGAAGAAATTCAAAATACAAATACAAAATACAATATATAAAAAGAAATTCAACTTCACTGGCACCTAGGTATTATGACCAAATGCCAACTAGCAATGTCTCTGAAAAAGACCTTGGCCTAAAAGGGGAAATATTCAGTGCAGATGAAATTTTATGATTAAGAGATTTTAAAGTGAGTTTGGTGGTCATTCCAGAGGTTATGCTTATGCTCATCTCAGCAGAATCTCACTATCTGTTACAGTAAACAGTGCCTCAAACAGTAGGGATCCTGATGGTTCTAGAGATATCTAGACACTGTAAATAGTGCAGGGAATCTCAGGAATTTGGCACCCTGTCAGTAGACCTTACTTTGGAATTTATGCTCCCCAGTGTAAAAGAGTTAGCCTCATTTGTAGATTCCCAACATGTGGCTCTTCTCTAAATGTTATTAACGTAAAGCCATGTGTTGGCACTATCCTTGTTAAATACATGAGCCAGAGCATTATGTTTTTGGTCTGTTCATGTGCCAGTTGAACCCTTAATCTAAGCAGAGTTTCAACACTTACTCTCCAGTTCATTGGACCTATGTAGAACAACTAATAAGGAGATGGTAATGGACAACACCTATCCCAAGGAGCAAAGAATGGCTGCACCTCTAAGCAAGCTAGTTCCACCCATATATCCCAAGGGATCTAAGCCCCCTCTCAATTAGAAAGAGTGGGCATCACCATCACAAAAATCTGAAGATTGGGGAATGAACAATGGACTAAAGTAGACATTATTTTTATATTATAGACTTACTATTCTAGCAATGGAAGAATGTTTATCATTGATATAAAGGCCATGGCCACCAGAGATTCTGAGAGGAGGGAGCAGGCAGAATAGGTGTAATATCAGGGCATTTTCAGGACATTGGGATTGTTCTGCATGACATTGCAATGAGGGATACAGGCCATTATATGTTTTATCATTACCTAAAATTGTGCAGGACAGGCTCTTAACTATAATATAAACTATAATTCATGGTTAGCAGCATTGTTTCTATATGCATTCATCAATTGTAGCAAATGTACTATACTAATGAAAGTTGTTGTTACTATGGGAAAGAATGGGAGGGTGAAGGGGTGGGGCATATGGGTCCCCTATATATTTTATGTAACATTTATGTAATCTAAACCTGTTTTAAAATTTTTTAAATTTAAATAAATAAATGAATAAATAAACTCATTAAAACTCTTTTAAAAATTAAATATCATCTGTCATTAGGGACTTGGAAGACTATGAACACAATAATATATGACCACATGTTTATTAGAAGAGATAAAAACCTAAAAACTGAGAATACCAATTGCTGTTGAGTATATGGAGCAATACATCTCTCATTCACTGCTAGTGAGAACACAAAATGGTTCATCCAGAAGACAGTTTCTTTTAAAGCTAAACATTGTCTTATCATACAATCCAGCAGTTTTGCTTTTAGGTATATATATATACACACCATATCATATATATATATATGATATGAAAATTAGAGTCCACACAAAAGTCCACACATGAACGTTTACAGCAGCTATATTTTTAAACTACAAATCTGAAAGCATACAAAATGCTGGTCAACCACCACACCAGGGAACAGAGAGAGTCCACAACTGCAAGCAGAATTCCATCCATCAAACATGTGGGATCTAAGGCCCCTCTTGATTTAGAGGTGGAGTGGTCATCACCATCCCAAGATCCTCAAGATAGAGGAATAAAATAAGAATTAGAGTGGGCTTAGTGGTATTCTACTATAGACTTATTGTGACTCTAGCAATGGAAGAAATTGTGTCACTGTCATGGAGACAGTGACCACTGGAGTTGTTGAGTGCAGGGAGAGGGAAGAAGAGGGTGTGATATGGTGGCTTTTTTGGGGACTTGGAGTTGTCCTGAAATATATCTCATGGACAGATGCAGGATATTATATATCCTACCATATCACACTGAATGGACTGGAAGAGAGTGTAAACTAACATGTAAACAATAATCCAAGCTTTGTAGCAATGATCAAAAATGTATTCATTAAATAAAAGGAATGTGCCACACTGATGAAAGGTTGTTAATGTGGGAGGATGGGGAATTTAGGGAGTGGGGTATATGGGAATGTCATATTTTAAAATGTAAAATTTAGTGTGATCTATGTATCTTAAAAAAAGAAGACCATAATAATTTTTGCTAAAGAAATCTCATAGCGAATTTATAAAAACAAACAAGAAAAATCTTTACATCTCAATGAACATACTCTAATAATGACTGAGTAATAAATGCACAATTATGTCATTAAGGCAAATACAACAAATTTTACATGTCACAGGAATTGTATGCTTTATTAATATGTATCAATAAAGTTTATTTCTTTTTTAAAAAGAACTATTTTTAAAACCTCACCACACCATATAATTATTGACTCCAT
This sequence comes from Dasypus novemcinctus, assembly GCF_030445035.2. Lineage (NCBI taxonomy): Eukaryota > Metazoa > Chordata > Mammalia > Cingulata > Dasypodidae > Dasypus > Dasypus novemcinctus. The sequence continues at coordinate 26,150,584 of NC_080694.1, forward strand.
ATTTGTGTCCATGTCATCTCTTCTTCACGTACTTCTAGCCTTTTCTCCTTCTGAAATTACTCTAAATCCTCTTTCAAGCCTTATTGCAATTAAAATCTCCCTTGTGATGCCTTTACTAACCTCCCCAGGATGAGTCGGTAATTTCTGATCCACTTCACCAGAATTCCAGAGCCACATATATTGAATGACTAAAAGAAAAAAAAATGAATAAACACAGGTAAACAGATAATTTCTACAAGTATAGAGAAAGAAGAATGAGTGAAACAAGGAAACAATGCTTCTGAGAGAGGGAAGACCCAAGAGTAAGAGATCAGAGGAGGCAGATTGGGGAAAAAAATCTATTTTAGTTTATCTGCTATTTTCACTCAGGCTTTTTAATAAGACAGAACTTTGTGTTTTAAGTTTTCTCTGTGGTCATAATCTGCTGATTTCCTTAAAGCTTCTACCAATAAAAGGTGTCCATGGAGTCAAAAATATATTCCCCCAGTACCTGTGAAGATTCTGTAAGTCGCTCTGAAATTATCAAGTCAGGGTCTAAGTTCACCAATGCAGGTTCTTCCTTGACAGATGAATGAAGTTGGAAACTCTGTTCCCAAGAAGTGAAGTGAGATGGAATGAGTCATAAGGTCTGTAGAAGACAAATTGTGTTTTCTTTGATACAGTGAAGGAGAAGCACATAGAGTATCTGAGCAATTAGGGATTCCATTCCCATGAACCACATTAATGAAGTATTCTTTTGTATCAATCTCCCTGAGATAATTATTTCTCTGGAGATAAGAAAGGAAAACACAATGCAAATTTGCACCAGTTTAATCCCTTGTGACAGCTTTGGAGCTCCATGTTCATCTCTTATCCCTGTGGACACCTACCTCCCAGGAGGAGTCACCATTATTAAGGTGTGGACTCTAGTCTTGTAAGGTTTCCCATGCTGATTTCCCTCTTGTTGCTTCTGGAGTAAGATTCTGAATACACTAAACTATCTTATTTCCCAATTTTTCTCCTCTGGAGTTGGCTGTCATGAATGGAGACACCCACTCACAAGTGAATTTCCTCTTGTCTCACTGCTTCTCCTTTCTCCCCCATAATTAGCAATATCTCTTCAACCCACACAACCATCTGGTTTCCTAGTCATTCAACAATATTTATTCAGCAATACTGTATGGTAAATCCTAAAGTACATTCTGGGAATGAAGAGAAGACAAAGGTACTGTGTTTCCTAACAAACTGTTCACAGTTTTAAAAAGCCAAGAAATGAGCACTGACACAATCCTTAGAAGCCTGCCCCTGGTGCACCTTGTGCCAGATGTCCACCATCCAATACCCTAAAACAGTAACCCTTCCTTATTATATCATCAACAGTGTTTTCTCAAGGATGGATATAAGACATTAAAAATTACACAAAAAATATATAGGGGCTGATAGGCTAAATATAAATCATAATGTAAAACATAAGATAACTAAAAATATAGAAAATTGTATAGTCTAAAAAATAAACCACAATGTAAACACAAATGTTACCTTATTTGAAAGGTATTGTCTCATATCTGTACATCAGTTTTAGTAAATATGGTATGAATATGTTAAAAGATTACTGCTGTGGAAGGGAAAAGATATTATGTTGGATATGTGGGATTACTGTATATTGTATATATGAATTACTGTGATCTAAAACTCTTGTGAAGATAAGCTTAATAATTAGAAAAAAGAAAAGGAAAAGATAGGATGTTGAATTTTTCCAAATTAATATGTACTGTATATCTAACCTTTAAACTCATCGCTATATTCCATTTTACTATTAAGGGAACCTGGCAATATATTGGGCTTCACTTTTCAGGAAGTTATGGATCACAGAGAGGTTCAACAATGGCAGGGGAGGAATACTGGTGTGGGATGTTATTGACAGGGGACACATGGTTGACAGGGAGTTCTACAGGGCATATATCCAAGGTACATAAAAATGTTTGGATATTTTCATAGTGGAAACAATTAAAAACAACTGAGGGAGCGCTGAGTTCCTAGCCAGGGAAGCTCTATCACAGTCCCTAAAGGAATAGCAACAATCCCCCAAGTGCAACAACAAAGACAAATAAGAATGAAGGTCCAACAATGAGCCCCTGATACTAATGACTATGCTTGTGAGCCTGTGCACCTGAAATAAGAACAAGGGCTAGAGCAGCAATGTGTCTAAAAGTTACCTCCTGAGAGCCTCCGTGTTACGCAAATATGGCCAGTCTTGAAGCCAAACTCAGCATGTAAATTTGTTGCCTTCCCCCCAGCATGGGACATGAATCCCAGGGATAAGCCTCCCTGGTGCCGAGGGATTAATACCAAGTACCAGCTGATGATGTAACTAGAAAATGACCTTGAATAAAAGGTTCAACTCGAACCAGCAGAATATCTCTGTCTACATATAATAACAGGAGTTAAAAATGCTTTTTGACCTAAATCAAGGGGCAAATGGAAAGGGCAAATGAGTTTATATGGCTATGAGTCCAAAAAACAGCTGGGAGTTTATCAGAGGGGTTGCCCTTATGCACAACTCAGCAGAGTCTTAGAGACAGATAAAGTAGATAGAACCCCAGGTATTTGTTCTTCTGAGGGCTACAGAGACCCACAGGTTTTATGGTCATGGCAGATGGAGTTCAGTGCCATGTCAGTTGGCCCTTCTTTGGAGTTTGTGTTTCTGTGTGATGGAGCTGGACTCAGATGTGATCACTTTTCACAAGTCTTTCCTGTTACTTTACCAGAATTGTAGTTGGTGATGGGGATTAATATATACCCAGGGTATCTGAATCTCTGGACTGACCATATGATAGGCAGGCCCTGAGCCTCAACAGACTTCAGCTCCTACACTGGTTTATTGGACTTACCCCACTCAGAGAACATGGAGTTGAAGAAGGTCAACCACCACACCATGGAGTCAAGAGTGCCTACAACTGAAAGCAGGAGAATTGCATCCAGCATCCATGTGGAATCTAAGCCCCCTGTTGACATAGATGTGGAATGGACACAACCAATCCAAGGTCCACAGGATGTAGGAATAGAATATGGATTAGAGTGGACTTACTGATATTCTACTCATGAACTATTGTGATTAGTAATCGAAGAAAATGTGGCATTGGTGTGGAGAAATTGGCCATGGTGGCTGCTGGGTGTGGAGAATGGGATGAAGAGATGAGCTGTGGAGGCGTTTTTGGGGACTTGGAGTTGTCCTGGGTGGTGCTGCAGGGACAATTAGTGGACATTGTAGGTCCTCCCATGGCCCACTGGATGGAACATGGGAGAGTGTGGGCTATGATGTGGACCATTCACCATGAGGTGCAGCGATGCTCAGACATGTATTCACCAAATGCAATGAACGTGTCATGATGATGGAGGAGAATGTTGCTATGGGGGGAGTAGTGGGGTGAGGGGAGTAGGGGATATATGGGGACCTCGTATTTTTTGAATGTAATATTAAAAAAATGAATAAAGACCAAAAAAATGAAAATAAAATAAAGATGCAGAATCAGGATTATAGTGACAAAAAAAGTGTTTTCTCAACATTATAATTTCAACCACGCACACATCAATCCTGCGTGTTCACCTTTCCACACCGAACATACCCACAATTCCATGGACCATCTGACCTAGTGTGTTATATTCGTGAGTGTAGAGCAATACAATGAGCAAGAATTGTTGTACACCGATAAAGGAGAGGACACTTAGATGTTCTCAAATAGAGGGGAGAGTATCTCTCAAGAGCAAGGCTTGCTCCTAATGGGAGAGGATAGACCAGTTTGTCAAGCCCTCAGCATTGTTGCAAGTATCTATGAATCTTGTCCTTCAAGCAATGAAGCTTGGTTGCCAATGTGGGACCCAAGGAGAGGGAGAGAGAGAGAAAATAGATGGAAGAGGGGGTAAATGGGGGTAAATGGAAGTGTTCTGTATGATCTTTCAATGATGGATACAGGCCATGATAAATTTCAACAAAAATTTTTGAAAGCGTATGGTCTAAATTGTAAACCATATTGTGTACTACTGAGCATGGTTGGTAGCCATCCAATATTTGTACATCAGTTGTAGCAAATGTAACATCCACAAGTAAAAACATCATTGGTGAGGAAGAGGGATGATGTTGGGTATATGGGAGATACCTATATTCTGTGCATGATTTTACTGTGACCTTAAACTTTTTTGAAGATATAATGAAAAATAAAAAAGGTAAGACACTGAGGAAGAAATGAAAGAGATTGCCTTGCCACTATATATACAAGACAACACCTATTAGAGTGATAAAAGGCAAAACCTTAAAAAAAATTTATAAAAATTTTCATTTTTGTTTTCTTTATATGAGGTCCTCATATACCCCCTCTATATGAGGTCTCCATATACCCCCCACACCCTCACCACACTCCTCCCCCCATAACAACAATCTCCTCCATCATCATGAGACATTCATTGCATTTGATGAATACATCTCTGAGTACCACTGCACCTCATGGTCAGTGGTCCACACCATAGCGCACACTCCCACATTCCACCCAGTGGGCAATGGGAGGACATACAATGTCTGGTAAGTGTCCCTGCAGCACCATCCAGGACAACTCCAAGCCCAAAAATCGCCCCCACATCTCATCTCCTCCCACTCCCTACCCCCAGAAGCCACCATGGCCACTTTCTCCACACCAATGCCATATTTTCTTCGATTACTAATCACAGTAGTTCATGAATAGAATATCAGTAAGTCCACTCTAATCCATACTCTATTCCTCCATCCTGTGGACCTTAGAATGGTTGTGTCCACTCCACATATATATCAAGAGGGGGCTTAGATTCCACATAGATGCTGGATGCACTTCTCCTGCTTTCAGTTGTAGGCTCTCTTGGCTTCCTGGTGTGGTGGTTGACCTTCTTGACCTTCATGTTATCTGAGTGGGGTAAGTCCAATAAACCAGAGTACAGGGGTTGCAAGTCTGTTGGGGCTCAGGGCCTGGCTATCAGATCATCAGTCCAGAGATTCAGGTCCTCTGGGTATACACTAAACCCTAGCACCAACTACAGATCCAGTAAAAGCAACAGGAGGGGCTTGTGGACAAAGAACACATCTAAGTTCAGCTCCATCACACAGAAACTCAAACTCCAAAGTAGGGCCATCTGACATGGCACTGAACTCCATCTGCCATTACCATAAAAACTGTGGGTCTCTGTAGCCCTCAGAAGAACCAATACCTGGGGTTGTATCTACTTTATCTGTCTCTGGGACTCTGCTGAGGTGTGCGTAAGGGCAACCCCTCTAATAAGCTCTCAGCTATTTTGGAGACTCAAAGCCATATAAACTCATTTGTCCTTTCCATTTTCCCCTTTTATTCAGGTCAAAAAACATTTTAACTCCTGGTATTCTATGTAGACTGATATATTCTGCTGGTCTGAGTTGACCCTTTTATTCAAGGTCATTTTTTAGTTACATCATCAGCTGGTACTTGGTAGTAATCCCTCGGTGCCAGGAAGGCTCATCCCCAGGAGTCATTTCCCACACTGGGGGGAAGACAACACATTTACGTGCTGAGTTTGGCTTTGAGACTGGCCACATTGTAGCAACACGGAGGCTCTCAGGAGGTAACTCTTAGGCACCCTGCAGCTCTAGGCCTTGTTTTTATTTCAGGTGCACAGGCTTAAGAGCATAGTTATTAGTTTCAAGGGCTCATTGTTGGACCTTCCTTCTTTTTTGGTCTTTGCCATTGCACTTGGGGGATTGTTGCTGTTCATTTCAGGATTGTGATAGAGCTCCCCTGGCTAGGAACTCAGCACTCCCTTAGTTGTTTTTAATTGTAACCACTATGAAAATATCCAAACATTTTTATGTACCCTGGATATATGCCCTAGAAAATTCCCTCCCAATCGTGCATCACCTGTCCATAACATCCCACACCAGTATTCCTACCCTGCCATTGTTGAGGTTCTCTGTGATCCAAAACTTCTTCAAAAATGAAGTCAAATATATTGCCAGATCCATTAATAGTAAAAAGGAACATAGTGATGAGTGTAAAGGTTAGATATAGAATACATATTAATTTAGAAAAAATAACGTACAAATAAATTGGGGAATCAAAAAATTAAAAAATTCAAAGCTTTGTTTTTGATGCTCTGTCTTCCATTACTGCAATAAAAGTTGCCCTGTATGCACATTGGCAAGGCAACTTCTTCCGTCTTTTCCTCACTGTCTATGTCCTTTTTTTTATTTTATTTCCTAATTATTAAGCTTACCTTCACAAAAGTTTTAGGGCACTGTAATTCACATATACAATATACAGTACTCTCACATATCGAACATTAAACTCTTTTCCCTTCCACAGCAATAATTTTTATACATATTCATACTATATTTACTGAAACTGATGTACAGATATTGACACAATAGCTTTCAAACAAGGTCACATTTCTGTTTACATTGTGGTTTATATTTTAGACTATACAATTTTCTAAATTTTTGTTATCTTATGTTTTACATTATGATTTACATTTTAGCCTATCAGCCGCTATACATTTTTGGTGTAATTTAACATGTCTTATATCCATCCTTGCAAAACCTGTGGAACACTTCTATTGCCCACACAGTTATATTGGTTCCATCTATTCAATACTTCTTTCCCACTCCCATCAGGGCCCACAGTGACAGCCAATCTTCACTGCTTGAAGGGCCATGTACAGAGATCCTTGCAACAGTGTTGAGGGATTGACATGGTCAACTGCCCTAATGCATTGTGTGCCAACATTTCTCTCAAGAGATACAATTTCCTCTTATTGAGAACATCAGTCCTCCCCAGGAAATGGGTATAACTTTGCTCTCATTATATGGGTCTCTATCCAATTATATAACCCGCTATGGCAAAATGAGCACTCACACACTCCCTAGAAGCCTGTTCTGCATCAGATTATTACCTTTGAGCATCTTAAATAGGTAACTTTCCTTATATTTTTGAAAAAGTTTTCTCAGCATTGTATTCTCAACCAAATACCTGAGAATCTCCTATGTTCCTATGTTCCCCCACCGTCCTCCTAATTTCTTGGGCAATATTACCCATCCTCCCATTGCTAGCCCCCCTCAAGTCCACAAAGCCCTACCCAAATTTAGCCCTATGTCCCATTTTACCCCTTCTTTGTGCAAATACCTTCAGCTTATATAGATTTCTCCCATGTAGGTGTCAGCTTACATCTTTCCTCTACCCCCCAATATTCTTTAAACCTATCATCTAGTCTCTAGCTCTCTGAGGCAGCTTGGTTTACTTATTTCATATCATTGAGATCATGTAGTATTTGTCCTTCAATGCTTGGGTTGTTTCACTCAGTATAAGGGTCTCAAGATTCATCCATGTTATCACTTGTGTTTGTAGTGTATTCATTCTTAAAGCTGAGTAGTATTCCATTGTATGGATATACCACATTTTATTTATTTATTTATCCATTCATCTGTTGGTGGGCATTTGGGTTGATTCCAACTTTTGGCAATAGTGAACAATGCTGCTATGAACATTGGTGTGCATATATCGGTTTGTGTCCTTGTTTTCAGTTCTACTGGGTATATACCCAGCAGTGGAATTGCTGGGTCATATGGCAAATCTATAGCTAGTTTTTTGAGAAACTGCCAAACTGTCCTCCAGAATGCTTGGATCCTTCTGCATTTCCACCAGCAATGGCTGAGTGTTCCCATTCCTCCACATCCTCTCCAGCACTTGTAGTCCTCTGTGTTTTTGATAGCTGCCAGTCTCATGGGAGTAAGACGATATCTCATTGTAATTTTGATTTGCGTTTCCATAACATCTAGTGATTTTGAGTATTTTTCATATGCTTTTTAGCCATTTGTATTTTTTATTTGGAGAAGTGTCTGTTTAAGTCTTGCCACTTTTTAAGATGTGTAGGTTGTCTTTTTATTTTTTGAGATATAGAAGTTCTTTATATTTGAAGGATATTAGTCTCCTATCATATACATGGTTACCAAATATTTTTTCCCATTGGGTAGGCTCTCTTTTCATTTTCTTGACAAAGCCTTTTGAGGTTCAAAAGGCTCTAATTTTGAAGAAGTCTCATTTATCTATTTGTTCTTTTGCTGCTCGTGTTTTGGGTGTGAAATTCATGAAGTCATTTCCTATTACAAGGTCCTGTAGATGTTTCCCTACATTGCTTTCTAAGGTCCTTATAGTCTTGGCTCTTATATTTAGGTCTTTGATTCACCTTGAGCTGGTTTTTGTATAAGGTGTGAGTTGGTAATTCCCTTTCAGTGTGTTTGGTGGCCTTCGGAATATCATGTGTCTGTATCTATGAGGATCTATATCAGAATTTTCAAATTGGTTCCATTGATCAGTGTACCTCTCCTTGTGCCAATACCATGCTGTTTTCACTAGTGTACTATGTTCTGAAGTCAGGTAGTGTGATTCCTCCAATTTCATTTCTCTTTTTCAATATATCTTTGGATATTCGTGGCCTCTTTCATTTCCAAATAAATTTCATAGCTAGTTTTTCTAGTTCCTTAAAGAATGCTATGTTGATTTTTATTGGGATTGTATTGAATGTGTAGATCAGTTTTGGTAGGATAGACATCATACAAATATTTAGCCTTCCTATCCATGAACGGGGAGTATTCTTCCTCTTGTTTAAGTTTTTTTTGGTTTCGTTGAATAGTGTTGGGTAGTTTTCTGTGTATAAATTTTTTACATCTTTAGTTAAATTTAATCCTAGGTATTTGATTTTTAAATTTACTATTGTAAATGGTATTTTTTTCTTGATTGCCTCCTCACATTTTTCATTATTGGTGTACAGACATACTACTGACTTTTGCACATTGATTTTATAACCTTCAAAATTACTGAACTCATATATAAGTTTTAGAAGTTTCGTTGTAGACTTCTCAGGATTTTCTATGTATAGGATCATATCATCTGCAAATAGTAAATTTTGACTTCTTCCTTTCCAATTTGAATGCCTTTTATGTCTGATTCTTGCTTCAATGCTCACCCAAGTACTTCTAACAAATATTAAATAGAAGAGGTGATAATGGGTTCCTTCCTTGTCCCTGATTTTAGAGGGAAAGATTTTCAGATTTCAAAATTGTAAATGATGTTAACTGGAGGTTTTCATATATATATTTTATTATGTTCGGAAAGGTCCCTCTACTCCAATTTTTGCAGTGTTTTTATTAAGAAATAGTGCTGTATTTTGTCAAATGCTGTTTCTGCATCTATAGATATGATCATGTGATTTTTTTCCTTCAATCTGTTTATGTGGTTTTTACATTAATGTATTTTCTTATGGTGAACAATCCTTGCACACCAGGAATGGATTCCACCTGGTCATGGAGTATAATTGATTTATGGTGCTGTTGAATATGACTAGTAAGTATTTTGTTGAGGATTTCCACATCTATGTTCATTAGAGAGATTGGTCTGTAATTTTCCTTTCCTGTGGTGTCTTTGTTTGGCTTTCATATTAGGGTAATTTTGGCATCATAGTATGAGTTATGCAATGTTCTTCTGTTTCAAATTTTTGGAAGAGTTTCAGCAAGATTCGTGTTAGTTCTTTATGGAAAGTTTGGTAGAATTCACCTGTGAAGCCATTTGGCCCAGGGCTCTTAGTTGGGAGGTTTTTAATGACTGATTCTATCTCTTTACTTGTGATTAGTTTGTTGAGATCATCAATTTCTTCTTTCATCAATATAGGCTGGTTATGTATTTCTAGAAATTTGTCCATTTCCTCTGAATTGTCATCTTTGTTTGAATATAGTTTTTCAAAGTATCCTCTTATGATAGTCTTTATTTCTGTGGGGCCAGTGGTGATATCTCCTTTGTTATTTCTTATTTTGTGTATTTGCATCTTCTCTATTTTTTTCTTTGTTAGTCTAGCTAAGGGTTTGTCAATTTTATTGATCTTCTCAAAGACCCATCTCTTGTTTTGTTTATCTTTTCAAGTGCTTTCTTATTTTCTATTTCACTTAGTTCTGCTCTTATCTTTGTTATTTCTTTCTTTCTTCTTCTGGCAGGGTTACTTTGTTGTTTTTTTCCTAATTCCTCCAAATGAGCAGTTAGTTCCTCAATTTTTCCTCTTTCTTCTTTTTTGATGTATGAATTTATGGTTATAAATTTCACTCTCAGTACTGCTTTGCTGCATTCCATAAGTTTTGGTATGTTGTGTTATCATTTTCATTAGTTTCAAGGTAGTTATTAATTTCTTTTGAGATTTCCTCTTTGACCCACTGTATTTCTAAGAGTGTGCTGTTTAATTTCCATATCTTGGTGTGAAATCTGGGCCTCTGGCCCTTGCAGATTTTCAGCTTGATAGTGGTGTATTAAAGTCCCCCACTATAATTGTAGAGACATCTATTCCTTCCCTTAGTTTCTCCAGTGTTTGCCTCAGATATTTGGAGGTACCCTTGTTAGGAGCATAAATGTTTATAACTGTTCTTTCTTTTTGAATGATTATCCCTTTCACTAATATGTAGTGTCCATATTTGTCTCTCACAAATGTTTTGCATTTAAAGTCTGTTTTGTCTGATATTAACATAGTTACTCCTGCCCTTTTTTGGTTATTATTTGCTTGTAAGATTCTTTTCCAGCCATTCATTTTCAACCTCCTTGAATCCCTGGGTCTAAGATGTTTTTCATGTAGACAACATATAGATGGATCATACTTTCTTATCCAATTTTCCAGTCTGAGACTCTGGACAGGTGAGTTTATTTCATTGACATTCAGTGTTATCACTTTCAAGGAATTATTTATATTAGCAATTTTTTCTTTGGATTTGTGTTTGTTATATTTTGTTCATTTTTTTAGTCTTTTTAGTTGTTCTTACACTCTCCTCCAACTCTGTCTCTCCTGTTTTTTTCTTTCCTCCTATAGAATTTCCTTTAGTAATTCTTGAAGGGCAGGATTCTTGTTGGCATACTCTATTAATTTCTGTTTATCTGTGAGTATTTGAACTCTCTATCATATTTGATTGTTAGTTTAGCTGGAAAGAGATTCTTTTTCGGAAATTTTTTTTTCATTTAGTATCTTGACTATGTCGTAAGACTTCCTTCTTGCCTCCATGGTTTCAGATGAGAAATCAGCACTCAATCTTATGAAGCCTCCTTTGTATGTGTGGTTTTTTTCTCTTGCTGCTTTTAGAATTTTCTCTTTGTCTTGAGCATTGGATAATTTGACAAGTATATGTCTTTGGGTAGGCCTGTTGGGCTTTATGCTATTTAGGGTGCATTGTGCTTCCTGGATGTGGATGTTCATCTCCCTCACTAGGTGTGGGAAGTTTTTATCCATTATTTCTTCCAACACCCCTTCTGTTCCCTTTCCCTTCTCTTCTTTTTCTGGGATGCTTATAATGCATATGTTTTCACATTTTGCATTGTCATTCAGGTCCCAAAGTCCCTGTTGAATTTTTTCTCTCTTTTTATCTATCAATTCTACAAACTGTTTGATTTCAGATGTACTGTCTTCCACATCACTAGTTCCTCTCCCTCTTCAAATGTACTGTTATTTGCTGAGAGAGTATTTTTGATTTCTTGGATTATGCTGTTCCTTCCCATCATATCCGTTGTCTTTTTTTTTTTTTTTGCATGATTGCAATTTCTCCTGCATGCTCTCCAAGTGTTTTCTTCATATTCTTATCTCTTACTTCACCTCATTAAATTGGCCCCTATTAAATGTTTTGAGAGGTTTAATTACTTGCTTGATGTTCTGCTCTTCTTCCTAATGTTAGTTTGTTCACTGGATTGGGTCATGTTTTCCTGATTATTGGTTTGGCTTATAGTTTCTTGTTGCTGTCTGGTCATCATTTTATCTTGCTGGCTTGATTAACTTCTTTGTCTAGTCTCAGGGATAACTAGTTGTTTTTGCGTGTGTGTTAAGTCTTCTCTTGGCCACTTTGTTCTTATTCTATTTCCTTGCTGTTGGCTAAGTTCACTTGAAGTAAAATATTAGGGCAAGTGAAAACAAAACAAGTAAGAAAAGAAAAAAGTAGAATAGTAATATTGATAGTAAATGTTAGCAGAAGAACCATGTGAGATCTAGGACAATGGGTATTAGACTCATGTAAGCTGTGTAGAGTTAGAACAGTAAGAAAAATGGAGTATCTATAATGAGACAGTAAACTGAATATGGGGAGGAATATAGTATGAATTAAAAGACCAGTGTGGTCAGGAAAGTGGGAAAGAGAAAGGAAAAGACAATAATATGGAGAGCGAATAAAAGACAAAACCACACAAAGGTATTAGAAATGAAAATTGAGGGCTAAATTAAGAGCAGTGGAATGTAAGAGAGACACTAAATGATGGAGGATAAAAAGATGTAGAGGAAAGGGGTTAGCATTGGTAGCCAAAATCAGTACACACAGAAAAGAGGAAATCGAGGATGAGGAAACACAGCAAATGTGAATCACTTCCTGGAACACCTAATATTAAAAAAAGAAGAGAAGGAAAAAAGGGAGGGAAGGGGGGAAACGGGGGTGGAAATGCAAGCAAGAAAAACAGGAAGATGAAGAAAAAGAAGAAGAGGAGGAGGAGGAGGAGGAGGAAAGGGCTGTGGGTGTATAAAGAGGAAGGAAAAAATAAGAAAATAAACCAATAAAAAAGACCAAAATTTCAAGCAAGGAATCCTTTCTGTATTTAAATAAAATGCTTAGGAGTCTGACCTTCCCCCTTTCTCCCTTTCTCACTTCCCTCTCTCCCAGGGCAGCAGGGAAGCTGTGTGAGGTGTCCAGTAGGAGATTCAAGTGGGTCCTTGGTGTACCAAATCACCAGAGAAAATAATGTGTTTTAATTTCCAAAGACAGAGTGCCCCCACCTCACCAGGAACCCCAAATATGCTAATGGAAGTTTTCAAAACACATCTTACAGCTATCTCCCTTAGTTGTGCTACAGGAAGGGCAGTTGATTTTCTGACTTCACCTTCTTCCAGACCAAGTTTCCTAACCCAGCATTTTTAGGTAAATAGGGCTTTCTCGGCAGATTTGCCTCTCCTTTCTTCCCCAGCTTTCCCCAAGCCAGCTGGTATGCTCCTCCAAGTTCAAAAAAAAAAGGGGGGTCAGGACCTGAAAATGAACCCACACTCATTTTGCACCTCTGCACCTCCCACCCAAACCCTCCAACTCACAGAGTCAGTCCAAAACTGAATGGCTAGTGTATTCTTTTACTGCAGGGAGCTCTGGATTTGGGAGTGGGAAGTCTGGGATATTGTAGACTTAGGGTATGTAGGTCTGTGGAACGTCCGCTGTGGTGGCTTAGGGGACATGGATCTGGAGACCATGCTTCTGGGGAACACAGGGCCTAGGAATGCCACCACACTACTGACAGTCCAGGGAATGCCTAAGGGGGAAGAGTCCCACCTATCCACAACTTCCCACCTCGGTGCTAGAAACCTACAATTCTACCTTAGCAAGCATGATTTCTGTCTCTCCAAATCAATGTCCAAACACCTCCTGCCTTGCAAGTTCCCAAAACAGCCCACTGCAGCAAGATTCCAACCCTACTCAGCTACTCTTCTGAGGGCGCAATTATGAAGTGCATTCACTCAGATGCCATCTTGCCCCACCCATCAGCTATCATCTTTTAATATCTCCATTTGTTCACCCCAGCTTGTCCTTAAAGGGAAAGTACATCTGCCTCATTATCTAATAAAAGATGAAGAAATGCATATGCTAGCTGTTCTTTAATCCTCTCCTGTTTAGCCATGTATATCACTCCGGCTGCTTAGATACTCCCAACAGTGAACTCAGACACTTGTTCTTGCTGGATTTGGGAAGTATCAGGTCTCGATGCCAGGTTACCTAAGTTTGTTTTTGCATTACTTTTTTCCTCTGGGTAGTAATGCTAGGAAGCATTTCTACCAACTGCAAGGCACAAGGCAGAAAGTACAGTGAAGAGAATGCAGCACATATGCAGAGTATGCTGGAAAAACCAGTAACCCCCATGCTCACTGACTCCAGGAACTCAGATTGGGTGAAAGCAGCTTCAATTGAGTCTCTACAGATCCTTCACACACCTTCCATCCTGTGCAGGACACCTGGTCATTCTGGGAGCGGTGTGAAGATAAGTCAGCCTGGTTGTTGTCCACAGCCACCTGTTAAGGCCAACAAGGCAATCCTTAGTATTGTCTTAAAGTTCTTGAGAATTCCAGGGGTGCCATACTAAAGGAACTTCTCCCACGGCTGCTGGAAATCCTGGTGTGCCTGTGCTCCAAGTCACTTTACAGGACGGGGAGGACAGAAAACCTCCCAGCATGGGATCAAGGCTCCTGCTCCCACACCACGGCTAGCCAGAACCAGCCCACCATACCCGTGCTTCCTCCCACAGCTGCCTTCAAGCTTGTCCACTTCTGGGATGGTCACAGGGTGGCCTGGTCCACTGTGGCCTTCACTTCTGTGGAAAGCATCACCTCCAGTATGGCTCCTACACTCCTAGGTTAACAAGAAGCCCAAACAATGGACAGTGATAAAGTTTTTAGTGTTTGGTACTGTGAAAGTTGGATAGCTCTTTAGGTTAAAAATAAACTTGTATCTTCCCACTTCATTGTAGACAAAAGAAAATTCTGGATGGATTTTTTTTTAATTTTTTTATTTTTTATTGACTTTGTAATAATACCACATCAAAAATATATATGTGAGGTCCCATTCAACCCCACACCCCCACCCCCCCTCTCCCACCCCCCAACAACACTCGTTCCCATCATCATGACACATCCATCGGACCCGGCAAGCACATAAAGGTGAAAAACAGCTCTAAGGGTCTTCTAATCATCAAAGCAATGGGGAGAAATCACAAAAAAATATCAACCACTTTGACTATATGTATTAGTCAACTAAAGGGGTACTGATGCAAAGTACCAGAAAGCTGTTGGTATTTACAAAGAGGGTTTATTTTGGGTAGAAGCTTACAGTCACATGATCATAAAATGTAAGTTACTTCCCTTACCAAAGTCTGTTGCCACATGTTGGAGCAAGATGGCTGCTGGTCTCTGTGAGGATTCAGGCTTCTTCTTCACACTCCATGGTCCCAGCTTCTTCTGGTCTCAGATGTAGACTGGCATAAGGCTTGTCTCTCTGTCTGGCACTTGTTACTTTATGGGCTTGGCTTTTCTGGTCTCTCCACAAGGTCAGCTGTAGACCCTCAGGTTATCTCTCTTCCCAGGCCTCTGCCATGTCTAAGGAGCCATCTCTATTTCTCTGTGTTCTTCTCCTGTGTGTTTACTTCCCCAAGTTCCAGCATCAAAACTCCAACTACTTCCTTTGCCATGTCTTTTTCTTGCTGAGTCCCTGCCCACCAAGGGGGTGAAGACTCAATGTCCTACTGACATGGGCCATTCAAACCCCTGATCATCATTTAATACGTAAAAATGAAACGTATGAAGTTAATACTATCTATCATGCCCAGAGGAACAGACCAGTTTACAAACATAATCCAATATCTATGTTTGGAATTCATAAACAATATCAAATGGCTACACTATATAAAAATTAAAGATATTTGAATTAAATCAAATAAAATCCAACAGTTTAAAAAACGTAATGCACCATGGAGAGATCACATTATCTTTAACATACATAACGTAGGATGTTGATTGGCTGAGAGTCACCTCTAGCTAGCAGTGTTATGTCCTCTAGAAGGAAACTTTGTAGGTAAGCCCCTAGACCAGAAGGCCCTTCAGGAACCCAAGGAAGCCCAAGCACCCCACCCACACTCCTGGGATGATGGAAGGTCAATTCTCCAAAGAAGGAACTTGGTCTCCTGTCAGGCAAAGTTCTGGAATCCAGAGGTTCAGAGTTACTGCCCAGCCCACTTGAGGCCAGCTGGCAAGAAAGAAAGATAACATGCTCTCCATCACTCACTCCACTTCCATATGCCCAGTAAATTAAGGACTTAGAAGGGAGCTGGGTTCCTGGTCATTCTGTGGCTTAAGTCACTCCTGGCCAGCCCACCCGTGGAACACATATGTGGCTGGAGAACACATAGACCAGGCCTCCAGACACCTGGTGGAGAGGTGGGAGGCACCTTCCTCTCTCACACCTGAAAGCCTGCTGCCAAAGTGGATAGGGCAGTAGGTCAGCCAGCTGGGGGCAGCACTAACAGCAGGGGAACAGGGAAAGGGAAGATCCTCATGGAAGAGGCTGGGCTTGTGCTTTCCTCTGATCCTTCTAGGCTGAGTAAGTCCCTAGGGTTCTTATTCTGAGGGGAAGATCCTAAAGGGGAAGAAGGGACTCAAGAACAGAACATGCAATCACCCTACACTGAATGTGAGGGCAAATGGCACTTTATTTTGTTCCCTAAGCTGGAGAAAATCAGCATAATAGAGTATGATATGCAACATGGCAGAAAAATGCCCATTTCTTCTCCTTCTAATTAGTTCTAAAACTCTCTTTAATGTACGAATGATAAGAAAGCAGCAATGCCTGCCTCCCAAACCCTGGATTAGTTACCAGGAGCCTATCATAGCTCAGAATAACCTTCCTTAACAATGCTGGTGGATGTTATCAGAATCTTAGACAGCTCTTTTTTGTGGGGATTTCGTGTCTTCAGAACTTTTGCAGAACAAAATGAAATTTTTTTATCACAGAAAAATAAAGAAAATAATATTCATCACCAGTCAACCTCAGTTAATAACATGGTTATCCATTTCCAACAACTAATCAAACTGAAAAATCTGCTTTTCCTTGATTTGTGTCATCAATTTTTCTTCTTTCCTCTTTTTTTTTCTTTCACTACTTTATGGATTGAAGCAGAATGTCATTAATAAAACTGATCCAAATTTAGATGCTACCACAAAACGGAGCTTCTGGGTTTATTGGTATTTCATTATTACCATTTCTCAAGGGAGTTCTTGTTTCACACAGGATGTTGCTTTTAAAACACAAAGCAAGGCTATACTCAGGCAAGACGGCATCTGAGTGAGTGCACCTTATAACCTCTCCTGCAAAGAAGCAGCTGAATAGGGTTGGAATTTTGCTGGACTGGACTGTTTTAGGCATTTCCAGGGCAGGAGGTGTCTGGATATCAAATTAGTGGCACGGTGAAAAAGAAGATTCGTGTATAATGTAGAATTTTGGGTCTCTTTCACGGAGATTGGAGCTGCTCATACGAAGCTTCCCCCTGGGGTGGGCAGTCCTAGAGACTTTGCTGAACCAGGGAATTCCCAAGACCTGAGTGGGCTATTTGGGGGCTTGCAGGGTGGGAGGTGTCTGGAAGTCGATTTGGTGAGACAGAGATGGAGGCATTCTTGCGAGACGTGGAATTTTTGGTTTCTGACACAGAGATCAGAGCTTCCAGCTAGAGCCCCTCGCACTAGAGCAGACAGCCCATCTACCGCATCCCCAAACTGCTTGTAGTACAGCGGTGCTCCCAGCAGGCTGTTTCAGGGACTTGCAGGATGGGAGGTGTCTGGAAGCCAATTAGACAAAGACGGAGATTTTTGCGAGATGTGGAATTTTGGATTTCTGAGATGGAGCTCAGAGCTTCTGGCTATAGCCCCTTCTCGTAGGGCTGGCGGCCCATCTGCAGCAGTCCCTGAATTGTCTATAGTACAGTGGCATCCCCAGCAGGCTGTTTCAGGGGCTTGCAGGGCAGGAGGTGTCCTGAAGTTGACTTGGTGAGACAGTGACAGAAGAGACCCTTGTGAGAGGGGGAATTTTGGGTTTCTGACATAGAGGTCAGAGTTTGTGGGCATGAACCCTCCCCATAGGGCTGGTGCCCAGCTGTGGGGATCCCTGAAGGCTGTGTTGCACTGTGGTGCTCCCAGGCTCCCTGTTAACTGGATTTGTGGTTCCCAGGTCTGTGCCCCCTAAACCCTGGTGGCTTACACCCCAGAGACTCACACCTCTTGAGTCTGCAATATCACAGACTTCCTATCCCTGAATCCTCCATGCCCTGAGGGCCATCAAGGTCCTTGACTGTCCTAGCCCTTGGCGTTTGTGGTTTTTTTTTTCCTTTTTTTTTTTTTAACTGTCTTGGTTGCTAATATTGCATTATCTCCTGGACTTTTCTCCCATTGTATCCCCCAAGGTCCTTTTTTGTTTATTGGGTTTTTTTCTTTTTTCTTTTCTTTTTCTTGCTTGTTTCCCTCTCTTTTCTTTGCCCACCCTCTTTTTTCCTTCTCTTTTTTTTCTTTTCTCTCTTTTTCTTCCTATTTTATATTATTTTATTTATACAGTAGGTGCTGCAGGGAGCGCCTCACATTTGCTGTGTTTCCTCATCCTCCATTTACTCAGTTCTGTGTGAATTGATTTTGGTCACCTACACTAACCTCTTTCCCCCACATCTTTCTATCCACCACCATCTACTGTTTTTCTTACATTCCACCTCCATTTCTTTGGTCCCCAAATTGTCTAACTTTTATTTTCTAATACCTTTGTTCTGTTTTCTGTCTTTTATCCACTCTTGATACTATTGTCTTTCTTTTCTCTTTCCTCTCTCATGAAAACACTGGCCTTTTAATTCATACTATATTCTCCCCATAATCAGTTGACTGTCTCATTACAGATACTTTAATTACTGCTATTACTCTACACAACTTACATGAATCTAATATCCATTCTCCCAGATCTCATATTGTTGCTCTGTTAACATTTATTACCAATACTACTTTAAACATTTTCTCTTCTTATACAATTTCCTTTCACTGGCCCTAATATTTTCCTTCAAAGTGAACTCATCCAGCAACAAGAAATTAGAATAAGAAGAACAAAGTTACAAAGAGAAGATATGACCCTTATGCAAGAACATCAACTAATTAATCCCCTAGACTAGACAAAGAAACTAAGGATGATTAAACGCATGAAGATAAAACGATGGCCAGACAGCGAAAAAAAGCTACAAACCAAAAGAATAATCAGGAAAACATGCTGAATCCAATGAACAAACTAAAAACCAGGAAGGGGCAGAACATTGGACAAATGTTTATTAAAGATCTCAGAACATATATTAGAGACCAACTTAATGAAGTAAAGGAAGAGTTTAAAAATATGAAGAAAGCACTTGGAGAGGAAATTGCAGACATACACAAAAAGATAACAGATATGATGGGAATGAACACCACAGTTCAAGAAATCAAAAATACACCCGCAGCAAATAGCAGATTAGAAGAGGCAGAGGAGAGAATTAGCAACGTGGAAGGCAGTACATCGGAAATCAAACAGATATTAGAATTCATCGATAAAAAGATAGAAAAAATCCAGCTAGGACTTAGGGACCTGAATGACAATGCAAAATGCACAAACATACGTATTATAGACATCCCAGAAGGAGTAGAGAAGGGAGAGGGGTCAGAAGGGGTGTTGCAGGAAATAATGGCTGAAAATTTCCCAAATCTACTGAGAGAGACAGATGTACATATCCAGGAAGCACAATGCACCTCAAACATCATAAATCCCAACAGGCCCACCCCAGGACATACACTTGTCATATTATCAAATGCTCAAGACAAAGAGAAAATTCTAAAAGCATTAAGAGAAAAGAAAATGATCACATACAAGGAGGGTCCATAAGATTAAGTGCTGATTTCTCATCTGAAACCATGGAGGCAAGAAGGCAGTGCTATGCTATAGTCAACGTACTAAAAGAAAAAATTCCAACCCAGAATACTCTACCAAGCTAAACTAGCATTCAAAAATGATGGAGAGTTCAAAATATTCACAGATAAACAGAAATTGAAAGAGTATGCCAACAAGAAACCTCCCCTTCAAGAAATAATAAAGGCAGCTCTGCAGGAAGAAAGGAAAATACAGGAGAGACAGAGTTTGAGGAGAGTGTAAGAGCAACAAAAAAGACAAAAAGAGAAGGAAAAAAACAAACAAAATATGACAAACACAAGTCCAATCAAAATATGGCTAACATAAATAATTCCTTGAAAGTAATAACACTGAATGTCAATGGATTAAGCTCACCTATCAAAAGATTCAGACTGAGACATTGGATAAGGAAATATGACCCATCTATATGCTGTCTACAAGAAACACATCTTAGAATGTGAGAGAGTCTGGGCTATGATGTGGACCATTGACTATGGGGTGCAGTGATGCTCAGAGATGAACTTACCAGGTGCAATGGATGTATCACGATGATGGAGAGAGTGTTGCTGTGGGGGGAGTGGGGGGCGGGGGCGGTGGGGTTGAATGGGACCTCATATATTTTTTCAATGTAATTAAAATAATAATAATAAATAAATATTAAAAAAAAAGATGTCTCTGGCTATTCAGGATGACTTAACCTTCCAAATAAATTTGATAATTATGTTTTCCATTTAAAAAAAAAAAAAACACATCTTAGACCCAGGGATTCATGGAGGCTGAAAGTGAATAGATAGTTGGAAAACAATCTTACAAGCAAACAATAACAAAAACAAAACAAAAAAACAGCAGTAGCTATATTTTTATCAGACAAAATGGACTTTAATTGCAAAACAATTGTGAGAGACAAAGAAGGATACTACATATTAGTGAAAGGGACAATCTCTCAAGAAGAATGAACAATCATAAATATTTATGCTCCTAACTAGGGTGCCTCCAAATACGTGAGGCGAACACTGGAAAAACTAAGGGAAAGAATAGAAGCCTCTACGACTATAATGGAAGACTTTTTTTTTTTTTAATATTACATTCAAAAAATTTGAGGTCCCATTCAACCCCACCGCCCCCACCCCCCACGCCCCCCACAGCAACACTCTCTCCCATCATCATGACACATCCATTGCACCTGGTAAGTACATCCCTGAGCATCACTGCGCCCCATAGTCAATGGTCCACATCATAGCCCACACTCTCCCACGTTCCATCCACTGGGCCCTGGGGGGAACTACAATGTCCCTTAATTGTCCATGAAGCACCACCCAGGACAACTCCACGTCCCGAAAACGCCTCCCCATCTCATCTCTTCCTCCCATTTCCCGCACCCAGCAGCCACCATGGCCACCCTTCTCACGCCCATGTCACATTTTCTCTGTGGACATTGGATTGGTTGTGTCCATTGCACATCTGTGTCAAGTGGGGGCTTGGATTCCACATGGATACTGGATGCACTCCTCCTGCTTTCAGTTGTAGACACTCTAGGCTCCATAGTGTGGTGGTTGACCTTATTCAACTCCATGTTAGCTGAGTGGGGTAAGTCTAATAAATCAGAGTGTATGAGTTGAAGTCTGTAGAGGCTCAGGGCCTGGCTATCATATTGTCAGTCCAGAGATTCAAATCCCCCAAATAAATTTCAAACCCCAGCACCAACTACAATTCCAGTAGAGTAGCATGCGAGTCTTGTGAAAAGAGATCCCCTCTGAGTCCAGTTCCATCATGCAGAAACACCAACTCCAAAGAAGGGCCATCTGACATGGCAGTGAGCCCCATCTTTATAATGGATATAAAGACTATCATAAGAGGATACTTTGAAAAAGTATGTTCCAACAAAAATGACAATTCAGAGGAAATGGAGAAATTCATAGAAACACATAAGCAGCCTATACTGACAAAAGAAGAAACTACTCATCTCAACAAACCAATCACAAGTAAAGAGATAGAATCAGTCTTTAAAAACCTCCCAACTAAGAAGAGCCCAGGGCCAGATGGCTTCACAGGTGAATTCTACAAAATATTCCAGAAAGAACTAACACCAATCTTGCTAAAACTCTTCCAAAAAACTGAAACAGAAGGAACATTTTCAAACTCATTCTATGATGCCAACAATAAACAATACCCTAGTACCAAAGCCAAACAAAGACACCACAAAAGAAAATTACAGACCAATTTCTCTAATGAACTTAGACGCAAAAATACCTAACAAATACTTGCTAACCATATTCAACAACACATTAAACGAATTATACACCATGACCAATTGGGATTCATTCCAGGTATGCAAGGATGGTTCAACATAAGAAAATCAATGAAAGTAATACACCATCTAAACAGATTGAATGAAAAAAATGATGTGATTATATTTATAGATGCAGGAAAAGCATTTGACAAAATACAGCACCCTTTCATGATAAAAACACTGCAAAAGATTGGAATACAAGGAAATTTTTTGAACATGATAAAGAGTATATATGAAAAACCTACAGCCAACATCGTTTACAATGGTGAAATCCTAAAATTCTTCCTCTAAGATCAGGAACAAGACAAGGATGTCCACTATCACGTCTTCTATTAAACATTGTCTTAGAAGTACTTGCTCAAGGACTGAGGCAAGAACCAGATATAAAAGGCATTCAAATTGGAAACGAGGAAGTAAAAATTTCATTATTTGCAGATGACATGATCCTATACATAGAAAACCCTGAGAGGTCTCCAAGAATGCTTCTCGAACTCATGAGTTTAGTAAAGTCGCAGGTTATAATATCAATGCGCAAAAATAGTAGCATTTCTGTACAACAATAATGAGCAAGCTCAGGAGGAAATCAAGAAACAAATACCATTTACAATAGTCAATAAAAAAATCAAATACCTAGGAATAAACTTAACTAAAGAGGTAAAGAACTTATACACACAGAACTACACAAGATTGTTCAAAGAAATCAAAGAAGACTTAAATAAATGGAAGAATATTCCCTGTTCATGGATAGGCAGACTAAATATTATTAAGATGTCTATCCTACCAAAACTGAGCTACACATTCAATGCAATCCCAATAAAAATCAACACAGCATTCTTTAAAGAACTAGAAAAAAGTAATTGTGAAATTTATTTGGAAAGGAAAGAGACCCGGAATAGCCAAAGACATATTGAAAAAGAAAAATATAATTGGAGGAATCACACTAAATGACTTCAAAACATAGTACAAAGCTACAATAGTGAAAACAGCATGGTATTGGCATAAGGAGAGACACACAGACCAATGGAACCGAACTGAGAGTTCTGACATAGATTCTCATATGTATAGTTATATAATATTTGATAAAGCCACCATACACTCTCAACAGGGAGAGAATGGCCTATTCAACAAATGGTGCCTGGAGAACTGGATATCCATATGTAAAAGAATGAAAGAGGATTACCATCTCACACCTTATACAAAGATCAACTCAAGATGGATCAAAGACCTAAATATAAGAGTCAAGTAATAGGAAATGGCTTCATGAACTTCACACCAAAAGCACACGTAGCAAAAGAACAAATAGATAAATGGGACTTCCTGAAAATTAAAGCCTTCTGGACCTCAAAGGAGTTTGTCAAGAAAGTAAAAAGGGAGCCTACAGAATGGGAGAAAATATTTGGGAAACATATATCAGATAGGAGACTTATAACTTGCATATATAAAGAAATCCTATATCTTGAAAATAAAAAGATAAACAACCCATTTAAAAAATGGGGGAAAGGTTTAAACAGACACTTCTCCAAAGAAGAAATACAAATGGCTAAAAAGCACATGAAAAAATGCTCCAAATCTCTAGCTATCAGGGAAATGCAAATCAAAACTACAATGAGATACCATCTTACTCCCATAAAATTGGCAGCTATGAAAAAAACAGAAGAGTACAAATGCTGGAGAGGATGTGGAGGAATGGGAACACTCATCCACTGCTGGTGGAAATGCATAAGGATCCAACCATTGTGGAGGACATTTTGGCTGTTGCTCAAAACTAACCATAGATTTGCCATATGACCCAGCAATTCCGCTGCTGGGTATATACGCAGCAGAACTGAAAACAAGGACACAAACTGATAGATGCACACCAATGTTCATAGCAGCATTGTTCACTATTGCCAAAAGTTGGAATCAACCCAAGTGCCCATCAACAGATGAATGGATCAAGAAAATGTGGTATATACATACTATGGAATACTACTTGGCTTTAAGAACAAATACACTACAAACACATGTGATAACATGGATGAATCTTGAGAACCTTATATTGTGTGAAGCAACCCAGGAATTGAAGGACAAATACTACATGACATTAATGATATGAAATAAGTAAACACAAGGTGCCTTAGAGAGCTAGAGACTGGATGATAGGCTTACAGGAAATCGTGGTGTAGAGGAAGGATATAAGCTGACATCTACATGGGTGAAATCTGTGATAAGCTGGAGGTAAATATGTGTACCCAGAAGGGATAAAATTGGGGCATAGGGTTACCTTTGGGTGGGGCTTTGTGGGCTTTAGGGGGGCTAGGGATAGGCAAATGGGTAATATTGCCAAGAAATTGGGGGGAGTTTGGGGCAACATACGAACATAGGAGATTGTCAGGTATTTGGTTGAGAGTATAATGCTGAGAAAAACTTTTCAAAAATATAATAAGGAAAGTTACCTGTTTAACTTCCTTAAAGGGGATAATCTGATGCAGGACAGACTCCTAGGGAATATGTGAATTCTCATTTTGCCAGAGAGGTTTATATCACTGGATAGAGACCCATATAATGAGAGTGAAGGTATACCCACATCCTGGGGAGGACTGATGCCACCAAATAGAGGGAACTGTATCTCTCAAGAGAAATGGTGGCTCCCAGGGCATTAGGGCACTTGAGCATGTCAGGCCCTCAACACTGTTGCAAGTATCTCTGAACATGGCTCTTCAAGAAATGAAGATGGACTGTCACTGTAGGCCCTAAGGGGAGGGGGAAATAGGTATTGAATAGATGGAACCAACATAACTGTGAGGGCAATAGAAGTGTTTCATAAGAGTACGCAAGGATGGATATAAGACATGTAAAATTACACCAAAAATACATAGGGGCTGATAGCCTAAAATGTAAATCATAATGTAAAACATAAGATAACTATAAATTTAGAAAATCGTATAGCCTAAAGTATACACCACAATGTAAACACAAATGTTACCTTGTTTGAAAGCTATTGTCTCAATGTCTGTACATCAGTTTCAGTAAATACGGTATGACTATGTTGAAAGATTATTGCTGTGGAAGGGAAAAGGTTTTCTGTTGGATATGTGGGAGTACTGTATATTGTATATATGAATTACTGTGATCTAAAACTCTTGTGAAGATAAGCTTAATAATTAGAAAAAAGAAAAGAAAAAGATAGGATGTTGAATTTTTCCAAATTAGTATGTACTCAATATCTAACCTTTAAACTCATCGCTATATTCCATTTTACTATTAAGGGAACCTGGCAATATATTGGGCTTCACTTTTCAGGAAGTTTTGGATCACAGAGTAGTTCAACAATGGCAGCAGAGGAATACTGGTGTGGTATGTTATTGACAGGGGACATATGGTTGACAGGGAGTTCTACAGGGCATATATGTTTGGATATTTTCTTAGTGGAAACAATTAAAAATAACAACTGAGGGAGTGCTGAATTCCTAACCAGGGAGCTCTATCACAGTCCCTAAGGGAACAGCAACAATCCCCCAAGTGCAACGGCAAAGACAAAAAAGGAATGAAGTTCCAACAATGAGCCCCTGATACTAATGACCATGCTTGTGAGTCTGTGCACCTGAAATAAGAGCAAGGCCTAAAGCAGTAGTGTGCCTAAGAGTTACCTCCTGAGAGCCTCTGTGTTGCTCAAATATGGCAAGTCTCGAAGCCAAACTCAGCATGTAAATGCATTGCCTTCCCGACCCCCCCACCCCCAGCATGGGACATGACTCCTGGGGATGAGCCTCCCTGGTGCTGAGGGATCACTACCGAGTACCAGCTGATGACGTAACTAGACAATGACCTTGAATAAATGGTTCAACACGGACCAGCAGAATATCCCTGTCTACATATAATAACAGGAGTTAAAAATGCTTTTTGGCCTAAATCAAGGGGGAAATGGAAAGGACAAATGAGTTTATATGGCTATGAGTCTCTAAAAAAGAGCCTGGAGGTTATCAG
Source organism: Dasypus novemcinctus (assembly GCF_030445035.2). Lineage (NCBI taxonomy): Eukaryota > Metazoa > Chordata > Mammalia > Cingulata > Dasypodidae > Dasypus > Dasypus novemcinctus. The sequence goes on from NC_080694.1 coordinate 26,176,356, forward strand.
AGGGTTTGCCATTATGCACACCTGAGCAGAGTCTCAGAGACAGATAAAGTAGATACAACCGCAGGTATTGGTTCTTCTGAGGGCTACAGAGACCCACAGGTCTTATGGTCATGGCAGATGGAGTTCAGTGCCATGTCAGTTGGCCCTTCTTTGGAGTTTGTGTTTCTGTGTGATAGAGCTGGACTCAGATGTGATCTCTTTTCACAAGCCTTTCCTGTTACTTTATCAGAATTGTAGTTGGGGCTGGGGTTTAAGATATTTCTAGGGCATCTGAATCTCTGGACCAACCACGTGATAGTCAGGCCCTGAGCCTCAACAGACTTCAGCTCCTACACTCTGGTTTATTGGACTTACCCCACTCAGATAACATGGAGATGAAGAAGGTCAATCACCACACCATGGAGCCTAGAGTACCTACAACTGAAAGCAGGAGGAATGCATCCAGCATCCATGTGGAATCTGAGCCCCCTGTTGACATAGATGTGGAATGGACACAACCAATCTAAGGTCCACAGGATGGAGGGATAGAATATGGATTAGAGTGGATTTACTGATATTCTATTAATGAACTATTGTGGTTAGTATTCAAAGAAAATGTGGCATTGGTATGGAAAAAGTGGACATGGTGGCTGCTGGGTGTAGGGAATGGGAGTAAGAGATGAGATGTGGAGGCGTTTTTGGGGACTTGGAGTTGTCCTGGGTGGTGCTGCAGGGACAATTACTGGACATTGTAGATCTTCCCATGGCCCACTGGATGGAACGTGGGAGAGTGTGGGCTATGATGTGGACCATTGACCATGAGGTGCAGCGATGCTCAGAGATGTATTCACCAAATGCAATGAATGTGTCATGATGATGGAGGAGAATGTTGCTATGGGGGGAGTAGTGGGTTTAGGGGGATGGGGTGTACATGCAGACCTCATATTTTTTTAATGTAATATTTTAAAAAATGAATTAAAAAATAAAAACACAAAACAAAACAAACTCCATTTACCTTTCTCTCTTGATATCCATTTGGCCCTTTGTGTTTTGAGTATTGTTGAAATTCAGTGTTTCCTGATACTGGTTTGGCCCTTGTTGTGTACCATCAGTTTTCCCTCAGGAAATAGCTGAGGTGTGAACAAAGTGCAGGGTGACACAGAAGGAGGGTTGCTGATGTTGGTGGTGCTGGGGGTAGGAAATGGACGTGACAGTGGAGGAGACCTTGGTACTGCAGATAGAGCTGCTGGCTGAGAAAGGGCACTTGGTAGGAGAAGCAAGGGCTTTCCAGCAGTGGGAAATGAAGCCAGAGACCCAAACCTGGAGGGCACTTCAGGATCAGCTGAGTGGTAGATGGCACCAATAGCCAATTCTCCTGCACTCCCGGCCACCCACAGGAATAACCGTCCCTGCTCCTCTGCTAGGTGCTTGCATGTGATCAAGGAGCCATGCGTGACTCTTCAGGCAGAAGCATGTAAGCACCCATGGCCAGGAGCTCCAAAGACTTCACACTGAAAGACAACAGCCTGACTGGTGACCCTCCCTCCACCTGGGTTCCTGAGACTGGACTGAGCAGAGCCTCCCTGCCACACACACACACACACACACACACACACACACACACACACACACACACACCCCTTGGCATGGGAAGTCTATCTTTACTTTTAGCCACTGTCTCAGTTTGCCAGGGCTAGTCTGACAATGCCCCAGAACTGCTTATTTAAGCCCCCAGGTTGAAGGTTCTATCATGTGCCTCTCTGACAGTGATCAGATCAGGAAGGAAAGGCTTGGCCCTGTGGACCCAGTCCTTAGCGAAAGGGCACTGACCATCACTAGCCAAAGACAATTAGTCTATGGGGTGCAGCAGTGCTCCAAAATGTATTCACCAGATAGAATGAATGTGCCACACTAATGAAAGAGGTTGTTGATGTGGGAGGAGTGGAGTGAGGCGGGTGGGGGTATATGGGAACCTCTTATATTTTTTGAATGTAACATTTTTTGTGATCTATGTATCTTTAAAAAATACAACTAAAAAATTGATGGGAGTGGGGAGTGGAGTATATGGGAACCTCTTATGTTTTTTAATGTAACTTTTTGTGTGATCTATTAACTTTAAAAAAAAATAATTAAAAGATTAAAAATTAAAAACCAAACAGTAATTAGAGCTCCACCGACCCAGGGCTTACTGTGAGCCACTGTATGCACACTAAGCACATTCATTCTTATAAGTGGTCCATGAGGTCAGTTCTGTTTGATCTGTCCTAGAATGGCAAAGTGAGACAGAGAGGCTGTGACTTGTGAAGGCTCCATAGCTAGTCACCGTAGCGCTGATGCTTCCACCCGGGACTCCTCAGCCTGGGCTGCTAACCAACACACTGACTACTGTTAACTGTGCTCCAAGGAAATTGACTTAGGAAGTAATTTGATCAGCTTTGTTAGAGGCTGAAAGTACCTGCAATGAATTTTGGGGCAGTTTTGTCCTTCAGCAAACCTGTAGTACAGAATTCACCCTCTTTATTTTTTTTTTTTATTAGTAGTCACTTTATTTTATTTTTTTATTGACTTTGTAATAATATTACATTAAAAATATATATGTGAGGTCCCATTCAACCCCATCCCCCCACCCCCACCCCCAACAACACTCGTTCCCATCATCATGACACATCCATTGGATTTTGTAAGTACATCTTTGGGCACCTCTTAACCTCATATACATTGGTTCACATCATAGCCCATACTCTCCTCCATTCCATCCAGTGGGCCCTGTGAGGATTTACAATGTCCGGTGATTGCCTCTGAAGTACCATCCAGGGCAGCTCCATGTCACAAAGATGCCTCCACCTCTCAACTCTTCCTGCCTTTCCCCATACCCTTCGTCCACTATGTCCACTTTTCCCATTCCAATGCCACCTCTTCTATGTGGACATTGGATTGGTTGAGTCCATTGCACCTCTATGTCAAGAGGAGGGTCAGATTCCACCTGGATGCTGGATGCAATCCTCCCATTTTCAGTTGTAATCACTCTAGGCTCCATGGTGTGGTGGTTGTCCTTCTTCAACTCCATCTTAGCTGAGTGTGGTAAGTCCAATAAATCAGATTGTAGGTGCTGGAGTCTGTTGAGGCTCAGGATCTGGCTATCACCTTGTCAGTCCAGAGATTCAAATCCCCTAAATATATCTTAAACCCCAACATTAACTGCACCTCCAGCACATTGGCATGAAAGTCTTATGAAGGGAGATCCCATCTGAGTCCAGATTCATCACACATAAACACCATTTCCAAAGAGGGGCCATCTGCCCTGGTAGTTAACCCCATCGGCCATGACCATAACTCCCGTGGGTTTCTTTAGCCCTCAAAGGAACCAATATCTGGGGGTTGCATCTGCTTTATCTGTCTCTCTGACTCAGCTCAGTTGTGCATGAGGGCAAACCTTCTGCCAGCCTCCAGACTCTTTTTTAGAAACTCGTAGCCATATAAACTCATTTCTCCTTTCCATTTCCCCGTTACTTTAGGTCAAACAGCATTTTAAAGTCATGGTATTTTATGTAGACATGGATATTCTGCTGATCCGCATTGAACCTTCCGTATAAGGTCATTTTCCAGGTGCATCATCAGTTGGTAGTTGATAGTGGTCCCTCGTTGCCAGGGAGGCTCATCCCCGGGTGTCATGTCCCACGCTGGGGGGAAGGCATTGCATTTACATGGTGAGTTTGGCTTCAAGACTGGCCACATTTGAGTAACATGAAGGCTGACAGGAGGAAATTCCCAGGCACAAAGTTGTTCTAGGCCTTGTTCTTATATTAGGTTTATCAGCTCACAAGCATAGTCATTAGCATCCGGGGCTCACTGTTGAACCCTCACTCCCTCCCGGTCCCCGCCACTGTACCTGGGAGACTGTCGCTGCTCCCCTAGGGACCACGACAGAGCACCACTGGCCAGGAACCCAGTACCCCCCCTACTGTGGTTTTTAATTGTTGCCACTATGAGTATATCCAAACATTACCATGCACCCTGGATATATGTTCTGTACAGCCATATATCACCTGTCATTGGTACCCCATACCAGTATCCCTCCATTGCCATTGTTGAAACGCTCTGTGATCCAGAACTCCCCGAAATTTGAAGCCCAATATAATGTCATGGTCCCTTACTAGGGAATGGCATATAGCGATGAGCTTAAAGGGTAGATAAAGAACTTGGATAAAGTTAGATAAAGAACTTAGATAAAGAATGTTGACTTGAAAAAATTCCACATCCTATCTTTTTCTTTCCCCCCCCCCCCCAATTATTCAGCTTTTCTTCACAGGAGTCCTAGACCACAGCAATGTATATATATAATATACAGCACTCCCACACATCCACCAGAAAACCTTTTCCCTTCCACAGTGATACTCTTACGCCCTATTCATATCATATTTACTTAAAGTGATGTACAGAGTCTGAGACATTAGCTTTCTAACAAGTTGACATCTGTGCTTACATTGTGGTGCATACTTTAGGATACACAGTTCTTTACATTTTTAGTTATCCTATGTTTTACATTATGGTTTACATTATCAGTCTGTCATCTCCTATATGTTATAGTGTAATATTACATGTTTTATATCCATCCTTGTGTACTCTCAAGAAACTCCTCTCTTACCCCCCATTTACTTTGGTTCCACACATTTAACGTCCATTTTCCCTTCCACCTTGGTGTCCTCAGTGATAGCCAACCTCCGTTTCCTGAGGAGCCACTTCCAGAGATAGATGGAATAGTGTTCAGGTCCTAACTTACTCAACTGCCCCAATGCCCTGGGAGCCACCCTTTCTCTCGAGGGATACAGTTCCCTCTATTTGATGGCATTAGTCCTCCCCAGGATGTGGGTCCACCCCCACTCTCACTACTTGGGTTTCTACCCCATGGTGTCACCCACTCTGGCAGAATGAGCATTTAGACATTCCCCAGGAGCCCGTCCTGCATCAGACCCTCCCCTCCGAGCATTCTAGACAGGTAACCCTCTTTATTATATTTTGATATGATTTTCTCGGCATTTTACTCTCCACCAACACCTGACCCTCTCCTGTGTTCGTATGCTACCCCTCCCTCCCCGATTCACCCTCTTTATGGTCAATGATCCCAAGGTTGGAGAAACTGCGCTTGGAGCCCTGGAGTTGATCAAATACCAGTGCCCATAATCCCAATACCATGGCGTGAACATTGGTACAAATGGACTTTGAAATGCCTTTTGCTGTTCTTGTTGCTTTTAAGGCTCTTTTCTTTAGATTTTAATTAATATTTATTTCAGTTGCATAATTTCCTTTTGGCATACACAAAGCTCCAGGACTTGAATTTGCCTGTAACCCCAGCTAATCAAAACGGCCATGAAATGCTTTAAACACATAAAATCCCATTTGAATGAATGTATTCTAAAGACAATTCCCATTTTCCAGGTGGCAGTAAGGCATTAGAGCAGGAGTCAGCAACTTTCTCTGTGAAGGGCCAGGTGGGAACTCTCCTGTCCCAGGGACTCTGTCACTATCACTCAACCACGACATCCTACACAGGGAGGATAGAGAAATGAATGGGTGTGGCTATGTTCTAATAAAACTTTGTCAAAACTGGCTGGGGGCCAGATTTGGCCCACAGGTCTTAGTGTGTCTACAGTATCATATAGAAAGGCGTGCTTATGGCTCATTCTTGATTTTCCTCCAAGGGGCAGAGCCCCAGTCACTTCCTACCTCCAGGTCCCTCTCCGGCCCTTGTTCAGTCAGCCCTGGAAGGTGGGACTGCTTATCAGACCGGCAAATTCAAGAAGGAGATACTGAGTCTTCAGGCTCACTCTGCCCTTCTTCGTCTTGGGCCTGGCCCACAGGGGGCAGGGGTTCTGCTCTGCTCTTCACCACATTTGAGCTTCAGAAACCACAAGCCCCACTGTGCAGTCCTCAACAGTACTTTCCATCAGTGACACCCTATCAAGGAGCAATCTACAATCCATTTTCGGGTGCTATGGAAAGGGACTCCTCAAAGGTACAAACAAAATGGTGTAGCATGAACTCTCTTTGTTATTCTGAAAATCGAGATGAATTTTATATTCTCTCAATAAAGAAGCATTGAACAACTTCAGACACCGAGAGTCCTGGCTTTTTCATTATTATCACATGATGGCCATCAACTCACTGGCAGTATCATAGGTACCATAGACTCAAAATATAAACCCCATTTAATAAGTGAAACTATTTACAGTTGTTCAAAACCTATTGCTCACAGGAAGAAAATACATGTAGTGTGTGTTGGCAGAAGGTCGGGAACCCTTCCGTTCCACTCCTCTCCGTTTCAATGGCCAGCAGAGACAGGTACCTTGTCAGATGGCCCCAGAAGTCCCCTTCCTTCCTTCCTTCCTCCATCCAGTCCTTCCACATGCTAGAAGCCAGGCAGAGGGGTACCTCGGATTCAAGAGACATCCCGGGGGGCAGACTGAGGGCCATAGTTGCTTCAACTGGAAACTACGCTTCTATGTGTGAAGTGAAGCTCATGAGACTCAAGAGGCCTCCCACTAGTACTCCAGCGAGAGTTGACCAGAACTGGGGACTCACCTGGGCACCACTAATACTGGGTGGCTAGGAGAAGAGGAAGGAGGCATTTTTTGGAATTATTTTCCACACCATTAACTTCCTTTCCAAGGGAATCTGTGTTCCACATTATGGGTTGAGCTGTGTGCCCCAAAAAGATACCTTGAAGTCCTAATCCCAGGTATCTGGGAACAAGAACATTTTCCAAAAGCATTACTGCAAGCAGAATCATTTAAACTGAATGAGGCCGACTGCAGTGGGTGGACCTTTAGTCCAGGATGGCTGGTGTCTTTAGAAGGGGGGTGTGGGCACAGATAGAAGGGGAGTGCGCCATGGGAAAAGAGACAGAGCAGGCCATAGGGTGACTGAGGAGGCACTGAAAACCAAAGGCTTGCTGGCAAAGGGACAGGTGCCCCAGCGGCCAGGACTGACGCACCAGAACGGCCCAAGCACTTGAGGCTTCAGCCTGCAGGGCTGAGAGAGCGGTTCCTGGTGTTTTTAGCCACCTGGTTCATGGCACTTGTGACAGCAACCTGAGAAAAGTGAGATGTCCCTCTTCTGGCACTACCATCCCTCCAGGAGGGCTGAGGGATAGCCCAGGTGCCCAGCTGTCCGCCAGGCTGAGGGTACTCAACCAAGGCTTTTATCTAATCAGATGCCTTGAGGAACGCCCTGGGGACGGACAGAAACAATGTTGAAAAGAAAGGAATGGGTGACCTGGACAACTCTGAACACCCTTCTCTTCCTTCCTTCCGCCCTCTCTTGGGTGCTTCCGGTGCTTAGACCCCAGAGCTCTTCCCACCACGCACATCTTCCCAGAGGGGCCAGGCCAGACAGTGCAGACCTATTCCTGGTTCTTGGTGGGTGGGAAGGCGGCCGGAGGGTTCCCGGGACCCAGCACCGTCCATCAGCCTGGCTGCTTATTCACAGCCCCGGGAACCACCGCACATACTGCTGAGGGGGCCGCATCCTGCACACTGGATAGCCTCGGGGCTCCCTTTCTAGACTCTTCGAGCACCCCCGGATTGCGGCGGGGCCCCTCCAGCTCTGGGGGGGAGGGGTGCATCTGTGTCTCTCAGTAATAGAAGCTCTGCTCTTCAGGGTCCAGGTGCCTGTCCCAACGACCCCTCGGAGCAGCCCCTGCCCCCTCCACTCCCGGGAGCCCCATCGAGTCTTCCTCCCTGGTGAGCAATCCCCGCCCCCCCCCCCCCCTTAACTTGACCTTCCCGGTAGACCTTTCCCAGTATGATGTCCTGCTCCCACCCCCACAGAAGCATCCCCCACCCTGCCCGGGCCCCGTCCCCACCCCCTGTCTGGTCCCCAGACCCCTTCCACGCGGTGCCGCTGGGTGTCCAGTCCCCGCTCCGGGTGGCACAGCCCCGCCCCAGCCGCTCCCTGGCAGGGGAACCCTGCCCCCAGCACCGCCTCACCCCCGCCGCTCGATGCCGCCCCTCCCGTCTCACCCTGGCCTAGCGGGAGAAGTCGCTGTGCTCCTCGGGGTCCAGGCGCCGCGGCGGGACGTAGCTGAAGGCGGACAGCGCCGAGGTGGGGCGGCGGCCGGGGCTTGCCCCGCAGCGTGGCGGCGGCGATCTCCTCGTCCCCCAGGCCGCCCCCATCCAGCTTCTCCGCCCAGGCCAGGTCGGTCCCACCCGGCCGGGGGCACCGCCCGAGTCCGCCTGGCTGCCAGGCGCCCGCGTTAGGCAGTTGCCGGGAAACCGCGGCCTCGCGTCACAAAGCTGGGCAGGGAGCGCAGGGCTGGGGCGCAGGGCCAGGGGCGCATGGCCGAGGGCGCAGCCGGGCTGGGGATGGGACCGTGCCCTCCCGTCTCCCTGCGGGTCCCTGGAGCGCCCATTTGGGACGCGAGGAGCCGCGTCTGCTGGACTGGGGGCCTGCGCCGGCTTGCCCTTGCCCTTGAGCTCGCGGAGGGTCCCAAGCGGGCTGTCTGGAAGAAGTGCAGGCCACCCGCGCGCTGCATCTGAAACCTTCCAGGTGCCGCGGAACACTAGTGGAAGAAAAAGGTGGAATTCATTGCCATCGTATATTAACTCAGTGTGTCCGCAGCAGCATCGTGTCAACGTGCAACGAATCAATTTTCAGCGCCTTGGTCATCATGAGGGATCACCGCTCATGGTACTGGCAGGTGCGGGTGTGCAGCGGCACGAATCGAATCCAGCCAAGTAATATCTGGGAAAACTGAGCTGTTCCGCAGCGCTCTGCTGTTTCTTGAGTCAAATGCTGGTTCAAGAGGTGCGTTCCTTTTGTTGAAAATTCACTTAATTCTAAAGCCTCGAATGTGTGTGTGTGTATCAGTAAAAAGGAAAAGGGGAACAAAACTGGCCTTGGGAATACTTTAATCAGGGGGGCTCTAGGAAGACCGGCTTGAAACATAAATGATAATGAGGAGCCAGACTTGTGAAATCTGGGGAACAGTGGGTCATTCCAGGCAGAGGGAAGAGCATCTGTGGTGGCCCTGAGGCCGAGCCCATTGATGTGCAGGCGGCAGAAAGGGAGGACAAGGACGGTGCAGCTTTCAGAAGGGGTAGGCAGCAGGGAGTGCAGGTGGACAGGCAAGCAGGGGAGGGGTCGCTCTCAGGCCGGGACCAACGAGCACCCCTCTCAGGGGGCTTCTTGCCCGCAGGTCCTTGCTGCAGGCAGAGGTTTTAGAGGTTTTTCAGTACCATGTCCTTGATGCTAATTAACAAAAACAGTAACCACACATTCACAGTGGCACCCCTAGAAGTAGAGGACCCTAGAAGTATGGTACCCCTAGAAGTACAGCACACTAGTAGTAGGGGACCCTAGAATTATGGCACCCCTAGAAGTATGACCCAGCAACCCAGTCTGAGCTTCTCCTACCCCTCCTTACACGTACCCTCACCAAAAGCTGTGTCAATAAAATCTGACTGGAAAAGAAAGCACCCTAGCACCTCTATGAGAAGCGACCATAGCACCTGCCATTGACTAAGCATTCCCTTCACTGTTTGCCAGGTGCTGCCCTAAGCAATTCCATGGCATGTTTCATTGACTATCCTCCACTATTTAGACTACACTTATTTGAAATTTTGGGGATATCTCAGCCTCCAGAGGTGCTCAGTTCACCAATGAGCCAAAATCCCCTCTGGATTTGTGGCCCAAGCCCTTGTGGTGGTGTAGCATTTTTGGAGGGAACTGACTGCTCTTCTTCCCCAGGACTATCTCAACTACACTGATTTCTGCTCCTCCCTAGTTTTCCTTCCATCTGACAAGCATTCCCCAAGTTCCTTATGCACCAGCCTATGAAGGCTTGGAAGGCAGCAACTTCAGGACCACACACTCCACAGGCATCTCTCCCAGCAGCACCATCCCTCTGCCTCCAGGCCTGGCTCAGGCAAAGTGCTTCTTCACTGGGAGGAAGGTAAGCAGTGCAAGAGAAACTGCTCCCCTTTTGCTCAGCCGGAACTGTCACTGTACCTTTCTGCAGCTACTGCTCTGCCCAGCAATTACAGGATCCAGGGACCATCCAGAGTTTCAAGGGTGGCCAATAAATCTACTAAGTTTTGCTGCCCCCTACTGACCGGAGAATACCTCCATTGCTTAAGAGGTGATGCTCACAAGTACAGCTCTTTTTAATCATTTTCCTTTCTCTGCTTTAATTTTGAAGACTAATGGCAAGAAGATGCTATGTTCAAAATTATCTTCAAATGCATGGCTCCAATACTTCCAACAGGGACACTGGGAAATGTTTTGCTAATCTCTAACCATTTATGTGAATGTCACCTCAAATTCTTCAGGGTCATCATCAGAGACCAGTGCTACGCAGTGAATACTAAAATGGTTTGAATCTTGGTTTCACTTGCTACTAGATGTCACCTGCTTTATCTAACACCACTACAGAGTTGGTGGGCAGAGTATATGAGGAAGTCAGATGGCCCCAGCATTATCGCCCATTTGGCTTGTGTCTGTAGAAACATTAGAATTAGATATACATGAGGATTCGGGTCGTAAGGACTGGACTTTGAAATCTAACAACTTGTCAAATCCCTCCCCTTGTAGTGGGATGGTTAGTGAACGCAGCAGTCATGTACTCAGTAGCTTAAATTTTTCATAACAAGCACATGCATTCTTGCAGGATGAAACATTTTAAGCAGTTGCAGAGGGAGCACCAGCCCCGTGGCCTGACTTTGCTTCATGCTTTGCACAGTGTGCTGCAGCCGGCGCCATGTCTCAGATGCTCCCCATCCATGGCAGCCTGCAACTCAGGAACCCACCCAAGGGCCTCCTCTCACTCCCTGGGCTGGCCTGAAGTCTCCTGCACTCCCACAGATGTTTGCACATGCTTCCAGAATGCTGGCTGCACATCACTGGAATGTGGACTCACTTATCTCTTTGTCCCACACAACTGCTAAGGCAAGCACAGGGGATCTTTTCTCCTTTACCCTGGAGCACTTAGCACAACACCTGCAAGTGGGAATCCCTTATATGATAAATGTGTGAAGTGGGCAGGGGGAGGCCGGATGAGGCAAGGGCTCCATGGAGGAGGGAACTGAAAGAGCAATGCAGGAAAAGGCCTTGATGGATGAGGACCTGAGTGGAGAGGGTGGAGGAATGTTCTAGGCTGCACGTTTTCTTCACATTATTCACAACCACATTACCAATGTGCATGGCAATGTAATCAGGTCTCCCCTCTTTAAACTCTAAACTCAGGGTTTACTTTCATACCAAGGGTGAGCTGAGAAACAAGGAGGATGGGGGGGAGGGCTGCAAGGTGGGGCAGAGAAGGACAAGAGAGCTCACAGAAGACAGAAGTGACACTGGGCTTGGTCTCGGTAGCAAAGAGGAACTGTGGAAGGGTTTCTGAGGCATAGAATGATCCAGAACAGGGCTCAGGCCCAAAGCCATGAACTGCATGAACTGTAAGTAAGTACTGCTAAGAACTGTAAATGAGACCACTTCACATGTTTCCAAGATGTGAGAGTCCTTTCAGCCTGGCCCCCAGGTGAGTGGCAATTCACTTGGGCATATGAACACATCTGAATCGATTGCATCTCTCTCCCGGTCAATCTTTAATTTGCTTCTATATGTCTCATTCCTTCTCTGCAAAGAAGCATAAAATTTTACAGGGAACTTAGAGCTCTAGAACTCATAGAGTTTCAATAAGCTATGCTAAAGATAAAAAAAACTTTAAAAAGTAAAGATAAAGAGATCTAAAAAGTTACATGTGATGGTTAATCACCATCCAGTTGGTGCCGAGTCATTGGATGATGCAAGCCCTGGCCTGCCACTGTGAGGACATTCTGTCGGTGACTTTAGATTATTAGGCAGTTGGTTGCATCTAAGGCTGGTTACATCCACAAACAAGGGTGACTGCCTTCAGCAAGGAGGGGAGTCCCATCACCCCAGCAGCTGGAGGTCTTAAAGCAACACCAAGGCTCTCAGCAGTCACAACTCCTTTCTCTACTTCTCCAGCTTCTCCCAAGGAAGTCATCTCCTGTGCTGTTTCCAATGCATGGCCTGCCCTAGGAAATCTGAACTTGCCTATCCCCAGGGTCACTAAGCCAATTCTACTAACAAATCCCTTCCTATTTACATATGGCTCCATATCCTATTGGCTGTTTCTTCAGAGAACTCTAATACTGGTAGAAATGCAGACATTACTAGATAATATGTCCTGTGATTACTTTGTGGTGGGCCTTTTGCTAAATGTTTTTATGTGTATTAACTCATTTCATCCTTATTTTCTGATTAGCCCTTTGGAAATGAGGCCCAAGGTTATACAATTTGCAAGAGAGGTTGAAATCAACCCCACGTGCCTGACTCCTGAACACAGATTCTCAGTCCTCTGCTGCATTGCTGCTCAGACCAGGTTCAAGTCTCATCTTCACCCGTGGTTCTGTACCCAAGGCACGCATTGACCATCTCTGAGCTTTGGAGAGGGAACACTGCCCAAGTCCAAGGCCCCTGGAAGTCATACAGGCCTGTGTTCAAGTGCTTTGCATGGAGCTCAGCACAGAGCAGGTGCAAAGTAAATGGCAGCTACTTCCCCTGTTCAAGGTCCCAGAAATAGCCGGAGGTAGAAACCCAGTCTCCTAACTCTGCAGCCCTTTCCACACCTGCCTGCCTTGTCTCACTCTCCCCTTAAGCTTTAACCTGAGCGTAATGGGCTGTACTTCACTAAATACAATGTAATTCACTCATGATTTACATTTTAGATGATTTCCCCCACAATCAAGTCTGCCCCCTCACAACCCTCCCTAAATTTACTTTACTTCATTGTACATTTAAAAGAAAAGCTCCTGAATACATATATATTTAAGATTTTATTTTAATTGACCCCCCCCAGTTGTTTGCACTTGCTGACTGCTCATCTTCTTTTTAGGAGGCACTGGGAACAGAACCTGGGGCCTCCCATGTGGGAGGGAGGCACCTAATTACTCAAACCACCTCTGCTTCATTTGATATGCCTCATTGTGTTTCTTCACTGTGTCTCTTAGTTACATCACTCACTGCATCATCTGGTTGCATCAGCTCACTGTGTCACCTTGTTGCATCTGCTCACCAAGTCAGCTCGTCCTGCAAGGTGCAGCCTGCAGGGGTCACAAAAGTCAGCAGAGGAGGTTCTACTGTATCCTGTGAGTAGGAGAGACAAGGTTTTTGATCACAGGCTGGCATGCTGAGGGTTTTCAGAAGATTAGTCTGGGGTGTGCAAGATGAACTGGACAAGAGTAAGCTAGAGAGGAAACCGGGGAGCAGACTAGCACCAATACCTTAGAGAACTTGGGAAACTCATCTACATTCTAGTCACTCATCATCATAATGCCTTATTAAGTAACTTATAAAGGAAACAATAAAGTCTTAGGCATTAGGGAGTGATGAAGATATTGGTTTTAGTGAGTCATCTTGTCCATTCTTTCCCTTATATCAGGGGGAAATTAAAACAGATATTCCAATAATTTAATAACTCTAAAAACAGAGTTGAGCATAGCTTATGAAGAATATAGGCATGTTCTGCCTTTGGAAAACTGAAGGTAAGAAAATTCCATATTTCAAAACAGAAGCCAAAGATTTATAAAAAATATCCAGTACCCAGAAAAGCCTAATTAACAAAGTGGGTACTTAAATTAGAGATATGAGATTCTTAGTTCACTGGCCTAGCAGACTACTTAGGACCCTGGAAAAAGCAAGTTTGAATTAGGGATTACTTTGGGGGTGGGGGAAATGGAACCATACCTGGACAACTTGATAATCAAGTAACTGGAAGTGCCAGTGTTTAATAGCCTCCTTTCCTAGTAAATGTTTGCTGTTAAAATCTTTTGGGGCCATTAATGAGTAGTGCTACTCTGAAAAAAAATAGAAAAATAAACATATTTTTTATAACAATCCAAAACATTCTTAATATTTTTTGGCCAAAGTTTACTCAAGATTTGGCTTTTCCTAATGGCCAATACTTTCACATCAATCACAAATCTGTTACTCATTAGTCTACTAAAAAAGTACTTGGCTTTATTAATGATGCTATTTTTAAAATATTATAAGGAATTTAAAAAGAAAACATATCCTGAAAAGTAGTTTTAATTTCTGAAATCATCTATTTTTCTCACCCTTTTAAGAAATGATCCTTGCCTATTCACTTCAACAGGCCTTGTAACGTAAAAACCACAACAGTTTCTTTACCTTTTGTGTACATCTTCATCAACTGTAAAAGGTAATACAAATCCTTCTTTATCTAATTTAATTTCAATATCTGGTGAGAGAAGGAAAAAAGTCTTCATGTGATACCCTCACAAACACTATCTTCCTTTACTTCTTTGTTCTATTTTGATTTCTTCCAAACTATTTATCAATAGGACAGAAGGCTGCAAAGTAATGACCACAACCAAATGAGGATGTTCACTCACTCAACTACAAGAACAAGCCTATAACCTGAAATTAGGGAGGCTTCCTGGGCTAAAGCAAGGAGTAGGTCCTGAAATTAGCCAGGAGCAGTAGGAACCACCCACTCTCTCCTTCTTCTTACAAGGGTGGCACACTCTCAATTCAGACAGTGAAGAAAATCTTCTAAGTTCAGCAAAGTTAGACACCTAAGCAGCTCAACACATCCATCTCTTCCATGCCTCCTGGCAGCTAATGCAGCCCATGACCGCGGCACCCCATCACTGCAACATGTGGCCAAGGGGAGTGGCTGGAGTTCCCTTCCCAGCCCTCTGGTGTATGCCATTCCTTCTGTAGAAAGGACCATGAGAGCAGCAGAGGTGGAACATGTGACATGAAGCCTATCAGAAATGGTCCTCTTTGAGATGACTTTTTAATTGATGAAAGGAAGGACTTGGACTTGAAGTCACCATAGTCCAGTAGCTATTTCCGGGATGATTCATGTGCTTACATCTGTGCTAATGTGGTAGCCACCAGCAATGGGAGGCCTTGGAGCACTTGAAATGTGATATATGACTAGGGAAATGAATTTTAAATTTTACTTATGTTTAATTTAAATTTAAGTAGCCATCTGCACTAGCGGCTACTATACTGAACAGCACAGGCCTAAACTATAAGAGCAGCTAAGCAGACATGAGCACGTCTTGTGTTAGTCCCTCATTTATACCCTCTTGCCATATGTGTTTGAGGTCAATATTCTTCTTACTCACATTTTACAGATGAGGAAGTAAAGAGAAAAAGGTTAAGAAGGGTAAATACACTGTGCAAAGACATTCTGCTGATCTGTGGCAAGCTGGATTCAAATACAACCTATATACTATATTCTACCATCTACACTCTAGAGCCTCATGTGGGGCAGGGAAGATTCCATTTTGCATTCTGTGGCTACTAAGCTCCACCTGTCTCCCAAAGAGATAACAACCACTAAGGTTCTGTAAACAAACCCCCTGGTACTTACCTTTTGTATACCAATAGGGTGTTACATTTTGGAAGCAAAGTAGGATCTTGCTCCTAAAAGGTCAACCAATCCAATCACTAAAGATTTATGAAAGTGAAAATCCACAGGGGTCTCCAGGGAATGGTATGGAATAAGAAATGATTTCACTTGATATTTCGGAAGAAGTTTGGGACCCTAAAAATTATATATACAAACATGAGAGAGATAAACAAGATACAAAACCAGAGAATAAAGTGAAGGTAGTGAGTTACCTATGTATAAAAGTTTGATACAAAATTCCTTTAATAAATGATGCTTTTCCAGGACTTAGGACTGATACCTTTCTTAACACATCAATGAAAAATATCCTTGTTATAGTTCAAGTCTAATAGCTCAAAATATCTTTAAAATGTGTTTTGAAAGTAGTCACTGAAAAAAGAACAATAAACATCACGACAATGTTGTCAAGTTCAAGAAACATCTCTGAAACTCTCAGAATTGCTTTAAGGACCTGAAGGACACTCAGTTAAATTTTTTAATCCAAGAAGAAATGATAAAACTGACATCTCAATTCAATAAATAAAGGATTGCAATGGAACAAATAGTGATGGAAAATTGGGTTATCTGTCTAGAAAAGAACAGGTAAACTCCTACCAAACATCAGAATATGGGCATATCTCCTTTTACTGAGTTTTTGCTTTATTGCACTTTGCAGATATTGTGTTTGTTTGTTTTTTTAAATAAACTGAGGGTTTGTGGCAATCCTGTGTCAAGAAAGTCTATCAGTGCCAGTTTTCCAACAACGTGTGCTTGCTTCATCAGTGTCAAATTTTATTTTGCCCGTTTTCCAACAACATGTGCTCGCTTCATCTGTGTCACATTTTAATTGAGGTATATGTATTTAAAAATAAAAAATAATGTTATAGCATACTTAAAAGACTATAGTATATGTGCACTGGGAAACCAAAACATGCATGTAACTCACTTTATTATGGTGGTCTGGAACTGAACCTGCCAAATCTCTGAGCTATACCTATATAATAAATCCCAGGTGGATTAAAGATCCAATGGGGAAAAATTAGTAAAATATTTGCACTAACACATATTTAGTGAAATAATCTTATGCATGATGGGAAAGTCAGGAACCATTAAATGACATGTAGATTTGGCCACACAAATCTTAAAAACACAAGGCAATAGAAAGATGAATTAGGGAGCAGGAAGGCAATTCCTAGAAAATACAAATGGTCAATAAACATTTGACAAAATGCTCAACTTCATTATTGCTCATTCAAATGCAATTTAAATACATGACAAGACACCCTTTTCCACTGAATTGCGTGGCAAAAGCTAACAGGACAAAAAAAAAACTGTACAGTGGAGGTGGGGGTGACACAGCCACCTTCACTCTCTGCTGGGGAGGTGGGACATCTACCATTCAGAATCACTATCTACTGACATTACACTAGTAGTCCCACTCTTAGCATTATAGTCTGCCGCTTGAAGGAACATGGGCCCCAGTAGAATGACATGCAAGGATGTTTACTACAGCATTGTGGATAGAGACCAAAGATGGAAAGAACCTGAAAGATTATAAGGTGGGGAACTGGTGAGTAAGTCCCATAAAATACTACACCACTTCAAAAAAGAACGTATTTGATCCACACATATTGGTCTTGAGGAAGGTCTATGTATACTGGACATAAAGGTAAATTATATGATACACTGGACATAACAAAGAGAAAAGAAAATTGGTTTCCATATTTGTGTATGTTTGGCATAGAAAGCACAGTTACAAATTTGTTATTTCAGGGAATCGAGGTGGTTGGGGTTAACTAATTTTAGTGTTTATCTTTATAGGCCTTGGCATTGTTAAAATTTTTTTAAAAGAAAAGAGTAATGACTTTTCATATATTTAGCTTTTACCAGAATATGATCCTGAGTCAAGTTTGAAGGACAAAGCAGAAGGTGTTGAAGTCTGTTGAGACTATTTCCAATCACACAAAAAAGGTGTGCTGTGAAATATATGAGAGGGAATCTTTATAGCTCAGATACCACCTAAACTAAAGTTTCCCAGAGAAGAGTGAAATTTCTGACTTGGTTTAAAAATGCACTCAGAAATAATTAGGATTTGTAGAGTTCAGAGATTCAGACTTTTTAATCAAATGGCTGTTGTGCGTGCTAAACCCTTTAAAACCCTTGAAGTGAATCAAGGAATACTAAGACTCATACACCTTCAAAACTTGAAACCATCTAGAAATCTCATACAGCAGGAACTGGTCCTATAGGACAAGACAGAAATGGGGTCAATTTACCAAAAAAAAGGCCAGCTATTTCACATAGCTCCAAGTAAATTAAAGTTTTCCCTTTTAATAAAGTTATGGAGATGAGTCAAAAGAGAAGCGACTTAGTTTTCAGAAGGGGCACAAGAAAACTGTTTGCCCTCAGTGAAATAATGCCATACACTTTTTGTTTTTACCTTATAGAAAGGATATTCTAGAACTGAGGATAAGTACAGTTGTGTCAGTTGTGCTAGACTCAGTCTGTCCAGACATGATTCTTCACCTGAAATGAAAAGCATGCCAATCTGTTACGTTTCAATTTTCCTACTTGTAATGAAAAAAATCATGAACATCCAGCACTAATTAATTCATTCCAGAAGTGTGATGGATTTTTAAGTGACACTAGAAAATGAATTGTTAGAATTATGCCCTCATGCTTGCTTAACCAGTGACATCTTATTTTGACTTCTACAAACCCAAGCTCCTAACTTCTGCCCCTTGTTGGGAGTCAGGTAGTTAGAGCAGCAGACCTCTGCTAATGGGAGCATCTCGATGATCCCCCACAGGAGTATGAATGGCCCAGTGAGGTGCTGATGTCTTCCACCTTTAGGAAGCACATCCACCAGCCCATCAAGCCACTGAACCACCACCATGGCAGCGCCAACCACGTGAGGGCTGACTTCTACTGAAAGAACAACATCCCCAGCATCAAGGCTCCTGGCTTTAGGTACTTTTCTCCAGCCTGAGGGTCACCCCAGGCCCCAAAGGCCCAGGAGCTCCTTTCATGGGGAAGGAGGGACACCTGGGGCCTTAAATCCTCATTGTGCTGACATCTTGAAACTGCAGAGATTCCCCATTTGGCCTTATGGTGGGGACAATGAATGACAAGCAGCTTCCCTAAGGGGCCCTGGTTAAGAACCTGGCAGACACCTTTAGAATGTAGGCACATCCAGCAGGTGGATTTTTACATGAGACTATTTCAGATTGTGATGCTGGTGACTCATTCACTGCGGGCACCTTCACAACATTAAAAATATCCCCCCACCTTAAGTGACTGGGATTTGTGTTCATGGGCTTTCTGCATTTGTGTTCTGGGAGGGGTGTGCAGTTATTTTCCTAATAGTCACAGAAGCCACTACTGCCTGATATTATCTCTAGTGTACCTAAAACAATGCTTGCAATTTACTTTCCTCAAGAGGAAATATCAGGAAAGTTACATTTTAGCACAACTGAACTCTAGATATACTGCAGTGCAATTTCTCCCCAGTGGTCTGAACTGAAAAAAATGGAATTTTGTTCACTCGAGGACAAAAATCCCTAAGAAGGATGGATGGCCCTGGTGGCCAGCATTTTCTGTTGTTACCCTGTAAGTGAGAAGCAGCTGAGGTCATGAGGAAAGCATGGAGCTTGGCATTCACCAGGGTTGGGTAGAATTCTGGCTCCTCCATTTTCTAGCTCTGAGGTCTAGTGTAAGTCTTGTCATCTCTCTGAGCCTACATTCCCCCATCTTTACAGTGGGGAATGCTAACCTTGTCTGTGTCTGAGTCTGAATTCAGTGTCTCAGGGTTTGGAGGCTAGACATCAGATCAAGGGATTAGCAACCACACAGTCCTGCAGGGGGGCATCCTGATGTTGGCTCAGCCTCTGCTCATCACATGGCCATCTGAATCCTGTGGTCTCCACTTCTGCACAGGGGTACATCTGTCTAGATCCCCTCCTTGTGAGGTCTCCAGTCCTGTAGGATGAAGGCCCTCCTGGCTCAAAATTTGGTTTCATCTTAAAAGGATCTTTGAGATTCTTCCAAATAGCTCCCACCCACAGCACTAGGGACCAGGATTTGAATGTGTCTTGGGGGATATGAGTCAGCCCCCATCAGTAATTCTGTGAGGGGCTTGGTGAGCTCACAGAGTTGGTCATAAAACAGGTGGCCCTCTGGTACACCACCCTGCTCTTCAATCGTGCTGAAGATCATCAACTTTTGATGATTTTAAAGCAGATTGCTTTTTTTTTTCAAATTCTACTCAGTTTATTCATTTTTAAAAAAGATATTACATTAAAAATAATATGAGGTCCCCATTCACCCCCACTGCCCCCACCCCACCACTCCTCCCACAGTAACACACTCCCCCATCATCATGTCACGTCCATTGCATCTGGCGAGTACATCTCCAGGCATCGCTGTACCCCATATCCCGTATTCCACACCATAGCCCACACTTTCCTATGTTCCATCGGGTGGGCCATGGGAGGACAAACAACATCTGGCAATTGTCCCTGGGGCACCACCCAGGACAACTCCAAGTCCCGAGAATGCCTCCACATTACTTCTCTTCCTTGTCTTCCCCTCACCCAGCAGCCACCATGGCCACTTTTTCCTCATCAATGCCACATTTTCTTGATTATTAACCACAATAGCTCATGAATAGAATATCATTAAGTCCACTCTGATCCTTACTGTATTCCTCCTTCCTTTGGACCTTGGCTTGGTTGTGTCCATTCCACATCTATGTCAAGAGGGGGTTTAGATTCCACATGGATATTGGATGCAATCCTCCTGCTTTCAGTTGTAGGCACTCTAGGCTCCATGTTGTGGTGGTTGACATTCTTCAACTCCATGTTAGCTGAGTGGAGTAAGTCCAATAAATCAGAGTGTAGGAGCTGTAGTCTGTTGAGGGCAGGGCCTGCCTATCATATTGTCAGTCCAGAAATTCAAACCCCCAAGATATATCTTAAGCCCCAGCACCAACTACAATTCCAGTAAAGTAGCATGAAAGGCTTGTGAAAAGAGATCCCATCTGAGTCCAGCTTCATCATGCAGAAACACCAGTTCCAAAGAAGGGCCAACTGACATGGCAGTGAACCCCATCTGCCATGACCATAGAACCTGTGGGTCTCTTTAGCCCTCAAAAGGACCAATATCTGGGGGTGTATCTACTTTATCTGTCTCTAAGACTCTGCTCAGGTGTGCATATGGGCAATCCTTCTGAAAACCTCCAGACTCTTTTTTAGAGACTCATAGCCATATAAACTCATCTGTCTTTTCCATTTCCCCCTTAATTTAGGTCAAACAGAATTTTTAACTCCTGTTATTATATGTAGATAGGGATATTTTGCTGGACCGCGTTGAACCTTTAATTCAAGGTCATTTTCTAGTTGCATCATCAGCTGGTACTTGGAAGTGATCCCTTGGTGCCAGGGAGGCTCATTCCCGGGTGTCATGTCCCACGTTGTTGGGAAGGCATTGCACTTACATGCTGAGTTTGGCTTCGAGACTGGCCACATTTGAGTAACATGGAGGCTGTCAGGAGGGAACTCCTAGGCACAGTGCTGCTCTAGGCCTTGTTCTTACTTCAGGCATATAGGCTCACAAGCATAGTCATTAGTATCAGGGGCTCACTGTTGGACCATCATTCCTTCCTGATCCTTACCGTTGTACCTGGGGTACTACCGCTGCTCCCCTCCAGACAACGGCAGAGCCCCCACTGGCCAGTAACTCAGTACCCCCCCAGCTGTTGTATTTAATTTTTTCTACTATGAGTATATCCAAACATTTCCATACCCTCTGGACGTATGCCCTGTATAACTCCCTGTCAACCATATATTGCCTGTCAATAACATCCCATACCAGTATTCCTCTGCTGCCATTGTTGAACCATTCTGTGATCCAAACTTCCTGAAAAGTAAAGCCCAATATAATGTCAGGTTCCCTTGCTAGTAAAATGGAATATAGCAATGAGTTTAAAGGTTAGCTGTAGAATGCATATTGATTTGGAAAAATGCTACATCCTACCTTTTTCTTTTCTTTTTTCCTAATTATACAGCTTCTCTTCAGAGGAGCCCCAGATCACAGTAATTCATATATACAATGTATAGTACTCCCACACATCCACCATAAAACCTTTTCTCTTCCACAGTGATAATCTTTCAACTTATTCATATCATATTTACTTAAACTGATGTACAGAATCTGAGACAATAGTTTTCAAACAAGGTGACATCTGTGCTTACATTGTGGTCCATACTTTAGGATATACAGTTTTCTAAATTTTTTAGTTACTCTCCTTTGTTTTACATTATGGTTTACATTATTAGTCTGTCGTCCCCTATATGTTTTTGGTGTAATATTACATGTTTAATATTCATCCTTGTGTACTCTCACAAAACTCCTCTCTTGCCCCCACATTTACATGGTTCCATCCATTCGACATCCATTTTCCCCTCCCCTTGGGTCCCACAGCGACAGCCAATCTCCATTTCCCAAGGAGCCATGCCCAAATATACTTGCAACAGTGCTCAGGGCCTGACTTGCTCAACTGCCCTAATGCCCTGGGAGTCATCCTTTCTCTCGATTGATACAGTTCCCTCTATTTGATGCCATTAGTCCTCCCCAGGATGTGGGTCCACCCCCACTCTCACTACTTGGGTCTCTACCCAATGGTACAACCCACCCTGGCAAAATGAGCATTCAGACATTCCCCAGGAGTCTGTCCCGCATCAGACCATTCCCTCTGAGCATCCTAAACAGGTAACCCTCCTAATTATATTTTGATACGGTTTTCTCTGCATTTTACTCTCAACCAACACCTGACATGCTCATATGTTCATATGTTGCCCCTCCCTCCCCCAATTTTTTGGGCAATATTACCCCTCTGCCCATCCCCAGACCCCCTCAAACCCGCAAAGCCCCACCCAAAGGCAACCCCTTGCCCCCATTTTATCTCTTCTTTGTGCTCATACTTACCACCAGATCATCATAGATTCCACCCCTGCAGACGTCAGCTTACATCCTTCCTCTACCCCCCGATTTCCTGTAAGCCTATCTTCCAGTCTCTAGCTCTCTGAGACAGCTTGCTTATTTCATATCATTGAGGTTATGTAGTATTTGTCCTTCAATGCCTGAGTTGCTTCACTCAAAATAAGGTTCTCAAGATTCATCCATGATATCACGTGTGTTTGTAGTGTATTTGTTCATAAAGCCGAGTGGTATTCCATTGTATATATATACCACATTTTATTGATCCACTCATCTGTTAATGGGCATTTGGGTTGATTCCAACTTTTGGCAATAGTGAACAATGCTGCTATGAACATTCGTGGGCATATATTGGTTTGTGTCCTTGTTTTCAGTTCTGCTGGGTATATACCCGCAGTGGTAATGCTGGGTCAAATGGCAAATCTATGGTTAATTTTTTGAGAAACCACCAAATTGTCCTCCAGAATGGTTGGATCCTTCTGCATTCCCACCAGCAGTGGATGAGGATTCCCATTTCTTCACATCCTCTCCAGCATTTGTATTCTTCTGTTTTTTTCATAGCTGCCAATCTTAAGGGAGTAAGATGGTACCTCATTGTAGTTTTGATTTGCATTTTCCTGATAGCTAAAGATTTGGAGCATTTTTTCATGTCCTTTTTAGTCATTTGTATTTCTTCTTTGGAGAAGTGTCTGTTTAAACCTTTCCCCCATTTTTTCAATGAGTGGTTTATCTTTTTATTTTCAAGATATAGGAGTTCTTTATATATGCAAGTTATTCGTCTCTTATCAGATATATGGTTGAAAAATATTTTCTCCCATTGTGTAGGTTCCCTTTTTACTTCCTTGACAAACTACTTTGAGGTGTAGAGGGCTTTAATTTTGAAGAAGTCCCATTTAACTATTTGTTCTTTTGCTGCTTGTGCTTTTGTTGTGATGTTCATGAACCCATTTCCTATTACAAGGTCTTGTAGATGTTTCCCTACACTGCTTTCCAAGGTCTTTATGTTTTTCGCTCTTATATTTAGGTCTTTGATCCATCTTGAGTTGATGTTTGTATAAGGTTTGAGATGGTAATCCTCTTTCATTCTTCTACATATGGATATCCAGTTCTCCAGGCACCATTTGTTGAATAGGCCATTCTCTCCCAGTTGAGACGGTTTGGTGTCTTTATCGAATATTATATGGCTATATATATGAGGTTCTATATCAGAACTTTCAATTCAATTCCATTGGTCTGTGTGTCTCTCCTTATGCCCATACGATGCTGTTTTCACTTCTGTAGCTTTGTAGTATGTTTTGAAGTCAGGTAGTGTGATTGCTCCAATTTTGATTTTTCTTTTTCAATATGTCTTTGGCTATTCGGGGCCTCTTTCCTTTACAAATTAATTTCATAGCTAATTTTTCTAGTTCCTTAAAGACGGCTGTGTTGATTTTTATTGGGATTGCATTGAATGTATAGATCAGCTTTGGTAGGATAGACATCTTAATAATATTTAGTCTTCCTATCCATGAGCAGGGAATATTCTTCCATTTATTTAGGTCTTCTTTGATTTCTTTGAACAGTCTTGTATAGTTCTTGGTGTATAATTTTTTTACCTCTTTAGTTAAATTTATTCCTAAGTATTTGATTTTTTTCTTTACTATTGTGAATGGTATTTGTTTCTTGATTTCCTCCTGATCTTGCTCATTATTGGTGTACAGAAATGCTACTGATTTTTGCGCATTGGTCTAGTAACCTGCAACTTTACTAAACTCATTTATGAGTTCTAGAAGCTTTGTTGTAGACCTCTTGGGGTTTTCTATGTATAGGATCATGTCATCTGCAAATAATGAAATTTTGACTTCTTCCTTTCTAATTTGAATTCCTTTTATATCTGGTTCTTGCCTCAGTGCTCGATCAAGTACTTCTAAGACAATGTTTAATAGAAGGGGAGACAGTGGGCATCCTTGTCTTTTTCCTGACTTTAGAGGGAAGGATTTTAGGATTTCTCCATTGTAAACAATGTTGACTGTAGGTTTTTTCATATATACTCTTTATCATGTTCAAAAAATTTCCTTGTATACCAATCTTTTGGAGTGTTTTTATCAAGAAAGGGTGCTGTATTTTGTCAAACACTTTTTCTGTATCTATAGATAAAATCATGTGATTTTTTTCCTTCAGTCTGTTTATATGGTGTATTACATTGATTGATTTTCTTATGTTGAACCATCCTTGCATACCTGGAATGAATCCCACTTGGTGGTGGTGTATAATTCGTTTAATGTGTTGTTGGATATGATTAGCAAGTATTTTGTTAAGTATTTTTGCGTCTAAGTTCATTAGAGAAATTAGTCTGTAATTTTCCTTTCTTGTGGTGTCTTTTTTTGGCTTTTGTACTAGATAATGTTGGCAAGAAAGAAGGAGTTAGGTAATGTTACTTCTGTTTCGATTTTTTGGAAGAGCTTCACCAGGATTGGTGTTAATTTTTTTCCAGAATGTTTCATAGAATTCACCTGTGAAGCCATTTGGCCCTGGGCTCTTCTTAGCTGCGAGGTTTTTAATGACTGATTCTATCTCTTTACTTGTGATTGGTTTGTTGAGATCATCAATTTCTTCTTTCATCAATATAGGCTGCTTCTGTGTTTCTAGGAATTTGTCCATTTCCTCTGAATTGTCATTTTTGTTGGAATATAGCTTTTCACAGTATCCTTTTATGATAGTCTTTATTTCTGTGTGGTCAGTGGTGATATCTCCTTTCTCGTTTCATATTTTGTGTATTTGCATCTTCTCTCTTTTTTCTTTGTTAGTCTCGCTAAAGGTTTGTCAATTTTATTCATCTTCTCAAAAAAAACAGCTCTTGGTCTTGTTTATCTTTTCAAGTGCTTTCTTATTTTCTATTTCATTTAGTTCTGCTCTTATCTTTGTTATTTCCTTCCTTCTTTTTCCTGTGGGATTACTTTGTTCTTTTTTTTCTAATTCCTCCAAATATGCAGTTAGTTCTTCAAATTTTGCTCTTTCTTCTTTTTTGATGTATGAATTTATTGCTATAAATTTCACTGTCAGTATGGCTTTTGCTGCATCCCATAAATTTTGGTATGTTGTGTTAAAAGTATCATTTGTTTCAAGGTAGTCATTGATTTCTTTTGAGATTTCTCTTTGACCCACTGTTCTTCTAAGAATGTTCTGTTTAATTTCATTATTTTGGTGTGAAATCTGGGCCTCTGGCCCTTGCAGATTTCTAGCTTCACTCCACTGTGGTCAAAGATTTTATTTTGTATTATTTCAATATTTCTGAATTCATTAAGCCTTTCTTTGTGGCCTAGCATAGTTCTATCTTGTAGAATGATCCATGTGCACTTGAGAAGAATGTATATCCTGCTGTGTTTGGGTGTAATGATCTGTATATGTCTATTAGACAATCTCTTCTAATAAATTGTTCAAATATTTCATTTCTTTAGTGATTCTGTTTTGAGATGTTCTGTCCAGAGTTGATAGTGGTGTATTAAAATCCCCCACTATAATTGTAGATGTGTCTATTCTTTCACTTAGTTTTTTTGGTGTTTGCCTCACGTATTTAGAGGAGCCCTTGTTAGGAGCATAAATATTTATGATTGTTCATTCTTCTTGACAGATTGTCCCTTTCACTGATATGTAGTATCCTTCTTTGTCTTTCACAATTGTTTTGCATTTAAGGTCTACTTTGCCTGATATTAATATAGCTACTCCTGCCTTTTTTTTTGGTCATTGTTTGCTTGTAAGTTTGTTTTCCAACCATTCATTTCCAGCCTCCATGAATCTCTGGCTCTAAGATGTGTCTCTTGTAGACAACATATAGATGGGTCATATTTCCTTATCCAATGTCCCAGTCTGAATCTTCTCATAGGTGATTTTAATCCATTGACATTCAGTGTTCTTACTTTCAAGGTATTATTTATGTTAGCCATATTTTGATTGGACTTCTGTTTGTCATATTTTGTTTTTTTTCTTCTTCTCTTTTTGTCTTTTTTGTTCCTCTTACACTCTCCTCCAACTCTGCCTGTTCTGTTTTGTCCTTTCTTCCTGCAGAACTCCCTTTAGAATTTCTTGAAGGGGAAGTTTCTTGTTGGCATACTCTTTCAATTTCTGTTTATCTCTGAATATTTTGAACTCTCCATCAATTTTGAATGCTAGTTTAGCTGGATAGAGTATTCTTGATTGGAAATTTTTTCTTTTTGTAATTGACTATATCATACCACTGCCTTGTTGCCTCCATGGTTTCAGATGAGAAATCAGCACTTAATTGTATGGAGCTTCCCTTGTATGTGATGGTTTTCTTTTCTCTTGCTGCTTTTAGAATTTTCTCTTTGTCTTGAGCGTTGGAGAATTTGACAAGTATATGTCTCGGGGAGGGCCTTTTGGGGTTTATGATGTTTGGGGTTCACTGTGCTTCTTGGATTTGTACATCTGTCTCTTTCAGTAAATTTGGGAAGTTTTTGGCCATTATTTCCTGCAACACTCCTTCTGACTCCTTTCTCTTCTCTTCTCCTTCTGGGATGCCTATAATATGTATGTTTGAGCATTTTGCATTGTCATTCAGGTCCCTAAGTCCTAGCTGGATATTTTCTATCTTTTAATCGATTTTCTATCTCTTTGATTTCCGGTGTACTGTCTTCCACATCACTAATTCTCTGCTCTGCCTCTTCTAATCTGCTGCTATTTGCTGCAGGTGTATTTTTATTTTCTTGAACCGTGGTGTTCATTCCCATCATATCTGTTATCTTTTTGCATATGTCTGCAATTTCCCCTCCAAATGTTGACTTCATATTGTTAACCTCTTCCTTTACTTCATTAAATTTGTCTGCGATATATGCTCTGAGATCTTTAATTACTTGTGCAAAGTTCTGCTCCCCTTCCTGATTTTTAGTTTGTTGATTGGATTCAGCCATGTTTTCCTGATTACTGGTTTGTTTTGTAGTTTTTTGTTCCTGTCTGGTTATCATTTTATCTTGATGGGTTATTCAGTTTCTTAGCTTCTTTGTCTAGTCTTGGGGATTAGTTAGCTGTTGTTTTTGTGTAAGTGTTATACCTTCTCTTTGTCACTTTGTTCTTCTTATTCTAATTTCTTGTTGCTAGGTGAGTTCACTTTGAAGTAAAGTATATATAGGGCCAGGGAAAGGCAATTGTGTAAGAAAGGAAAATGCGTAAAGTAGTATTGGTAAGAAATGCTAACAGAGCAGCAATATGAATTCTGGGAGAATGGATATTAGATTCATGTATGTTGTGTAGAGTTATAGCAGTAGGTAGAGTACCTATAATGAGGTAGTTGACTGAATATGGGAGGAATATGGTATGAATTAAAAGGCTAGTGTTTTCTTGAGAGAGGGAAAGAGAAAAGAAAGGCAATAGTTTCAAGAGTGGATAAAAGACAGAAAACAAAACAAAGGTATTAGAAATTAACAGTTAGACAATTTTGGGGATCAAAGAAAGGGAGGTGGAATATAGGAGAGACAATAGATGATGGAGGATATCAATATGTGGGGGAAAGGAGATAGTGTAGGTAGTCAAAATCAATTCATACAGAAATGAGGCAGTGGAGGATGAGGAAACCCAGCAAATGTGAGGTGTTCCCTACAGCACCTATTGTATAAGTAAGATAAAATAAGAAGAAAATGAGTGACAAGAGAGAAAGAAGAAAAAAAAGACTTTGGGGGATACAATGGGAGAAAAGATTAGGAGATAATGCAATGTTAGCAATCACTACAATAAAAAATTTAAAAAAAATTAAAAAAAAAACAAAACAAAAAAACAAAAAAGAAAAAACACAAATGTTGAGGGCTAGGACATACAATGACATCAGATGTACCACAGGGCATGGTGGATTCAAGGATGGAAAGTCTGTGATATTGCAGACTCAAGAGGTGTGATTCTTGGGGTGTAGGCCACCAGGGTTTAGGGGACACAGACCTGGCAACCTCAAATCTGGTTAACGGGGAGCCTGGGAGCACCGCAGTGCAACACAGCCTTCAGGGATCCCCACAGCTCAGTGCCAGACCTATGGGGGAGATCACATCCAGAAACTCTGACCTATGCTTCAGAACCCCACAATTCACCCTCTCACTAGTGTCTCCTCTGTGGCTGTATCACTAATTCGACTTCAGGACAGCTCCTGTCCTGCAATCACCTGAAACAGCCACCTGTGGGTCCCTCTACACTGCAGCCAATTTAATGACACTGCAGATCAGCAGCCAGGCCCAGCTGGCGTGGCTGCAGCCGGAAGCGCAGATATCAGTGTTTGAACCCGAAATTCCCATGCCTTGCAAAAGATTCCCCTAATCGGCTTCCAGACGTCTCCCACTCTGCAGGCCCCTGAACCAACCTCCTGGTGATGTCTCTTTTTTTTGAGCGATTTAAGCCTGCTGCAGATTGACAGCCAGCCTTGGGGGTGGGGCTCTAGCCGGAAGCACTATTATTCATGTGAGAAATAAAAAATTTCCCCACCTCACACAAAACTCCCATCTGTCTCCCCAAATCGGTCTGCGAAGGCCTCCTGCAGCTCCGCCCACCAGAGGAGGGAGCGTCCCACACGCAGCCCCCACCACCGTGTAAGAGAGCCTCAATTTTATCTTATACATGAATTTTCTCTATTGCCTTCCCACCAAATCAATGTCCAGAGACCTCCTGCCCTGCAAAATCTTGAAACAGCCTGGTCCCAAAGAATTTCCAATGCTGCCCAGTTGCTTCTATGCAGGAGAGACACTCAGGTGCACTCACTCAACCACCATCTTGCCCCGTCCCTCTCCCCCTGCCTTTGAATTCAGCCCCCTGCCCTCCAGCAAGTGTGAGGGAGGAACAATTCTTATCCAACAGTGGCCCCTAGTGGTGGTAGTTTTGCCTCTGACTTTCCGCCACAGAGCCGCTTTCTTTTTCCTGTAGCTTCTTCTGCCTCTTTTCTTCCCATCAGACATACATGAGAGAACTGTCCAGGACACAAGAGCAGAGGTTCTCTTCTCACAAAATGATTTTAAGAGCCAAAGATGGGTTCCATATATTAGTAAAAGGGGTAAACTTTCAGGAAGAAAGAACAAAAATAAACATTTATGCACCTAAGCACGAGGCTCAAAATACATGAGGCAAACACTGGGAAAATTAAGTGGAGAAATAGATGCTTATGCAAGTATAGTGGGGTAATTTAATACAAAATTATTATTACTAGACAGAACATCTCAACAAAGAATCAATAAAGAAACAAAGACTCTGAATAATACATTAGAGGATCTGGTCCTAATTGACATATACAGAACAATACACCCAAATACAGTGGGATATACTTTCTTCTCAAGTGTACATGGAGCATTAGCCAATATACACCACATACTAAGCCACAGAATAACACTCAAAGAATTAAAAAAGTTTGAAATTATACAAAGTAATTTCTCTGATTATAATGGTATGAAGCTTGAAATTAGCAGGGGCCAGAAAACTAGGTCAGAAACAAATATATGGAAATTAAACAACACACTCTACAACAAACACTAGGTCAAGGAGGAAATTACAAAAGAAATCAGGAAATACCTTGAAATGAATGAAAATGACAACAATACATATCAAAACTTATTGGATTCAGCCAAAGCTGTACTGAGAGGGAAATTTATAGACATAAATATATAAATGAAAAAAAATAATAAAGAAGAGCAAAAATCAAAGACCTAACCACACCTGTAGGAATTAGAAAAAGAAAAACAAACTAACCCCAAATGAAGTAGAAAGAACAAAATAAAGATTAGAGTAGAATTAAATGAAATAGAAAATAAGAAATCACTAGAAAAAATTAAGAAAACTAAAACATGGCTCTTTGAGAAGATCATTAAGATTGAAAAACTTTTAGCTCTATCAACAAAGAAAAAAGGAGATAAGATGTAAATACACAAAATAATAAATGAAGAAGGGGATATCACCATTAACCCCACAGAAATAGAGTATCAGAAAAGGATACTTTGAGAAATTATATGCCAACAAGAAGGATAATTTAAAGGAAATGAACTAATTCTTAGAAACACACAAACAGCTTACATTGACAAAAGAATTTGATGAACTCAACAGACCAATCACAAGTAAATATGGAATCAGAACCTCCCAAATAAGAAGAGTGCAGGATCAGACAGCTTCACAGGTGAATTCTACCAAACATTCCACAGAGAACTATCACCAATCCTGCTTAAACTCTTCCAAAAAAAAACAAAAGTAGAAGGACCATTGCCTAGCTCATTCTATGATGCCAACATTACCGTAAAAACAAAGCCAAACAAAGACACCACAAGAAAGGAAAATTACACACTAATTTCTGCAATGTCCAGATGCTAAAATCCTCAAAAAAATACTTGCTAATCATATTCAAAAGCACATAAAATGAATTATATACCATAACCAAGTGAGTTTCATCCCAGGTATATAAGGATTATCCAACAAAAGTAAATCAATCAATGTAATACACCATATAAACAGATTGAAATTAAAAATCACATGATCATATCTACAGATGCAGAAAAGCATTCACCAAAATACATCACCCTTTTCCTGATAAAAATCCTGCAAAAGAGATAGTAATAGGAGGAAAATTTTTGAACTGGAGTATATATGAAAAAGCCACAGCTAACAACATGTACAATGGTGAAATCCTAAAACCTTTCCCACTAAGATCAAGAACAAGACAACGATCTCCACTGCCCCTGCTTCTATTTAACATTGTGTTAGAAGTACTTACTCAAGCACTTAGGCAAGAAAAAGATATAAAATTCATCCAAATTGAAAGGAAGAAGTCAAAATTTCACTATTTGCAGATATCATGATCCAATGTATGAAAGGCCCTGAGAAATCTACACCAAAACTTGTAGAACTTATAAATGATTTCAGTAATGTCACAGGTTATAATATTAATGCACTAAAGTCAGTAGCATTTCTGTACACTAGTAATGAGCAATCTGTGAAGGAAATCATGACAAAAATCCAATGTACAAGAGCAAATAAAAGAATCCAATACCTAGGAATAAACTTATCGAAAATGTAAAGGATTTCTACACAGAAAACTACACAGCCCTGTTGAAGTAAATCAAAGAAGACTTTTTTAAAAATGAAGAATATTCCATTTTCATGGATGGGAAGACTAAACTTCATTAAGATGTCCATCCTACTGTAAATGATCTACACATTTAAAACAATCTCAATAGAAATCAACACATCATTTTTATTGAATTGGAAAAACTAATATGAAATTTAAATGGAAGGGCAAGTGTCCCCAAATAGCAAAAGATATATTGAAAAAGGAAAATGAAATTGGAGGAATCACACTTTTTGACTTTAAAACATTCTATAAAGCTACAGTGGTCAAAACTTCATGGTATTGACACAAGGATAAACATACCAACAAATTGAGCCAAATTGAGAGTTCTGATATAGAATCAGATATTCAAAAAGGCCACCAAACACATTCAACTGGGAGAGAATGGCATCTCCAACAAATTGTGCTTGGAAAACTGGAATCCATATCCAAAAGAATTTGAAAGAAACACCATCTCACACTACATACAAAAATCAACTCAGGATTGATCAAAGATCTAAATGTAAGAGCAAACAGCATAAAGACCTTGGAAGATAATCTAGTGGAGCATTTACAGGACCTTGTAATAGGGAATATTTTTTCATCTCTTTATTGTTTTTAATGTTACATTAAAAAAATATGAGGCCTCCATATACCCCCACCCCCTCACCCCACTCCTCCCACATCAACAACTTCTTTCATCATTGTGGGATATTCATTGCATTTGGTGAATATAATTTGGAGCACATGGATAATGGTTTACATTGTAGTTTACACTCTCCCCCAGTCCACCTAGTGAGCCATGGCAGGACATACATTGTACAATGTCTTTCCTTGCAGTACCACCGAGGACAACTCCAAGTCCTGAAAATGCCCCCACATCATATCTCTTCTTCCCTGTCCCTAACCTCAGCAGGTACTGTGGCCACTTTCTCCACATCAATGCTACAAATTCTTCCATTACTAATCACAATAGTTCCATAGTAGAATGCGGTCACCCCTCGGGCTGAAGTGTGGTTTGCTGGCCTGGCAGGGGAGCGGCCGTGGCAGGCCAAGCCGCTGCCCCCATAATAGGGTGGCTGGTCGGACTCACCGCCACCCCTGAAGGGAGCTCGGCATGGGCGCAGAGTGCCCTCGGGTCTCCCCTTCTCGGCAGCCATGCTTCCACGGCCGCCCCTCCTCCTGGATGGCGCCACACGATGCCTGTGGGGCGGCACCCTTCTTCTTCTTTCTCCCTGTGCAGGCGCAGGGCGGAAAATTCCAGTCTGCCCTTTTCCCCTCCCCTGACAGCAGCAACAGCCAGGCGTGGGCGGAAAAATCCAGTCTGCCCTTTTCCCTCCCCCCGACAGCAGCAACAGCCAGGTGTGGGCGGAAAAATCCAGTCTGCCCTCTTCCCTTCCCCCAACAGCAGCAACAGCCAGGTGTGGGCGGGAAACTCAAGTCTGCCCTCCACCCCAGCAACAGCAGCCACCAATCCCTAAACCCTGTCCCTTCCCCCAGCAATAGCGACAGCCAATCCCTAATCACCACCCCTCCCCCATCCAGTACCGCCCACTGACCTTTCTCCGGCAACCAATCAGAACAGGGCGTGGCTTCAACCAATCAGCCTTCCCCAGCCCCTATAAAACTGTTGCCTCTCCCTCAATAAAGTGGACTTGTGTGTTTAACTTGTCTCCGTGGTAGTTCTTCTGCCGTGCGCCCTCCAGTCCTGAGAGCCCCTGACAAGGGCCTGGCCTCCCTTGTCTCCAGTTCGTCGCCTGCTTCTCCGGGCAACCCCTTCATTGCCGGCTTCGCCGGGCGACCCCGTCAACCGAACCGCCCAACCCCTGTGAGACCGATCCCTCGTCTGCTGCCGGACCGACCCCTCGTCCCAAACGGGACCGACCCCTCATCCTAAGCTGGACCAACCCCTCGTCCGCAGCCAGACCCCACCTCTACCGACCGAGCAAGCCGTTGCAGCTGGCGCCCAACGTGGAGCAAGGCAACTCCACCAGACCGATCCCTCGTCTGCTGCCGGACCGACCCCTCGTCCCAAGTGGGACTGACCCCTCGTCCCAAGCGGGACTGACCCCTCGTCCAGAGCTGGACCGACCCCTCATCCGCAGCCAGACCCCACCTCTACCGACTGAGCAAACCATAACAGTAGAATATCAGTAAGTTTACTCTAATCCATACTCTAATCCTCCAGCCTGTGGACCCTGGGATGTTTATGTCCACTCCACCTCTATATTGCAGGAGCTTAGGTTCCACATGGATGAAGGATGCAATTTTCCTGCTTGCAGGTGTAGGCACTCTTGGCTCTGTGGTGTGGTGGTTGACCTTCTTCACCTCTCTGTTAGGTGGCCAGGGTAAGTCCAATAAACCAGACAGTATAAGTTGCAAGTCTGCTGAGGCTTAGGGCCTGACTATCACATGGACAGTCCAGAGATTCAGGTCTCCTGAATATACACCAACTCCAGTGCTAACCACAAGTGCAGTAAAAGTGACAGAAGAGGCATGTGTAGAAAGGCCATATGTGAATCCAACTCCATCACACTCAGGAACACAAACTCCAAAGTAGGGCCCACTGACATGGCACTGCACTCTGGAGCCATCTGCCATGACCATAGAACCTGTGGGTCTCTATAGCCCTCAGGAGAACCAGTACCTGAGGTTGTATCTACTTTGGCTGTCTCTGGGACCTTGCTGAGGCGTGTGTAAGCACAACCTCTCTGATGACCTCCTGACTCTCTTTTAGAGACTCACAGCCATATAAACTCATTTGTTCTTTTCATTTCCCCCTTTTATTCAAGATCATAAAGCAGTTTTTAATGCCTAATATTACATATAGGCTGAGGTATTCTGCTCTTCTGAGTTGACCATTTTATTAAGTCTTTTTCTAGTTACATCACCAGCTGGTGCTTGGTAGTAATTCCTCAGCACCAGGGAGTGGCATCCCTGGGAGTTGTGTCCCATGATGGGGGGAAGGTATTGCATTTACATTCTGAGTTTGGCTTGAACTTCACATCGAAATCCCAAACAGTGAAAGAAAAAATAGATAAATGGGAACTCCTCAAAATTAAAACTTTTACACCTCAAAGATGTGATGGAAGAAAATATTTGGTAATTATATATCTGATAGGAGCCTATCATACAGCATATATAAAGAAAACATATCTAAAAACAAAAGACAAACAACCCTTTTAAAAATGGGGAAAAGAGAAAGACAAAGTAGATACAACTCCAGGTATTGGTGCTCCTGAGAGGTATGGAGACACACAGATTCTACGGTCATGGCAGATGCCTCTGGAGTGGGCCTTACTATGGAAATTGTGCTCCTGAGTGTGATGGAGTTGGACTCAGATGTGACCTTTCTACACATGCCTCTTTTGTCACTTTTACTGAATTTGTAGTTTTTCACTGGGGTTGGTGTATCCTAAGAAGACTTGAAGCTATGGACTGGCCATGTGGCAGCTGGGCTCTAAGCCTCAGCAGATTTGAACCTCCTATTCTCTGGTTTGTTGAACCTCCTATTCTCTGGTTTGTTGAACACCGGCCAGCTAACAGGAAAGTGAAAATGGCTAACCACCACATCAGGGAACTGAGATTGCCTACAACTTTAAGTAAGAGAATCACATCCACCAACCATGTTGGAATAAGTCCCCTCTCAGTATAGAGGTGGAATGGACATCACCAACCCAGGGTCTACAGGATGGAGGAATAAATTATGGAATAGTGTGAGCTTAATGGTATTCTACTGTAGAATCATTTTGAATAGTAAGGGAAGCAGCTGTAGCATTGATCTGGGGAAAGTGGCTATGGTAGTTGCTGAGGGAAGGGAGAAGGAAGAGTTGAGATGTGGGACATTTTTGCTACTTGAGGTTGTCCTAAATGATATTGCAGGGACAGATGCTGGACATTATATATCCTGCCATAACCCACTGAATGTACTGGGGAGAGTGTAAACTACAATGTAAACTATAATCCATGCGGTCTGGCAGCGCTCCAAAATGTAGTCACCAAATGCAAATAATATGCCACAATGATAAACAAGGTTTTTGATGTGGGAGGAGTGGGAGGGTGGTGTGTGGGAAATGGAAGAACCTTTTACTTTTTTTAATACAACTTTATTTTGTGATCTATGTATCTTTAAGAAACATACAATTTAATAAGTAAAAAGAAAGAATACGGAACTAGCTCATGGAATAACATGGATGAACCTTGAGGTCCTTATGTTGAGTGAAGCAAGTCAGACATTGAAGGACAAATATTACATGACTTTTGATATAAATTAAGCAAATCAAGCAGACTCAGAGAGCTATTGTCTGTAAGAGATATTTAGAGGAAATACAAAGGGAGAAGTTTGTGAGCCAATGCCCATATGGACCAAATCTATGATAAGGTGAAAGTGTGTCATTGGGTACTGAAGGACTATGACAAAACATTGGTGATACTATTGGGTTAGGCATTGCTGGTTTGACAGGGGTGGGGTAGTGAGGGTAGGTTGGATGGCTCATGGAATTGGGGGAGGGTTGGGCAATGGACCATGTGAACGCTGGGAATTGTCAGGTATGTGGCTGAACGTAAAAAGTTGAGAACACTCCTATGGCAATATGACAAGGGAGGGTTATTGCCTTATGGTCTTGGATGGGGAGCATTCAGGACAGGGTGCACCTGGTGCAGGCTTCCAGGGAGAGTGTGAGAGATCATTTTGTCATAATGTTTTGGGTCGGTGTGTGGAAACCCACATAATGAGTGGGAAGCTGTTGAACTCCCATCCTGGGGAGAACCTATATCTTCTCAAACAATGGGAGAGGAGTCATTTGAGGGCATAGGTGATTCCTAGGAGGGGAGGACAAACCAGAATGTCAAGACTTCAGTGTTGCAAGTAACTATGAATCTTATCCAAGTAGTGAAGCCAGATGATCAATATTGGCCCCAAGGGGAGGCAGAGGTAGCACATAGAGTACATGAAAGAGGGGTATTTATTGGGCAATGGAAGTGTTCTACATGATCTTACAATGATGGACACTAGTCATGTTAAATGTCATCAAAATTTATAAATGTATGTGCTGTAAAATGTAAACCACAATATAAACCATTGACCGTGGTTAGTAGCTATGATTTACTGCTTGTATAACAGTTGAAACAAATGTACCATCCACATATAAAATGGTATTAACATGGGAAGGGGAAAATGGGGGAGGATGTTGGGTATATGGGAGTCCCGTATATGCTGTTTGTGACTTTTCTGTGAACTAAAACTTCTTTGAAAACAAAATTTTATAGTTTTGTTTAATGGAACAAACAAAATGGAGTAAATGGAAGGAAATGTCAGTATACACACAGTACAATATATATTAAACTGATGAAAGAAAAAAGTTTTTAAAAAAATAATAGTTTTCATTATTTTGTAATATCCCAAATTTTAAATTTTATTTTAAATTTTTTTTGTATTTTATTTTTAATATTTAACCTATCATTATTATTTGATTCCTAATAATTGTATTTGGCTATTTTATTGGCTTCATTTTTGAAGAAGCTTTGGATCACAGAAGAGTTACAATTGGTGAAGGGGAGAATCATTAGTGTGGAGTGTCAGTAATGAGGGATACATGGGAGGAATTTCACCTGGAAATACACATAAGGTATATAAATGTTTTCAAATATTCATGCGGCATTGCCACAGTGGATGGAGAGGCACACAATAACTGAGAGAATATTGTTCTAATCCTGGAGAGCTCTGCTCCATTCTCTAATGGAACAGCAGCAATCCCCCAAGTACAGGGGCAATCACTAGTGAAGAAAAATGGCCCATTGATGGACCCTTAATATTGATGACTGTGCTTATGATCCTTTGCTCTTGAAATTGAAACTTAGCCTTGTGTTTAGGGTGCCTAAAAGTTACCTTCTGAGATCCTCCTTGTTGCTCAAATGTAGCCTCTTTCTAAGACAAATTCAGCATACAAATGCGTTGTCTTCCCCCCAGAGTAGGACATGACTCATAGGGATGAGCCTTCACCAATCACATAGCAGGGTAACTGGAAAATGATGTAAAAGAAAAGGGGGGGAATGCAAAGACAAACGAGTTCAAAAGGCTGAGAGACTTCAAAGTGAATTGGGAGGTCATTTCAGAGGTTGCACTTATGCACATCTCAGCAGGATCTCATAGACTGCCAAAATAGATACTACCCCAAATAGTGAGTCTCCTGAGAGCTCTGGAGACACCTAGGTCCTATGGTCATGGTAGATAGGTCAGGAATTTGGTGCCTTCCCAGTGGGCCTACCTTGGGGTTTGTGCTCCCCATTGTGACAGAGTTGGGACTCAGTTATGACTTCCCTACACATAGCTCATCTGTCCCTTCTATTTGAACTTATACTTGGTGATGGTGTTAGTAGGTGTACACCCAAGAAACTTAAGTCTTTGGACTGCCCATGTGCCAGCTGTGCCCTGAGCCTCAGTGGAGTTGCAACACCTACTCTCCAGTTCATTGGAACCACCCAGGGCAATTAACAAAGAGGTGAGGATGGGCAACCACTGTACCAAGGAAATAAGAAAGCCTATAACTGCCAGCAAGAGCATCCCATCCATATATGGGATCAAACTCCCCTCTCAATTAGAGGTGGATTGGGCATCACCATCCCAGAATCCTTAAGAATGGGAAAGAACTATGGACTAGAGTGGACTTACTGGTATTCTTCTATAGCCTTTTTGTCTATACTTCTTGTTACTTATTGTAATTCTAGCAATGGAAGAAATTATAACATTGGTGTGGAGGCAGTGACCGCTGGAGGATCTGAGGGCAAGGAGAGGGAAAAACAGTCGTAACATGGGGGCATTTTGGGGACTTGGAGTTGTTCTGAATGGCTTTGCAATGACAGATAAAGGCCATTATATGTCTTCCCATAACCTACAAAATTATGTGGGAGAGAGTGTCAACTACAATGTAAACTATAATCAATGCTCAGTAGCAATATCCTGAAATGTGTTTATCGATTGCAATGAATGTATGTCCCTAATGAAAGATGTTGTTTATGTCGGAGAATGTGGGAGCTACGAGGAGCAGGGCATATAGAAATTCCTACACATTTTATGTAACATTTATGTAATCTAAGTACCTATAAAATAATTTTAAAAAAATATTTTTTAAAAAAGAAACCAGTCTAAGTAGGATAAGACAAAACAGCAGAGATATTAGAATGATCACTGTTTGCCCAGGCCTTAGGCAGAGGGAGGTACATTGAGTAGGTGAAGCTCAGAAATTTTCAGAACAGTGAAATTATTCTCTGTTATACTGGGATTGCAGGCATATGACATTATGTATTTTTCAAAACCCATTGAACTTGACAACATCCAAGTTCAAAAATAATCTAACTGTATTGTAAATGCATCAAATGCCCTATCTGAGGGGTATGGGAGGAAAAGATGCTGGATTAGTAATATTGGATATGAACAGTGTCTGTAATATGAAATCAATGGGCACTGTACACAGGTATGCTACTCTATTTGATATTGTGTCCCGTCAGGGTATGGGTTAACAAATTTTACTTTTATACATGTACACTGGAATTAAGCAATGAAGTAAATGAATGGAATATGGGAAATATGCTTCCCAACATGGTGTGGAAGGATTCAGATAAGCAAGGGGAGGATGTTAGATTGTTCTGTTAATGAGTTAGAGACAGACACATCAGTGTGAATTTGTGTGGAGGTAAATATAGTTACACAGGGTTGCATGTAGAAATATTTGCAGATATGTATATATACATAGGATTGTGTACACACATGTGTGTTCTTGTAATATCCATGGAGATGGCCCAGTAGCAAGGCACATATAGTGTCCAGACTTTAGATATTAAAAGCATTTTTGCAAGAAGAATTTTCTTGGAGAAATAGCTGCCTGCAGGACTAGGTCAAGAAATATACAAAAAGAGTCTGGAGTATCTCTTAGTACCAAAAAGTTAGTATGTGTTAAAATAAAACTGGTAATGTTGGGGATAATTTCAAATAGACACAGGACATAGCCAAAAGGGTTCCAAAGGTCAAAACTGGAATAAACTGAAAAACAAAATAAAGTAGTACTGTATCACAACCCAAAGTAAGAAATAAATGTCATGAAGCAATCCTAATATAAATAATTGATTTTTAAAAGATACATATTTATTGTAAAGATGAATTCCATAATATATGGAGATATTTTTCTCTCAAGGCAGTGGCACAAACATCACACTCCTGAATGTGGGCTTCACGTATTAATTTCATTCCAAAAGCCATATATGCAAATGCAGAGAATTGATGAGTATTGGGGAAGCTGGGGAAGCTCCAAACACTGTTGATCAAGGTCAACATCAAGAGTGATAAGTCATGTTGATAGGATGCACCCTAGATATGATGCAATGAAAATAACACATTATCCTGGGATCTTCCTCCAAAATCCCATTAACCCTGTCTAAACATGAGAAGAATATCAGGCAAATTGAGAGTGAGGGGCACTTTACAAAATACCCGACCTACACTCCTGAAAAGTATACAAGTCATAAAACATGAGGAGAAAATCTGAGACGTTGTCACTGCCTGAATGGCTTAAGAATTTTTGAAAATAAATATAATTTGCTATTCTGGCTTGGAGGTGTTAAGATGTTGGAAAAGTATGTGAGAAGTTCTTGAAAATCCTCTCTACTATCCTTGCAACTTTTCTGTAAATCTAACACAGTTTTAAAATATTAATGTTATTAATAAATAAGTTATTAGTGAAGTGCAAAATTCCAGAAACTTTGAACTCCAAGGTTCAATCCATGACAATTACATTTACATATCTTGGATAAGAATATAGCATTGCTGCCTCACATTATTCTTCCATTAAATCAGAATAGTGAAAAACAATTTCATGGAATAATTGAATTAAATGAAATAATGAATACAAAATGCCTGACACTGTGCTTAGGATAAAAATGAATATTTTTCTTTGTAGTCCAAGCCCACACAGATTCACTTCCCACTATAATTGTGCTATTTCCATCCCTCATCCTCTCTGTAGGGTTTTGGCAACAGCGATCATCATGTTGACTGAGAGTAAGCTTTCATCATGGCAAGTAATTTCATGACCATCACTTTCTATAAACCTGCCCTGACTCTCAATAATTTAAAACATAAATATCCATGTTCTGCACAAAACACCAGGCTCTCTATACTATGGCTACTGCCAAACTGGTCAGACTGCTTATCCCCTTTTCACATCCTACCCCTTCATTGTTCATCAGATTGCAAGAACTAATTTTAAAACCTCACCACACCATATGGTTATCTTGATTGGATTGTTTCCCTCTTGTTTCTTCTTGGTGTGCTTCTACACCTTTCTCCTCTTGAAGTTACCCCAATCTCTACTTTCAGTGTCAGTGCAGTCATCTCCCTTGTGAAGCCTTCACATGTCTCCACAGAATGAGCATAAACTTTTAGATCCACTTCACCAGGATGTCAGTGCCATCTCAGGGTATTTCATGTAGTCACTACTATTTTTCCTTGCACATAATCTCTATAAGATGTGGAAGAATATTTTACTTATCTCTTTATTCACAAAATATTATTTAGTAACTTCCATGATGTGTTTGATGACTAAATGGTTGTTGAATGACTAAAATTAAAAATGAATGAGGGATGTGCAGAAAGGTCACATCTGAGTAAAATTCCATCATACTCAGGAATACAAACTCCAAAGTAGGACCCACTGATATGGTGCTGAACTCCAGAGCCAGCTGCCATGACCACAGAACCCGTGGATCTCTGCAGCCTTCAGGAGAACTAGTATCTGGGCTTCTATCGAATTTGGCTGTCTCTGGGACCCTGCTGAGGCATGCATAAGCATGACCCTTCTGATGACCTCCTGACTCTTTTTTGGCAACTCATAGCCATATAAACTCATTTCTCCTTTCCATTTCCCCCTTTTATTCAATCAAAAAACAATATTTAACAACTGTTATTACGTTATTACGTGAAGGTTGAGATATTCTGCTGGTCTGAGTTGACCCTTTTATTCAAAGTCTTCTTCTAGTTACATCATCAACTGGTGCTTGGTAATAATCCCTCAGCACCAGAGAAGCTCATCCCTGGGAGTCATGTCCCATGCTGGGGGAAAGTAATGCATTTTCATGCTGAGTTTGGCTTAGAGAGTGGCCACATTTGACCAACATGGAGGATCTCAGGAGGTAACTGTTAGGCAAACTGCACCTCTAGGCCTAGTTCATATTTTAGGCACACAGGCTCATAAGCATAGTCATCAGTATAAAGGGCTCATTGTTGGACCATCCTTATTAGTCTTTGTCATTGCATTTGGGGATTGATGCTGTTCCATTGGGGAATGTGATAGTGCTACCTAGTTTAGGAACTCAACATTCCCTTATTTGAAGTTTTTAATTGTAACCACTATGAAAATATCCAAACATTTTTATGTACCCTATATACATGCCTGGAGAACTCCCTCCCAGCCATGTGGCTCCCATCAATAACATCCCACACAGTGTTCCTCCCCTGCCAGAGTTGAACCTCTCTGTTCACACTGAGACGATTTTAATACTTACTCTTTGAAATCTAAATGTGATTTTGAAAATAATTGATTTTTCCTTCCAATGTACAATATATAGTCAAAATAACCTGCTGGATGTTGATTAAATTTAGAATATTAAAATTTTGTTCAACACACACAAAAAAAAACTTCTTAAAAAATGAAGCCTAATATATTGTCAAGTTCCACAAATAATAAAGTGGAAGATAGTGATGGATTTAAAGGTTAGATATAGAATACAGAGTAATTTAGAAAAACTAAATAAAGTAAAAATAAATTGGGGTATCAAAAAATGAAAATGCTTCATTTTTGATGTTTTGTCTTTCATTAATGCAATAGGTGTTGCCCCGTATGTACAGTG
This sequence comes from Dasypus novemcinctus, assembly GCF_030445035.2. Lineage (NCBI taxonomy): Eukaryota > Metazoa > Chordata > Mammalia > Cingulata > Dasypodidae > Dasypus > Dasypus novemcinctus. The sequence continues at coordinate 26,218,721 of NC_080694.1, forward strand.
GCAAGGCAATTTCATTTCTTCCTCAGTGTCTACATCCTTTCTTTTTTTCTAATTATTTGTTTCGTCTTCACAAAATGTTTAGATCACAGTAATTCACATATATAATATAGGGTATTCCCACATATCCAATATCAAACATTTTGTCCCTTCCCTAGCAATGATATTTTTACATGTTCATATTGTGTTTGCTGCACTTGATGTACAGATATTGAAACATAAATTTCACCCAAGGTTCCATGTTGGCTTACATTATGATCTATATTTTAGACTATACACTTTTCTAAATTTTTAGTTATCTTATGTTTTACATTATAGTTTACATTTTAACCTATAGACTTTTATACAATTTTGGTGTAATTTAACATGTCCTATATCCATCATTGCATGATCTTGTGGAACACTTCCATTACCCTACAGTTACCCTGATTCCATCTATTCAATACCCCTCTCCCCCTCCCCAGAGCACCCACTGTGACAATCAGTCTTCATTACTTGAAGGACCATATTCAGAGATACTTGCAACAGTGTTGATGGCTTGACATACTCGACTGTCCTAACCCATTTAGAGCCACCAGTATTCTTGAGAGACACATTTCCCTGTTTGAGAACATCAGTCCTCAGGATGTGGGTATAACTTCACACTAATTGTATGGATCTCCACCGAGTGATATAACCCACTATGACAAAATGAGCATTCACACACTCCCTGGAAGCCTGACCTGTGTAAGATGTCCCTGCTTAAGCATCTTAAACAGGTAAACTTCCTTATTATATTTTCTAAAAAGTTTTCTCAACATTAGAGTTTCAACCACATACCTGACAATCTACTATGTCCAAATATTTCCCCACCCTCCCCCCAATTTCTAGGGCCATCTGACCCTTCCTTCCATCCCTAGCCCCCCTCAAGCCATCAAAGCTCCATCCAAGGCATCCCTATGCCCCCATTTTATCCCTTCCCTCTACAAATACTTACATACAGCTTATCATAGATTTCACCCATGTAGGTGTTAGCTCTCTTCCAAACTTTCTTTAAGCCTATCAACCAGTCTGTAGCTCTCTGAGACAACTTATCATGTAATATTCGTGCTTCAATGCCTGGGTTGCTTCACTCAACGTAAGGTTCTCAAGATTCATCCATGTTATCACATGTGTTTGTACTGTATTCCATCTTATAGCTGAGTAGTAGTCCATTGTATGTATATGCCACATCTTATTTATCCATTCATCTACTGATGGGCATTTGCATTGATTCCAAATTTTGGCAATAGTAAATAATGCTGCTATGAACATTGGTGTGCATATATCAGTTTGTATCCTTGTTTTCAGTTCTACTGGGTAAATACCCACCAGTGGAATCACTGGGCCATATGGCAAATCCATAGCTAGTTTTTTTTTTTTTGACAAACCCACAAACTGTTCTCCAGAATGGCTGTATCCTTCTGCATTTCCACCAGCATGAGTGAGTGTTCCCATTCCTCCACATCCTCTCCAGTACTTGTAGTCTTCTGTGTTTTTGATAGCTGCCAGTCTCGTGGGAGTAAGATGGTATCTCATTGTAGTTTTGATTTGCATTTCCCTAATATCTAGTGATTTTGAGCATTTTTCATGTGCTTTTTAGTCATTTGCATTTCTTATTTGGAGAAGTTTCTATTTAAGTCTTGCCACTTTTTAAAATGGGTGGGTTGTCTTTTTATTTTTGAGATATAGGAATTCTTTATATTTGAAGGATATTGGTCTCCTATCAGATATATGGTTACCAAATATTTTTACCCATGGGGTAGGCTCTCTTTTCATTTTCTTGACAAAGTCCTTTGAGGTGCAAAAGGCTTTAATTTTGAAGAAGTCTCATGTATCTATTTGTTCTTCTACTCGTGCTTCTGGTGTGAAGTACATGAAGCCATTTCCTATTACAAGGTCCTGTAGGTGTTTCCCTACATTGCATTCCAAGTTCCTTATGGTCTTATGGTCTTGGCTCTTATATTCAGGTCTTTGATCCATCTTGAGTTGATTTTTTTATAAGATGTGAGTTGGTAATCCTCTTTCAGTGGGTTTGGTGGTCTTGTGAATATCATATGACTGTATCTATGAGGAGCTATACCAGAATTTTCAAATTGGTTCCATTGGTCAGTGTGTCTCTCCTCGTGCCAGTACCATGCTGTTTTCACTACTGTACTATGTTTTGAAGTCAGGTAGTGTAATTCCTCCAATTTTGTTTTTTCTTTTTCAATATGTCTTTGGCTATTCGGGGCCTCTTTCCTTTCCAAATAAATTTCTTAGCGAGTTTTTCTAGTTCATTAAAGAATGTTGTGTTGATTTTCATTGGGATTACATTGAATGTATAGATCAGTTTTGGTAGGATAGGCATCTTAATAATATTTAGCCTTCTTATCCATGAACACGGAGTATTCTTCCATTTATTTAAGTCTTCTTTGATTTCCTTGAACAGTGTTGTATAGTTTTCTGTGTATAAATTTTGTACATCTTTAGTTAAATTTATTTCTAGGTATTTGATTTTTTAATTTACTATTGTAAATGGTATTTTTTATTGATTTCCTCCTCAAGTTTTTCATTAGTGTTGTAAAGACATGCTACTAATTTTTGCGCATTGATCTCATAACCTGTGACATTACTGAACTCATTTATAAATTCTAGAAGCTTTGTTGCAGATTTCTCAGGGTTTTCTATGTATAGGGTCATATCATCTTCAAATAGTGGAATTTTGACTTTTTCTTTTCCAATTTGAATGCCTTTTATGTCTGGTTCTTGCCTCAATGCTCAGGCAAGTACTTCTAACACAATATTAAATAGAAGGGGTAATAATGGGCATCGTTGTCTTGTTCCTGATCTTAGAGGGAAAGATTTTCAGATTTCAAAATTGTAAATGATGTTAACTGGGGGTTTTCCATATATATCTTTTATCATGTTCAGAAAGTTTCCATCTACTCCAATCTTTTGCAGAGTTTTTTATTAAGAAATAGTGCTGTATTTTGTCAAATGCTTTTTCTGCATCTGCAGATATGATCATGTGATTTTTTTCCTTCAATCTGTTTATGTGGTGTTTACATTAGTGTATTTTCTTATGTTGAACCATCCTTGCATACGAGGAATGAATTCTTCCTAGTCATGGTGTATAATTCGTTTAATGTGCTGCTGAATATGATTAGTAAGTATTTTGTTGAGGATTTCCACATCTATGTTCATTAGAGAGATTTGTCTGTAATTTTCCTTTCCTGTGGCATCTTTGTTCAGCTTTGATATTAGGGCAATATTGGCATCATAGTATAAGTTAAGCAATGTTCTTCTGTTTCAATTTTTTGGAAGAGTTTCAGCAAGATTGACATTAGTTCTTTATGGAAAGTTTGGTAGAATTCACCTCTGAAGCCATCTGGCCCAGAACTCTTATTAGTTGGGAGGCTTTTAATAACTGATTCTATATCTTTACTTGTGGTTGATTTGTTGAGATTGTCAGTTTCCTCTTTCATTAATACAGGTTGCTTATGTGTTTCCAGGAATTTGTCCATTTTCTCTGAATTTTCATTTTTGTTGGAATATAGTTTTTCAAAGTATCCTCTTATGATAGTCTTTTTTCTGTGGGGTCAGTGGTGATATCCCCTTTCTCATTTCTTATTTTCTGTATTTGCATCTTTTTTTGTTGTTGTTAGTCTAGCTAAGGGTTTGTCAATTTTATAGATCTTGTCAAAGAACTGGCTCTTGGTTTTGTTTATTTTTTCAAGTGCTTTCTTATTTTTTCATTTAGTTCTGCTCTGATCTTTGTTATTTCTTTCCTTTTCCTTTGTGTTTAGTTTGTCATTGTTTTTTTTACTAAATCCTCCAACTGTGAAGTTAGTTTTTCAATTTTAACTCTTCTTTTATCACGTGTGAATATATGGCTATAAATTGCCCTCTCAGTACCACTTTTGCTGCATCCCATAAGTTTTGATATGTGCATTATCCTTTTCATTTGTTTCAAGGTAGTTATTGATTTCTTTTGAGAGTTCCTCCTTGACCCACTGTTTTTGTAAGAGTGTTTTATTTAACTTTCATATCTTGTTGCCAAATCCGTGTCTCTGACCTTTGCAGAATTCCAGCTTCATTCCACTGTAGTCAGAGAAATTATTTTGTATGATTTCAAACTTTCTGAATTCACTGAGACTTTCCCAGCAACCTATCCTGTTGTCTATCTTGGAGAATGTTCCATGTGCACTTGAGAAGAATGTTTATCCTGCTTTATTTGGGTGTAATGTTCTGTATATGTCTACTAGGTCCAGTTCCTCTAATATATTGTTCAAAGTCTTTTCTTCTTTATTGATTTTCTTTTGAGATGTTCTGTCCAAAGGTGATAGTGGTGTTTTAAAGTCCCCCACTATAACTGTAGAGGCATCAATTCCTTCCCTTAGATTCTCCAGTGTTTGTCTTACATATTTGTAGGCACCCTTGTTAGGAGTGTAATGTTTTTTGTTTGTTTTTGTTTTTGTTGTTAATGATGTATTTATTTATTTCTCTCCCCTCCCCCCCACACTAGTTGTCTGTTCTCTCTCTTTTTGCTGCATCTTCTTTGTCCGCTTCTGTTGTCAGTGGCATTGGAATCTGTGTTTCTTTTTGTTGCATCATCTTGCTGTGTCAGCTCTCTGTGTGTGCAGTGCCATTCCTGAGTAGGCTGCACTTTCTTTCACACTGAGCAGCTCTCCTTACAGGGTGCACTCCTTACGCTTGGGGCTCTCCTACACGGGGACACCCCTGCATGGCACAACAATCTGTGTGCGCATTAGCTCTGTGCATGGGACAGCTCCACATGGGTCAAGGAGGCCCCAAGTAGGTCCAGGGTTTGAACCGCGGACCTCCCATGTGGTAGACAGATGCCCTAATCACTGAGTCAAGTCTGCTTCCCAGGAGCATAAATGTTTATACCTGTTCTTTCCTTTTTGAATGATTATCCCTTTCACTAATATGTGGTGTCCATATTTGTCTCTCACAATTATTTTGCATTTAAAGTCTATTTTGTCTGATATTAACATAGTTACTCCTGCCCATTTTTGGTTATTATTTGCCTGTAAGATGTTTTCCAGCTATTCACTTTCAACCTCCTTGAATCCCTAGGTCTAAGATGTTTTTCATGTAGACAACATATAGATGGATCATACTTTCTTATCCAATCTTCCAGTCTGAGTCCCTTGACAGGTGAGTTTAATCCATTGACATTCTGTGTTATCACTTTCAAGGAATTATTTATATTAGCCATATTTTCTTTGGATTTGTGTTTGTTATATTCTGTTTCATTTTTTACTTTTTTTTGTCTTTTTATTGTTCTTACACTCTCCTCCAACTCTGTCTCTCCTGTTTTTTATCTTTCCTCCTATAGAACTTCCTTTAGTATTTCTTGAAGGGCAGGATTCTTGTTGGTATAATCTATTAATTTCTGTTTCTCTGTGAATATTTGAACTCTCTATAATATTGAATGTCAGTTTAGGTGGACAGAGTATTCTCTTTTGGAAATTATTTCTTTTAGTACTTTGACTATATCATACCACTGCCTTCTTGCCTCCTTGGTTTGAGATGAGAAATCAGCACTTAGTTTTATGAAGCCTCCTTTGCATGTGATGTTTCTCTTTTTTCCTGCTGCTTTTAGTATTTTCTCTTTGTCTTGAGCATTGGATAATTTGACAAGTATATGTCTTTGGGTAGGCCTGTTGGGATTTATGCAATTTAGGGTGCATTGTGCTTCCTGGATGTGGACATTCATCTCCCTCAATAGGTTTGGGAGGTTTTCACCCATTATTTCCTCCAACACCCCTTCTGTTCCCTTTCCCTTCTCTTCTTATTCTGGGATGCCTATAATGCATATGTTTTCACATTTTGCTTTGTCATTCAGGTCCCAAAGTCCCTGTTGAATTTTTTCTCTCTTTTTATCTATCAATTCTACTGTCTGTTTGATTTAGGATGTACTATCTTCCATAATGGAAGACAGTACATCACTAGTTCTTTCCTCTCCCTTTTCAAATCTGCTGTTATTTGCTGAGAGTGTATTTTTGATTTCTTGGATTGTGCTGTTACTCCCCATCATACCCATTGTCTTTTTTTTGCATGATTGCAATTTCTTCTGTATGCTCTCCAAGTGTTTTCTTCATAGTCTTATCTCTTCCTTCACCTCATTAAATTGGCCCCTATTAAATGTTTTGAGAGCTTTAATTACTTGTTTGATGTTCTGCTCTTCTTCCTACTTTTTAGTTTGTTCATTGGATTGGGTCATGTTTTCCTGATTATTAGTTTGGCTTGTAGTTTTTTGTTGCTGCCTGGTCATCATTTTATCTTGGTGGGTTGATTAGCTTCTTTGTCTAGTGTCAAGGTTTAATTAGTTGCTGCTTTTCATGTGTGTTAAGTCTTCTCTTTGCCATTTTGTTCTTCTTATTCTATTTCTGTCCTGTTGGCTAAGTTCACTTGAAGGAAAATATTAGGGTAAGTGAAAGCAAAAAGAGTAAGAAAAGAAAAAAGTATAATAGTAGTATTGTTAGTAAATATTAGCAGAAGAACCATGTGAGATCTAGAAGAATGGGTATTAGACTCATGTAAGCTGTGTAGAGTTATAACAGTAAGAAAAATGGAGTATCTATAATGAGACAGTAACCTGAATATGGTGAGGAATATAGTATTAATTAAAAGACCAGTGTGGTCAGGAAAGTGGGAAGAGAAAGGAAAGGACAATAATATAGAGAGTGAATAAAAGAAAGAAAATAGTACAAAGGTATTAGAAATAAAAATTGGGGGCTAAATTAAGAGCAGTGGAATGTAAGAGAAACACTAAATGATGGAGGATAGAAAGATGTAGAGGAAACGGGTAAGTATTGGTAGCCAAAATCAGTACACACAGAAAAGAGGAAATAGAGGATGAGGAAACACAGCAAATGTGAATCACTCCCTGCCACACCTAATATAAAAAATATAAAAAAGAAGAGAAAGGGAAAAAAGGGGCAACAGTGGGGGTGGAAATTCAAGCAAGAAAAGGGGGATGAAGAAGAAGAGGAGGAGGAGGAGGAGAAGTAGGAGGGGGAGGAGGAAAGGGCTGTGGGGTTATAAAGAGGAAGGAAAAACAAAAAAATAAACCAATAAAAAAGACCAACTTTTCGAGCAAGGAGTCCTCTTTGCATTTAAATAAAATGCTTAGGAGTCTGACCTTCCCCCTTTCTCCCTTTTTCCCTTCTCTCTCTCCCAGGGCAGCAGGAAAGCTGTGTGAGGTGTCCAGTAGGAGAATCAAGTGGGTCCTTGGTGAACGAAATCACCAGAGAAAACAATGTCTTAATTTCCAAAGAGAGCGTAACCACACATCACCAGGAACACCAAATATGCTAATAGAAGTTTTCAAAACACATCTTACAGTCCATCTCCCTTAGTTGTACTACAGGAGGGCTAGTTGAATTTTTTTTAAAGATTTATTTATTTATTTCTCTCCCTTCCCCCCCCAATTTTCTGTGTCTATTTGCTGTGTCTTCTTTGTTCGCTTCTGTTGTTGTCAGTGGCATGGGAATCTGTGTTTCTTTTTGTTGCATCATCTTGTTGTGTCAGCTCTCTGTGTGTGCGGCATCAATCCTGGGCAGACTGCACTTTCTTTTATGCTGAGTGGCTCTCCTTACAGGGCGCACTCCTTGCACATAGGGCTCCCCTTCGTGGGGGACCCTCCTGCTTAGCTGAGTACTCTTTGTGTGCATCAGCACTGCGCATGGGCCAGCTCCACACAGGTCAACGAGGCCCGGGGGTTTGAACCGCAGACCTCCTATGTGGTAGGCAGACACTATAACAACTAGGCCAAGTCTGCTGCCTAGTTGATTTTCTGACTCCACCTTCTCCCAGACCAAGTTTCCGATCCCAGCATTTTTAGGTAAATTGGGCTTTCTTGGCAGATTTGCCTTTCCTTTCTTACCCAGTTTTCCCCAAGCCAGCTGGAATGCTCCTCAGCTCAAAAAAAAAAGGGGGGGGGGGGTGGCAGGACCTGAAAATTGAACCCCCATCTCATTTGGCCCCTCTGCACCTCCCACCAAAACCCTTCAACTCACAGAGTCACTCCAAAACTGAACGGCTAGTGTATTCCCTTACCGCAGGGAGCACTGGATTGGGAGAGCGCTGGATTTGGGAGTGGGAAGTCTGGGATATTGTCAGCTTGGGGTCTGTGGGTCTGTGTAATGTGGGCTGTGGTGGCTTAGGGGTCATGGACCTGGGGAGCATTCTTCTGGGGAACACAGGGCTTGGGAATGTCGCCACACTACTAACAGTCCAGGGAATGCCCTAGGGGGAAAAGTCCCACCTCTCCACAACTTCTGACCTCAGTGTTAGAAACCCACAATTCTACCCTTAGCAAGCACGACTTCTGTTCCAGTCTCTCCAAATCAATGTCCAAACACTTCCTGCCTTGCACGTCCCCGAAACAGCCCACTGAAGCAAGATTCCAACTGTACTCAGCTGGCCTTTTGCAGGAACAATTATGAAGTGCATTCACTCAGGTGCCATCTTTCCCCACCCATCAGCTATCATCTTTTAATATCTCCATTTGTTCATCCCAGATTGTCCTTAAAGGGAAAGTACGTCTGCCTCATTATCTAAAAAAGATGAAGAAATGCACTTGCTAGCTGTTCTTTAATCCTCCCCTGGTTAGCCATGTATATCACTTTGGCTGCTTATATCCTCCCGACAGTGAACTCAGACACGTGGTCTTGCTGGATTTAGGCAGGATCAGGTCTCGAACCTAATGCCAGGTTGCCTAAGTTTGTTTTTGCCTTACTTTTTTCCTCTGGGTGGGTAACAAAAGGAAGCATTTCTACCAACTACAAGGCACAAGGTAGAAAGTACAGTTAAGAGAATGCAGCACATATGCAGAGTATGTTGGAAAACCCAGTAATCCCCAAGCTCACTGACTCCAGGAACTCAGACTGGGTGAAAGCAGCTTCAACTGAGTCTCTAAAGACCCTTCACACACCTTCCATCCTGTGCAAGACACCTGGTCATTCTGGGGGAGGTGTGAAGATAAGTCAGCCTGGTTGTTGTCCACAGCCACATGCTAAGGCCAACAAGGCAATCCTTAGTATTTTCTTAAAGTTCTTGAGAATTCCAGGGGTGCCATACTAAAGGAACTTGTCCCACGGCTGCTGGAAATCCTGGTGTGCCTGTGCTCCAAGTCACTTTACAGGACGGGGAGGACAGAAAACCTCCCAGCATGGGCTCAGGGCTCCTGTTAACTCACGACGGCTAGCCGGAACCAGCTCACCACACCCGAGCTTCCTTCCACTGCTGCCTTCAAGCTTGTCCACTTCTGGCATGGTCACAGGGTGCCCTGGTCCACTATGGCTTTCACTTCTGTGGAAAGCATCACCTCCAGTATGGCTCCTACACTCCTAGGTTAACAAGAAGCCCAAACCATGGCCAGTGATAAAGTTTTCAATGTTTGGTACTGTGAAACCTGGATAGCTCTTTGGGTTAAAAATAAACTTGTATTTTCCCACTTCATTGCAGACAAAAGAAAATTCTGGATGGATTTTAAAAGGTAAGTGAAAAAACAGCTCTAAGGGCCTTTTAATCATCAAAGCAATGGGGAGAGATCAAAAAGAAAATATCAAACACCTTGACTATATGCATTAGTCAACAAAAGGTGTACTGATGCAAAGTACAAGAAGTCTGTTGGCATTGACAAAGGGGGCTTATTTTGGGTAGAAGCTTACAGTCGCAAGACCATAAAGTGTAAGTTACTTTCCTCACCAAAGTCTGTTACCACATGTTGGAGTAAGATGGCTGCTGGTCTCTGTGAGGATTCAGCCTTCTTCTTCAGACTCCATGGTCCCAGCTTCTTCTGTTCTCAGCTGTAGGCTGGCATAAGGCTTGTCTCTCTGTCTGGGGCTTGTTTCTTTATTGGCTTGGCTGCTCTGGTGTCTCCACAAGGTCAGCTGTAGACCATCATGTTCTCTCTCTTTCCAGGCCTCTGCCATGTCTATAGAGCCATCTCTGTTCCTCTGTGTTCTTCTCCTGTGTGTTTATTTCCCTGGGATCCAGCATCAAAACTCCAACTACTTCCTTTGCCATGTCTTTTTCTTAGTGAGTCCCTGCCCACCAAGGGGGTGAAGACTCAATGTCCTACTGACATGGGCCATTTCAACCCTTGATCATAATTTAATAAAGTAAAAGTGAAACCTCTGAAGTTAATACAATCTATTATGCCCATAGGAAGAGACCAGTTTACAAACATAATCCAATATCTATGTTTGGAATTCATAAACAGTATCAAATGGCTACACTATATAAAAACTAAAGATATTTGAATTAAATCAAATAAAATCCAACATTTTAAGAAACGTAATGCACCATGGAGAGATCACATTATCTTTAACATACATAACATAGGATGTTGATTGGCCGAGAGTCACCTCTTGCTGGCAGTGTTATGTCCTCTTGAAGGAAACTTTGTAGGTAAACCCCCAGATCAGAAGGCCCTTCAGGAACCCAAGGAAACCCAAGCATCCCACCCACTCTTCTGGGATGATACAAGGTCAATTCTCCAAAGGAGGACCTTGGTCTCCTGTCAGGGAAAGTTCTGGAATCCAGACCCTCCCCTCTGAGGTTCAGAGTTACTGCCCAGCCCACTTGAGGCCAGCTGGAAAGAAAAAAAGATAACATGCTCCCCATCACTCACATCACTTCCATATGCCTAGTAAATTAAGGACTTAGAATGAAGCTGGGCTCCTGGTCATTCTGTGGCTTAAGTCCTTCCTGGCCAGCCCACCAGAGGAACACATGTGTGGCTGGAGAAGAGCCACAGGGTCCAACACATAGACCAGGCCTCCAGACACCTGGTGGAGAGGTGGGAGGCACCTTCCTCTCTCACACCTGAAAGCCTGGTGCCAAAGGGGACAGGGCAGCAGGTCAGCCAGCAGGGGGCAGTGCTAACAGCAGGGGAACAAGTAAACAGAAGATCCTCATGGAAAAGGCTGGGCTTGTGCTTCCTCTGACCCTTCTGAGCTGAGTTAACCCCTAGGGTTCTTATTCTGAGAGAAAGATCCTAAAGGGGAAGGATGGACTCAAGAACAGAACATGCAATCACCCTACACTGAATGTAAGAGCTAATGGCACTTTATTTTGTTCCCTAAGCTGGAGAAAACCAGCATAATAGAGTACGATATGCAACATTATTGAAAAATGCCCATTTCTTTTCCTAATGAGTTCTAAAACTCTCTTTAAAGTAAGAATGATGAGTAAGCAGCAATGCCTGTCCCCCAAGCCCTGGATTAGTTACCAGGAGCCTATCATAGCTCAGAATAACTTTCCTTAGCAATGCTGGTGGATGTTATCACAATCTTAGACAGCTCTTCCTCATGGGGATTTCGCATATTCAGAACTTTTGCAGAACAAAATGAAATTTTCTATCACAGAAAAATAAAGAAAAAAATATTCATCACCAGCCAGCCTCAGTTAGTAACATGACTATCCATTTCCAAAAACTAATCAAACTGAAAAATCTGCTTTTCCTTGATTTGTTTCACCAATTTTTCTTCTTTCCTCTTTTTTTCTTTCACTACTTTATGGATTGAAGCAGAATGTCATTAATAAAACTGACTCAGATTTACATGCTACCACAAAACGGAGCTTCTGTGTTTATTGGTATTTCATTATTACCATTTCTCAAGGGATTTCTTGTTTCACACAGTATGTTGCTTTTAAAACACAAAGCAAAAAGAACGCCACTTACTTTTCTCTCTTGATGTCCATTTGGCCCTTTGTGTTTTGAGTATTATTGAAATTCAGTGTTTCCTGATACTGGTTTGGCCCTTGCTGTCTACCATCACTTTTCCCTCAGAAAATAGCTGAGGTGTGAACAAAGTGCAGGGTGACACAGAAGGAGGGTTGCTGAGGTTGTTGGTGCTGGGAGTAGGAAACAGACGTGACAGTGGAGGAGACCTTGCTACTGCAGGTAGAGCTGCTGGCTGAGAAAGGGTACTTGGTAGGAGAAGCAAGGGCTTTCCAACAGTGGGAAATGGAGCCAGAGACACAACCCCAGAGCGTTGTTCAGGATCAGCTGAGTGGTAGATGGCACCAATAGCCAATTCTCCTCCACTCCTGGCCACCCACAGGAGTAACCGTCCCTGCTCCTCTGCTAGGTGCTTGCATGTGACCAAGGAGCCATGTGCAACTCTTCAGGCAGAAGCATGTAAGCACCCATGGCCAGGAGCTCCAGAGACTTCACACTGAAAGGACAACAGCCTGATTGGTGGACCTCCCTCCACCTGGGTTCCTGAGACTGGACTGGGCAGAGCCTCCCTGCCACATACACAAACACACACACACACACACACCTTTTGGCATGGGAAGTCTATCTTTACTTTTAGCCACCTTCTCAGTTTGCCAGGGCTAGTCTGACAATGCCCCAGAACTGCTTATTTAAGCCCCCAGGTTGACGGTTCTATCATGTGCCTCTCTGACAGTGGTCAGATCAGGAAGGAAAGGCTTGGCCCAGTGGACCCAATCCTTATCAAAAGGGCACTGACCATCACTAGCCAAAGCCAATTAGTCTATGGGGTGCAGCAGTGCTCCAAAATGTATTTGCCAAATACAATGAATGTGCCACACTAATGAAAGAGTTTGTTGATGTGGGAGGAGTGGGGTGAGGGGGGTGGGGGTATATGGGAACCTCTTATATTTTTTGAATGTAACATTTTTTGTGATCTATGTATCTTCAAAAAATACAACTAAAAAATTGATAGGGGTGGGGGTGGGGAGTGGGGTACATGGGAACCTCTTATGTTTTCTAATGTAACATTTTGTGTGATCTATTAACTTTGAAAAAAGATAATAAAAAAATAAAAAAATAAAAACAAAACAGTAATTAGAGCTCCACCGACCCAGGGCTTACTGTGAGCCACTGTATGCGCACTAAGCACATTCATTCTCTTAAGTGGTCCATGAGGTCAGTTCTGTTTGATCTGTGCTAGAATGGCAAAGTGAGACAGAGAGGCTGTGACTTGTGAAGGCTCCACAGCTAGTCACCACAGAGCTGATACTTCCATCCAAGACTCCTCAGCCTGGGCTGCTAACCAACACACTGACTACTGTTAACTGTGCTCCAAGGAAATTGATTTAGGAAGAATTTGATCAGCTTTAGTACAGAGTTTGATCAGCTGTAGTACAGAATTTGCCCTCTTTATGACCAATGATCCCAAGGTCAGAGGAACTGCTCCTGGAGCCCTGGAGCTGATCAGATACCAGTGCCCATAATCCCAATACCATGGTGTGAACATTGGTTCAAATAGACTTTGAAATGCCTTTTGCTGTTCTTATTGCTTTTAAGGCTCTTTTCTTTAGATTTTAATTAATATTTATTTCAGTTGCATAATTTCCTTTTGGCATGCACAAAGCCCTAGGACTTGAATTTGCCTGTAACCTCAGCTAACCAAAACTGCCCTGAAATGCTTTAAACACATAAAATCCCATTTGAATGCATGCATTCTAAAGACAGTTACCAGACATTGTATGTCCTCCCATGGCCCACTGGGTGGACTGTGGGAGAGTGTGGGCTATAATGGGGACCATTGACCATGAGGTGCAGCGGTGCTCAGAGATGTATTCACCAAATGCAATGAATGTCTCATGATGATGGAGGAGATTGTTGCTATGGGGGGAAGAGAGGGGTGAGGGGAGTAGGGGGTATATGGGGACCTCATATTTTTTGAATGTAATATTAAAAAAATAAAGACAAAAAAATAAACACAAAAAAATAAATAAATAAAGACATTTCCCATTTTCCAGGAGGCAATAAGGCATTCGAGCAGCAGTCAGCGACTTTCTTTCTGGAGGGCCAGGGGGGAAGTCTTCTGTTCCTGTGGGCTCTGTCGTTATCACTCAACCCCAACATCCTGCACAGGAACGTTAGAGAAATGAATGGGTGTGGGTGTGTTCTAATAAAACTTTATCAAAACAGGCAGGCAGCCAGATTTGGCCTGCAGGCCTTAGTTTGCTGACCCTGTCATATAGAAAAGTGTGCTTATGGCTCATTCCTGATGTCCCACCAAGAGATAGAGCCCTGGTCACTTCTTACCTCTGGGCCCCTCTCTGGCCCTTGTTCATTTAGCTCTGGAAGGCGGGGCCATTTATCAGACCGCCAAATTCTGGAAGGAGACACTGAGTCTTCAGGCTCACTCTGCCCTTCTCCCTCTTGGGCCTGGTCCGCAGGGGGCAGGGGCTCTGCTCTGCATTTCTACCACATTTAAGCTTCAGAATCCACAAGCCCCACTGTGCAGTATTCAGTGGTACCTTCCATCAGTGACATCCCATCGAGGAGCAGTCTACAGTCCACCTTATGGAAAGGAACTCCTCAAAGGTACAAAGAAAACGGTGTAGTGTGAACTGTCTTTGTTATTTGAAAATCCAGATGAAATTTATATTCTCTAGATAAAGAAGATTTGAACAACTTCATACACCAAGAGTCTTGGCTTTTTGACTATTAACTTATGATGGCCATCAACTCACTGGCAGTATCATAGGTACCGTAGACTCAAAATGTAAACCCCACTTAGTAGTGAAACTATTTACAGTTGTTCAAAAGCTATTGCTCACAGGAAGAAAACAGATGAGGTGTGCGTTTACAGAAGGTCAAGAAACCTTCCATTCCACCCCCCTCCTGTTTTAATGGCCAGCAGAGACAGGTACCTTGTCAGATGGCCCCAGAAGTCCCCTTCCTCCAACCATTTCTTCCACATGCTAGAAGCCAGGCAGAGGGGTACCTCAGATTCAAGAGACATCCCGGGGGGCAGGCTGAGGGCCATGGTTGCTTCAACTGGAAACTACGCTTCTGTGTGTGAAGTGAAGCTCATGAGACTCAAGGGGCCTCCCATCAGTACTCGAGAGAGAGTTGACCTGAACTGGGGACTCACCTGGGCACCACTGATAGTGGGTAGCTAGGAGAAGAGGAAGGAGGCATTTTGTGGGATTATTTTTTTTTATTTTTATTTTTTTATTTTTTTTATTTTTTTAAATTATTTATTTATTTTTTTAAATTACATTATGAAAAATATGAGGTCCCATTCAACCCCACCGCCCCCGCCCCCCACTTCCCCCACAGCAACACTCTCTCCCATCATCATGACACATCCATTGCACCTGGTAAGTTCATCTCTGAGCATCACTGCACCCCATAGTCAATGGTCCACATCATAGCCCAGACTCTCTCACGTTCCATCCAGTGGGCCCTGGGGGGATCTATAATGTCCCGTAATTGTCCGTGAAGCACTATCCAGGACAACTCAACGTCCCGAATTATTTTATACACCATTAACTTCCTTTCCAATGGAATCTGTGTTCCACGTTATGGGTTGAGCTGTGTACCCCAAAAAGATACCTTGAAGTCCTAATCCTGGGTACCTGGGAACACGAACTTTTTGCAAAAGCGTTATTGCAAGCAGAATCATTTAAATTGAATGAGGCTGACTGCAGTGGGTGGACCCTTAGTCCAGGATGGCTGGTGTCTTTAGAGGGGGTGTGGACACAGACAAAAGTGGGGGGCGGGAGCACCATGGGAAAAGAGACAGAGCAGGCCATAGGGTGACTGAGGAGGCACTGAAAACCCAAGGCTTGCTGGCCAAGGGACAGGCGCCCCAGCGGCCAGGACTGACACACCAGCACAGCCCACGCACTTGCGGCTTCAGCCTGCAGGGCTAAGAGACCCGTTTCTGGTGTTTTTAGCCACCCAGTTCATGGCACTTGTGACAGCAGCCTGAGAAAAGTGAGGTGTCCCTCTTCTGGCAGTCCCATCCCTCCAGGAGGCCTGAGGGATAGCCCAGGAGCCCAGCTGTCGGCCAGGCTGAGGGTCCCCAATCAAGGCTTTTATCTAATCAGATGCCCTGAGGAACACCCTGGGGACGGACAGAAACAATGTTGAAAAGAAAGGAATGGGTGACCTGGACAACTCTGAACACCCTTCTCCTCCTTCCTTCCGCCCTCTCTTGGGGGCTTCGGCTGCTTAGACCCCCGAGGTCTTCCCACCACGCACACCTTCCCAGAGGGGCCAGGCCAGACGGTGCAGACCTATTCCTGGTTCTCCTTGTCGGTGGGAAGGCGGCCCGAGGGTTCCAGTGGCCCAGGACCGTCCATCAGCCTGGTTGCTTATTCACGGCCTCGGGAACCACCGCACATACTGCTCAGGGGGCCGCATCCTGCACACTGGATAGCCTCGGGGCTCCCTTTCTAGACTGTCCGCGCACCCCCGGATTGCTGCAAGGCCCCTCCAGCCCGGGGAGGGGTGCCTCTGTGTCTCGCAGTACTAAAAGCTCTGCTCTTTCGGGTCCAGGCGCCCATCTCACCGACCCTGCCGAGCAGCCCCTGCCCCCACCACCCCCAGGCGCCCCATCTAGTCTTCCTCCCTGGTGAGCATTCCCTCCTTGCCCGCCCCCGACTTGACCTTCCCGGTAGCCCTTTCCCACTATGATGTCCTGCTCCCACCCCCACAGAAGCATCCCCCACCCTGCCCGGGTCCCGCCCCCACGCCCTTGCTTGGCCCCCAGATCCCTTCCACGCGGTGCCGCTGGGTGTCCAGTCCCCGCTCAGGGTGGCACAGCCATGCCCCAGCCCCTCCCTGGCAGGGGAAACCTGCCCCCAGCACCGCCTCACCCCCGCCGCGGGGTGCCGCCCCTCCCGCCTCACCTGGGCCTGGCGGGAGAAGTAGCTGCGCTCCTTGGGGTCCAGGCGCCGCTGCGGGAAGTAGCTGAAGGCAGACTGCGCGAAGATGGGTGGCGGCCCTGGCGTGCCCCGCAGCGTGGCGGCGGTGATCTCCTCCTCATCTGCCAGGCCGCCCGCGTCCAGCTTCTCCGCCCAGGCCATGTCGGTCCCACCCGGCCGGGGGCCCCGCCCGAGTCCGCCTCCCTGGCTGCCCGGCGCCCGCGTTCAGCAGTTGCCGGGGAACCGCGGTCTCGCGTCACAAAGCTGGGCGGCGGGCGCAGGGCTGGGGCGCAGGGCCAGGGGCGCAGGGCGGAGGGCGCAGCTGGGCTGGGGATGGGACCGTGCCCTCCCGTCTCCCTGCGGGTCCCTGGAGGGCCCACTTGGGACACAAGGAGTCGCGTCTGCTGGACTGGGGGCCTGCGCAGGCTTGCCCTTGCCCTTGCCCTTGCGCTCCCGGAGGGTTCCAAGCGGGCTGTCCGGTAGAAGTGCAGGCCACGCCACCGCGGCATCTGAAACTCTCCAGGAGCCGCGGAACAGTAGTGGAAGACTCAGGTGGAATTCACTGCCATGGTATATTAACTCAGTGTGTCTGCAGCAGCATCGTGTCAACGTGCAACGAGTCGGTTTTCAGCGCCTCGGTCACCACGAGGGGCCACCGCTCACGGTACTGGCAGGTGCTGTTGTGCAGCGGCACAAATCGAATCCATTCAAGTGGTATCTGGAAAAACTGAGCTGTTCCGCAGCGCTCTGCTGTTTCTTGAGTCAAATGCTGGTTCAAGAGGTGTGTTCCTTCTGTCGAAAATTCGCTTAACTCTCAAGCCTGGGATGTGTGTGTATCAGTAAAAAGGAAAAGGAGAACTAAACAGGCCTTGGGAATACTTTAACCAGGGCAGCTCTAGGAAGACTGGCTTGAAACATAAATGATAATGAGGGGCAAGACTTGTGAAATCTGGGGAACAGTGGGTCATTCCAGGCAGAGGGAAGAGCATCTGTGGTGGCCCTGAGGCCGAGCCCATTGATGTGCGGGTGGCAGAAAGGGAGGACAAGGGCGGTGTAGCTTTCAGAAGGGGAAGGCAGTAGGGAGTGCAGATGGACAGGCAGGCAGGGGAGGGGGCGGTCTCAGGCCCGGACCAACGAGCACCCCTCTCAGGAGGCTTCTTGCCTGTATGTCCTTGATTCAGGCAGAGGTTTCAGAGATTTTTCAGTACCATGTCCTTGATGCTAATTAACAAAAGCAATAACCACACACTTACAGTGGCACCCCTAGAAGTAGGGCACCCTGTAATATGGCACCCCTAGAAGTACAGCACACCTAGCAGTAGGGAACCCTAGAATTATGGCACCCCTAGAAGTATGACCCAGCAAGCCAGTCTGTGCTCCTCCTACACCACCTTACACATGGACACAACCATTCTAAGGTCCACAGGATGGAGGAATAGAGTATGGATTGGAGTGGACTTAATGATATTTCTATTCATGAACTATTGTGATTAGTAATTGAAGAAAATGTGGCATTGGTGTGGGGAAAGTGGTCATGTTGGCTGCTGGGGGTGGGAGTGGGAGGAAGAAATGTAAATGTGGGGGCATTTTCGGGATTTGGAGTTGTCCTGGGTGTTGCTGCAGGGACAGTTACTGGATATTGTATGTCCTCCCATGGCGCACTGGGTGGACTGTGGGAGAGTGTGGGCTATGGTGTGGACGATTGACCATGAGGTGCAGTGGTACTCAGAGTTGTATTCACCAAATGCAATGAATGTCTCATGATGATGGAAGAGATTATTGTTATGGGGGTTGGAGTGGGGTGAGGGGGGTGGGGGGTATAGGGTGTGACAGAGAGGGACAAGAGAGCTCACAGAAGGCAGAAGTGACACTGGGCTTTGTCTGGGTAGCAAAGAGGGACTGTGGAAGGGTTTCCAAGGCATAGTATGATCCAGAATAGTGCTCAGACCCAAAGCCATGAAATGCTCTAAGAACTGTAAGTGAGACCACTTCACAGGTTTCCCAGAGATGTGAGAATCCTTTTGGCCTGGCCCCCAGGTGAGCGGCAATTCACTTGGGTATATGAACACATCCGAATCGATTGCAGCTCTCTCCTGGTCAATCTTTCATTTGCTTCTATTTGTCTCATTCCTTCTCTGCAAAGAAGCATAAAATTTAAAAGTGAACTTAGAGCTCTAGAACTCATAGAGTTTCAATAACCTATGGTAAAGATAAAAAAAAAAACCTTAAAAAGTAAAGATAAAGAGATCTAAATAGTTACATGTGATGGTTAATCACCATCCAGTTGGTGCCGAGTCATTGGATGATGCAAGCCCTGGCCTGCCAGTGTGAGGGCATTCTGTAGGTGGCTTTAGACCATTAGGCAGTTGCAGCTATGGCTGATGACCTCCACAAACAAGGGCGACTGCCTTCAGCAAGGAGGGGAGTCCCATCACCCCAGCAGCTGGAGGTCTTAAAGCAACACCAAGGCCCTCAGCAGTGGCAAATCCTTTCTCTCCTTCTCCAGCTTCTCCCAAGGAAGTCATCCCCTGTGCTGTCTCCAATGCATGGCCTGCCCTAGGAAATCTGAACTTGCCTATCCCCAGGGTCACTGAGCCAATTCTACTAACAAATCCCTCCCTATTTACGTATGGACCCATATCCTGTTGGCTGTTTCTTCAGAGAATCCTAATACTGGTAGAAATGCAGATGTTACTAGCTAATATGTCCTGTGATTACTTTGTGGTGGGCCTTTTGCTAAATGTTTTTATGTGTATTAACTCATTTCATCCTTATTTTCTGATTAGCCATTTGGAAATGAGCCCCAAGGTCATACAATTTGCAAGAGAGGTTGAAATCAACCCCACGTGCCTGACTCCTGAAAACAGATTCTCAGTCCTCTGCTGTATCGCTGCTCAGACCAGGTTCAAGTCTCATCTTCACCCGTGGTTCTGTATCCAAGGCAGGCATTGACCATCTGTGAGCTTTGGAGAGGAAACACTGCCCAAGTCCAAGGCCCCTGGAAATCATACAAGCCTGTGTTCAAGTGCTTAGCATAGAGCTCAGCACAGAGCGGGAGAAAAGTAAATGGAAGCTCCTTTCCCTGTCCAAGGCCCCGGAACTAGCCAGAGGTAGAAACCCAGTCTCCAAACTGTGCGGCCCTTTCCACATCTGCCTGCCTTGTCTCACTCTCCCCTCAAGCTTTAACCTGACCGTAATTGGAGAGTGAATCATCTGTACTTCACTAAATACAATGTAATTCACACATGATTTACATTTTAGATTTTCCCCCAATCAAACCTGCCCCCTTACAACCCTACCTAAATTTACTTTACTTCATTGTATATTTAAAAAGAGAATACTCCTGAATATATATATACTTAAATATTTTTTTTTAATTTTTTATTAATTAGAGAAATTGTGAGCTTACAAAATAATCATGCATAATGTGCAGAATTCCCATACATCATCCCTCCACCAACACCTTACATTGTTGTGGAACATTCTTTACAGATTATGAAAGAACATCATCAGACTGTTACCACTAACTATGGTTCATAGTGTAGATTTGGCATATTTTTCCATACATACCCTATTATTAACCCTATGTATTAATATTGTACATTTGTTTTAGTTCATGAGAGAACATTCTTATATTTGTACTTTTAGCCACAGTTCATCTTCCACCACATGATTCACTATGTTCTACAGTTCCATGAATTGTACGTTCTAACTGATGTGTAATACTCAGTTGCTCTTACTTTCATCACAGAGTTGTGCAGTCATCACGCCAGTAAACAATTGAATGTTTTCTTTAGTCCAAAAAATAATCCCATATACCCCTATTATTTTTTTATTGACTTTGTAATAATATTACATTAAAAATATATATATATGTGAGGTCCCATTCAACCCCACCCCCCACCCCCTCTCTCCCCCCACAACAACATTCGTTCCCATCATCATGACACATTCATTGGATTTGGCAAGTACATCTTTGGGCACCTCTGCACCTCATAGACAATGGTCCACATCATGGCCCATACTCTCCTCCATTCCATCCAGTTGGCCCTGTGAGGATTTACAATGTCCGGTGATTACCTCTGAGGCACCATCCAGGGCAGCTCCATGTCCCAAAGACGCCTCCACCTCTCATCTCTTCCTGCCTTTCCCCATACCCATTGTCCACCATGTCCACTTTTCCCAATCCAATGCCACCTCTTCTATGTGGACATTGGATTGGTTGTGTCCATTGCACCTCTATGTCAAGAGGAGGCTCAGATTCCACATGGATGCTGGATGCAATCCTCCCATTTTCAGTTGTAATCACTCTAGGCTCCATGGTGTGGTGATTTTCCTTCTTCAACTCCATCTTAGCTGAGTGTGGTAAGTCCAATAAATCAGATTGTAGGTGCTGGAGTCTGTTGAGGCTCAGGACCTGGCTATCACATTGTCAGTCCAGAGATTCAAATCCCCTAAATATATCTTAAACCCCAACATTAACTGAACCTCCAGCACATTAGCATGAAAGTCTTATGAAGGGAGATCTCATCTGAGTCCAGATTCATCACACATAAACACCATTTCAAAAGAGGGGCCATCTGCCCTGGTAGTTAACCCCATCAGCCATGACCATAACTCTCATGGGTCTCTTTAGCCTTCAAAGGAACCAATATCTGGGGGTTGTATCTGCTTTATCTGTCTCTCTGACTCTGCTCAGTTGTGCATGAGGGAAATCCTTCTGCCAGCCTCCAGACTCTTTTTTAGAAACTTGTAGCCATATAAACTCATTTCTCCTTTCCATTTCCCCCTTACTTTAGGTCAAACAGCATTTTAAAGTCATGTTATTTTATGTAGACATGGATATTCTGCTGATCCGCATTGAACCTTCTGTATAAGGTCCTTTTCCAGTTGCATCATCAGGTGGTAGTTGATAGTGGTCCCTCGTTGCCAGGGAGGCTCATCCCCGGGTGTCATGTCCCACGCTGGAGGGAAGGCATTGCATTTACATGCTGAGTTTGGCTTTGAGACTGGCCACATTTGAGTAACATGAAGGCTGAGAGGAGGAAATTCCCAGGCACAATGTTGCTCTAGGCCTTGTTCTTATTTTAGGTTTATCAGCTCACAAGCATAGTCATTAGCATCAGGGGCTCACTGTTGAACCCTCACTCCCTCCCGGTCCCCGCCGCTGTACCTGGGAGACTGTCGCTGCTCCCCTAGGGACCACAACAGAGCATCACTGGCCAGGAACCCAGTACCCCCCCTGCTGCGGTTTTTAATTGTTGCCACTATGAGTATATCCAATCATTACCATGCACCCTGGACATATGTTCTGTACAGCTCCCTGTCAGCCATATATCACCTGTCATTGGTATCCCATACCAGTATCCCTCCATTGCCATTGTTGAAACACTCTGTGATCCAGAACTCCCTGAAATTTGAAGCCCAATATAATGTCATGGTCCCTTACTAGGGAATGGCATATAGCAATGGGTTTAAAGGATAGATAAAGAACTTGGATAAAGTTAGATAAAGAACTTAGATAAAGAATGTTGATTTGAAAAAATTCCACATCCTATCCTTTTTTTTTTTCCCCCCCTAATTATTCAGCATTTCTTCACAGGAGTCCTAGACCACAGCAATGCATATATATAATATACAGCACTCCCACACATCCACCAGAAAACCTTTTCCCTTCCACAGTGATACTCTTACGCCCTATTCATATCATATTTACTTAAGGTGATGTACAGAGTCTGAGATATTAGCTTTCTAACAAGGTAACATCTGTGCTTACATTATGGTGCATACTTTAGGATACACAGTTCTTTACATTTTTAGTTATCCTATGTTTTACATTATGGTTTACATTATCAGTCTGTCATCTCCTATATGTTATGGTGTAATATTACATGTTTTATATCCATCCTTGTGTACTCTCAAGAAACTCCTCTCTTGCCCCCCATTTACTTTGGATCCACTCATTTAACGTCCATTTTCCCTTCCACCTTGGTGCCCAAAGTGACAGCCAACCTCTGTTTCCTGAGGAGCCACTTCCAGAGATAGATGGAATAGTGTTCAGGGCCTAACTTGCTCAACTGCCCCAATGCCCTGGGAGCCACCCTTTCTCTCAAGGGATACAGTTCCCTCTATTTGATGGCATTAGTCCTCCCCAGGATGTGGGTCCACCCCCACTCTCACTACTTGGGATTCCACCCCATGGTGTCACCCACTCTGGCAGAATGAGCATTTAGACATTCCCCAGGAGCCCATCCTGCATCAGACCCTCCCCTCCGAGCATTCTAAACAGGTAACCCTCTTTATTATATTTTGATATGATTTTCTCGGCATTTTACTCTCCACCACCTCCTGACCCTCTCCTGAGTTCATATGCTACCCCTCCCTCCCCCCACTTTTGGGCAACGTTACCCATCCGTCCCTCCCCAGCCACCCTCAAACCCGTAAAGCCCCAACCAAAGGCAAACCCTTGCCCCCCTTTTATCTCTTCTTTGTGTTCATACTTACCACCATCTCGTCTTAAATTCCACCCCTGCAGACATCGGCTCATATCCTTCCTCTACCCTCCGATTTCCTGTAAGCCTATCGTTCAGTCTCTTGCTATCTAGGGCAGCTTGTTTATTTCATATCATTGAGGTCATGTAGTATTTGTCCTTCAATGTCTGGGTTGCTTCACTCAACATAAGGTTCTCAAGATTCATCCATGTTATCACATGTGTTTGTAGTGTGTACTTAAAGATTTTATTTTAATTTACCCCTCTCCCTGGTTGTTTGCACTTGCTCTCTGCTCATCTTCTTTTTAGGAGGCACTGGGAACCGAACCTGGGGCCTCCAATGTGGGAGGGAGGCACCTAATTACTCAAACCACCTCTGCTCCATTTCATATGTCTCATTGTGTTTCTTCACTGTGTCTCTTACTGCATCATCTTGTTGCGTCAGCTAACTGAGTCATCTTGTTGCATCAGCTCACCAAGTCAGCTAGTCCTGTCAGCTTGCTATTTGGCTCATCATCTTTACGAGGCACTGGGAACTGAACCTGGGATCTACCACAGTGTGGGTACGAGTCCAGCTGATTAAGACACACCCACTTCCCTATATTTTATTAAAGGATTATTTCTGTATAATTCTACAATTATAAATGTTATAGTAATCCAAAGTGCTGTCATCTGTTTTCCCATTGCTCCTCCTCACCATACATTATATCTGCTAACAAAGTACATCAGGAAATGGGAAAAAAAAACATTTCTTATATTTGTAGGAGGAGGAAATGAAGGTCTCTAAAAAGCATACTCTTTTCATTTAGCAGATAACTGTTACAAGATGGCAGATTTAAAAATAGTCATTCATTGTATTCATTTATTGTACTTGATCGATTCTGTTTGACATATAAAATCAAGTATCTATGATACTAATATTAAATTGAACTTTAATTTTAAATCAATCACTGACACATGGTATTCACGGTATAGGGAAAATAAAGGCTCCTTCCATGTCTCTGTAAGATCTAGACAGATCCTTTTCAGATCACCAAATAGTCCATAATTCTGCAAAATGGCTAATTCACAAATAAGGCTCTTTTTATGCTGAGACCCATAAAAACACAACTTCTTTCATGATCTGAGTTCTGAAGTCACTATTCCTTCTTGTCAGCACTGAACCCCGGGGTTTTGAGAAAACAATTTTCTTGATAAAGATTTGACAAATTCAAGCCTTGATTTTAGCATCTCAGCCTCATGAAAATGGATCTGTTACAGGAAGAATAAAAAAAAAGGAACTGGCTAGTATAATCCTTCACAAATGAAATTACCATGTTGAACTTGTTTGTCTCTAACAACCTGCCCACAAATACTTGCACACACATAAGAATGGAAGCTCCTCGAGGGCAAAGTCACAGCTATCTTACTTGTGTACTCCCAGAGCCCAGAACAATGCTTAGTACATAATAAGAGCTCAATAAATATTAGTTGCTTAAATAAGAGGGATATTTAAAGGATCAAAGATGATTCCTGTCCTCGAAGACACAATCAATACTAGAAGTATGCAACAAGCCAATGCAGAGTGTGTGAAGAAAATCAACATTCCAGCCCTCAGAGGAGGTCAGGGTTTTAGGTTGTGGGGAAAGAAGAGACCTGAGTGGGGTGTTGCTGAATGGACAGAATTTAGTCATGAGAAGATGCTGTCTGGAGGGAGAGGGGGCACCTGGTCAAAGGAGCAAGGGGAGAGAGAATGGAGTGGGTTAGGTGGGCGGGAAGAGACCGCCAGCTTGAAAACAGGTAACAAGGTGCAGCCTCAGGGGATCCCAAAAGTCAGAGCAGAGGAGGTTCTACTGTATCCTGTGAGTAGGAAAGAAACAAGGTTTCTGATCACAGGCTGGCATGCTGAGGGTTTTCAGAAGATTAGTCTGGGGTGTGCAAGATGAACTGGACAAGAGTAAGCCAGAGAGGAAACCAGGGAGCAGACTAGCACCAATACCTTAGAGAACTTGGGAAATTCATCTACATTCTAGTCACTCATCATCATAATGCCTTATTAAGTAACTTACAAAGGAAACAATAAGGTCTTAGACATTAGGTAGTGATGAAGATACTGGTTTTAGTGAGTCATCCTGTCCATTCTTACACTTACATCAGAGGGAAATTAAAACAGATATTCCAATAATTTAATAACTCTAAAAGCAGAGTTGAGCATATCTTATGAAGAATATAGGCATATTCTGCTTTTGGAAAACTGAAGATCAGAAAATTCTGTATTTCAAGGGAAGCAGACTTGGCCCAGTGGTTAGTGCATCTGTCTACCACATGGGAAGTCCACGGTTCAAACCCCGGGCCTCCTTGACCCGTGTGGAGCTGGCCCATGCACAGTGCTGATGCACGCAAGGAGTGCTGTGCCATGCAGGGGTGTTCCCCACATAGGGGAGCCCCACACACAAGGAGTGCACCCCATAAGGAGAGCAACCCAGCATAAAAGAAAGTGCAGCCTGCCCAGGAATGGTGCTGCACACAGGGAGAGCTGACACAACAGGAAGACGCAACCAAAAGAGATACAGATTCCCATGCCACTGACAACAACAGAAGCAGACAAAGAAGATGCAGCAAATAGACACAGAGAACAGACAACCGGGGTGGGGGTTGGGAGGGGAGAGAAATAAATAAAATAGATAAATCTTAAAAAAAAAGAAAAATCTGTATTTCAAAACATAAACCAAAGATTTATAAAAAATATCAAATACACTGAAAAGCCTAATTAACAAAGTGGGTACTTCAATTAGAGATATAAGATTCTCAGCCCACTGTCCTAGCAGACTACTTAGGACCCTGGAAAAAGCAAGTATGAATGAGGGATTACTTTGGGGGGTGGAGGGAATGGACCCATACCTGGACAACTTGATAACCAAGTAAATGGAGTTGCCGTTGCTTAATAGCCTCTTTTCCTAGTAAATTTTTGCTGTTAAAACAAACTCTTTTGGGGCCATTAATGCATAGTGCTACTCTGAAGAAAAAATCAAAGAGAAATAAACTTAGTTTTTATAACAATCCAAAACATTATTTTTTTGGCCAAAATTTACTCAAAATGTGGCTTTTCCTAATGGCCAATACTCTCACATCAATCATGAATGTGTTACTCTTTAGTCTACTGAAAAAGTACTTGGCTTAATTAATGATGCTGTTTATAAATATTACAAGGAATTTCCAGAAAACATATCCTGAAATGTAGTTTTAATTTCTAGAATCATCTATTTTTCTCACCTTTTTAAGAAAATGATCCTTTCCTATTCACCTCAACAGGCCTTTTAATATAAAAACTAGAACAATTTCTTTATCTTTTGTGTACATCTTCATCAACTGTAAAAGGTAATACAAATCCTTCTTTATCTAATTTAATTTCAATATCTAGTGAGAGAAGGAAAACATTCTTCATGTGATACCCTCACAAACACTATCTTCCTTTACTTCTTTGTTCTGTTTAGATTTCTTCCAAACTGTATTTACCAATAGGACAGAAGGCTGCAAAGTAATGACCACAACCAAATGAGGATGTTCACTCACTCAGCTTCAAGAACAAGCCTGTCAGCCTGAAATTAAGGAGGCTTCCTGGTCTAAAGCAAGGAGTAGGTCCTCAAATTAACAGGGGAGCATTAGGAACCACACACTTTCTCCTTCTCCTTACAAATGGTGGCACACTTTCAATTCAGACAGTGAAGAAAATGTTCTAAGTTCAGCAAAATTAGACAACTAAGCAGCTCAACACATCCCTGTCTTCCATGTCTCCTGACAGCTAATGCAGCCCATGACCGTGGCACCCCACAACTGCAACATGTGACCAAGGGGAGTGGCTGGAGTTCCCTTCCCAGCCCTCTGGTATATGCCATTCCTTCTGTAGAAAGGGCCATGAGAGCAGGAGAGGTGGAACATGTGACCATTTGAAGCCTATCAGAGATGGTTCTCTTTGAGATGATTTTTAATTGATGAAAGGAAGGACTTCGACTCAGAGTCAGCATAGTTCAGCAGCTATTTCTGGGAGGATTTGTGTGCTTATATCTGTGATAATGTGGTAGCCACCAGCTATGGGAGGCTTTGGAGCACTTGAAATGTGATATATGATTAGGGAAATGAATTATAAACTTTACTTATATTTAATGTAAATTTAAGTAGCCATCTGCACTAGTGGCTACTATACTGGACAGTGCAGGCCTAGACTATAAGAGCAGCTCAACAGACATGAGCACTTACTGTGTTATTCCCTCATTTATTCCTTCTTACCATAAGTATTCCTTCTTACCATAAGTGTTTGAGGTCAATATTCTTCTTAATCACATTTTACAGATGAGGAAGCAAACAGAAAAAGGTTAAAAAGGGTAAGTACACTGTGCAAAGACATTCTGCTACTCTGTGGCAAGCTGGATTCAAATACAGTCTATATACTATATTCTACCATCTACACTCTAGAGCCTCATGTGGGGCAGGGAAGATTCCATTTTGCATTCTGTGGCTACTAAGCTCCACCTGTCTCCCAAAGAGATAACAACCACTAAGGTTCTGTAAATAAATCCCCTGGTACTTACCTACTGTATACCAATAGGTTATTAACATTTTGGAAGCAAAGTAGGATCTTGCTCCTAAAAGGTCGATCAATTCAATTACCAGAGATTTATGAAAGTGAAAATCCACAGGGGTCTCCAGGGAATGGTATGGAGTAAAAAATGATTTCATTTGATATTTAGGAAGGAGTTTGGGATCCTAAAAATCATATATTCAAACATGAGAGAAAAATAAGATACAAAACCAGAGAATAAAGTGAAGGTAGTGAGTTGCCTATGTATAAAAGTTTGATACAAAATTCCTTTAATGAATGATATTTTTCTAGGACTTAGGACTGATATCTTTCTTAACACAGCAATGAAAAATATTCCTGTTATAGTTAAAGTCTAATAGCTCAACATATTCTTAAAATGTGTTTTAAAAGTAGTCACTGAAAAAAGAACAATAAACATCATGACAATGCTGTCAAATTCAAGAAACATCTCTGAAACTCTCAGAATTGCTTTAAGGAGGACACTCAGTTAAAATTTTTAATCCAAGAAGAAATGATAAAACTGACATCTCAATTCAATAAATAAAGGATTGCAATGGAACAACTAGTGCTGGAAAATTAGTTATCTGTCTAGTAAAGAAGAGTTAAACTCCTACCAAACATCAGACTATGAGCATATCTCCTTTTACTGAGTTTTGCTTTATTGCACTTTGCAGATATTGTGTTGGTTGTTTTTTTTTAAATAAACTGAGGGTTTGTGGCAATCCTGGGTCAAGCAAGTCTATCAGTTCCAGTTTTCCAACAATGTGTGCTTTCTTCATCTGTGTCACATTTTAATTGAGGTATATACATTTAAAAATAAAAATAATGCTTTTGCATATTTAAAAGGCTATAGTACACGTGCACTGGGAAACCAAAACATGCATGTAACTCACTTTATTATGGTGGCCTGAAACTCGACCAGCCAAATGTCTGAGGTATACCTATATAATAAATCACAGGTGCATTAAAGATCCAATGGGGAAAAATTAGTAAATATTTGCACTAACACATATTTGGTGAAATACTCTTATGCATGATGGAAAAGTCAGGAACCATTAAAAGACAGGTAGATTTGGTCACACAAAACTTTAAAACACAAAGCAATAGAAAGATGAATAAGGGAGCAGAAAGGCAATACCTAGGAAATACAAATGGCCAATAAACATTTGACAAAATGCTCAACTTCATTACTGTTCACTCAAATGCAATTTAAATACATGACAAGACACCCTTTTCCACTGAACTGAGTGGCAAAAGCTAACAGGACTAAAAAAACACAGCCACCTTCACTCACTGCTGGGGAGGTGTGACATCTACCATTCAGAGTCACTACTGACATTACACCAGTGGTCCCACTCTTAACATTCTAGTCTGCAGCTTAAAGGAACATGGGCTGCAGTAGAATGACACACAAGGGTGTTTACTACAGCACTGCTGATAGAGACCAAAGTTGGAAAGAACCTGAAAGATCATAAGCTGGGAAACTGGTGAGTAAGTTCCATAAAATACTGCACCACTTTGAGGAAGAACGTATTTGTTCCACACACATTGGCCTTGAGGAAGGTCTATGTATACTGTACATAATGGTAAATTATATGATATACTGGACATAAAGAGAAAAGAAAATTGGTTTATATATTTGTGTATGTTGGGCATAGAAAGCACAGTTACAAATTTGTTATTTCAGGGAAGGGAGGTGTTTGGGGTTAACTAATTTTAGTGTTTATATGCCTTGGCATTGTTAAAAATGTTTTAAAAGAAAAGAGTAACGACTTTCCACTTCTTTACCTTTTACCAGAATATGATCCTGAGTCA
Source organism: Dasypus novemcinctus (assembly GCF_030445035.2). Classification (NCBI taxonomy): domain Eukaryota; kingdom Metazoa; phylum Chordata; class Mammalia; order Cingulata; family Dasypodidae; genus Dasypus; species Dasypus novemcinctus. The sequence goes on from NC_080694.1 coordinate 26,248,283, forward strand.
AGTTTGAAGGACAAAGCAGAAGGTGATGAAGTCTGTTGGGACTATTTCCAATCACACAAAAAAGATGTGCTGTGAAGTTGTTGAGAGTGAATCTTTATAGCACAGATACCACCTAAAATAAAGTCTACCAGAGAAGAGTGAAATTTCTGACTTGGTTAAAAAATACACTCAGAAATAATTAGGATTTGTAGAGTTCAGAGATTCAGACTTTTTAACCAAATGGCTATTGTCCGTGCTAAGCCCTTTAAAACCCTTGAAATGAATCAAGGAATATTAAGATTTGTATGCCTTCAACACTTGAAACCATCTAGAAATCTAACACAGCAGGAATTGGTCCTATAGGACAAGACAGAAATGGGGTCAATTTATCAAAGAAAAGGCCAGCTGTTGCACCTAGCTCCAAGTAAATGAAAGTTTTCCCTTTTAATAAAGTTATGGAGACAGGTCAAAAGAGAAAAGACTTAGTTTTCAGAAGGGGCACAAGAAACCTGTTTGCCCTCCTTGAAATAATGCCATACACCTTTTGTTTTTACCTTATAGAAAGGATATTCTATGACTGAGAATAAGTAAAGTTGTGTCAGTTGTGCTAGACTCAGTCTGTCCAGATATGATTCTTCACCTGAAATGAAAACATCCCAATCAGTTATGCTTGAATTTTGGTACATGTAATGAAAAAAATCATGAACATACAGCACTAATTCATTCATTCCAGAAGTGTGGTGTATTTTTAAGTGACACTAGAAAGTGAAGTTGTTAGAATTATGCTCTCATGCTTGTTTAACCAATGACATCTCATTTTGACTTCTATGAACCCAAGCTCCTACCTTCTGCCCCTTTGCATGATTCAGGCAGCTACAGCAGCAGACCCCTGCTAATGGGAGCATCTCAATGATCCCCTACAGGAGCATGAATGTCTCTTTGAGGTGCGGATGTCGTCCACCTATGGGAAGCACATCCACCAGCCCATCAAGCCACTGAACCACCACCATGGCTGTGCCAACCACGTGAGGGCTGACTTCTACAGGAAGAACGACATCCCCAGCATCAATTCTCCTGGCTTTGGGTACTTTTCTCCAGTCTGAGGCTCACCCCAGGCTCCAAAGCCCCAGGGTCTCCTTTTACAGGGAGTGGGGAACCTAGGGCCTTATATCCTGGTTCTGCTGACATCTAGAAACTGCAGAGATGCCCCCATCTGGCCTTATGGTTGGGACAATGAAAGACAAGCAGCTTCCGTAAGGGCCCTTGGTCAAGAGCCTGGGAGACACCTTTAGGATATAGGCACATCCAGCAGGTGGACTTTTACATGAGACTATTTCAGATTAAGTGATGCTGGTGACTCATTGACTGCAGGCACCTTCACAACATTAAAAATATCCCCCCACCTTAAGTGACTGGGATTTTTGTTCATGGATTCTCTGCATTTGTATTTGGGGAGGGGTGTGCAGTTATTTTCCTAATAGTCACAGAAGCCACTACTACCTGATATTATCTCTAGTGTACCTAAAATAATGCTTGCATTTTACTTTCTTCAAGAGGAAATATCAGGAAAGTTACATTTTAGCACAATTGAACTCTAGATATACTGCAATGCACTTTCTCCCCAATGATCTGAACTGCAAAAAATGGAATTTTGTTCACTCGAGGACAAAATCCCTAGGAGGATGGATGGCCCTGGTGTCCAGCATTTTCTGTTGTCACCCTGTAAGTGAGAAGCAGCTGAGGTCATGAAGAGAGCATGGGGCTTGGCATTCACCAGGGTTGGGTAAAATTCTGGCTCCTCCTTTTTCTAGCTCTGAGGTCTAGTGTAAGTCATGTCATCTCTTTGAGCCTACATTCCCCCATCTTTACAGTGCGGGATGCTAACCTCGTCTGTCTGAGTCTGGCTGGTTGACTGTGACACATACCATAGGCAGCAGGAATTCAGTGTCTCAGGGTTTGGAGGCTAGACATCAAATCAAGGGATTAGCAGCCACATGGTCGTGCAGTGGGGCATCCTACTGGTGGCTCAACCTCTGCTCATCACATGGCCATCTGAATCCTGTGGTCTACACTTCTGCACAGGGGTCCATCTGCCTAGATCCTCTCCTTGTGAGGTCTCCAGTCCTGTAGGATGAAGGCCCTCCTGGCTCAATTTGGTTTTATCTTAAAAGGTTCTTAGAGATTCTTCCAAATAGCTCCCACCCACAGCACCAGGGACCAGGATTTGAATGTGTCTTGGGGAATATGAGTCAGCCCCCATCACTAAGTCTGTGAGGGGCTTGGTGTGCTCCCGGAGTTGGTCATGAAACAGGTGGCCCTGTGGTACACCACCCTGCTCAACAATCGTGGTGATGATCACCAACTTTGGGTGGTTTCTAAGGCAGTCACTTTTAACCTCATTTGGAAATGTTTACTTTGGATAGAATATGAAAAATTGTTTGAGTGTTAAGATACTATCTATATTTTTAATGAAGTGATTCCTTGGAAAAGATAATCCCTCATCTTTTGTGATTAAATTCTCCAGTTTAGTAGTTGAAAGGTAGGTGATTCAGTTGATTTCAACCCTGATTCCTCAATCATTGGTTTTATTGTTTTGAAGACCAGGTCATTCTCAAAGGACACATGACATTGAATTACTGGTAATTTCAAGGCTGAGTGACTTCTAAATATGTCTTTATTAATTCGAAGCCAGCTTTTTTCACAATATTTGCCTTTTATTTTTTTCAAACAATTAACAATATTTTATTCAGAATGCCTTTGAGTCCATGATATCATATTAGTAATGCCATAAAAGAAAATATATAAGGTTTGGGTTATAGACATTTTTATAAATAACTCTTTCTTCAGTCTAGATTACCAATAAAAACAATGCATCTGTGGGAGATGCCTTCATCTGAAAGTGACAGCAATAAATTAATTTCAAACTTAAGTTATTTTCATTTAGTTTAAATTAGACCTTTAACCTTTTAGTGCTTACTTTTAATAAGCAGGGTTTGAAATGGGCAAGATTTCAAAATCTCTCGTGTTTGTTAGACAGCTAGGGAAATTAAATGTATTTCTGTAGATGAGACATTTTCAACTTAAATGTGTTAAGTATGCCCATTAGAGCCATATCAAGCAGAAACATATTCTTAGCTTAAAATAATTTGTTTTACTTAATCAGATATCCACCATTAGTCAAAAATGAATTTTCTATTGTTAGACATATCTAGAGCAAGGGGAAGTGGAGTGGTTGCTCGCTTTAAGAATTGCACATTGAGTTTGGAAAAAGAATAATATAGAGGATTCAAGACAAAGCCTAGTCATTTCTAAACAAATGCTTTGAAATACTGGAATTTTAAAGGGTGTGGACTTAAAGTGTTTTTGTGTTTTGTAAAGATTTTATTATTTATTTATTTATTCATTTATTTATTTAATTAATCTCTATATTTCTCACCCTCTCATTGTTTGTACTCACTGCCTGCTCTCTATGTCTCGTGTTTTTTTTTGTTTTTGTTTTTTTTAGGAGGCATCTGGAACAGAACCCAGGATCTCTCATATGTGTGGGAGGTGTTCAGCCACTTGAGATACATCTGCTCCCTGCTTGTAGCATCTTTTGTAGTGTTTCCTCATTGTGTTGTCTCATTGTGTCATTTTGTTGTGTCAACTTGCTGCACCAACACTTTGCATCAGCTCTCTGTCTTGTTAGTTTTCTTTAAGAGACACTGGGAACTGAAGCCAGGACTTCCCAAGTGGTGCCCAACTGCTTGAGCCAATTCTGCTTCCCCTAAAGTGCTTTTAATGAAAGAATACTTCCTACAAAGCTTAAGCGTTTAGAAGAACTTTGAGTATGGGCATTTTTACTCACCTATGGATGTCACTGTTCATTGGCTTGACAGAAGTGAACTCCAAGGCTTCTGATTTGCATTTTTAGTTCATAGAGTTGTTCAGTTGCCTGAAGCTTTGCATAGGGTTTACTCTGTCTTGGAATTCAGGGAAGAGGCAATTTTCCATTCCAATCTTGCCTCAGCCATTGGACCACTGTGAAAATTTGTAGATGTCCTTATTCCTCTCTGCAATTCAGTTTTGTTTTTGTAAAATACAGGGGCTGGTCTAGTGCCTGGACTCTCAGCCACAGGGTCTCAAGATTGACCTTGAATCAGAGTCTCCTGGACAACTGTTAACTAAAACAGCCTGCCCTATCCCTGGAGTTTCTGATTCAGCAGGTCTGGATCTGGGTCTGAGAATTTGCCTTTCTAACAAATTCCCAGGTGATGCTGTGGCTGCTGGTAGGTGGGTTGGGGGAACCCCACTCAGCCAGGCCCTTGTATGCATAGAGTTTCATCAGGTAGACTCTGATCATAATGCTGATTGCTTTTAAGGCCTATTGGTTAGAAAGACTGCTGATAAAGCCTCAGGAAAGAAAAATCTTCCCTTTGTGTTCTTTTTGCCATAAACCCCAAATTGAGATAATCTCATGGGGGTAGAGGGGAGGGACCATATTTGAGAGGATTTAGCAATCACTAGCTGTGGACATTTCCATGGGCTAGCAAAGGGGACGGCTGTGCTACCTCAGGAAGGTCTCTATGACATGGGCTATGGGTGGGAGGCTCTTTGTCTCTTCAGAGATAACTTAAACTGTCTGACTTGTGGGTGTGAAATGGTAAGAGGCTGCAGTCCTGCCCTTGGTGACAATGGCAACATCTCCAGTCCCAGGAAACAGTTTAACATGCAAGGTCTATAAACTTTAAGTATTAAGGGGAAATGTAAACCAAATATGCTAAAAGCTTATCTAGAATGTATGAAGTCCATGCTAAAACCTAACCTAGGATGTGGAAGATATATATGCTAATTCAAGCCTATGGAGAACTGAAACAAAGGGACCATTTAATGTTTCCTCCATATAAAAGGGATTCAAAAATCTTGTTCAGGGCTCAGGATTGAAACAGAAAGCTCCTGAGTCCGACCACCATCAATAAACCATTTTTCCTTCTCAAAATCATTCCTGAGTCCTGGCCTCTCTATACACAAATAATTGAACCTCTCTCAAATTCTACAACAATATCATACTATTTTCTGTCTTTTAACCATTTATTTCACCCTTTGTAATAATCTTCATTTCAACACTATTCTCCAAGTCTCTCTTTTTTTCCCTTTCAGGATGCAGTAGTCCATTTTGTATCTCTTGTAAGTCTTTTGGTAACATTCTATTAGTGTTCGTTTTTTTTTCCTGTGAAAACTTTGGACTCACCCTCATTTTTGAAGTTCAGTTTTACCAGATACAAAATTCTTGGCTGATGGATTTTCTTTTTAACTACATTAAGTACTTCATACCACTTTCTTCTCTTCTTCATGGTTTCAGATGTGAGGTCAGCACTTAATCTTACTGAGGTTCTATTGCATGTGATGCTTTTCTTTTGCTGCTTTCAGAATTCTTTTTATCTCTTATGTTTGTCATTCTGAATAGCAGGTGTCTCAGAGTAGGTCTATTTGGATTTACTCTACTTCTGGTGCATTGTCCTTCTTGGATTTTGATATTTATATCTTTCATAAGGGTTGGGAAGTTTCCATTTGCTATTCCCTCAAATATTCTTTCTACCCCTTTTCCATTCTCTTCTTCTGGGAAACCAATAGTGTAAATTTGTGTACTTTGCATTGTTTTTAGATTTCTTGAACACTTGTTTCACTTTTTCCACTGTCTTCTCTTTTACTCTCCTGTCTTTTCCAGTTCAGGGGTTCTGTTTTTGAAATCACTAATTCTGTCATTGAACATTGAAAATCTGCATTTATTGCCTCTAATGTATTTTTAAATTCATTGAACTATATCACTCATACATAAACATACATAAACAGTAAGTGTATAATAGTTGTAAACTTACAAAACATATATAACATCAAACAAACATATATAATATCTCAGCCTACCACCAATAACTTATATTATTTTTAAAACTTTTTAACTAATAAAAAGTATTGTCAAAATATTACTACTAAACAATTTTCCCCTAACCAATCCAATTATTATCTTTACATCATTCATATATGAGCATACATAAACAATTAAGTGTATAGTATAAGTTGTGAACTTACAAAGCAAACCTGCATAACATCATACAGGGGTCCCATACATCAACCCTTCACCAACACCTTGCACTGTCATGAGACATTTGTTACAAATTATGAAAGAATATTGTCAAAATCTTACTATTAATCATAGTCCTTATGTTACATTTGTTGTGTTTTCCCCCAACCCACCTCATTATTTTTTAAATATTTTCTATGACAGAAGTTGTAACCTTATAAAAAATCATGCATATGTGCAGAATTCCCAAACAACACCCTCCATCAACACACCACAATGTGGTGTGTGTCATTTGCTACAGATGAAATAATATCAACTGTTTGTTACCATGTCCATAGTGTACATTTGGCTCACCTTTTCTGTACTGCCTCAGTACCAACACAGTACATCTTTCACACAGATGCAAGAATATTATATTATTACTACTAACCACAGTCCATAGGTCACTCTAGCTGTGTTTTTCCCATCCTTCTCCATATTCCCAACACCCAACAGTAGTGATCTACATTTGTTTTACCTAACAAAGGACACTCTTGCATCTGTATCATCAATCACAATTCTCACCCACCTCTTAGTTTACTATGCTACTCAGTTCCTAGATTATTTCCTAGCATTCTGTCAATTGGCATTTTCAGAACTAGACTACCATTTTCAGCCACATCTCCATTTATAAACTAGCTGTTACTCACTGTGTGTTACCATCCACTCTATATATTTCCATACCTTTACAGTAAAGCTAATTAAAAATTCTACATACATTAAACATCAGTAGTCCACTCAGTCCTTCTCTTATCTCTTCTAAGAATCCACCACCCACCACCAGGTATTGAAGATATTTTCCTAAAATGTCTTCTATAAGTTTTATGGTGCTTGCTTTTATTTTCAGTTTGTGATATATTTTGACTTAATTTTTGGATAAGGTGTGAGATAGGAGTCCTCTTTCCTATTGTCAGCTATGGATGTCCAATATTTTCAGTGCCATTTGTTGAGTGGATTGTTCTGTCCAAGCTGTGTGACTTTGACAGGGTAGTAAAAAATCACTTGAACATATATGTGAGTCTGTTTCTGAACCATAAATTTGATTCCATTGGTCTACTGTGTCTGTCTTTAGGCTAGAACCATGCTATTTTTACCACTATATGTAGGTATTATGATTTAAAGTCTGGAGATGAGGGCTTGCTTTTCCTTTTTATGATGTTTCTGGCTATTCAAGACTCCTTACCATCCCAAATAAATTTAATGATTGTGTTTTCAATTATTTCTTTAATGCTGGTGGAATTTTTATTAGTATTGCCTTAAGTTTGTATATCAACTTGAGTAGAATTGACATCTTGATGATATTTAGTCTTCCAATCCATGAGCATGGAATGTTCTCCCAGTTATTTAGGCCATTTTTGAATTGTTTTAACACTGAGTTGCAGTTTTCTGAATACAAGTGCTTTGCAACATTGGATAGGTTTATTCCTGACTATTGAGTTAGTTTTATCTGTTATATTGTATTTTCACCACTCTTTTGACAGTATTAGTTACTTTTATTGATATAATCTTCATTTCTATATTTTCTTCCAGGCCCCTCTCTCCTGTCTTTTCTTTTCAGGCTCTAGCACACCCTTTAGGATTTCTGAAAAATCTGGTCTCTTGCTTAGAAATTCTCTCAGTTTCTGTTCATCTGTGAATATTCTAATCTCACCCTCATTTTTGAATGACAGACTTGCTGGATAGAAGAGACTTGGCAGGAAGTTTTTCTCTTGTAGTATCTTAAATATATCAGACCACTGTCTTCTTGCCTCCATGATTTCTGCTGAGAAATCAGCATATAAGGATATCCCTTATATGTTATGTATTTCTTTTCTCTTGTTGCTCTCAGAATTCTCTGTCTTAGGCCCTTGACATTTTGATGAATATGTGTCTCGGAGTTGGTCTATTTGGATATTTTTTGGATGGAAGTACATTGTGCTTCTTGGACAGGGATCTGTCCTTCAATAAGGTTGGGAAATTATCTACCATTTTTTCTTCAAATATTTCTTCTGCCCCTTTTCCCTTCATTTCTCCTTCTGGGACATCCATGACTTTTATGTTTGCATGCTTTTGCTGTCATTTCTTTCCCCAAGACCTTGTTCAATTTTTTTCCATTCTTTTCTTCATCTGTTCTTTTATATGTTCACTTTCAGAGGCCATTTCTTCAAGTTCACCAATCCTTTCTTCTGCCTCCTCAAATCTGCTCTTATATGATTCCAATGTTTTTAAAATTTCATTGATTGCACCTTTCATTCCCGTAAGATCTGCTATTTTTCTATGTATGTTTTCAAATTCTTCTTCGTGCTCATCCAGTGTCTTCTTTTTTATTTTTTATTTTTTGTCTTTATTTTTATATTTTAATATTACATTAAAAAATATGAGGTCCCCATATACCCCCCACTCCCTCCCTCCCCCTCCCCCCAAGCAACAACCTCCTCCATCATCATGAGACATTCATTGCATTTGTTGAACACATCTCTGAGCACCACTGCACCTCATGGTCAATGGTCCACATTATAGCCCACACTCTCACACGTTCAATCCAGTGGGCCATGGGAAGACATACAATATCCAGTAACTGTCCCTTCAGCATCACCCAGGACAACTCCAAGTCCCAAAAACACCTCCAGTGTCTTCTTAATATCCTTAATCTCTTTGGCCATCTCATTGAATTTATTAAGAAGATCTTTGAACATCTATAATTAGTTGTCTCAACTCCTTTATGTCATCTGTAGGCTTATCTTGTTCCTTTAACTGGGTCATAGCTTCCTATTTCTTGGTGTGGATTGTACTATTTTTGTTGGTGTCTTGGCATCTGGCTTACTAGAGAATTTATTCTGGGTGCAGTTTTTCTCTTTAGTTTAGGGCTTCCTATCATTTCTCCCTTGCTGCTTGAGCAGTAGGAGCCAAGCATGTAGTTGGTGCTGTAAGCTATGGAGGCTCAAGCTGCCCTCATTGTGCCAGGGGCCAATGAAGCTTCTTCCAACTTTCCCCTTTGCCAGGGGTAGGCACAGAGTCACAGCTATGTAGAATAACCCAAGTGCAGGCCTAGACTGTAGTTGCCCAGAGAGACTGATGAAGCTTCATAACTTTTTCTCCCCTGCCTGGGACAGGGATGGAGCTGCAGGTGTGGGCAGCAATCTATGCAGTGCAGGTCAAAGATGACTACAGTTGCCCTGGTAGACTTCTGATTTTTCAGTCTTTTACAGCCAAAGTTACCTGCAGTTACCTGTATAGGCTGGTGCAGGGCTCCTCAGGCTTCTCCCTGCCAGAGGCAGGGCTGAAAGCCTAGGTGGGCTGCAGGCTGATCTGCATGAAAGAAACTGGTTCCTGCCAACACTGAGAATTTCAGTCAGCCTGGCTTCCCCTCAGGCTGGAGGTGAAGTCAGAACTGTGGCTACTGGCCTCTTTTTGATTTGGGCTGGTTCACACCCCAGCTGTTCCCAGGGTTATATCTTAGCAAGCTGAGTCTACCAATCAGCAGCCTAAATTGGCAGCCAATTGTCTCCTCCTTCCCCATTTCTGGGAAATGGAGCTTCCAATTCCAGCCACAGAATAGCCTCTGGGGTGGCTCCTGCAGCCAGAGTAGGATAGTCACCAGCCTCCACGGCTTGGCTGGTAATTTCCCAGAGAGGCTGATGCAGGTCTCTGCAGCTTCCTCCCTGCTGAATAAGGCACTGGGGCCTAGGCTTGAGCTGTAATATGATCTGGGTGGGAAGAAGCCGGTCCCCACCAGCACTGGGATCCTCAGTCTACCCCGCTTCCCCTCATGCCAGGCACAGAGTTTAGTTGGTGGCTCCCCACCTCTTTCTGACTTGGACAGTTTCAAACTTTAGCTGTTCTCAGGATTATATCATAGCACACTGAATTTACTCATCAGTAGCTGAAATTCGTGCCCAACTGACTCTTCCTCCCCCATTTTGGGGAAGTGGAGCTTTCAGTTCCAGCCATGGAACAGCTCCCAAGGTGGCTTGTGCCTTCAGTGGATGATAAGCACCGACCTCCGTGGCATGGAGTACTCTACTTATGAGTCTTCTCTGAAGATTCATCTTCAGATGAATCGTCTACTCCTTCAAGGACATTGCAGGATGCTCTTCTGGCTTCCTGGAGCACCCAGACAGGTGCTTCAGCTAGCTCCAGAGAGCTCTTTGTGTTTACTAACTGCCCCGTAGCAGGAGCTGATTCTAGGAGCTCCTTACTCTGCCGCCATCTTGCTGGTTCCTCTAATATATATTTTATATATATATAAATATTTTAAAGATACATAGATTACACAAAATGTTACATTAAAAAATATGGGAGGTTCCCATATGGCCCACCCCCACATCCCCCACTTTTCCTTCATCAACAACTTCTTTCATTAGTGTGGTGCATTCATTGTATTTGCTGAATACATTTTGGAACACTGCTACACAGCATGAATTATAGTTTATGGTGTGGATTACACTACCCCAGTCCACCTAGTGGGTTATGTCCCTGCAATATCATTCAGAAAAGCTCCATGTTCCCAAAAAGCCACATATCACACCTCTTACTCCCTCCCCCTGCCCTCAGTAGCTTCCATGCCCACAATCTCCACATCAGTGACATAATTTTCTTCCATTGCTAGAGTCACAGTAGTTCTATAGTAGAATACCAGCAAGCCCACTAAAATCTGTAATATATTCCTCCATCCTGTGTAACTTGGGATGGAGATGTACATTCCACCTCTAGAATCAAGTGGGGACTTAGATTACACATGACTGATGGATGCAATTCTCCTGCTTGCAGTTGTAGACATTCTTGGTTGCCTGGTGCGGTGGTTGACCATTATACTTCCCCATCAGCTGATCTGGGTAAGTCCAAGGAAACACAGAGTAGGTGTTCCAACTCTGTCGAGGTTCAGGGCCCAGATGACACATGGACCATCCAGAGATTCCAGTCTTCTGAGCATACACAAACTGCAGCATCAGTCACAGGTTCAGTAAAAATGACAGAAGAGGCATGTGTAGAGAGGTCACATCTGAGTCCAACTCCATCACAGTCAGGAGCACAAATTCCAAAGTAAGGCCCACTGCAAGGCAATGAGTTCCACAGTCATCTGTCATGACTATAGGACCTGTGTGTCTCTGTAGCCCTCAGGAGCACCAGTATCTGGGGTTGTATCTACTTTGGCTCTCTTTCAGATCCTACTGAGATGTGCATTAGTGCGACCCCTCTGATGACCTTCCAACTCATTTTGAAATCTCTTAGCCATACAAATTAATTTGTCTTTACCACTTCCCCCTTTGATTTAAGGTTTTTTTCTAGTTGCATCACCAGCAGGTGATTGGTAGCAATCCATCAGCACTAGGTAGGCTCATCCCCGGGTGTCATGTCCCACGCTGGGGAGAAGGCAGTGCATTTACATGCTGAGTTTGGCTTAGAGAGTGGCCACATTTGAGCAACATGGAGGCTCTGAGGAGGTAACTCTTAGGCACCCTGCAGCTCATGGCCTAGTTTAAATATCAAGCACAGAAGCACATAAGCATAGTCATCAGTACAAAGGGCCCATCATTGGGCCATTCTTCTTCATGGGTCTTTTCCCTTGCACCTGGGGGATTATGCTCTTCCACTGGGGGATGCAACAGAGCTCCCCAGGATGGGAACTCAGCACTCCCTCAGTTGTCATGTGTAACTCTATTCACTATGACAATATCCAATGAACATCTGAACATATCTATATATCCTATATGCATACCCTGGAGAACTCCCTCCCACCCATATATTCCCTTTCAATGACACCCCTCACCAGTACTCTTCCCCTGTCATCGTGGATCCTCTCTGTAATCCAAAACTTCTTCAAAAATTAAGTCTAATATATTGCCAAATCCAATTAGAAGGATAATGAAACAGTATTGACATGCTTATAGATTAGACATAGAATTTATAATAATTTAGAAAAACTAAAATAAAGAAATAAATTGGGGTATTAAAAAATGAAAAATATCATAAACCTTTGTTCCTGATGTTCTGTGTTTCATCATTGCAATAGGTGTTGCCCTGCAAGTACAGTGGCAAGGCAATCTCTTCCATTCCTTCTGCAGTATCTACATCATTTTAAAAATTTTTAATTTTAACTTCTAAAGTTTTAGATCACAATAAAATCACATATACAATTAGGGGACCCCCATATACCCAATATCAAACCCTTTTCCCCCTTCCTCAGCAATGATCTTTTTACATGTGCATGTTGCATTTGCTACAGCTGATGTACAGATTTTAAAATATAACTATTAACCATGATTCCGTTATGGCTAACATTATGGCTTATATTTTAGACTGTATACTTTTTGGTTACTGTATAGTTTACATTATGTTTTACATTTTTGACTATTCACTTTTATATATTTTTGGTGAAATTTAACAGGGCTTACATCCATTTTTGTAAGATCTTGTGGAACACTTCCATTGCCCCCAGTAAACCCCACTTCCATCTATTCTATTCCTCTCTCCCACTCCCCTCAGGGCCCACAGCGACAACCAAGCTTCACTCCTTGGAGAACAAGATTCATAGATACTTACAACAATGCTGAGGGCTTGACACTCTAGTCTATCCTCCCCCTTTGGGAACCACCCATGCTCTTGAGAGACACCTTCTCCTCTGTTTGAGAACATCAGGCCTCCCCAGGATGGGCGTACAATACCTTCCCACTCATTGTAAGTATCTCCACCCACTAATAAAACACAATATGACAAGATGAACCCTCACAGACTCCCTAGAAGTCTGTCCCAGGTACATCCTGTGCCAAATATTCCCCATCAAACACCTTAAACAAGTATCCTTTCCTTAATATATTTTCTAAAGAGTTTTCTCAACATGTAGTTTTAATCACATACCTGACAATCTCCCACGTTCTCCCCCTCCCCCAACCCTTGTCCTCAACTACATGGGCCAGCTGACCCACCCTCCCAATCCTAACCCCCCAAGCCTTCAAAACCCCACCCAATAGTATACCTATGCCCTCATCTTTTCCCTTCACTCCACAAAAACTTACCCACATTTTATCATAGATTTCTCTCATGTAGACATCAGCTCACACACACACACACACACACACACACACAAATTTCCTATAAGCATATCGTCCAGTCTCTAGCTCTCTGAAACAGTCTGATTTGCTTAATTCATGTCAGAGAAGATATGTAGTATTTGTACTTCAATGTTTGGGTTACTTACTCAACGTAAGGTCCTCAAGGTTCATCCATGTTATCCCATGTGTTAGTACTGTATTCTTTCTTACAGATGAGTAGTATTCTGTTGTATGTATATACTACATTTTGTTTATCCATTCATCTTTTGATGGGCATTTGGGTTGATTCCAACTTTTGGCAAAAGTGAATAATGTTGCTATGAACATTGGTGTGCATGTATCAGTTTATGTCCTGGTTTTCAGTTCTTCTGGGGATATACCCAGCAGTAAAATTGCTGGTCATATGGCAAATCTATAGCTAGTTTTTGAGGAACTGCCAAACTGTCATCCAGAAAGGCTGGATTCTTCTACATTTCCACCAACGGTGGATAAGGGTTCCCATTCATCTGCATCCTCTCCAAACCTTGCACTTCTCTATTTCTTTAATAGCCTCAAGTCTAATTGGTAAGATGGTATCTCATTGTAGCTTTGCTATGTATTTCCCTAATAGGTAGTGATGTTGAGCATCTTTTCATGTGTCTTTTATCCATTTGTATTTCTTCTTTGGAGAAACATCTGCTGAAATCTCTTGCCCACATTTTGAATGGGTTGTTTGTCTTTTTATTTTTGAGAAATAGGACTTTTTATATATGTTGGATATTAGGATCCTATCAGATATATGGTTACTAAATATTTTCTTCCATTGGGTAAGCTGTCTTTTTACTTTCTTGATAATCTCCTTTGAGGTGCAAAATGCTTTAATTTTGAGGAGGTCCCATTTATCTATTTTTTCTTTTGCTTTTGTGTTTTGGGTGTGAAGTTCATGTAGCAATTTCCTATTACAAGTTCCTGTAGATGCTTCCCTACATTGTCTTCCAAGGTCTTTATGGTCTTGTCTCTTATATTTAGATCTCTCATTTATTTGAGTTGATTTTTGTATAAGGCATGAGTTGGTAATCCTCTCGTTCCTTTGCATATGGATATCCAGTTCTCCAAGGACCATTTGTTTAAGAGGCCATTCTTCCCAGTTTAGTGGGCTTTGTACTTTCTTGAATATCAGATGACTGTATATATGAGGATGTGTGTTTGAACTCTCAATTCAGTTTCATTGGTCAGTGTGTCTACCCTTCTGCCAATACGATGTTGTTTTGACCACTGTCGCTTTATTGTATGATTTAACATCAGGTAATATTGTTCCTCACATTTAATTTTTCGTTTTCAAATGTCTTTGACTGTTTGGGGCCACTTTCCCCTCTAAATAAATTTCATAGTTAGACATTCCAGTTCATTAAAAAATGCTGTGTTGATTTTTATTGGGTTTGCATTAACTGTGTAGATGAGTTTGGATAGGATAGTCATCTTAATGATGTTTATTCTTCCTATTCATGAACAGGGAGTATTCTTCCATTTATTTAAGTGTTCTTTGATTTCCTTTAACAATGTTGTGTCGTTTTCTCTAATATAAGTCCTTTACATGTTTAAATTTATTCCTAGGTATTTGATTTTTTAATTGGTATTGCAAATGGTATTTTTTTCTTGATTTCCTGCTCAAATTGTTTAATATTGGTGTGGGGAAATCCTACTGATTTTTACACATTTGATATTATACCCTGTGACTTTACTGAACACATTTATAAGTTCTAGAAGCTTTGTTTTAGATTTCTCATGGCTTTCTATGTAGAGAATCATGTCATCTGCAAAGAGTGAAATTTTACCTCTTCCTTTCCAATTTGGATACCTTTTATATCTGTTTCTTGCCTCATGCCCGATAAGGTACTTCTAACACAATTTAAATGGGAGAGGTGATAATTGGTATTCTTGTCTTGTTCCTAATCTTAGAGGGAAAGATTTTACAATTTCAGCATGTATATGATGTTAGATGTGTGTTTTTCATATATATCCTTTATCCTGTTCAGAAAGTTTCCTTCTATTCTTATCTTTTGCAGTATTTTTATTGGGAAAGGGTGGGTATTTTGTCAAATGCTTTTTTCTACATCTATAGACATGATCATGTGATTTTTATTTGACCTGATTATATGGTGTATTACTCTGATTAATTTTCTTACGTTTAGATTTCATTGCATACTAGGGATGAAATCCACTTTGTCATGGTGGATAATTCATTTGATGTGTTGCTGAATACAATTAGCAAGTATTTTGTTAAGGATTTTAGTATATAGGTTCATTTGAGAGTTTGGTCTGTTAATTTCCTTTCTTGTGGTGTCTTTGTTTGCCTTTGGTATTATGGTAATGTTGACATCCTAGAATGAGTTACACAATGTTTCTTTTATTTCAATTTTTTGTAAGAGTTTAAGCAGAACTGGAGGTAGTTCCTTCCAGATGTTTGGTGGAAGTCACCTGCGAGGCTGTCTGACGCAGGGCTCTCCATATTTGGGTGGATTTAATGACAGGTTTTTTCTCTTTACTTGTGATTGGTTTGTTGAGATCATCAGTTTCTTCCTTTGTGAATGTCAACTGCTTATGTGTTCTTGTTGGTATATAGTTTTTCAAAATATTCTCCTATGATTCTTTTTATTTCTGTAGGTTCAGTGGTAATATCCCCTTTCTCATTTCTTATTTTGTCTATTCACATCTTTGGTCTTTTTTCTGTGTTAAAAAAAAACACAGGAAAAAGCTAAGGGTTTGTCAATTTTATTGTTTTTTTCAAAGAACTCACTCTTTGTTTTTTTTATTTTTTCTAGTGCTTTCTTATTTTCTTTTTCATTTAGTTCTGCTCTGATCTTTGTTATTTCTTTCTTTCTTCTTCCTTTGGGGTTATTTATTCTTTCAACAATTCCTCTAAATGTGCAGTTATTTGTTTGATTTTAGCTATTTTTTCTCTTACGATATATGAATTTATGGCTAAGAATTTCCCTCTCAGTACAGCTTTTGCTGCATCCCATAAGTTTTAATATGTTGTGTTATCATTTTCACTTATTTCAAAGTAGTTGCTGATTTCTTTTGAGATTTCCTCCTGGGCCCACTGTTTGTCTAAGAGTGTGTTGCTTGACTTCCATATCCTTGTGCCTAATCTGGTTCTCCAGCCCTTGCAGACTTTCAGTTTCATCCCACTGTGGTCAGAGAAATTATTTTTATGATTCCAATCTTTCTGAATTCATTGAGACTTTCTCTGTGGCCTAGCCTGTGGTCTATCTGGGAGAATGATCCATATGCACTTGAGAAGAATGTATTTATGCTGTATTTTGTTGTAGTGTTCTGCATATGTCTATTAGGTTGAGATCCTCTAATAAATTATTCAAATCTTTGTTTCTTTATTGATTCTCTGTCAAGATGTTCTGTCTAGTGATGATAATGGTATATTAAAGTCTCCCACAATGATTGTGGAGTCATCTATTCCTCCATTTAGTTTATCCATGTGTTTTGAGGCACTCTGTATTTTGAGGCACTCATGTATTTTGAGGCACTCTGATTAGGTGCATAAATATTTATGATTGTTCTTTCTTGATAGATTATCACTTTTACTAATATGTAGTGCCCATTTTTGTCTCTCACAATAGTTTTGTTTTTAAAGTCTGTTTTGTGTGATATTAGTATAGTTACTTTTGCCTTTTTTGGTTATTAGTTGCTTGTAATATTATTTTTCAGCTATTCACTTTCAACCTTCTTGAATCACTGGGTCTATGGTGAATTTCATATAGACAGCATATAGATGGGTCACATTTCCTTATCCATTCTGCCAATCTGTGTCTCTTGACAGGTGAGTTTAAGCCATTAACATTCAGTGTTATTACTCACAAGAAATTAGTTACATTAGCCATATTTTCTTTGAAGTTGTGTGTGTCATATGTTGTTTTTATTTCTTTTTTGTCTTTTATGTTCGTCTTAAACTGTCCTCCAACTCCGACTTCATTTTTTTTCTTTCAAGCTACAGAATTCCCCTTTGTATTTCTTGAAGAGCACATTCATTATTGGCATACTCTGTTAGTTTCTGTTTATCTGTGAATATTTTGAGCTCTCCATCAATTTGGAATGCCAGTTCTACTCAACAGAGTATTCTTGGCTGGAAACTTTTTTCTTTTAGTATCTTGACTATGTCATACTACTGTCTTCTTGCATCCATGGTTTCAGATGAGAAATCAGCACTTAATCTTATTGAGCCTCCCCTGTGTTCGATGGTTCTCTTTTCTCTTGCTGCTTTCAATATTTTCTCTTTGTCTTGAGCATCAGATAATTTCGCAGATATGTCTTGTATTAGGTCTTTGGGATTTATACTGTTTGGGTTGTGCTGTGATTCCTGGGCATGTACCATCCATCTCCCTCAGTAAGTTTGGGAATTTTTCAGCCATTATTTCCTCCAAAAAACCTTCTGTCCCCTTTCCCTTATCTTCTCCTTCTGTGATATTTGTGCATTTTGTGTTGTCATTCAGATCCCTAAGTCTCTATTGGATTTCTTCTAAATTCTTATCTAATAATTCTACTCTTTCTTTGATTTCAGATTTAATGTTTTCAACCTCAATGATTCTTTCCTCTGCCTATTCAATTCTGGTGTTAGTTGCTTAGAGTGTTTTTTTTTAATTTATTTTTTATTTCTTGGATTGTGCAATTCATTACCAACAATTCTGTTATCTTTTTCCATATGTTTACAATTTCTTTAGTAGGCTCTGCAAGTGTTTTCTTAATATCCTTAATCTCTTCTTTCACTTCATTATAATGAGCCATGATATTAGTTTGGACATCTTTGTTTAGTTGTTCAAAGTTCTGCTTCTCTTTCTGGTTTTAAGTTTTTTTCATTGGTGTGGGCAATGTCTTCCTGATTATTGGTATGTTTTGTAATTTTTTGTGGCTCTCTGCTCATCATTTTATCTTGATGGGTTTCTTCAGTTGGTTATGTCCTCCATGTAGTCTCAGGTTTTATTTAGTTGCTGTATTTGTGGGTGTATTAAGTTTTCTATTTTACACTTTGTTCTTCTTATTCTATTTCCTTGTTGTTGTCTAAGTTCCCTTGAATGAAAAAGTTTACATCCAGGGGAAGCAAAAAAGTTAAAAAAAAGGTTTAATAGTAATATTGATAGTAAATGTTAGCAGAAGAATCATATAAGACCTAAGAGATTGAATATTAAACTAATGTAACTGTGTAGAAATACAGGAATAAAAAAGTGGTACACCTACAAGGAAATGGGAAACTGAATATCAAAAAGAATATAGTGTGAATTAACAGGTCAGTGTGATGAAGAGAGAGGGAAACAGACAAGAAAGGATAAAAATAGAAAGGTAATAAAGGATAGAAAACAGAACGGTTAGAATTAAAAAGTCAGGAAAATTGGGGACTAAACAAAGGTAATTGGAATGTAAGGACAACAACAGAAGGTGGAAGTTAGAAAGATGCAGGAGGGAAATGAGACAGCATTGATTGCCAAAATAAGTACACACAGAAATGAGAAAATCAAAAAAGTGGAATCACACCAATCAAGAAACAAGCTGGCAGCATCGAAATGTCTCTCAGTCTCTTTGAAAGAGAGCACCCACACCTTGCTGGGAACCCTAAATACACTCTTGGAAGCTTATTAAGCACTTCCTACTGTCCCCCTCCCTTAGAGGAGTTGCACAGGACTAGTTAATTGCCTGGCTCCACCTTCTCCCAGACCAATTTTCCCTATCCCAGGGAGGCTAGGTAAATCAGACGGCCTCAGCAGATTTACCTCTCCCATCTTCCTGGTTTCTCCAGAGGCCAGCTGGTATGCTTCTGAAAGCTAAAAAAAGGGGGGTCCAGACCATAGAACCCACATTCAGGGGATCCCTCTCCACCTTTCACCAGAACCCTCCCACTCTCAGAATTTGTCTCTTTTAGATGACTGACTGGCAAGTGTCAGGGAATGCTGTGGCTCCTGCCCTGAGGGAGGGGCTCAGCTGTCCAATAGCTCCTGCATGAAGCATCAGAAACTCATGGTTTGACCTTGCACAATCATGCTTTTTGTTATGCTCTCTGCAGATGGATGCCCTTAAGCCTCCTGCTTTTTGGATTCCCAAAACAGCTCAGTCAGGAAGGATTTTGCTGAACTCAGTTGTTTTACTTAGGAGAGATGATGTAGGTGTACTTAATCTGTCACCATCTTGCCTCTCTCCATTTTTTTTTTCTTGATTGAATTTTTTATACAAAGTCTTTGTTAATTTCAGAAGAAAAGAAGTTAATATAGGAAGGAAGAGAAGTTGGGAAGAGTGCTGGTGAAGGAAGGGATGGGTCTGTGTGAAAGGACCTTTGTGCAGGAATGCCAAACCCAGCAGTTAGACAGGGTGAAGGACATGTCACTGCTATTTGATAGGATTTGTTATCTTGTTGGTGAATGAATTGCAGTTGCTTAAAGAATTTTATCATATCACAGTTTACATAATGATTTCAAGTACTTTTCACAATTGAATCAACTTTCTCAGTTTATTCAACTATTTTAAAAGCAGAAACCTGGGAATGATATCTACCCTTTCCCCCCACATACCAACTAACTCTGTAGGGCACAGCTTTCTACTGGGATTCCCTCATTTTTGTCTGGAGCCAGAACCCTCAGCCCAGAAGAGAAGTGGCTCTTCTCATTCAAGACCCCCAGCACTTGCCCTCTGAATTTGAGTCATTTTCTGGTTGCATAGCAAACAGGAAATCTGCTTCTCCTCCCTTGGGTCTGACCAAGGCCACCAGACATTGAGCAGTGGGGCCAGGGCTGATGAGACCACAGTAAGCAGTAGCCATGTTTAAGGGTAAAGAACACATGTTGAGGTCTGGACCTCAGAAATTCAGGGTCACCCCATTCCTCTCTGCACCCCACCTTGGTCTGCAGGCAACATCTTCAGACTATCACACATAGCTTCAGAGAGAGGGAACCCACCCCATTCCCCACAGACAAAACACCAAAGGTCAGCCCGAATAGGGGTCCTGAATGTGAAAGAGAGCACAGTGCTGACCCTGGTTCTCCCTTGCCTCTTCACGTTTATGGGTCTTGGTCTGTCCCTTTCCTTCACATGGCCTCAGTGTCACCATCCCTAAATGAGGGCCTAGGACTCATATGTCAGTTGTAGAATTGGAATAGAGCCTGAGGGAGCTTTTGTTGATTCACTATCTTTTACCTTATTTATCCTTGAGTAAGCCAGCATAAGCAAACTATGTCTAGAATTAAATTCATGATCATCTTTGAGAATGGTTATTATGAAAAGGAAACTAATATTTTAATCACAGATATTTTTTTGTTTAAAAATTATTTCAAAGCTGTTTTGACTCTTGACCCCTAACTGAAATCCTAAAATGACTGGGCATAAATAAGACATTAACAGAGTAAGGGATTTATTATTCTTTTATTATTCTCCCAATTACTATGAACAATTAAAAGAATCAGGGAGTTATTGTTAAGTAAAAACAGTTCAGGAGAGTGACTGTGGTTCATGTATTGAGCACCTGTCTCTGACATGGGAGATCCTGGGTTTGGTTCCTGGTGCCTTCTGAAAAACACAACAAAAAAGAAACACCAAGGAAACAAATGAAAAAAAAACCTCAGGGGATAAGTGATGATTTCTCACTTAAAATGTCCCAGGTTCAATCTCTGGCCCTGGGACCTCAAAAAAACCCACCACATCACAAAAATTCAAAGCCCCTTACCTGGCAGATCCAGTCACAGAAATTCCTCTATTGTTTTATTTTTCCATAAATAATATAACACCAGTTTGTTATTTCATTTATATACCAAACTCTCCTAACTGGCTCTCCTGTTCATAGAAATCCTTTAAATAAAATACATTCCAAGAACTAAAAGCATCTGTAAGTAGTTAAGATTTCTACTTTGAAATCATCATCAGGACTAACAGGGATGCCTAGGCCCACCATGACCCTGGACCACCACGTGGCATTAATCTGCATCTTCTGCCCACAGGATCAGAGCTGTGAAAGGGGGGCTGTGTATCTGTGGGTCTCGGGCCCAGGAGGAACAGGACTCAGAGAAGGTGACCACTCAGGGGATGGCTGGTGGGGAAAGACAGAGAATGAGCAGGATTCTGCTGACCAAAAACAGCATTTGTCCTGAGCTTATGGAGGAATGGGAGAGTTAGGGACTATATAAAAAGGACAGGGAGGGGGAAAGGAGTTGTCTTAAATTGTCATGTTTCCATGCAAAAAAAAATCTTGTACAATTGTGTTAAAGCACCTGTAAACAGAGTGATAGAGAGGGTATATTGTGTACTTTTAAGTTAATATGCATAGACAAATATAAATAGGTAAAAATTAATATTGGTGTCAATGTGTCTGTAGGTAAATATAGCCACAGTTAGTTTGGCCTCACTGGCCCCAGGGCCTATAGTCAGTCTTATTTAGGCAACTGCCTGAGTAGGAAACAGGGTTGTGGTCTGTAGACCAGGACAGAAAGTGGTCATAAGAGACCCAGGTGGGACTTTGCCTTGATTTAGGAGTCCCCATGGGAGTTTACTTTAAGAAAGTCAGTTGACATTAAAAAAAGGATCAGGAAGCCATTATAAATGGCATTACTTGGCCTAGAATTGTCTCTTAATAAACAAACATCTATCTACTGTTATGGATTAGTGATATTAACCAGACTCAGACTTTGAATAAAGTTCCAATTGAGAGCTTCATTAGCTGTGCAGTGACTGTCTCATCCTATGCAGAGGAGACAGCAGCCCTGAGTTAAGGGAAGAGGTGTTTTTATAGCCTTTGAGGATGGGGGGGGAGTTACTAGCAAGCAAGCAGGCACAGAAGCAGAACACTGTGGTTAGCTGAAGATACTGTATCTATTTTTTTCTTTTTTAAAAGCCCTTTCTTGTGATCAGTCCCATGTTATTTTTTGGCCCTTTTCTTGGGGACAGCCCTAAGTTATTTACTGACACTCTCCTTGGACACAGCCTAAGTTATTTATTTATCTGAAGGCACATGCAATTCCCATTTCCTAATGTAGTTCTAATCCTATTTTCCCAATGTGGCCTTACCCTTACACTACCAAGAAATGAAAGACCTTCCAAATGGTGTGTTTAACTTTATGATGATTGTCATCCTGTGCAGCAGCCCTTGGGGATGCATCCCTAGGAGGAGGCTTCCCTAGGAATCCCTCCACATTGAAAGCCCTCAGCACAGGGTCAGGGACAAATCATTTTTGGGAGGGGCTTAGCAGTGTTGGGAATGCTGATGAGTCATTTCAGATATAGTAGCTTTAAAACTCTCATGACTGGCTTGCCTAGCTGTCAATTTTGCAGAAAATCCTCTTGAGAAAATACCTGTGAAGAAATAAATTTAGTTTGAGATCTTTGAGGCACAGCTAAACTCAAATAATTACACTTGCAATTGTCTTAAAATTAGCCCAATAAACATTTTTTAGCCATTTAGCATTAACTGGCTTTGCATACCCCAGGAAACTAGCTCAACATAGGCTCTCAATTTGTAGGTAAGCAGGGATGTTTATATGGTCCCAAGCTGCCTTGGCACTCCTTGCCCTGCTTCCCCTTCAGTGGACTCCTTCCCACCTGTGGCCTTTGGAAGCTTTTCTGTAGGGGTCCATCCTACAAAACAGTCAACACCATGTCCGATGAATAGATTGTCACTGCCATCTGGTGGTTATGTCTTCTGGGTCAACGACAAAATCCTCCATTTAAATTCCCCACAGTTGCACATCCTGTTAATGTGCTTCCTGTGTTCCCTGAGCATGTGAATTGTGGAATTTCCTTTCCGACCCAAAAAGGGGCTTCACCTGGTGTTCCACTGCTTTTTCTTTAGCTGCCCCAAGGGTAGAGAGGGAAGCTGTGGAAGGGGAGCAGATACCTGGATCCTGGCCCCAGATTTGGACAGGAGTATGTCCCAAGTGGGAAACATGTCATGGGGAGTCAAGAAGGAGGAACAGGTGCCAGAGAGCATCCTCCCTTCACCCAGACTCTTCTCTCCATATTTTATCCCAGCTCCAGCTGTCACACCCAGGCTCCGATTGTAGCACCGGGGACAACTTGATCACACATATGTGATGTTACACTGGGGCACCACTTCACATCACCCTCCTCCCCCCAGGTGCTTGGCTCTCTCCATGAAGTCCCCACCCTCTCAGAGCCCTCCCTCTCTTATGCCCATCAACTCTCTGCTGTGTCATTTTAGGAAATGTCCACAGAGATCTAGAAAGTTCATCTGGGTAGAAGCTAAATGTCTGCCTCCATGCCAGTGATTCTCTAATAGGGCTAGGAAAAGTGAGGAATGGGATTTGCCCCAGACTGGGGGTTTCCCAGCGGCCCTCTAATTTTCAACCTGCGACCTGGGTGGGGGGGGGGAGTAGTTGAAAGAAGCCTGTGGCTGTATCCCATACTCCATTTACACTGATGCTTCTAGCTTTCAGAATGTCTGCATTTGAAAGAAGTGATTGAAATCTGCTATGGGTTTGGGAGCAAATGTAAGGGATTGTATCTTTTTTTTTCTATCTGGTTGCACCATCCTCTTTTTGGTGCTTCATTTTGCATGTGGGGTCAGGGGCTGCACCTCACTGCACAGGTCTGGGATGCCTTTATTCTTTAACAGGAGGTTCCAGGAATTGAACCTGAGTCCTACATATGGTAAATGGGAGCTCAATTGCTTGAGCCACAGCTGCTTCCTTAGAGTTGCATCTTAAACGATCAACCAAGCCTGAAGCCATCTATAGGAAATTATTCTCAGATAACCAAAAGAACTTCATTAATGCCACATTTGGCAACCTGCACTAAATTCCTGTGACAGGTGACATCCTTCCATCTAAGCACAGAAGCTTCCAGTGGAATAACAGTGTGAGGACTGGTCTCTAAAGGTAAGTTAATTCTTAAGCTGAAATTCAACAAGTGTTTTAGGCAAAGTCCCCATAGTGGTGACCCATTTGGGGATGAGACCTTTATCCTGGGATTGCCCTTCATATATCTCTGCTTTGGGATCTGGTTTTGGCTGTGAAAATCCTGGGGAGGACTGTGGAAGGAGGTTGGTAGGGGAAGACCATAGGATGGCCAGCCAGTGGCCACTATATGGAGCTGATGCCACCCTTGACCTGAGAACACAGAGATCGCTGATCCCCAGATCTTGGGGAAGGGCAAATGGGAACCATCTGTGATCTTATGTATGCAATTGTCAGGGATTCTGTTTATTCCAGGCAAGGTGTTAAGACATCAATAACAATACTATGGGAAGTAATACCAATAGAAGTGACTACTAGTCACTGCTCTCGGATAAGAATTGTTTCAATATTCACAGTTCCTCAAGGGGCAGGGGACTGGGCTTTTTATACAGGAGGAGGAGGCAGGGACACTTCTGTAAAGGGGTGTGTGGACCCATGTAGAGTGGGTGCCTGGGTTTGATCTGTGACTGATGTGTGACCCTCCCTCCTGCTGATAGCTCACCTGGCCCAAGGCTTGCTGGCAGTAGGAGCCTTGGTTGATCCAGGCTGCCTGGTAACATGGGCAGAGGGATTTCCTCACAAAAAATGTTCCATGACTGTGTCAAAGGGGCCTCCCCAAGGCTGGAGATATACTCAGGGTATCTTCTATCACAAGGCTCAAAGAAAAGTTCTGTCCATAGCATCATCTCCATCTTTTTATGTAAAAATGTGGCCTTATGAATTGTTGGTGGGAATCTGCCTTGTCTATCAGCCAGCTCTGCAGAGAACTGTCTCTCTCCTTTTGTATGTAAATAGAGGAGGGCCTCAGAGTCTTTAGTGTTAGGAGTCAATTACCTCTGTCTCTTTTCTTTCTGGGATGAGAGGGGCCACTCACACCCCCAGTTACACTTACCAGGCTGCCCTTTCTCCTCATTCCTCTATTTTTCACCCTGTTCATGATCATTTTTATTTTTATTTTTTTGAGTTCTTGTGACCAAGAAAACAGCTGCTTAAAGATTTGTGTACAAGATTGTATGTGGAAATATTTTCCATTCTCTTAAGTAAATATTTACAAGTGGGACTAAAGGAATATTTGTTAAGTGTATGATTTACTTTAGAAGAAACTGATATTATATTCCAAAGTGGCAGTTTTGTTTTGTTTGGTATTCATATGAGTAAAACATATGAGTTCCTGTTGTTCTGCATTCATGCCACTATTTGATATTCTCATTTTTTTCAAACTAGTGGTAGTGTTGTCCTACGAGGTTCTAATTTGCATTTCCCTCATGGCTAATATGTAGAACTTTTTTTCATATATTTTTTCCTACCTATGTATTTTTTTTAAAAGGTACTATTAGGATCACTTAGCTATTTGTAAAATTAGAATGTTTGTATTCTTATGGTTGAGGTTTTTTCTAATGGTCAGAGAAGAAGCTTCCTTCCTTTATTTTTCTCCACATTGAAAGTAACTGTGACATTCAGAACATAGCCTGCTGCAAACACACAATGAGACATTTAATCATGAGCTGTACTAGGTTAGACATGCTTATGATTAACCAGAAAATAGATTCATGTGTTAGGTTTCATTTTTAATTCTCCATCAATGATAGAAACAGGAGAATATATATGGTTGAGTTTTGAGTATTCTTTGTATATATCACTAAGGAAGAAATACAAATGGCCAAAAAGCACATGAAAAGATCCACAGTTCTGTAGTAACCGCTCTGGCCAAGGGCAGTCTGGGACACCTCCCTGAAAAAAAACCCTCTTCCGAGTCCCGAGCTTATACTGACTTGCTTAGGCTAAGAGGCGCCTTGTGTTCCCACAATGGACACAGCTGGGGATGGTTGAAACAAAAGGCTGAGTGAGTGTTGTGCAGTGTCAACACACAGAGGAAACATGGGCAGCACAGAAAGTAGGACCCCATTAAGTTATATGCAGAAAAACTTTCCCTGAGTTTTCCACGAAGATGTGGCATAAAGTTCTAACCAGGAAATGTTAGAATGCTTTGTGAACTACAATGGCTGGCTTTTGGCATGGGCTGGCCCCAGGAGGGCACCTTTGACCCCGGATCATCTGTAAAGTCCATGAGATGTTAACGAGAAAACCAGAGTGCCCTGGCCAGTTCCCCTACATTGATGCCTGGCAGGACACTGCAAGTCAAAGTCCGCCCTAGTTAAGGGTGAGTAAGGAAGCCAGGATTTGCCTGATACAAAAGCCCACAGGTGCTGTCTGAGGAACCAGGCCAAACAGGTGCCTTGCAAAGGGTCCAGAGAAAGTAAGCCCCAAATCTAGTGACAACCCACCCATTCTAGAGGGGCCACCAACTTATGAGATTGTTCCTACAGTGCCAGTGCCGAGGAGTGGGGATGAGCCAATTTTCCCAAGCAATGCAACCTCGCTGCCCCGACTGCCATCTCCACTGCCGTCCTCCCTGAGCAGTATGACCTCGCTACCCTGACAGCTGTCTCCACTGCCATCCTTCCTGAACAGCGTGACCTCACTGCCCCCACACCCACCGTCCTCCCTGAGCAGAGCTACCTCGCAGCCGTTCCTGCAGCCGCTTCCACAGCCATTCCCACAGCCGATTCTGCAGCTGCTTTCTCCAAGCAACACAGCCCAGCTGTTCCTACAGCCCCTCCCACAGTCCTTTCCACAGCCGGTTCAGTTCCACGGCCACTTTCTCCAAGAAACAGGAGCCAGCTGCTCCTGCAGCTGTTTCCACAGCCGGTTTCGCATCTCCTGCAGCAGCCGCTCCCACAGCAGGTTCTGCTGGCAATTTCTCCAAGCAACATGGCCCAGCCACCCCCGCAGCCTCTCCCACAGCCGCTTTCTCCAAACAGTGCAGCCTCTGCACCTCTGCAATGGCTGTCTCCACCAATCTTGACCACTGGCAGCATAGTGCTGGCCATCACTCAGGAGGAGTCCCTGAAAGATAGCAACTCAGACCACAAGGAGCCCCAAGGACAGGTGGAGCAGAGAGAAGGGCCACCCTGCAGCTACCTCTCTCTGAAGCCTGGGCTCCAATTTATTATGATGCTGATGACCCTATACAAGGAGGACACTTCACTACTACTGATCTCTTTATCTGGAAAAGTCACACCCCACATACCTGGAGAAGCCTCAGGTCATGATGGACCTCTTCCAGTCTATCATTCAAACCTGCAAACCCACCTGGGCTGTCTGACTGTAAGCAGCTCCTTATGACCTTACTCAACTTCAAGGAGAGTATGTGAGTCACAAAAGGAGCTTTCACCTGGCTTAAAGAGCACCCATCTGGTGGAAGCCTGGACAGGGATCCATATGCCCACACTCAGTTCCCAGACAAGGACCCCCAATGGGATCCCAATGACATGACAAGGCCCAACTGTTTAGAAACTTTCCATAGGGCCTTAGTTGAAGGTTTCAGAGCTGGGAGACAAAAGGTAGTAAACATGGCAAAGACCACCCAAGTCCTACAGACTCTCGAGGGAAGTTGGCTCAATTCTGACAGGATTGACTCCTGACATTTATTTCAAACTTTGGGGTGTGATACGATACTACTTTTGTTGTTGATTTTCAATTTGTTCTACTTTTTAGCCATGGTAGCTCTTTGCAGTGCATCCTATTGCTCTTTACTATAACCCTATCATTGACGGGTTTATTTTACATCTATTTACTTTTTGGTACTACAAAATATTCCAGATCCTTCTTGCATATTTCTTTCCTAGAAAGAGCAATTTCTCTAAGAAGGCATTTATTGGAGAATGGTTTTAAAACCTAAAGTCTGGGCATTATCTCTACTCATTGTTACTGCAGGCTTGAGGGCCTCTCTGCAGAGAGTGTAAGGAAATATATGTGTATATACTAAGATGTGTACATGCACATATCTAGAACAACAAGAAACCTCCCCTTTAAGAAATTCTAAAGAGAATTCTGCAGGAAGAAAGGAAAAAACAGGACAGGCAGAGTTCGAGGAGAGTGTAAGAGCAACAAAAAGACAAAAAGACAAGGGAAAAAAAAGCACACAAAATATGACAAACACAACTCCAATCAAAATATGGCTAACACAAATAATTCCTTGAAAGCGATAACACTGAATGTCAACGAACTTAACTCACCTATCAAAAGATTCAGACTGGGACATTGGATAAGGAAATATGACCCATCTATATGCTGTCTACAAGAGACACATCTTAGACCCAGAGACTCATGGAGGTTGAAAGTGAATGGTTGGAAAATAATCTTACAAGCAAACAATAATCAAAAAATTGCAGGAGTAGCTATATTAATATTAGACAAAATAGACTTTAAATGCAAAACAATGTTGAGAGACAAAGAAGGATACTACATTTTAGTAAAAGGGAAAATCTGTCAAGAAGATCAAACAATCATAAATATTTATGCTCCTAACAAGGGGGCCTCTAAATACGTGAGGCAAATGCTGGAAAAACTAAGTGAAAGAATAGATGCATCTACAATTATAGTGGGGGATTTTAATACACCACTATCAACTCTGGACAGAACATCTCAAAAGAGAATCACTAAAGAAACAAAACATTTGAACAGTATATTAGAGGAGCTGGATCTAATAGACATATATAGATCATTACACCCAAACACAGCAGGATATACATTTTTCTCAAGTGCACATGGATCATTCTCCAGGATAGACCATATGCTAGGCCACATAGAAAGGCTTAATGAATTCAGAAAGATCGAAATCATACAAAATAATATCTCTGACCACAGTGGAGTGAAGCTGGAAATTTGCAAGGGTCAGAGGCCCAGAATTCAGACCATGATTTGGAAATTAAACAGCACACTCTTAGAAAATCAGTGGGTCAAAGAGGAAATCTCAAAAGAAATCAAAGACTACCTTGAAACAAATGATAATGATAACACAACATACCAAAATTTATGGGATGCAGCAAAAGCAGTACTGAGAGGGAAATTGATAGCCATAAATTCATATATCAAAAAGAAGAAAGAACAAAAATTTAAGAACTAACTGCACATTTGGAGGAATTAGAAAAACAACAACAAAGTAATCTAATAGGAAGAAGAAGGAAGGAAATAACAAAGATAAGAGCAGAACTAAACAAAATAAAAAATAAGAAAGTACTTGAAAAGATCAACAAGACCAAGAGCTGTTTTTTTGAGAAGATCAATAAAATTGACAAACCTTTAGCGAGACTAAAAGTAAAAAAAGAAAAAAGATGCAAATGCACAAAATAAGAAATGAGCAAGGCAATATTACCACTGACCCCACAGAAATAAAGACTATCATAAGAGGATACTTTGAAAAAAATATATTCCAACAAAAATGAGAATTCAGAGGAAATGGACAAATTCCTAGAAACACATAAGCAGCCCATATTGACAAAAGAAGAAATTGATGATCTCAACAAACCAATCACTAGAAAAGAGATAGAATCAGTCATTAAAAACCTCCCAACTAAGAAGAGCCCAGGGCAAGATGGCTTCACAGGTGAATTCTACAAAACATTCCAGAAAGAACAAACACCAATCCTGCTGAAACTATTCCAAAAAATTGAAACAGAAGGAACATTGCTGAACTCCTTCTATGATGCCAACATTACCCTAGTACCAAAGCCAAACAAATACACCACAAGAAAAGAAAATGACAGACGAATTTCTCTAAAACCTAGACGCAAAAATACTTAACAAAATATTTGCTAATTGTATTGAACAACACATTAAATGAATTATACACCATGACCAAGTGAGATTCATTCCAGGTATGCAAGGATGGTTCAACATAAGAAAATCAATCAATGTAATACACCATATAAATAGATTGAAGGAAAAAATCACATGATTATAACTATAGATGCAGAAAAACCATTTGACAAAATACAGCACACTTTCTTGATAAAAATCCTCCAAAAGATCGGAATACAAGGAAATTTTTTGAACATGATAAAGAGTATATATGAAAAACCCACAGCCAACATCGTTTACAATGGAGAAATCCTAAATTCCTTCTCTCTAAAGTCAGGAACAAGACAAGGATGCCCATTGTCTCCCCTTCTATTTAACAGTGTCTTAGAAGTACTTGCTGAAACACTGAGGCAAGAACCAGATATAAAAGGTATTCAAATTGGAAAGGAAGAAGTCAAAATTTCATTATTTGAAGATGACATGATCCTATACATAGAAAACCCTGAGAGATCTACAACAAAGCTTCCAGGACTCATAAATGAGTTTAGTAAAATCGCAGGTTATAAGTTCAATGTGCAAAAATCAGTAGCATTTTTGTACACCAATAATGAGCAAGATCAGGAGGAAATCAGGAAACAAATACCATTTACAATAGTAAGTAAAAAATAAAATATTTAGGAATAAATTTAACTAAAGATGTAAAAAACATATACACTGAGAACTATACAAGACTGTTCAAGGAAATCAAAGAAGACCTAAATAAATGGAAGAATATTCCCTGTTCATGGATAGGAAGACTAAATATTACTAAGATGTCTATTCTACCAAAACTGATCTACACATTCAATGCAATCCCAATAAAAACCAACACAGCCTTCTTTAAGGAACTAGAAAAACTAACTATGAAATTTATTTAGAAAGGAAAGAGGCCCAAATAGCCAAGGACATATTGAAAATGAAAAATGAAATTGGAGGAATCACACTACCTGACTTCAAAACATACTACAAAGCAACAGTAGTGAAAACAGCATGGTATTGGCATAAGGAGAGACACACAGACCAATGGAATCAAATTGAAAGTTATGATATAGGACCTCATATATATAGCCATATAATATGTGATAAAGCCACCAAACCCTCTCAACTGGGAGAGAATGGCCTATTCAACAAATGGTGTCTGGAGAACTGGATCTCCAGATGTACAAGAATGAAAGAGGATTACCATCTCATACCTTATACAAAGATCAACTCAAGATGGATCAAAGACATAAATATAAGAGCCAAGACCATAAAGACCTTGGAAAGCAGTGTAGGGAAACATCTACAGGACCTTGTAATAGAAAATGGCTTCATGAATATCACACCAAAAGTACGAGCAGCAAAAGAACTAATAGATAAATGGGACTTCCTCAAAATTAAAGCCTTCTGCACCTCAAAGGAGTTTGTCAAGAAAGTAAAAAGGGAACCCACACAATGGGAGAAAATATTTGGTAACCATATATCTGATAAGAGACTTATAACTTGCATATATAAAGAACTCATATATCTTGAAAATAAAAAGATAAACAACCCGTTAAGAAATGGGAAAAAGATTTAAACAGAACTTTTCCATAGAAGAAATACAAATGGCTAAAAAGCACATGAAAAAATGCTCCAAATCTCTAGCTATCAGGGGAATGCAAATCAAAATTACAATGAGATACCATCTTATTCCCATAAGATTGGCAGCTATGAAAAAAACAGAAGAATACAAATGGTGGAGAGGATGTGAAGAAAGGGGAACACTCATCCACTGCTGGTGGGAATGCAGAAGGATCCAGCCATTCTGGATGACAGTTTGGTGGTTTCTCAAAAAACTAACCATAGATTTGCCATATGACCCAGCAAAACCACTCCTGGGTATATACCCAGCAGAACTGAAAACAAGGACACAAAACAATATATGCACACCAATGTTCATAGCAGTATTGTTCACTATCACCAAAAGTTGGAATCAACCCAAATGCCCATCAACAGACAAGTGGATCAATAAAATGAGGTATATACATACAATGGAATACTACGCAGCTGTAAGAACAAATACACTACAAACACACGTGATAACATGGATGAATCTTGAGAACCTTATGTTGAGTGAAGCAACCCAGGCATTGAAGGACAAATACTACTTGACCTCAATGATATGAAATAAGCAAGCTGCCTCAAAGAGCTAGAGACTGGAAGATAGGCTTACAGGAAATCGGGGGGTGGAGGAAGGATGTGAGCCGACGTCTGCAGGTGTGAAATCTATGATGAGCTGATGGTAAGTATGAGCACAAAGAAGAGATAAAATGGGGGCAAGGGGTTGCCTTTGGGTGTGGCTTTGCAGATTTGAGGGGGCAAGGGATGGGTGGATGGGTAATATTGCCCAAAAATTGGGAGGAGGGAGGGGCAACATATGAACATAGGAGAGAGTCAGGTGTTGGTTAAGAGTAAAATACTGAGAAAATCGTATCAAAATATAATCAGGAGTGTTACCTGTTTAGGATGCTCGGAGGGGATGGTCTGATGCAGGATGGACTCCTGGGGAATGTCTGAATGCTCATTTTGCCAGGGTGGGTTGCACCATTGGGTAGAGACCCAAGTAGTGAGAGTGGGGGTGGACCCACATCCTGGGGAGGGCTAATGCCATCAAATAGAGGGAACTGTATCTCTTGAGAGAAAGGGTGGCTCCCAGGGCATTAGGGCAGCTGAGCAAGTCAGGCCCTGAACACTGTTGCAAGTATCTCTGTACGTGGCTCCTTGGGAAATGGAGGTTGACTGTCACTTTGGGCCACAAGGGGAGGGGAAAATGGATGTTGAATGGATAGAACCAAGGTAAATGTAGGGATAAGAGAGGAGTTTCGCGAGAGTACACAAGGATGGATATAAAACATGTAATATTACACCATAAACATATAGGGGATGACAGACTAATAATGTAAACCATAATGTAAAACATAGGATAACTAAAAATTTAGAAACCTGTGTATCCTAAAGTATGGACCACGATGTAAGCACAGATGTCACCTTGTTTGAAAGCTATTGTCTCAGAGTCTGTACATCAGTTTCAGTAAATATGATATGAATAAGTTATTAGAATATCACTGTGGAAGGGAAAAGGTTTTATGGTGGATGTGTGGGAGTACTGTATATAATGTATATATGAATTACTATGATCTAGGGCTCTTGTGAAGAGAAGCTCAATAGTTAGGAGAAAAGAAAAGAAAAAGAGAGGACATAGACACTGAGGAAAAGACGGAAGTACTTGCCTTGCCTATTTGCATACAGGGCAACACTTTCTGCAGTGATGGAAGGTAAAACATCCAAAACAAAGCTTTTGCATTTTTAAATTTTTTGATACCCCAATTTATTTTTAACTTAATTTTTCCAAGTTAATATGTATTCTATATCTAACCTTTAAAGTCATCACTATATTCCATTTTACTATTAATGGAACCTGGCAATATATTGGGTTTCACTTTTCATGATGTTTTGGATCACAGAGAGGCTCATCAATGGCAGGGGAGGAATACTGGTGTGGGATGTTATTGACAGGGGACACATGGTTGGCAGGATGTTCTACAGGGCATATATCCAGGGTACATAAAAATGTTTGGATATTTTCATAGTGGATACAATTAAAAACAACTGAGGGAGTGCTGAGTTCCTAGCCAGGGGAGCTCTACCACAGCCCCTAAAGGAACAGTAACAATCCCCCAAGTGCAATAGCAAAGACCAAAAAATAAGTAAGGTCCAACAATGAGCCCTTGATACTAATGATTATGCTTGTGAGCCTGTGCACCTGAAATAAGAATAAGGCGTAGAGCTGCAGGGTGCCTAAGAGTTACCTCCTGAGAGCCTTCGTGTTGCTCAAATGTGGCCAGTCTTGAAGCCAAACTCAGCATGTAAATGTGTTGCCTCCCCCTCAGATTGGGACATGACTCCCAGGAATGAGCCTCCCTGGCATGGAGGGATTACTACCAAGTACCAGCTGATGATGTAACTAGAAAATGACCTTGAATAAAAGGTCAACTCGCACCAGCAAAATATCTCAATCTACATATAATACCAGGAGTTAAAAATGCTGTGTGACCTGAATCAAAGGGGGAAATGGGAAGGACAAATTAGTCTATATGGCTGTGAGTCTCCAAAAAGATCCAGGAGATTATCAAAGGGGTTGCCCTTATGCATTCCTCAGCAGAGTTCCAGTGACAGATAAAGTAGATACAACCCCGGGTATTGGTTCTTTGGAGGGCTACAGAGATCCACAGGTCCTATGGTCATGGCACTTGGAGTTCAGTGCCATGTCAGTTGGCCCTACTTTGGAGTTTGTGTTTCTGTGTGATGGAGCTGGACTCAGATGTGATTTTTGTTCACAAGCCTCTCCTGTTGATATAGATGTGGAGTGGACACAACCATTCCAAGGTCCACAGGATGGACGAATAGAGTATGGATTAGAGTGGACTTACTGATATTCTATTCATGAACTATTGTGATTAGTAATCGAAGAAAATGTGGCATTGGTGTAGAGGAAGCGGCCATGTTGGCTGCTGGGGGTAGGGAATGGGAGGAAGAGATGAGATGTGGGGGCATTTTCAGGACTTGAGGTTGTCCTGGGTGGTGCTGCATGGACAGTTACCAGACATTGTATGTCCCCCCATGGCCCAGTGGGTGGAATATGGGAGAGTGTGAGCTATGATGTGGACCATTGACCATGAGGTGCAGTGGTGCTCAGAGATGTATTCACCAAATGCAATGAATGTATCATGATGATGGAGGAGGTTGTTGTTATGGGGGGGAAGTGGGGTGAGGGGGTTGGGGGGTGTATGGGGACCTCATATTTTTTTAATGTAATATTAAAAAATAAAGACAAAAAAATAAATGATATTCACCTATTCCTAGAAAAATAAAAGTTGCCAAAAAATAGGCCCCCAAAATAAAAAATCTGAAAAGATTCATATCTTCTTCAGTGATTGAATCTATAGATGAACACATTCTCATAAATTTTCATATTGACCAGTGGCCTTATTGGGGAATTCCACTAAACTTTCAAGGAAAAAATAATACTTATTTACTCAAACTTTTCCAAGGAATAGGAAAAAAATGGGAAAATATCTCCATTTATCATTACGGCTTAACATTTGTATCAAAATCTTATAAGGCCATTAAAAATAGGAAATTTACAGGTTTCTAGCTTTTTTAAACATAAGCTCACATATCATAAAAAAATAATCTGCAGTCTAATTCCAGCAATATTTTATAAAGAGGATTTATCTTGGCAAAGCAAGGTAATTCAGTATATGTACCCCCTGAAAAGTAGAAACTGTCATCTCAGTGAATGAAGGAAAATACTTAATAAAATTCAACACACACCAGTGATTTTAGAACAAACAACAAAAGCATAACTTATCAAATAAAAATTGAGAAGAACCATCTTCATCCTTTAAAAGATACTTCCTGAAAACTAACACAAATTTCACATCATATTGAAGTATTTCATGCCTGGGAGATCAATAACAAAACAAAAATCTTCAATATTAACACATCTAACAATGCACTGGAGATCCTTCCCAAAGCAATATTGGCAAGAAAAAGATTGGAAGGAATAATTATTTGAAAGGCTAAAGTAAAATTGACATAATTTGGAAAGGAGTTTATTGCATAAGTTGAAGATCTGGAAGATTTTATAAACTCAGTTTAGTGGTCTGAATACAAGGGTAATATAAAAGCTTCTTATATATGCAACTCATAGGGCTTTATAAAATGAAACTTCCAAACATGATATTTAAAATATCTTGAAAGTATTAAATGCCTAAAAATAGTATTTAGGAAATTTTGGAAAGACTTCTGTATAATAAAGGTATCAAGAAAAATTTAAAGAAAACTAAATAAATGGAGGGATGAACCATGTTCATAATTGAAAGGACTCAATATTGTAAAGATATCATTATTCTCCAAGTTGATTGACTGAGTCAATGCAATTGTTATCACAATCACAACTTTGTGGGGCAATTACAACTTATTAAATCATTCCTATGAGATCATTTTCAAAAAGCTTTGCTAAGACAAACTTTAAAACAAAGAGTGAAATGGGAATGTATATTCTACCTGTTTCTTTTTTTAAGTCACTATAATGTTGTTTCATCATAAGGATAAAAAGGAAATAAAATGAACCAAATGACATATCTAGAAACAAATTGGTCACATGCAGATTCATCAATATCAGGAAAATTGTAATTCTAAATGTAAAAATAAAAACCTTAAAGAAACAAAAAGGAGAAGAATGTTTTCATTTTCAAAGGAGAAAATTTGTTTAATAAGACACGTATCATTATATATCATCAACCTTAAAGGAAAAGTTTAATGAATGTTAATTACATTAATACTGATATTTTCTGTTTGGCAATGAATGGTCAAGCCACAAGTGGAATAAATTATTTAACATAGATCTAGTCAATAGTGAATTACATCAAAATTATACAGGGACCATCTACAGAAACAAGCAGAAAATCCACTAGAAAAAGTATGATATGTGGACAAGAAAAGAATGGACGCTCAACAGTAAATAAATTACACTGTTATCAAATTGATGGACTGAATGTTTAAAAGAAAGCCAGAGGTCTAAGAGAAAGTTTAGGGAAGGAACAACAAGCACATTAAAGCACAGGGTTATTTAAAATCATCACAAGCTGGACAAATTTGGCTGAAATTGTCCAATGTTATTCTTTTGGGTCAAGTGAATAAGTGAGAATTACTGAACATGGGCTGATGACACTTTGCATTTCTCACCAGATGTAGAACACTGTGTGTGAAGTGTCCAGATCATCAGAATGCAAACAATGAGAGAACTCATTCCCTCCAAAAGACCCATTGGGGTTGACTCTGGTCTGCACAGCTCTTTGCTTTTCTTTCCTCACTACTGTTATTCTTGGGGTCTTTGTGAAGCACCAAGACACTCCCACCGTCAAGGCCAATAAATGGATCCTCAGCTACATCCCGCTCATCTCCCTTACCCTGTGTTTCCTATGCTCCTTGCTCTTCATCATTTATCCCAACACAGCCATCTGCATCCTCTGACAAATCACATTTAGAATTGTTTTTGCAGTGGCTGTGCCCACTATTTTGGCCAAAACAATCACTGTGGTTCTGGAATTCAAGGTCCCTGCTCTAGGGAGAAGGATGAGGCAGTGTTTGGAATCAGGGCCACCTAACTTTGCTATTTCCATTTGCTCCCTAATCCAGATGATACTCTCTGGAATCTGGTTCAGAACCTCTCCCCCATTCATTGATAAAGATGCACACACTGAGCCTGGTTATATTACCATTGAGTGTCTTAAGGGCTCAGCTACTGCCTTCTACTGTGTCCTGGGATACCTGGGCTGCTTGGCCCTCTGGAGCTTCAATGTAGCTTTCATGGCCAGGAACCTGCTTGACACCTTGCTGGTGTTCTGCAGGGTTTGGGTCAGTTTCCTCTCTGTCTACCACAGCAACAAGGGGAAGGTCATGGCAGCCATTGAAATCTTCTCCAGCTTTGCTTCCAGTGCTGGATTACTAGGCTACATCTTTGCTCCTAGGTGCTATATTATTTTATTAAGACCAGATAGGAACACTCACCATGGATTATGGTATAGAACATATTCTGTGGACAGTAAGACTTACTTCTTAAGTTGTAACTGAATATTGTCCTGCAATAAATAGAATGCCTGAAGAAAATCAACACTATGCTTGCATTTGCCTTCACCAAATAAGAAGTGAATCACATTTTTTCTCTAATAATGTCAGGAGAATGACAGTCACATCATCCAACTTTTCAACATTAAATTACATTTTTTTGTCCTTTTTCATTACATTAAATCTAATATTGAGTACTCATATTCTAGTTAGTTTTGTATGTTTGGAATACATTTGAATAGACTTCCACTTTGGTTTTCAGTTTTTTGTTTATAAATTTCCTTTTTTCCTAATTATCCTGGAATGCATGATAAAGGTTTCCCTCCTTTCTTCTGTCTGTGGTTATTTTAAAGATCCAACAACATTTTGGGATTATTCCTTATTTTTCCACATATTTGAATTGCTATATATTGAGGATAATAAATATCTACATATAAGTTCTGTTTCTGGACACACTCTGTAGCAGTTTGATATTGATTATGAATTCCAAAAATAGATGTTAGATTTTGTTTGTGAACTGGTCAGCTCCTCTGGGCATATTAGATTAAATTGATTCAGAGGTTTCACTTTTACTTGATTGAATAATAAGCAAAGCTTTGATCGGGCCACACCTGTAGCACACTGGGTGTCCATAACTTTGGTTTCTGAGATTCCAGCTTTTGGACTCAGAAACCAATAATTCCCAAACATCAGAATAGTTTGCAGTGCAAACAGTGCACAGATGAATACCCTGTTGCCCCTAGCCCTAGAGGTGCTCGCAGTCAAGACATGGAGACCAAGCTGATACGTAAACTTTAACTGACTTCTGTACCAAGAAACACAGCATTTTTCCATTACTAGAGGCTGCAGAAACAATGGCAGGCACAGACAAGTAGTTTATTGAGGAAATAGCATGGACCAGGTGTGAAAACCATGTGGTGTATGAATGGTGGAACGGACCATTGTATAGCTCTTGCCCAGTCATTTTAGGTATCATATTAAAACAATTTTTGTACCCCTCTTTCACCTGAATGCATTAAAAATGAATATACTTGCTTACTGGAAGTACTAAAGTGGAAGATGGGATCAGATTTTTAATCACTCTACTTCTGAATCACATTTAAACTGGTATAATTTATAGTCACTAGTACTGAATTACTGGACCTGAATTTACCCTGACATTGAAATGACATTATGCGTTTTACTCTTTAAGCCTTCAGAGGAAATGTTTCCTGTGCACAACACCTTGTGCACACTAGACATCAACATGTTAATTGAATAAATTTTGTGAACGTATAAAAGTGTGATACTATGTGTGCATTTCATTTGTGTGTGTATGTTCATTCATTCAACATGTCTACATTAATACACCTTAAGTATTTATTCCATGAAGATACAAAATTGAATACCATAGAGCCAGAAAATGTCCTCATTAGTCTAACTGAAAAGTTCAATTGTTGGCATTGGCCTTTGAAGGGCGATTCAGGATGCAATGAGAAAATAGAATGGGATGCCCTAATCTGGATATGGCAATAAGAAAAACCCTTCCATGGTAAGGAAATTAGAGAAGATACATCGAGGAGGAGTAGGAATTGAGACTAGGCAGGGAAAGGGGACATAGATGTAGAAAATTATATTACAAGCATGGGGACAAGCTGAGCATAGACCCCAAGTTTGACAGGTACATTGAAGAAGACAGAGGCTCTGGAATCCAATGAGGAGGGAGAAGTGAGAATAGATAGGCATGAGTCAGACTGTATGGTTTTTGTAGTTCATTTTAGGGGGAGTATGAACAATTTTATGCTACTTTTATGCTAAAAAAACTAGACAATGTAGATAAAATAGAAAACTTCCTAAGAATGTACAAACAACCTACACTGATGCTCAAAGAAATAGAAGACTCAACAAACCAATCACAAGTAAAGAGATTGAAACAGTCATTTAACAGTTCCCCAAAATGAAAAGCCCTTGACCAGACAGTTTCACAGGTGAGTACTACCAAGCATTCAAAGAAGATTTAATACCAATGTGACTCAAGTTCTTCCAAAAAATTGAACAAGAAGGAATGCTACAAAACTCATTCTATGAAGCCAATATCACCCTAACACTAAAGCCAAATAAAGCTATTACAAAAAAATAAAGTTATAGGCCCATTTCTCTAATGAATATAGATGCAAAAATCCTCAAAAAATACTTGTTAATCAAATCAAACAACACATTAAAAGAATTATCCTTCTTTATCAAGTGGATTATATACAAGGCATGTAAGGCTGGTTCAACACAAGAAAATCAATCAGCGTAATACACCACATTAATAAGTCAAAGAAGAAAAATCACATGATCTTATCAATTGACACAGAAAAGGCATCTGACACAATACAGTATCCTTTCTTGAGAAAAATACGCAAAGAAATAGGAATTGAAGGAAACTTCTCAACATGATAAAAGCCATATAAGAAAAACCCACAGCTAACATTGTATTCAATGGTGAAAGACTGAAAACTTTCTGATTGACATCAGGGAAAGGACAAGGATGCTCACTAACCACATTGTTCTTCAATGTAGTGGTAGAGTTTCTAGCTAAAGCAATTAGACAAGAAAAAGAAATAAAAGGCATGCAAATTGGAAAAGAAGAATTAAAATTTTCACTATTCGCAGATGATGATTATATACCTAGAAAGTCCTGAAAAATCTACAACAAAGCTGTAGAGGTAATAAATTATTTCAGTAGAGTGTCAGTATTCAGGATCAATAAGCAAAAATCAGTAGTGTTTCTTTACATGAAAAATGCACAATTTGAGGAGGAAGTCAAGAAAAACACTCCATGTACAATAGCAACAAAAAAAATCAAATATTTAGGAATAAACTTAACCTAGGATGCAAAACACTTGTATTCAGAAAACTATAATGCATTGCAAAAAGGAATTTAAAACACCTAAATAATTGGAATAACATTTCTTGCTCATGGATTGGAAGACTAAATATCATTAAGAAGTCAATTCTACCCAAATTGATATACAGATTCAATGCAATACAAATAAAAATTCCACCAGTATTTTTTTTTAGCAAATGGAAAACACAATTATCAAGTCTATATGGAAGTGTAAGAGTCCCCAAAAGGCCAAAAACATTTTCAAAAGGAAAAGTGAAGTTGGAGGACTCTCACTTACAGACTTTAAATCATATAATTAGCTACAGTGGTAAAAACAACATGGTATTGTCATAAACATAGACACATAGACCAATGGAACCAAATTGATGGTTCATAAACAGACACTCACATCTATGGCCTAGTGATTTTTGACAATCCTGTCAAGCCCTCCCAGTTGGGGAAGAAAAGCTTATTCAAAAAATTTTGTTGGGAGAACTGGATATCCATAGCCAAAAGAAAGAAAGAAGACCCCTATCTCACATATTATACAAAAATAAACTCAAAGTCGACCAAAGACCTGAATATAAAAGGAAGTACAATAAAGCCTCTAGAGGAATATGTAGGAAAACATCTTCAAGACCTGGCGGTAGGTGAAGGATTCATAAACCTTACACCAAAAGCAGGAGCAAAAATAGAAAACATGGATAAATGGGACCTCCTCAAACTTAAACATTTCTATGATTCAAAGGGCTTCATCAAGAAGGTGAAAAGGCATCAAGACAATGGGAGAAAATATTTGGAAACCAATTATCTGATAAGGGTTTGATTTCCATGCTATATAAAGAGATCATACAACACAACAATAAAAAAGCAAGCAATAAATTTAAAATTGACCAAAGATTTAAATAGACATTTCTCCAAAGAGGAAATACAAATGGCCAAAAAGCACATGAATAAATGTTTCATATCACTAGCTATTAGGGAAATGCTAATTAAAACAACAATAAGATATCATTTAACACCACATAGAACGGCCATTATTTAAAAAAAAAATAAACAGACAACAATATGTGCTGGAGAGGATGTGGAGAAACAGGAACACTCCTTCACTGTTGGTGGGAGTGTAAAATGGTGCAGCATTCATGGAATACAGTTTGGAGGTTCCTGAGGAAGCTAAATATAGAACTGTCACATGATCCAGCAATTCCTCTACAAGGAATATATCCAGATGAACTAAAAACTAGGCCATAAACAGACATCTGCACACCAATGTTCATAACGAAGTTGTTCACAATTGCCAAAGATGGAAACAACTCAAGTGTCCCTTCATGATTGAATGTATAAACAAATGTGATCTATACAAAGGAATATTATGCTGCAGTAAGAAGAAATGAAATTGGGACATATGTGATAACATGGATGAGTCTTGAAGACATTATACTAAGTGAAGTAAGCCAGACACAAAAGGACAAATATTGCATGGTCTCATTAATATAAACTAAATACAAATAATAAACACATGGAATTGTATATGTTATTAGGAGATAAGAGATTTTTGAGAATAAAGATGCTTAATGTATGTAGAAGTTTTTTTTCTTTATTTTCTTTTAAATGTTACATTAAAAAAATAACAGGCCCCTTTATACCTCCCACCACCCTCACCCCACTCCTCCCACAACAACAACCTCTTGCATCATCATGGCACATTCATTGCACCTGGTGAATACATTTTGGAGCACTGCAGTCCCGCATGTACAGCGGTCTACATAGTAATCTACCCTCTTCTCCAGTCCACCCAGTGGGTCATGGCAGGAAACACAATGTCCGGCAGCTGTCCTGCATCATCACCCAGGACAACTCCAAATCCTGAAAATGCACCCACATCATATCTTTTCTTCCTTCTCCCTAACATCAGCAGCTACCGTGACCACTTTCTTCACATCACTACTACAATTTCTTCCCTTACTAATCACAATAGTTCCCCAGCAGAACACCAGTAAGTCAACTCTAATCTATATCCTACTCCTCCATCCTATAGACCCTGGGATGGTTCTGTCCAGTCCACCTCTACATCAAGAAGGGACTAACATTCCACATGGATGATGGATGCAATTCTCCTGCTTGCAGTTGTAGGCACTCTTGGCTCCCTGGTGTGGTGGTTGACCTTCTTCACCTCCCTGTTAGCTGGCCAGGATAAAAGCAATAAACCAGAGGGTAGGAGTTGCAAGCCTGCTGAGGCTCAGGGCCTGGCTGTCACATGGACAGTCCAGAGATTCAGGCCTCCTGAGTATACCCGAAACCCAAAGCCAACTACAGGTCTGGTAAAAGTAACAGAAGAGGCATGTGTAGAAAGATCACATCTGAATCTAACTCCATCTCACTCAGGAATGCAAACTCAAAGCAGGGCCAACTGACATGGCACTGAACTGCAGAGCCATCTGCCATGAACATAGGGTCTCTGCAGCCCTCAGGAGAACCAGTACCTGGGTTTCTATCTACTTTGGCTGTCTCTGGGACCCTGCTGAGATGTGCATAAACGTTACTCCATTGATGACCTCCCAACTGTTTTTGGAGAATCATAGCCATACAAACTCATTTGTCCTTTCCATTTCCCCCTTTTGTCCAAGACAAAAAGCAGTTTTAAACACTTGATATTACATGTAGGCTGAGATATTCTGCTGGTCTGAGTTGGCCCTTTTATTCAAGGTCTTTTTCTAATTACATCATCAAATGGTGCTTGGTAGTAATGCCTTGGCACCAGGGAGGTTCATCCCCAGAAGTCATGTTCCATGCTGGGGGGAAGGTAATGCATTTACATGCTAAGTTTGGCTTAGTGACCACATTTGAGCAACATGGAGGTCCTCAGGAGGTAACTCTTCAGCACCTTGCAGCTCTACGCCTAGTTCATATTTCAGGCACACAAGCTCATAATCGTAGCCATCAGTATCAAGGGCTCATTGCTGGGCCGCCCATCTTTATTGGTTTTTGACATTGCACTTGGGGTATTGTTGCTGTTCATTTGGGAATGTGATAGAGCTCCCCTGGATTGGAACTCAGCACTCCCTCAGTTGTCATTTTTAACTGAAACCACTATGAAAATACCCAAACATTTTCATGTACCCTGTGTACACACCGTGGAGAACTCCCTCCCAATCACGTGCCCCCTTTCAATAACACACCACACCAGTATTCCTCCCCTGCCATAGTTGAACCCTTCTGTACTCCAAAACTTCTTTAGAAAGCAAGCCTAATATATTGCCAGATTCCATAAATAGCAAAATGGTGTATAATGATGGGTTTAAAGGTTAGATACAGAATATATACTAATTTAGAAAAATTTAAAAAAGGAAAAATAAATTGGAGTATCAAAAAATGAAAAACTGAAACATTTGTTTTAACATTTTGCCTTTCATCACTGCTGTAGGTGTTGCCCTGCATATACCGTGGCAAGGCAATTTCTTCCATTTCTTCCTCAATGTCTACATACTTTCTTTTGTTTTCTTCTTCCAACTATTAAGTTTATCTTCACATAAGTTTTAGATCACAAAAATTCACATATACAATATATGGTACTCCCACATACCCAACATCAAACCCTTTGTCCGTTCACAAACATT
This sequence comes from Dasypus novemcinctus, assembly GCF_030445035.2. Lineage (NCBI taxonomy): Eukaryota > Metazoa > Chordata > Mammalia > Cingulata > Dasypodidae > Dasypus > Dasypus novemcinctus. The sequence goes on from NC_080694.1 coordinate 26,292,133, forward strand.
GATCTTTCTACATGTTCATATTCATTTTGCTGCAGTTCATGTACAGATATTGAAACAATAGCTTTCAAACATGATTCCATTTGAGTTTCCATTATGGTTTATATTTTAGACTATACAATTTTCTAAATTTTTAGTTATCTTATGTTTAACATTATCATTTATATTTTAGCCTATAGACTTTAATACATTTTTGGTGTAATTTAACATGTCCTATATCCATCGTTGCATGATCTTATGGAATACTTCCATTGACCCACAGTTACACTGATTCCATCTATTCAACACCTTTTTCCCCATCCTCTCAGGGCCCACTGTGAAATTCAATCTTCATTACATGAAGGACCATATTCAGATATACTTGCAACAATGTTGAGAGCTTGACGTACTCGACTGCCCTAACCCACTGGGAGCCACCAATTCTGTCAAGAGGTAAAATTCCCTCATTTGAGAACATCAGTTCTCCCCAGGATGTGGGTATACTTTCACCCTCATTGTATGGGTCTCCACCCAATAGTATAACCCATTATGACAGTCTCCCTAGAAGCTTTCCATGTGTCAGATCCCCCCCCCCTTAAGCATCTTAAAACAGGTAACCTTCCATACTATATTTTCTAGAGTTTTCTCTAATTTATAATTTCAACCACATACCTGACAGTTTCCTATGTTCAAATGTTCTGCCCACCGTCCCCCCCAAAAAATTGGGCCATCTGATCCATCCTTTCATCTCCAGCCCCCCTCATGCTCACAAAGCCCTCCCTCGAGGTATCTTTATGCCCCCATTTTATCCCTCCTCTGTACAAATACTTATATTCAGCTTATCATAGCTTTCACCCATGCAGGTGTCAGCTTGCACCCTTTCTCTACTCCCCAACTTCCTTTAAGCATATCATCCAGTCACTCTGAAGCTGTTTCTATCTCTCTGAAACAGCTTGGTTTACTTATTTCTTATCAGAGAGGTCATGTAGTATTTGTCCTTCAATGCCTGGGTTACTTCACTCAATATAAAGTTCTCAAGATTCATCCATGTTATCAAATGTGTTTGTAGTGTATTTGTTCTTATAGCTGAGTAGTATTCCATTGTACGTATACACATTTTATTTATCCATTCATCTCTTGATGGCATTTGGATTGATTCCAACTTTTGCCAACAGTGGATAGTGCTGCTATGAACATTGGTGTGTGTATATCAGCTTGTGTCCTTGTTTTCAGATCTTCTGGGTATATACCCAGCAGTGGAATTGCTGGTTCATATGGTAAATCTGCACCTAGTTTTTTGAGAAACTACCAAACTGTCCTCCAGAATGGCTGGGTCCTTCTGCATTCCAACCAGCAGTGGATGAGAGTTCTCATTCCTCCACATTCTCTCCAGCACCTGTAGATCTCTGATTTTTTGATAGCTGCCAGAATTATGGGAGTAATATGGTATCTCATTGTGTTTTGACTTGCATTTCCCTAGTAGCTAGTGATTTTGAGCATTTTTTCATGTGCCTTTTA